>NC_042988.1:22735758-23397334 GCF_901001165.1 Salmo trutta | reverse complement strand
TTGTAAGGACATCAGCCTAATCTCATAGACTTAGTAAATGTAAATCCAAGACACTCAAATTAGTATATGTTACGTTTGCTATGGTTATATAACAGTGTTGCTTCCGTCCCTCGCCTTGCCCCAACCTGGGCTTGAACCATGGACCCTCTGAACACTTCGACAGTCACCTACGAAGCATTGTTACCTATCATTTCACAAAATCCAGAAACAACTACTTCAAGGTCTCAGAGCAAGTGACGTCACCGATTGAAACACTACTAGTGCGCACCGCTAACTAGCTCACGGCTAGCTAGCCATTTCACACCGGTTACACTCACCACCTCCTCCTCCTTCTCTGCAGCAACTGCGTGATCCGGATCACGACACCAATGTAACAGTGTTGCTTCCGTCCCTCTCATTGCTTCAACCAGGGCATGAACCAGATCAACAACAGTCACCCACGAAGCATCGTTACCTATAGCACCACATAGAGCCACAAAAGCCATGGCTTCAATGTCTCAGAGCGAGTGACATCACTGATTGAAAGGCTACTAGTGCGGACCTCTAACTAGCTAGCCATTTCACACAGGTTACACTTTTGTAAGACAGAAGGTTACTGAAGGCAAAAATGAAGGTACAGTGGTTGGCATAGATAATAAACAGAGTAGCAGCACCGAAAGTGAAGAGTGCGAAGGGAGGTGAATGTATGTGTGTGGCGTCAGTATGCATGTGTGTGTGTTTTGTGTGTGTCCCTGTATATGTGCGTGTGTGTGGTTTGAGCCTGTGCAGGAGAGTCAGTGCAAAAAATAAGAATAGATAAGAAGAAAATAAGGGGGTCAATGTAAATAGTCCGGTGGCCATTTGATGAACTGTTCAGCAGTCTTATGGCTTGGGGGTAGAAGCTGTTAAGGAGCCTTTTGGTCCCAGACTTGGTGCTCTGGTACCGCTTGCCGTGCGGTAGCAGAGAGAACAAGCTATGACTTGGGTGGCTGGAGTCTTTGACAATTTTTAGGGCTTTCCTCTGACACCGCCTAGTATAGTGGTCCTGGATGGCAGGAAGCTTGGCCCCAGTGATGTACTGGGCCATATGCATTACCCTCTGTAGCGCCTTGCGGTCGGATGCCGAGCAGTTGCCATACTAGGCAGTGATGCAACCAGTCAGGATGCTCTTGATAGTGCAGCTGTAGAACTTTTTGAGGATCTGAGGTCCCATGCCAAATCTTTTCAGCCTCCTAAGGGGTTATAGACATTGTCGTGCCCTCTTCACGACTGTCTTGGTGTGTTTGAACCATGATAGGTCCTTAGTGATGTGGGCGCCAAGGACCTTGAAGCTCTCGACCCGCTCCACTACAGCCCCGTCGATGTGAATAGGGGTGTGCTCAGCTCTCCTCCGTAAGATATTAATTGAAATTTGCAACATATCATACGAACTGGACGATGGACATCCACAAATGAATACATACCAAACAAAACGTAACATATCATATTAATTGGAGTTTCCCGGATTTACATTTACTATGTTACGTCTACCCCTGAGTCCAGGTTGTGGACATACCCTGACATTATGGCTTGTATGAGAGCCAAGAAGCTTTTATAGACCAACTTTAGATGTCTCTAATTTATAATGTTAAAAGATATAGGAGAAATGTCCTCAGAATGTATTGTGCTATATTAAGGCACTGTGAATATGCTATTTTCACAGGTCGATGTTAATGCGGTGGTTGCTTGATCCTTCCAGTGTTAGGAGAGTTGAAATGGAAATAGCAGGCCATTAGGCATCATGCGTAGGATGTGGGCCGATACAGTCCCCCAAATGTCTGAGGGCCCTCCAAAAGGCATAAAGAGCCTTTGCCTCTGACTTCCTTTTAAGCCTTCTGTGAGAAAAGCCAGGATACAGAACAGGAGAAACCTGAAGGCCTATGCTCTCTGTTCAAAGGCTGTCCAGATCCACTGGGGGTTTTGCTGTTGCATGTTGCAGAATTTATGATACAGTGTGAAGGAAGTTTGCGGTTGTTTATTATGAGTTAGGGATCCATTGTTTTTGTTAATGGAAGCTAAAGTAAACTTTTCCTGCACTAAACACTAGGACCAAACACGAAAACTTTGGATTTATTAAATTCCTCAGGAAAAGTGTTGCAAATTCAAGAATACATATTAATTTAACAATATTCATTGTTAAAATATTTGTTAAACTCGCTGAGCTGCTGAAACCACTTCTACAATTTTTCTGGGGATTCTTGGCCAGTATTCAAATAACAACAATAGTGGAGATTTTAATGGATCTCTATTATTACCCCTTGAATAATACCCCAAGTCAGATGCTATGTGCAGTACTGTGTGTGAGAAGGAAGGCAAAGGTTAATGGTTAGCAACATTGCAGTCAACACCAGACTGCGACACATTCAGAAAGCTGCACTTTACCCACCTGCTTCTTCTGTGCTGAACTTGCAGTTTGCACTTGAATGCTAATGGTAATCGAGGTATTGGATGTGCTCCAATATGTTGGAAGGAAATTATTGACAGCTGCTATGTATTAAGGCCTCCAATGTGTGCTCTGTGTCTCTGCCTACACCTTTGGATGTTGTATTGCGGAGTGCTCCTTCTTCCACTTACTTTAAAAACTTTTTTTGTGTGTGATTCAGATGTACATTATCTCTCGGTCTCCAAACAGCTTGAAGAACTCAGATCCTGTTAACATATTTTCTTTGCTCTTCAGTCTTTTTTTTAGCTCTTTCCTTTCATCCTGGATTCTGTTCCCTGTGTCTCTGTGTAATGATTCGCTGTTGGAAGGATACAGTTCCGATCTTAAGACAATAAAATATAAGGCCACCTATTCATACTATGACAAATAATGTACCCCGCAAGTAGTTAACTCGGCTAACCAGAGTAAGTTCTGGATCCGGAGGAGTCCAGTTCTGATTCTGTAGAATGAAGGGATCATCAACTGTACAGACTGAGAGCTCCCACATTTTTTTTTATCTCTGCAATCATCCGTACATCACATTCACATCTCCCACTATTTTTACCCTCCAATAGGAGTGATTGTCTGAAATGAGGATGCAACAGAGAGCACTCCTCAGAGAAATCAAACTGTGGCCAGTCAAGATGCTCATATTACTCTTCCTTTGACAGTTTGTCCATAAGATAATATACACTGTATGGTAGACAGTGAACAAGCACTGACACTTTGCTTGTGTAAACCAGAGATGGGCATTTCCATTTAAAAAGCCCTATGAGCACTAATGTGAAGTTCATAGGAGCACATCAAATGAAGTGTCATATGAAAGCTACAAGTCTATATTTTTGAGAAATGAAGGCTTACAGTGCCTGGAGAAAGTATTCACATCCCTTGACGTTTTCCACATGTTGTTGTGTTACAGCCTGAATTTAAAATGGATTGAATGGAGATGTTGTGTCACTGCCCTACACACAATACCCCATAATGTCAGAGTGGAATTATGTTTTTAGAAATGTTTACAAATTAATTAAAAAAGAAAAGCTGAAATGTCTTAAGTCAATAATTAGCCTAAATAATAAGTAAGTAGCCTAAATACATTCAGGAGTAAGAATTTGCTTCACAAGTCACATAATAAGTTGCATGGACTCACTCTGTGTTCAATAATAGTGTTTAACATTATTTTTGAATGACTAACTCATCTCTGTACCCCATACATACAATTATTTTTAAGGTCCCTCAGTCAAGCAGTGAATTTCAAACAGAGATTGAAATTCTCTCTCTCTCTCTCTCTCTCTCTCCCTCTCTCTCTCTCTCTCTCTCTCTCTCTCTCTCTCCCTCTCTCTCTCTCTCTCTCTCTCTCTCTCTCTCTCTCTCTCTCTCTCTCTAACTCTTTCTATATATATATCTCTCTCTCTCTCCAGTTAATGTCACCTCCACCAGCTCTTACTGACACCTACCCATGAGCCCCCTCTCTTTCCATTTACTGTAACCATCCCTCTCACCACTGAGCAGTGACCAACACCGGACGTCCATGGACATTGAAAAGTAGTTTAAATTTGGTCAGTCCAGATCTGAACCAATCACTGTTTCACAAGTTTTGACAGCACAGAACACTACAGTACAGTAGAGCATAGTAGAGCACAGTACACTCTTGGAAAAAAGTTGCTATATAGAACCTAAAAGGGTTCTTTGGCTATCCCCATACAGTAGATTATACTCTACTCTACTCTAGTGTGCTCTACTGTACTGTACTGACCTATACTCGACTCTACTTTTCTTTTCTTTACTGTACTGTATACTCTTAGAAAAAAAGGTTCCAAAGGGTTCTTCAACTGTCCCCTTCGAAGAAACCTTTTTGGTTCCAGGTAGAAGCATTTTGGGTTCCATGTAGAACCCTTTCCAAAGAGGATTCTCCATGGAAGCCTAAAGGGTTATACCTATAACCAAAAAAGGTTCTCCAATGGGGACAGTTGAAGAACCCTTTGGAACCTTTTTTTCTAAGAGTATACAGTACAGTAAAGAAAAGAAAAGTAGAGTCGAGTATAGGTCAGTACAGTACAGTAGAGCACACTAGAGTAGAGTAGAGTATAATCTACTGTATTATACCATACTATAATGCACTGTACTATAATGCACTGTACTAAAATGTACTGTACTAAACTGTACTGAACTATACCCTACTCTACTGCTGTACACAGTACTGTACTGTACTAAACTGTACTGAACTATACCCTACTCTACTCTACTGCTGTACACAGTACTGTACTGTACTAAACTGTACAGAACTATACCCTACTCTACTCTACTGCTGTACACAGTACTGTGCTGTACTAAACTGTACAGAACTATACCCTACTCTACTTTACTCTACTGCTGTACACAGTACTGTGCTGTACTAAACTGTACTGAACTATACCCTACTCTACTCTACTGCTGTACACAGTACTGTGCTGTACTAAACTGTACAGAACTATACCCTACTCTACTTTACTCTACTGCTGTACACAGTACTGTACTGTACTAAACTGTACTGAACTATACCCTACTCTACTCTACTCTACTGCTGTACACAGTACTGTACTGTACTAAACTGTACAGAACTATACCCTATTCTACTCTACTCTACTGCTGTACACAGTACTGTACTGTACTAAACTGTACTGAACTATACCCTACTCTACTCTACTGCTGTACACAGTCCTGTACTGTACTAAACTGTACTGAACTATACCCTACTCTACTTTACTCTACTGCTGTACACAGTACTGTACTGTACTAAACTGTACAGAACTATACCCTACTCTACTCTACTGCTGTACACAGTACTGTGCTGTACTAAACTGTACAGAACTATACCCTACTCTACTTTACTCTACTGCTGTACACAGTACTGTACTGTACTAAACTGTACTGAACTATACCCTACTCTACTCTACTGCTGTACACAGTACTGTGCTGTACTAAACTGTACAGAACTATACCCTACTCTACTCTACTGCTGTACACAGTACTGTAGTAAACTGTACAGAACTATACCCTACTCTACTTTACTCTACTGCTGTACACAGTACTGTACTGTACTAAACTGTACAGAACTATACCCTACTCTACTCTACTGCTGTACACAGTACTGTACTGTACTAAACTGTACTGAACTATACCCTACTCTACTCTACTCTACTGCTGTACACAGTACTGTACTGTACTAAACTGTACAGAACTATACCCTACTCTACTCTACTGCTGTACACAGTACTGTGCTGTACTAAACTGTACAGAACTATACCCTACTCTACTTTACTCTACTGCTGTACACAGTACTGTACTGTACTAAACTGTACAGAACTATACCCTACTCTACTCTACTGCTGTACACAGTACTGTGCTGTACTAAACTGTACTGAACTATACCCTACTCTACTTTACTCTACTGCTGTACACAGTACTGTGCTGTACTAAACTGTACAGAACTATACCCTACTCTACTTTACTCTACTGCTGTACACAGTACTGTACTGTACTAAACTGTACTGAACTATACCCTACTCTACTTTACTCTACTGCTGTACACAGTACTGTACTGTACTAAACTGTACAGAACTATACCCTACTCTACTCTACTGCTGTACACAGTACTGTACTGTACTAAACTGTACTGAACTATACCCTACTCTACTTTACTCTACTGCTGTACACAGTACTGTACTGTACTAAACTGTACTGAACTATACCCTACTCTACTTTACTCTACTGCTGTACACAGTACTGTACTGTACTAAACTGTACAGAACTATACCCTACTCTACTCTACTGCTGTACACAGTACTGTACTGTACTAAACTGTACAGAACTATACCCTACTCTACTCTACTGCTGTACACAGTACTGTGCTGTACTAAACTGTACAGAACTATACCCTACTCTACTTTACTCTACTGCTGTACACAGTACTGTGCTGTACTAAACTGTACTGAACTATACCCTACTCTACTTTACTCTACTGCTGTACACAGTACTGTGCTGTACTAAACTGTACAGAACTATACCCTACTCTACTCTACTGCTGTACACAGTACTGTACTGTACTAAACTGTACAGAACTATACCCTACTCTACTTTACTCTACTGCTGTACACAGTACTGTACTGTACTAAACTGTACAGAACTATACCCTACTCTACTCTACTGCTGTACACAGTACTGTGCTGTACTAAACTGTACAGAACTATACCCTACTCTACTTTACTCTGCTGCTGTACACAGTACTGTACTGTACTAAACTGTACAGAACTATACCCTACTCTACTCTACTGCTGTACACAGTACTGTACTGTACTAAACTGTACAGAACTATACCCTACTCTACTTTACTCTACTGCTGTACACAGTACTGTGCTGTACTAAACTGTACTGAACTATACCCTACTCTACTCTACTGCTGTACACAGTATTGTGCTGTACTAAACTGTACAGAACTATACCCTACTCTACTGCTGTACACAGTATTGTGCTGTACTGTACTAAACTGGGCGGGACAATCTTATTTGGGGGCGGAGCACATTCGAATAATAGCCAGTATATAGAATAATACCCAAACATGCAAAGGAGGACATTACATTTTTCTACCTTTGTGTACAAATTCAGGATACATCACCATGGAGAGAATGAAATCCATAATTACAATATAATACAGATCAATGACCCATGATGTCAATCTGTTACCATCATTCTGTTATCGGGTGTTAAACCACTTCACTTACTGTAGTTCAATACCCTGTACAAGTGGCACGTTCCTATATCATACTTCTGTGTTCATGTCCCTGGTCTTTTGAATGGGCTTGACGATTATATCATCAAATTCATGAAAACGTGGTCATATAAAATATAGAAAAAATTATATTTGTGTTTATGGATGACATTTCACTAAATACCGTTGTGCTTCTTTCTTGCCCATTGAAAGCCATTCAAAAAGCCTACAAAATTCTAAAACTGTGAAGCTACTTGCCCCGTCACTTGCATAGTGTTGAACCAAAATAGATTTTTTCAAACTCAAGGTGTCATGTCATAGCTGACACTCCACTCTTTCTGCAGACATCTTTGAATTTTAATTTGGAGTCACAGATTTTATCGTCATTCTGCAACCAAATTTTACATCTGCACTGTTCTTCGGGTAAATGTGTTTTTGTAAAATTTTCTGTGGAAGTTGTTAACAGTAGTCCTTGTGCACAGAGATTTAACTTTGCAATCAATAGTTTTTGTTTGGCATACTTTAAAGTGAAAAATCTGAGTCTCAGTGTCATTCTGTTACAGGGGAATTGCCTGTATCAGTGTGTTTTGATTGTTATCCTTCACCCACTGAGAGTAGATCAATAGCACTATGGTCCCATGCTGCATTGCTTACTGCTCTCACATGGTAATTGAGGCTAACCCTGGGGTCCATGCCTTCCAATCGTTTCCTCATATAAAACAACTGAAGGTCTGTTGACGAATCAGCGGCATGTCTCTGCCAAATGTGATTTCCGTGTGTCAACCTACGTTTTTATTTGAGGAGAAATACAATGTGTAGTGAGTGTTATACCTATAGCTCTACATGCTGTTTCATTGTGAGACCGGCGGGACAGATTTTGTCATTGCTGCTTGTAATCTTTGCAGAAATGGCCTTTTGGAAAAGCGAGTTTGGAAATAAATGGGATTGAAAATATGGATTGAGCAGTGGATTGAGTTAAGAGCTGGCCTATACTCCCAGGAGTATATAGTAAAGCACAGAAACTCCATCTTTGTTAAGAAATATGATGATTGCTATTAGGCTAAGTTAAGACATTTTGCCCAAGGTAAATATTATAACTTTGGTTGTTATGCATTGTTTCCACTTGTTTTGGATAGTGAACACAGTAAATCAAACAGACAGCCGTTTCACAGCCACAAAATCTTTATTTTTACATTTTACATTTACGTCACTTAGCAGATGGTCTTATCCAGAGCAACTTTTTATTTTATTAATCCAATTACATTTAGGGATTGGCTCCTGCTGATGCACAAAACACAGCAACTTCAAGAATAACAATCAAGAAAAGAGCCACCAAGCAGAGTACAAAATCCACACCTCATCTGCCAGAACAGTCCCTTCTCCCACACCTCATCTGCCAGAACAGTCCCTTCTCCACACCTCATCTGCCAGAACAGTCCCTTCTCCACACCTCATCTGCCAGAACAGTCCCTTCTCCCACACCTCATCTGCCAGAACTGTCCCTTCTCCCACACCTCATCTGCCAGAACAGTCCCTTCTCCCACACCTCATCTGCCAGAACAGTCCCTTCTCCCACACATCATCTGCCAGAACAGTCCCTTCTCCCACACATCATCTGCCAGAACAGTCCCTTCTCCCACACATCATCTGCCGGATCAGTCCCTTCTCCCACACCTCATCGCCAGAACAGTCCCTTCTCCCACACCTCATCAGCCAGAACAGTCCCTTCTCCCACACCTCATCGCCAGAACAGTCCCTTCTCCCACACCTCATCTGCCAGAACAGTCCCGTCTCCCACACCTCATCTGCCAGAACAGTCCCTTCTCCCACACCTCATCTGCCAGAACAGTCCCTTCTCCCACACCTCATCGCCAGAACAGTCCCTTCTCCCACACCTCATCTGCCAGAACAGTCCCTTCTCCCACACCTCATCTGCCAGAACAGTCCCTTCTCCCACACCTCATCTGCCAGAACAGTCCCTTCTCCCACACCTCATCTGCCAGAACAGTCCCTTCTCCACACCTCATCTGCCAGAACAGTCCCTTCTCCACACCTCATCTGCCAGAACAGTCCCTTCTCCCACACCTCATCTGCCAGAACTGTCCCTTCTCCCACACCTCATCTGCCAGAACAGTCCCTTCTCCCACACCTCATCTGCCAGAACAGTCCCTTCTCCCACACATCATCTGCCAGAACAGTCCCTTCTCCACACCTCATCTGCCAGAACTGTCCCTTCTCCCACACCTCATCTGCCAGAACAGTCCCTTCTCCCACACCTCATCTGCCAGAACAGTCCCTTCTCCCACACATCATCTGCCAGAACAGTCCCTTCTCCCACACATCATCTGCCAGAACAGTCCCTTCTCCCACACATTATCTGCCGGATCAGTCCCTTCTCCCACACCTCATCGCCAGAACAGTCCCTTCTCCCACACCTCATCAGCCAGAACAGTCCCTTCTCCCACACCTCATCGCCAGAACAGTCCCTTCTCCCACACCTCATCTGCCAGAACAGTCCCGTCTCCCACACCTCATCTGCCAGAACAGTCCCTTCTCCCACACCTCATCTGCCAGAACAGTCCCTTCTCCCACACCTCATCGCCAGAACAGTCCCTTCTCCCACACCTCATCTGCCAGAACAGTCCCTTCTCCCACACCTCATCTGCCAGAACAGTCCCTTCTCCCACACCTCATCTGCCAGAACAGTCCCTTCTCCCACACCTCATCTGTCAGAACAGTCCCTTCTCCCACACCTCATCTGCCAGAACAGTCCCTTCTCCCACACCTCATCTGCCAGAACAGTCCCTTCTCCCACACCTCATCTGCCAGAACAGTCCCTTCTCCCACACCTCATCTGCCAGAACAGTCCCTTCTCCCACACCTCATCTGCCAGAACAGTCCCTTCTCCCACACCTCATCTGCCAGAACAGTCCCTTCTCCCACACATCATCTGCCAGAACAGTCCCTTCTCCCACACCTCATCTGCCAGAACAGTCCCTTCTCCCACACCTCATCTGCCAGAACAGTCCCTTCTCCCACACCTCATCTGCCAGAACAGTCCCTTCTCCCACACATCATCTGCCAGAACAGTCCCTTCTCCCACACCTCATCGCCAGAACAGTCCCTTCTCCCACACCTCATCTGCCAGAACAGTCCCTTCTCCCACACCTCATCTGCCAGAACAGTCCCTTCTCCCACACCTCATCGCCAGAACAGTCCCTTCTCCCACACCTCATCTGTCAGAACAGTCCCTTCTCCCACACCTCATCTGCCAGAACAGTCCCTTCTCCCACACCTTATCTGCCAGAACAGTCCCTTCTCCCACACCTCATCTGTCAGAACAGTCCCTTCTCCCACACCTCATCTGCCAGAACAGTCCCTTTTCCCACACCTCATCTGCCAGAACAGTCCCTTCTCCCACACCTCATCTGCCAGAACAGTCCCTTCTCCCACACCTCATCTGCCAGAACAGTCCCTTCTCCCACACCTCATCTGCCAGAACAGTCCCTTCTCCCACACATCATCTGCCAGAACAGTCCCTTCTCCACACCTCATCCGCCAGAACAGTCCCTTCTCCCACACCTCATCTGCCAGAACAGTCCCTTCTCCCACACCTCATCTGCCAGAACAGTCCCTTCTCCCACACATCATCTGCCAGAACAGTCCCTTCTCCCACACCTCATCGCCAGAACAGTCCCTTCTCCCACACCTCATCTGCCGGAACAGTCCCTTCTCCCACACCTCATCTGCCGGAACAGTCCCTTCTCCCACACCTCATCTGCCAGAACAGTCCCTTCTCCCACACCTCATCTGCCAGAACAGTCCCTTCTCCCACACCTCATCTGCCAGAACAGTCCCTTCTCCCACACCTCATCTGCCAGAACAGTCCCTTCTCCCACACCTCATCTGCCAGAACAGTCCCTTCTCCCACACCTCATCTGCCAGAACAGTCCCTTCTCCCACACCTCATCTGCCAGAACAGTCCCTTCTCCCACACCTCATCTGCCAGAACAGTCCCTTCTCCCACACCTCATCTGCCAGAACAGTCCCTTCTCCCACACCTCATCGCCAGAACAGTCCCTTCTCCCACAAACCATCAACAAACCATCTACTTGTTATCCCCCAGCTGTCTCTTTGAGCAATGCTTAAACTGTCAGATTGCATTGGCACAATGAGATGCTTGAGACATCATCAAAAGAAGAGGCACAATAACACTGATGGTGTTTTGGCATGGCCCATTGGAACGCAATGGCCACGCCACAGAATGATCCTCTACAGATAGTTAGCTGAGAACATGTCAATGCATTTGTGTTGCCGTTGGATTGAGAGATTTAATCCCAAACCAAATAGCACATCTGCCTATTCTCTGACTTTCAGGGCTCTGTTGTGTTCTTACCCTTGCGCTACAGGCACTGTTTACATAGTGTTTCCATAGTAGCCACTGCCAAAAAGAGTGAATAATATCAGTGTTATCAGAGTCACCTGAGGTTCTGTTTGCTTCTTTCTGGGCCCATATCATACTTAGGTGGGCGTCTGTGGGTGGAGAGAGCGGACAATGAATCACACAGATTCATAAAGATACCACCCGTCGACCAATCAGGTGGTCAGCTGCTTGCCTCCCCTCCGTCTACAATAAGCACTGCGCTGATTATCACTGAGGAAAGATCACAAAAATCACATATGATAGAATAATCCCGTACACAACTCAAGCACGAGTAAACAAGTGTATATTTTACAGGAAAGTGGCAATTACACAACACTTCACAGTATGCTGCTTGTCACTAGTCTGCACAGCGGAACTGCAAGCATGGCATTAGTGAAACAATTCACTTTTCATAAGCCTTTAATGATGTTTTCACACCTCTTAATGCAGCTGTGTGAGAGAGAGTGTGTGTGTGGGAGTGTGGCAGCGGTGGGGGTGGCAGAGGAAATTGATTTATCATGGATCAGATAGCATTGTTCAAGTGAGTTAACTGCTTTCTACAGTACAGTGCTATTTGTATCATTGAATGCAGTGAAAGGGGCACAAGAGTCAACAATGTTGGTGGAGTGTAACAATATACTGAGGCACTTTATGTGTTGGTCAGTGTGGTTTCACCTAATGCCTTCCACTCCACTGGGCAAATTGGTTCATGAGGGTTTGTGGCTTTGTGATAACTCTGGTGTAACGGTCTAATAATGCATATTTTGTGTGCACCTACAGTACCAGTTTCTTTTTCATGGCTTGGTGTGTGTGCATGATTTACAGTAGTCTTTTCCCCTGATGAACTAAACCTCTAAAGAGAACATCCACTATTTTTACATTCTGCGCTCCTTTTGTTGTCCAAGTAAATATCTATGATAAAACAAATACATTTATTACACATTTAGTCATATGAATCACCTAGATGTCAGATATTGTACATACCATCCCTACAATGTCTTGATTTCAGCCATTCATGCTCATATCTTATCTGTCTATATTCTCATATCCTCTGTCTGTTCAACCTCAATGCCTCCAATGTGGCTCCCCTGTCATAGCTGCCAGATAGCATTCAAAAGAAAAGGAAAAAGTCATTCTTTAAAGAAACAATCAGTGTATAGGAACTCTGATGTTCCTTGACCTTTCAAATGGCATACTATATAGGCTGAGTTACAGAAACCAGAGGGTCAAGTGTTGAACAACAACACAACAGCAATCAGATATACCTGTTCACTGGACGTGCTACCTGTCCCAGACCTGCTGTTTTCAACTCTCTAGAGACAGCAGGAGCGGTAGAGATACTCTCAAAGATCGGCTATGAAAAAGCCAACTGACACTTACTCTTGTGTTACTGACTTGTTGCACCCTCGACAACTACTATGATTATTATTATTTGACCATGCTGGTCATTTATGAACATTTGAACATCTAGGCCATGTGCTGTTATAATCTCCACCCGGCACAGCCAGAAGAGGACTGGCCACCCCTCGTAGCCTGGTTCCTCTCTAGGTTTCTTCCTAGGTTTTGGCCTTTCTAGGGAGTTTTTCCTAGCCACCGTGCTTCTACACCTGCATTGCTTGCTGTTTGGAGTTTTAGGCTGGGTTTCTGTACAGCACTTTGAGAAATCAGCTGATGTAAGAAGGGCTTTATAAATACATTTGATTTGATTTGAAATTTGATTTGATATGTGCAACCTTGGTATGCCCTCAAGCAAATTGAACACTTTCACCAGATATTCCACCTTGATATTCAGTAATACGAGACACTGTCACCAGATATTCCACCTTGATATTCAGTAATACGAGACACTGTCACAAGATATTCCACCTTGATATTCAGTAATACAAGACACTGTCACAAGATATTCCACCTTGATATTCAGTAATACAAGACACTGTCACCATATATTCCACCTTGATATTCAGTAATACAAGACACTGTCACCATATATTCCACCTTGATATTCAGTAACATGAGACACTGTCACCATATATTCCACCTTGATATTCAGTAACATGAGACACTGTCACCGGATGCCAAGTTGCCAACTCTTTCCAGAGCCCTTTTCATCCCCCATATAGCAGCAGTACAAACACAACCACGGCTCACAACACACACGCAAAATAAACCCTCAAAAATCTACAACCACCGTTTGATTTTATGCCAATCAGGGCACCTGTTTTCTTCCTCTGATTGTGCACCCCCCAGTCCTCAACAATCTAAACAAATAAGTGGTACAGTCTTAGAAAAAGAGGTACTATCTACAGCCAAAGAACCCCTTTGGAACCTTTTTGTAACCCTTGTTCTAAGAGTGGAGGGCCATTCTGTTGTCATGGAATAGAAGCTACACAAGGTGCCTTCTTTTTCTTCTGTCCTCTGTTCCTCCAGCTAAGGTGTACAGAGGTGAATGACTAGGATATAAAAGTGACGCTACATTCATCTGTATATAAATGATTGTCACATTGTGCAGTAAAACTGTAATACAATTACAATCAGATATGTCAGATAAGTTTGGAAAAAGGCACAGACGTTATGTACATACAGTGATCATGTGGTAAAACATATAAACACAGATTGAAATTATACAAATGTCTTCAGAAACAACCTAGTATATACACCGTTTTACAGGCAGTATCAAGCCATTGTAACACAAATTCCATTGGCTTGATGCAGAGTTCAAACGCTCTCAGCCCATTGATCAGAAATGTAGCAATAAATTATGAAAGGTGCTATGGCCTTGCAGAGTGCTTCTCTTCTCTATATGTGTATAGCGCTGTACATTTAAATAGAGCCACACTTTAGTGTATATATAATATTAACGCAAGTTCCCTCAGGTAACACTTCAGAGACAGTTATTTTACATTATAGGTAGCTTATCTCCAGTGAGGTGTTCTTCTCCACTGGCTCCTCTGGCAGTGGTTTGACACACCCATTTGTATGTCCATTATGCAGGGATGCTGGAGGCCCCAAGCTTGGGCCTTTCCCACCAATGTCACCAGCTTTGTCTTTCCTTTCTGGGGATGCCACATGCTCAGATGCCCCTGGAGCTGGCGCCTTGGGTGTTAACAGGGCCTGGGAACTCTCAGGATGTCCGTTCCCATTCTGGGCGATCCTACAGATCTCCGTCATCTCTGTGACGTCCTCCCTGTCTTCATCATCCTCTTCCTCCTCCTCATCTCGTACGACCCTCCTCAAGCTCTCTCGGGGCTTCAGCACCCTCCCTCTCACCTCCTGCTGCTGCTGGCGCTCTGTCAGGTCGTGGCTCTCCACCTTGCGTGAGGAGCGACACAGGGCCTTGCGGAAGCCCCGCTTAAAGTTTTCTGACAGGAAGCCGTAGACGATGGGGTTGGCGCAGCTGTTGGCGTAGCCCATTACCACAACAAAGTAGTAGAGGCCCGGGTACTCTGATGGCAGAGACACCAGCAGGTTGAGGATGTTGAGGGCGTAGAAGGGCAACCAGCAGAAGACGAACACGGCCACCACGATCACCACCATGCGCGTCACCTTGCGCTCCGACTTCCTGCGCTTGGTGGACGTGGCGTGGACCTTCTTGCCAGAGCTGCGGATCTTGAAGACAATGAGCAGGTAGCAGAGGCAGATGATGAGGAGTGGGCAGAAGAAACCCACTGTGGACGTGTAGATTATAAAAGCCGCCCGCCAAATGTCGGCTGGCCGAGGCCAGGAGATATTGCAGGTGCCGCCCGTCTTGTGGACGTTGGCGAAGATTACCACAGGCAGGACCACCAGGAAGGAGATGGCCCACACTGTGCCATTGACCACCTTGGCCACCTGGGGCCGCCGCCACCTGGAGGAGCGTATGGGATGGACCACTGCCAGGTAGCGGTCAATGCTCATGACGGTCAGGCAGAAGATGGAGGTGAACTGGTTGATGGAGTCCACGGTCATGACCAGGCGGCACATAAAGGAGCCAAATGGCCAAAACTGGAGGGTGTTCTGGACAGCCAGGAAGGGCAGGCCCAGCATGAAGAGCTCATCAGCGATGGCCAGGTTCAGGATGTAAATGTTAGTCACAGACTCCGTCTTGGAGTAGTGCAGCACAATGTGTATAACCAGGCTGTTGCCGCCCAGGCCGATGACACAGACGATGATGTAGATGAGTGGGATGAGGACCCCTGCTACACTGGGTCCTAATGGCATCTCTGGAATGTTGCTGGAGTTGATACAGTTGAGGAGGGTGTCATTGAGGAGGGTGTCATTGAGGAGGGTGTCGTTGCATAGTAGGAAAGACAGGGGGAGGTCGGGGTAAGGGCTGGGGACTGTGCTGTTCTCCCACATGTCCTCTGCCATCTCTGAGGGGGCGGTGAGCAGAAGTCCAGGCAGGAGAGATGGAGGAGTAGGGGGATGTCTGTCTGTCTCTCTCAACTCCCACCCATCTGTCCTGTGGAGAGACCAGAAAGACTTATTAAACTGAGGAGATCTTTCATATCTTATCTTTTATTGAGAAGCATCTGTAGCTCAATGGAGAGAAGGAGAGACACAAATTAAAAGGGACCTTAAAAGGGATGTGACAGACTTGACAGCGGCTTTATGTCTGTTATGCCTCTTATGGGCTCTTTCAGGGCCAAGGCACAATAGTAGCCAGACAATACGTGATTGAGGGTTTTCCAAACGGCTTTAATTGTGTTCTTGCACTTCATTCAGGTGAAAAACTTGTTTGGTAAATTCCCAGAAGCATGAGGTACATGAGAGAAGAAGACGTCAGTGTCTGGCTGTGTGAAAAGCTGCTGTTAAAACAAGTCTCAAGACAAATGAAGAGCTGGGGAAAACAATGAGAGTGGAAAATGAAACAAAACAAAAAAGAGCAGGTGGTGGAGGTTAAATTAAATGATAAGAAGGAAATTATGAAAAAGACACCCAAACGGGATGTCACTAGGTACGCAGCCCAGCATGAGTCAGACAGGAAATAATTAAGGCCAGACAAGGAGTGAGGGCATGGAGAGAAATTGACCAGATCGCAACACCTGTGTTTGGCTTCTCTTTGTGGCTATTGACCCCTCAGACAAATTAAACAGAGTGTGTTCCCACAAACAGTCACTGTTGGGGCTAATAATTTACATTTTATTGGTAACTAGGTACTCTGGTGCACCACAGACCACTGTGTGTAGCTCTTCTGACAACACACATGCTGTCATCGGTGTGTATGTACTTGTGTGAATGTAAATATGGAGTGTGTGTATGTGTGCACAGTTAATGTGAGACGGGAGAAAGCTCAGGTAAGCTCAAAGGCTTCGGAGGGCCCATTTCGTATCTAGCTGTGGAGTCGCAATGCCACGCTGGGTAAACATCCACTACTGATGACGTGTAGGGGTTCTGGAACAAATTAACACCTGGCTTTCTCTCTCTCTACCTCCTTCCATCATACTGTGTAGATCCCATGAAAACACAGACAGGAATGGCCCTGGATTCATCTCTTTATGCTAAGAAGCTGTAACAGCAATGTATATAGTTTTAAATCACTTGCAAAAATGTGACTTGTTTTTTTTTTATTAAAAAGAAGATGATGTATTGATTTAACATAATGACCTGGGTCAAGCAGGTCATCCTTTGTCCCTTGGACCTGGTCCTGTGTCATAGGTACCATCATCACAAGAGAGGTATTTGGTCAGCAACGGATGTACTGAACTACAAAGTGGACACACACATGAATTCTAGGAACTTCCCACTGGGCAAAAACTGATTGAATCAAGGTTGTTTCCATGTCATAAAAAATAAATGCATGTGATGATGTTAAATCAACGTGGAAAACGGATTGGATTTGCAAAACGTCATCAACGTAAGGGAATTTTGTATTTTTTTCCACCAAACTTTTAACGTAAATCCAATGTCATGGTGCAATTTTTTGTTGATTTCACGTTGACTTCACATTAGTTGACAATTCAACCAAATATACATAAAAAATAGTAGTTGAACAGACATCTGTACCAAGAGGGTTAGAACATGTCATATCTATCACCACAGTTTAATGTAATTCCATTTTGCATATTATCATGTTTTTCAAATCTATTCGTTTCTGTCCCATGAAATATGCATAATAATTTTTTCTGTTTTCGGAAATGTCATTTAATGAATTTCTTTCAGGAAAATCAAAACCCTACTTATAATTGCACAGACGTGAGCTGAGTGACGATCGTCAAAATGAGTAGACCAAGGTGCAGCGTGGTACGTGTTCATATTTCTATTTTTTATTAAACTCAGAACACGAAATCAAACCAACAAACAAAGAAAAAACGAACGACACGTTCTGCAGGCTTACTGAGCTGTACAAAATCAAGATCCCACAACTGAAGGTGGAAAAAAGGGCTGCCTAAGTATAATTCCTAATCAGAGACAACGATAGACGGCTGCCTCTGATTAGGAACCATACTCGGCTCATCACAAAGAAATAGAAAACATAGAATTGAACATAGAAATATAACACATAGAATGCCCACCCCATGTCACACCCTGACCTAACCAAACAAAGAAAAATGGCTCTCTCAGGTCAGGGCGTGACAGTACCCCCACCAAAGGTGCGGACTCCCGGCCGCAAACCTGAACCTATAGGGGAGGGTCCGGGTGGGCATCTACTCATGGTGGCGGCTCCGGTTCGGGGTGTAGCCCCCACTCTGCCCGCTAATCCCTTCGCTTTTGTGTCGCCGGAGGAACCAGACCGTGGATCATCGCCGGAAGCTCCGAACCGTGGATCGTCTCTGGATGAACCGGACCGTAGATCATCGCCGAAGACTCCGGACTGCGGACCGCCGCCGGAGACTCCGGACTGGGGAACGTCGCCGGAGGCTCCGGACTGTGGGCTGTCTCAGGAGGTTCCGGACAGGGGACCGTCGCTGCAGACTCCGTGCCATGGATCATCACTGCAGGCTCCGCGCCATGGATCATCACTGGAGGCTTTGTGCCATGGATCATCACTGGAGGCTCCGGGCCATGGAATATCACTGGAGGCTTCGTGCCATGGATCATCCCTACAGGCTCCGGGCCATGGATCATCCCTACAGGCTTCTTGCCATGGATTATCACTGGAGGCTTCGTGCCATGGATCATCACTACAGTCTCCGGGCCATGGATCATCACTGGAGGCTTTGTGCCATGGATCATCACTGGAGGCTTCTTGCCATGGATTATCACTGGAGGCTTCTTTCATGGAGCTGGAACCGGTCTCACCGGACTGGGGAGACGCACTGGAGACCGGGTGCGCAGAGCTGGCACAGGGTATACTGGGCCGTGGAGGCGCACTGGAGGTCTGGAGCTTAGGGCTGACACAACCCGTCCTGGCAGGATGCTTACTTTAGCCCGGCAAGGGTGGAGCGCTGGCACAGGACGAACTGGGCTGTGCAGGTGCACTGGCGACACAGTGCATAGAACTGGCGCAGGATATACTGGGCCGTGGAGGCGCACTGGAGGTCTGGAGCATATGGCTGGCACAACCCGTCCTGGCTGGATTCCCCCCGTAGCCCGGCAAGCGCGGGGAGTTGGAACAGGCCGCACTGGTTTGTGCTGGTGAACTGAGGGTGCCGTGCGTAGAGCTGGCGCAGGATAACCTGGGCCGAAAAGACGCACTGGAGACCAGGAACGCTGAGCCGGCACAATCCTTCTTGGCTTAATGCCAGCTCTAGCACGGCAACTGCGGGGAGCTTGAACAGAGCACACCGGGCAGTGGCTGCGCACTGGAGACACCATGCGCATCACCGCATAACACGGTGCCTGATCAGTCCTACTCTCCGCACAGTAAGCAAGGGGAGTTGGCTCAGGTCTCCACCCTGACTCTACCAATCTCCCCGTGTGCCCCCCCATTTTGTTTTTGGGGCTGCCTCTTGTGCTTGCCTCGTTGCCGTGCTAGTTCCTCTTCTCGTCGCCGCTCTGCTCTCACTGCCTCCACCTGTTCCCATGGGAGGCGATCCCATCCAGCTTGGAACTCCTCCCACGACCAGGATCCCTTTCCGTCCAGGATGTCTTCCCAGGTCCATTTCTCCCGACCACGCTGCTTGGTCCGTTGGTGGTGGGATCTTCTGTGACGATCATCAAAATGAGAAGACCAAGGTACAGCGTGGTACGTGTTCATATTTCTATTTTTTATTAAACTCAGAACATGAAATCAAACCAACAAACAAAGAAAAAATGAACGTCACGTTCTGCAGGCTTACTGAGCTGTACAAAAACAAGATCCCACAACTGAAGGTGGAAAAAAGGGCTGCCTAAGTATGATTCCTAATCAGAGACAACGATAGACAGCTGCCTCTGATTAGGAACCATACTCGGCTCAACACAAAGAAATAGAAAATATAGAATGGAACATAGAAATATAACACATAGAATGCCCACCCCATGTCACACCCTGACCTAACCAAACAGAGAAAAACGGCTCTTTCAGGTCAGGGCGTAACACTGAGCTCATTGATAGGGTTCATAAAACACTCCGACTGTTTCCTCAGTTCACTAAAAGGTTATCATCACTTCAAAATCTGGAAGCTGAGGTGAAGCAGATTCAAAGCAGGCTTTCCACCTCACTGATGCTCAGGTTCTGATCTGAGGGAACTACATGAAGAAAGACCAACTGTGAAAATGTACTGGCAAAGGAATGTGAGAGATAAACAGATGTTTTAGGGGTTGAAGAAAAATATTATACAGTATATACACAACATTAGGACAGACTGATCAGGTGAATACAGGTGAAAGCTGTGATCCTTATTGATGTCACTTGTTAAATCCACTTCAACGCTGCTGGGTTTTTCATGCTCAACAGTTTCCCGTGTGTATCAAGAATGGTCCACCACATAAAGGACATCCATCCACTTTCGACACCTTGTAGAGTCCATGCCCCGACGAATTGAGGCTGTTCGGAGGGCAAAAGGGGGGATGCAACTCAATATTCTGAAGGTGTTCTTAATGTTTTGTACACTCAGTGTATATTTCTTAAATGTTTCATTTTGACTAAGAGCATTTTCCTCCATTGCACAATTTCTATATTCTAAATTGTTTGATTATTTTCATGCGAGGTGCATACATTTACCATCCTCCAACATTGGTGCTGGTTTCCCCGAGCTGCGGAGACACCAGGGAGAAGGAATGCGTTGGGATTGCTGCCATAAATCAAACAGAACCAAATAAAGGGCACACATGACAGGCTAACAAGATCAGGCTCTGAAGTCTTCCGCTCCACATGGAGAAGAGAGGGAAGCCATTGCATTTATCTTTATACTTGGGTTATGAACATAACATTGTCACTAATGCCTGGATTTCCTTCAGTTATTAACATATTGTTAGTGGAATGGTCTTTGCACGATGGAACAGTTTTTCTCTGAAGGCTCTCTCTTATCTCCAGCATTTCTCTTCTCTGCACAGAGAAGAGCAGCTCAGGACCTGTGGGCAAGCCTTAAATTATTTTTTTAAAGACTATTACATTTACAAATTGGGGTTCTGAGCTGGTCAGGGTACCATTGGGAAGGCAGGAATATAGTATGAATGCAGAACACACACGTCTTTTAATCAATGTCATAATCTTTTACTGCCACTCGGGAGCCATTTGTCCAGCGAACAAATATTTCTGAATGAGTCTGGCCAGTCAGTGCGGCAGTGCGGAGCTGCCATGGGAAAAGAAACATAAAAGCTAAGTGACTACTTCAGAGCTGCATCCACGCAATCAGCCCTCTTAGCCAGATAAATTTTGTTCCATAGCTGGGAAGAACAGAATACACATGCCTCTTAAAGATGATCACTAATGCACATGATCATACATGGTTTATTGGGTGCACCCATCTAATACTGGGTCTAACCCCTCTTTGCCTCCAGAACAGCCTGAATTATTTGGGGCATGGAAACATTGCTCAATTGATATCGAGGGACCTAACGTGTGCCAGGAAAACATTCCCCATACCACACCACCGCCACCAGCATGTACCGTTGACAACAGGCAGGGTGAGGACATGGACTCATGCTGCTTACACCAAACCCTGGGATTTGTCGGAACAGGCAATGTTTTTCCACTCCTCAATGGTCCAGTGTTTGTGATAGCGTGCCCACTGGAGTCGCTTCGATTTTAGCTGAGGTGTGGAACCCGGTGTGGTTGTCTGCAAGGATTAACAAAATGTGCATTTCGAGATACACATCACTGTTGTACTGCACCTTTACTTGCCTGTTTGTGGCCCTTCTGTTAGCTTGCCATTCTCCTTTGACCTCTCATCAATGTGCTGTTTTTGCCCACAGGACTGCCGCTGACTGGATGTTTTTTGTGTGTCGCACCATTCTCAGTAAACCCTAGACAGTAAACCCTAAGTAAACCCATTCTCAGTAAACCCTAAAGCCCTGGAGGGCGGCTGTTTCTGAGATACTGGATCTGGCGCGCCTGGCACCGACGATCATACTTTAATAAAAAAATGTATTTCACCTTTACTTAACCTGGTAGGCCAGTTGAGAACAAGTTCTCATTTACAACTGCGACCTGGCCAAGATAAAGCAAAGTAGTGCGACACAAACAATAACACAGAGTTACACATGGAATAAACAAACATACAGTCAATAACACAATAGAAAAGTATATATACAGTGTGTGCAAATGAGGTAAGATGAGGGAGGTAAGGCAATAAATAGGCCATAGTGGCGAAATAATTACAATTTAGCAATTAAACACTGGAGTGATAGATGTTCAGAAGATGAATGGGCAAGTAGAGATACTGGGGAAAAGAGCAAAAAAAGAAATAACAGTATGGGGATGAGGTAGTTGGATGGGCTATTTACAGATGGGCTATGTACAGGTGCAGTGATCTGTGAGCTGCTCTGACAGCTGGTGCTTAAAGTTAGAGAGGGAGATATGAGTCTCCAGCTTAAGTGATTTTTGCAGAGAACTGGAAGGAAAGGCGGCCAAATGAGGAATTGGCTTTGGGGGTGACCAGTGAAATATACCTGTTGGAGCACGTGCTATGGGTGGGTGCTGCTATGGTGACCAGTGAGCTGAGATAAGGCGGGGCTTTAGCCAGCAAATACTTATAGATGACCTGGAGCCAGTGGGTTTGGCGACGAGTATGAAGCGAGGGCCAGCCAACGAGAACATACAGGTCGCAGTGGTGGGTAGTATATAGGGCTTTGGTGACAAAACGGATGGCACTGTGATAGACTGCATCCAATTTGCTGAGTAAAGTGTTGGAGGCTACTTTGTAAATGACATCGCCAAAGTCAAGGATCGGTAGGATAGTCAGTTTTACGAGGGTATGTTTGGAAGGACGAGTGAAGGATGCTTTGTTGCGAAATAGGAAGCCGATTCTAGATTTAGTTTTGGATTGGAGATGCTTAATGTGAGTCTGGAAGGAGAGTTTACAATCTAACCAGACACCTAGGTATTTGTAGTTGTCCACATATTCTAAGTCAGAACCGTCCAGAGTAGTGATGCTGGACGGGCAGGCGGGTGCGGGCAGCGATCGGTTGAAGTGCATGCATTTAGTTTTACTTGCATTTAAGAGCAGTTGGAGGCCAACTGCTCTATGGCATTGAAGCTCATCTGGAGGTTTGTTAACAGTGTCCAAAGAAGGCCAGAAGTATACAGAATGGTGTCATCTGCATAGAGGTGGATCAGAGAATCCCCAGCAGCAACATCATTGATGTATATAGAGAAAAGAGTCGGCCCGAGATTTGAACCCTGTGGCACCCCCCTAGAGACTGCCAGAGGTCCGGACAACAGGCCCTCCGATTTGACACACTGAACTCTGTCTGAGAAGTAGTTGGTGAACCAGGCGAGGCAGTCATTTGAGAAACCAAGGCTGTTTAGTCTGCCGATAAGTATGTGGTGATTGACAGAGTCAACAGCCTTGGCTAGGTCGATGAATACAGCTGCACAGTAATGTCTCTTATCGATGGCAGTTATAATATTGTTTAAGACCTTTAGCGTGGCTGAGGTGCACCCATGACCAGCTCGGAAACCAGATTTCATAGCGGAGAAGGTACGGTGGGATTCGAAATGGTCGGTGATCTGTTTGTTAAGGCATGGTAGGATAGATATAGGTCTATCACAGATTGGGTCTAGAGTGTCTCGCTCTTTGAAGAGGGGGATGACCGCGGCAGCTTTCCAATCTTTGTGGATCTCAGATGATACAAAGTAAGGTTGAACAGGCTAGTAATAGGGGCTGCAACAATTGCGGCGGATACGTTTAGAAAGAGAGGGTCCAGATTGTCTAGCCCAGCTGATTTGTAGGGGTCCAGATTTTGCAGCTCTTTCAGAACATCAGCTATCTGGATTTGGGTGAAGGAAAAATGGGGGAGGCTTGGGCAAGTTGCTGTGGGGGGTGCAGGGCTGTTGACCGGGGTAGGGGTAGCCAGGAGGAAAGCATGGCCAGCCGTAGAAAAATGCTTATTGAAATTCTCAATTTTCGTGGATTTATCGGTGGTGACAGTGTTTTCTAGCCTCAGTGCAGTGGGCAGCTGGGAGGAGGTGCTCTTATTCTCCATGGGCTTTACAGTGTCCCAGAACTTATTGGAGTTTGTGCTACAGGATGCAAATTTCTGTTTGAAAAAGCTAGCCTTTGCTTTCCTAACTGCCTGTGTATACTGGTTCCTAACTTCCCTGAAAAGTTGCATAATGCGGGGGCTATTCGATGCTAATGCAGTACGCCACAGGATGTTTTTTGTGCTGGTCAAGGGCAGTCAGGTCTGGAGTGAACCAAGGGCTATATCTGTTCCTGGTTCAACATTTTTTGAATGGGGCATGTTTATTTAAGATGGTGAGGAAATAACTTTTAAAGAATAACCAGGCATCCTCTACTTATGGAATGAGGTCAATATCCTTCCAGGATACCCGGGCCAGGTCGATTAGAAAGGCCTGCTCGCTGAGGTGTTTTAGGGAGCGTTTGACAGTGATGAGGAGTGGCAATGCAGGCAATGAGGCAGTGATCGCAGAGATCCTGGTTGAAGACAGCAGAGGTGTATTTGGAGGGCAGGTTGGTTAGGATGATATCTATGAGGGTGCCCGTGTTTACGGATTTGGGATTGTACCTGGTAGGTCCATTGATCATTTTTGTGAGATTGAGGGCATCAAGCTTAGATTGTAGGACGGCCAGGGTGTTAAGCATGTCCCAGTTTAGGTCACCTAACAGTAGGATCTTTGACGATAGTTGGGGGGCAATCAATTCCCATATGGTGCCCAGGGCACAGCTGGGGACAGAAGGTGGTCTATATTAAGCGGCAATGGTGAGAGACTTGTTTCTGGAAAGGTGGATTTTTAAAAGTAGAAGCTCAAATTGTTTGGGCACAGACCTGGATAGCGTGACAGAACTCTGCAGGCTATCTCTGTAGTAGATTGCAACTCCGCCCCCTTTGGCAGTTCTATCTTGTCAGAACATGTTGTAGTTAGGAATGGAAATTTCAGTGTTTTTTGGTGGCCTTCCTAAGCCAGGATTCAGACACGGCTAGGACATCCGGGTTGGCAGAATGTGCTAAAGCAGTGAATAAAACAAACTTAGGGAGGAGGCTTCTAATGTTAACATGCATGAAACCAAGGCTTTTACGGTTACAGAAGTCAACAAATGAGAGCGCATGGGGAATGGGAGTGGAGCTAGGCACTGCAGGGCCTGGATTAACCTCTACATCACCAGAGGAACAGAGGAGTAGTAGGATAAGGCTACGGCTAAAGGCTATAAAAACTGGAAGTCTAGTGCATTCGGAACAGAGAGTAAAAGGAGCAGGTTTCTGGGCACGGAAGAATAGATTCAAGGGATAATGTACAGACAAGGGTATGGTAGGATGTGAATGCAGTGGAGGTAAACCTAGGCATTGAGTGACGATGAGAGAGGTATTGTCTCTTGAGACACCATTTAAACCAGGTGAGGTCACCGAGTGTGTGGGCATATTGAGCAGGGCTGGAGGCTCTACAGTGAAATAAGAGAATAATCACTAACCAAAACAGCAAGTGACAAGGCATATTGACATTAGGGAGAGGCATGCGTAGCCGAGTGATCATGGGGTCTAGTGAGTAGCTAGGCGGGCTGGAGACACGGCGATTCAGACAGAAAGCGGGCCGGGGCTAGCAGGCTAGCAGAAGGGCCTTAAGGGGACGTCGCGACGGAAGAGTCAGTTGTAGCCCCCTCGGGCGGTTACGTCGGCAGACCAGTCATGATGGATTGGCAGGGCTCAGTGTAGTAAAAAGGTCTAGGCCAATTGGCAAAATAGGTATTGTAGCCCAAGAAAATTGGCTGATGGGCCTCTTCAGCTAACAGTCCGATATGCTCTAGACAGCTAGCGGGCCGTGGCTAGCAGGCTAGCAGATGGGCATTCAGGGGACGTCGCAACGGAGGAGCCTGTTGAAAACCCCCTCAGGCGGATTACGTCGGTAGACCAGTCGCGAAGGATCAGCGGGGCTCCGTATCGGCAGTAAAAGGGGTCCAGGCCAATTGGCAAAATAGGTATTGTAGCCCAAGGAGTGGCTGATGGACCTCTTTAGCTAGCTGGGAGATGGGCCTAGCATAGGCTAGCTCCAGACTAATTGGTGCTTGCTTTGAGACAGAGACGTTAGCCAGGAGTAGCCATTTGGATAGCAGCTAGCTAGCTGCAATGAACCAGGTGAAAAGCTTCAGAGCTTGTGGTAGGAATCCGGAGATGTGGGGAAAAAGGGTTCGGTATGGTCTGGGTTGAATCGTGCTGTGCAGACTGGCAGGAGTTGTCCAGGCTAAAGGTTAGCTGATGACCGCTAGCAGTGGCTAGTTGACTACTAGCTAGTAGCTAGTTAGCTGGCTAGCTTCTGTTGGGGGTTCTGGTTCTACAGTAAAGAAAATAGCAGATCCATACCACATTGGGTGAGGCGGGTTGCAGGAGAGTATGTTGGAGTTGAGGTTAAAAAATCTTTAAAAAATATATACAAAATATATGCGAAGAAAATGCGAAGGAAAAAGATGACACGACAGGACGAAGACAAAGACGCCTGACTGCTACGCCATCTTGAAATGATACCATGCTCAAAGTTGCTTAGATCACTAGTTTTTCCCATTCTAACTTTCAGTCGAACAGTAACTGAATGCCTCGATGCCTGTCTGCATGGTTTATATAGCAAGCCATGGCCACGTGACCATTTTAGTGAATGGGGTGGTGTACCTAATAAACTGGCAACTGAGTGTATTTTTTTGGTTTGTTTCCATAGGCGCTTTCATTTCACTGTCATGAGAATATGTTGCTATGGCAAGGTTATTGAGGGACAGGGAGTGCTCTCGTTTTCTTGGGCATGATATAAATGGGACGACAACAAAAACAAAAAACAACAGTAATCCAATGTTTTTGACAACTGCCACCCAGTCCTGCTCTTGGCTTCGTCATGCTCTTTGATACAGGTGTCACAGCCTTTGATGCCAGTCTATTTTGATGCTCTTCGATTGGTCGAGGGCCTTGACTCAATGCTGAGCACTTTCTGTCATTTCTCCTCTTTGCCCATTGGAGATAATGGATACAACATGAAGTTCGTAGAGATAAAGATCCCTTAATTAATCATTTATAAACAGTTTAAAAAGAGTTTACTTACCATTTATTAATCATTGTTCCTACATTTGTAAATGTCAATAAGCAATCTCTAAGTAGTATTTTATGCATTTATAAACACTATTTAAAATTATTTATTTGATAATAAATAAGGTGTTTGATCATAGTATGTTCACAATTTGTAAATTATTAATAATGTTCTACTATTGTACTTATAAAACAGTTATAAAGAAATTATTATTAACTCATAAGATGATTTATAAGGCATTTGTTAATGGCTGACTAATGGTTTGATATTTATAAATGTATTTATATATAGTGCCTTCAGAAAGTATTCACACCCCTTGACTTTTTCCACATTTTGTTGTGTTACAGACTGAATTAAAAATGGATTAAATTCAGATTTCTTTTCACTGGCCTACACACAATACCCCATAATGTCAAAGTGGAATTATGTTTTTAGACATTTTTACAAATTAATTACAAATGAAAAGCTGCAATGTCTTCAGTCAAAATGTATTCAACCCCTTTGTTATGGTAAGCCTAAATAAGTTCAGGAGTAAACATGTGCTTAACAAGTCACATAAGTTGCATGGACTCACTCTGTGTACAATAATAGTGTTTACCATGATATTTGAATGACTACTGCATCTGTCTACCCCACACATATAATCATCTTTAAGGTCCAGTAGCAGTGGGTGGGTAAAATCCCTGGGGAAGCCAAGCCAGAAAAAAAGGCATATTACAACCTATGTGTTGTGATAATTGCATTGTTTGCTCTATAACCTGTTAGTTCATACAGTATGCCTTGAGGCCGTGATATATACGCCTAAGACCTAGACAATAAGAGGACACAGTGGCAGAATAAATTCAACCCAACTTTTGTTTCATCACAAAACCGGAGAGCAACCTCTGTCCGGTGAAGTCCACAAAGCATATTGCGTGTAGTGACAACTAAAAGATACCAAAAATGATTTAATCCAATCAATGTAACCTAAATATGATGTGGCTGTCCATGGTTCTGATTTATGTGTGTGTGTTGATTCACCCTACTTGTAGAGAAATGCCAATGCTATCCTCCTCTCTTTCATGTTGACGAAACGTCTATGTCCTAGGCAAACTGGCTAAAATGCTTGCTCGCTAGCCTAATTTCCTTTCATGGACCATGTTAGCTAGTTAACATTAACCTTCTACATCTAGCTACATATTGAGCTTCCATCCTCACAGGCAGGGGGCACAATGTATGAATTTATGATTGGATCAGGATCTCCGTTATAATCATTGGCCAGTATGGAGATTTAGGTTAAGCCACAAGTCCAAATCCTTATCTCCATCCATGGCTAATTTAGGAATGGGACAATTTTAGCTAGCTAGTTAGCCACCGGAGGACAACAACACAATGTGATGCAACAATTCAAGTTGTTTCTGTTAATTACGTATTGCTCTCGATGTGATTTGAGTGAAGCCAAATCTAAATTGGCTTCTCTTGACACTTTGTTTTGGTGCGCCAGGACCATTCACAGTTGCGCTCACTCAGTTTAGCTCAACACTGATTGGCTATTATTTTATACTTTTTTATCAAGAGAGGTCAAATTCTGTCTTCCTTTGCATTCAACGCTACAGGAGGCAACAATGTCATACACTTTTTGACCAGACAGAATCGGATAGATGGCCTACTGTCATGTCCTGACCATAGAGAGCTTGTATTTTTCTATGATAGAGTAGGTCAGAGCGTGACTGGGGGGTTTTGTCTAGTTTATTTATTTCTATGTTTGGTTCTAGTTTCTTTTTTCTATGTTGGGTTTTTTGTCTAGTTTAAATTATCTATGTTGTGTTCTAGGTTATTTTTTCTAGGTTGGGGTTTTCAAATGATTCCCAATTAGAGGCAGCTGGTCATCGTTGTCTCTAATTGGGTATCATATTTAAATTGTTGTTTTTCCCACTAGTGTTTGTGGGAGATTATTTTGAGTTTATGCATGTAGCACCTCTTCATCACGGTTTGTTGTTTTTGTTTATAGTTTATTGTCTGTCTTGCATAGTTTCACATAGAAATAAAGATGTGGAACGATACGCGCGCTGCGCCTTGGTCTCGTTCATACGACAACCGTGACAGAATCTCCCACCACCAAAGGACCAAGCAGCGTGCCCAGGAGGAGCAGGGATCCTGGGCCCGGGAGAGAAGAGAGTGGAGGACATCCTGGACCTGGGAGGAGGTAATGGCAGGGGACAAGACCCTGCTATGAAAGCAGGCGGAGACAGCGAGAGAGGAACGGCGACAATACGAGGAACTAGCACGGCAACGACGGAAGCCTGAAAGGCAGTTTTGGGGGGGCACACGGGGAGATTGGCGGAGTCAGGGTTGAGACCTGAGCCAACTCCCCGTGCTTACCGTGGGGAGCATGTGACCAGTCAGGCACCGTGTTATGCGGTGATGAGCACTGTATCTCAGTGCGCATTCATAGCCCGGTGCGCACTCTGCCTGTGCCCTGCATTTGCCGGGCTAAAGTGAGCATTCAGCCAGGACGGGTTGTGCCAGCTCAGCTCTCCTGGTCTCCGGTGCGTCTCCTCGGTCCAGGATATCCTGCACCAGCTCTACGCACTGTGTCGCCAGTGCGCCTTCACAGCCCAGTGCGTCCTGTGCCAGCGCCACGCACTTGCCGGGCTAAAGTGAGCATTCAGCCAGGACGGGTTGTGCCAGCTCTATAGTCCAGACCTCCAGTGCGCCTTCACGGTCCAGCATATCCTGCACCGGTTCTACGCACCAGGTCTCCAGTGCGCCTCCACAGCCCAGTACATCCTGTGCCCCCTCCACGCACTCTCTCTGAAGTGCATGTCCTCAGTCAGATACGTCCTGTGCCTGCTCCCCGCACTCTCCCTGAAGTGCGTGTCCTCGTCAGGTATGTCCTATGCCTCCTCTTCGCACTCTCCCTGAGGTGCGTGTCACTAGTCCGGTGCCACCTGTTCCGGTCCCACGCATCAGGCCTCCAGTGCACCTCCCCAGTCTAGTACTTCCTGTGCCTGCTCCTCGCACTCGCCCTGAAGTGCGTGTCACCAGTCTGGTGCCACCTGTCCCTGCTCCACGCACTAGGCTTCCAGTGCGCCTGCCCAGTCCGGCGACAGTCTCCAGTCCAGAGCTTCCGGCGACAGTCTCCAGTCCAGAGCTTCCGGCGACAGTCTCCAGTCCAGAGCTTCCGGCGACAGTCTCCAGTCCAGAGCTTCCGGCGACAGTTCCCAGTCCAGAGCTTCCGGCGACAGTTCCCAGTCCAGAGCTTCCGGCGACAGTTCCCAGTCCAGAGCTTCCGGTGACGGTCCACAGTTCGGAACCTCTGACGACGGTCCACAGTCCGGAACATCCGACGACGGTCCACAGTCCGGAACCTCCGACAACGGTCCACTGTTCGGAACCTCCGACGACGGTCCACAGTCCGGAACCTCCGACGACGGTCCACGGCCCGGAACCTCCAACGATGGTCCACGGCCCGGAGCCTCCTGAGACGGGCCCGCGGTCCGGAACCTCCAGCTACAGCCCGCGGTCCGGAGCCTCCAGCGACAGCCCGCGGTCCGGAGCCTCCAGCGACAGCCCGCGGTCCGGAGCCTCCACCGATGCTGGCGGGTTTGCAGGATGAGAAGGTTCTTCATCCTTCACCAAAGCCACCACCAACACTAGACACCCCCCCTAACCCTCCCTTTTGGTTTCAGGTTTTGCGGCCGGAGTCCGCACCTTTGGGGGGGTACTGTCACGTCCTGACCATAGAGAGCTTGTATTTTTCTATGGTAGAGTAGGTCAGGGCGTGACTGGGGGGTTTTGTCTAGTTTATTTATTTCTATGTTTGGTTCTAGTTTCTTTTTTCTATGTTGGGTTTTTGTCTAGTTTAAATTTTCTATGTTGTGTTCTAGGTTATTTTTTTCTAGGTTGGGGTTTTTGTATGATTCCCAATTAGAGGCAGCTGGTCATCGTTGTCTCTAATTGGAGATCATATTTAAGATGTGGTGTTTTCCACTAGTGTTTGTGGGAGATTATTTTGAGTTTATGCATGTAGCACCTCTTTGTCACGGTTTGTTGTTTTTGTTTATAGTTTGTCTGTCTTGCATAGTTTCACATAGAAATAAAGATGTGGAACGATATGCACGCTGTGCCTTGGTCTCGTTCATATGACAACCGTGACACCTACACATACAGAGACAGAGGGGTGCTGTTTCACTTGCTAAGATGCTTTCTCCGGTGAAAGATATTCAGCCTCTTGCGAACTGAAGGAAAATTATAAAACACAGAGAGACGAAAGATAAGTTATTTTATGTTTTTTTTCTAGGTACATTTTTTAGGGAAGCCAATGGTAAGGTCCTTCAGTCGAGCAGTGAATTTCAAACACAGATTCTACCACAAAGACCAGGAAGGTTTTCCAATGCCTCACAAAGAAGGACACTTATTGATAGATGGGGGGGGAGCAGATATTGAATATCCCTTTGAGCATGGTGAAGTTATTAGTTACACTTTGGATAGTGTATCAATACACCCAGTCACTTCCTAACTCAGTTGCTGAAGAGTAAGGAAACCGCTCAGGGATTTCACTATGAGGCCAATGGTGACTTTAAAACAGGTACAGAGTTTAATGGCTGTGATAGAAGAAAACTGAGGATGGATGAACAACATTGTAGTTAATCCACAATACTAACCTAACTGACAGAGTGAAAAGAAGAAAGCCGGTATGGAATAAAAAAAATGACATAACATACATCCTGTTTGCAACAAGGCACTAAAGTAATACTGCTAAACATGTGGCAAAGCAATTCACTTTTTGTCCTGATTAAAAAGTGTTATGTTTGGGGCAAATCCAATACAACACATTACACATTACATCACTCTCCATAGTATAGTGATGGCTGCACCATGTTATGGGTATGCTTGTAATTGTTAAGGACTAGAGGAAAACCTGGTTCAGTCTGCTTTCCACCAAGCACTGGGAGATTAATTCACCTTTCAGCATGACAATAACCTTTAACAAAAGGCCAAATCTACACTGTAGTTACTTACAAAGAAGACAGTGAATGTTCCTGAGTTACAGATTTTACCTAAATCTACTTGAAAATCTACGGCAAGACCTGAAAATGGTTGTCTGGCAACAATCAACAACCAATTTGACAGAGCTTGAAGAATTTTGAAAAGAATAATAGGCAAATGTTTCACAATCAAGGTGTGGAAAGCTCTTAGAGATTTACCCAGAAAGACTCACAGCTGTAATCGCTGCCAAAGGTGCTTCTATAAAGTATTGGCTCAGGGGTGGGAATACTCAAGTAAATGAGCTATTTCTGTATTTCATTTTCAATAAATTTGCTAATATTTAAAAAAAACATGTTTTCACTTTGTATTTATGGCGTATTGTGTGTAGATGGGTGAGAAAAAATATCAATTTAGTCAATTTTGAATTCAGGCTGTAACACATATAAATGTGGATTAAGTCAAGGGGTATGAATACTTTCTGAAGGCACTGTATATCATGAATGGGATATTTAGGAATTCTTAATGACTGCATTTATAAATGTGAGTAGGTCTACATGCACTTATAAATACCTCAGATGATGATTAATGTAGTTGCTTAGAAACCATTTATTAATTATTAATCAACCATTTTGCAGCTCCTAATCTAAAGTGTGCACTATATATAGCTACTTTTATAAATGTTTCATAAATGACTTGTCACTCCCCAAAAGCTGACCACATTTGTAGATAGTACCTGGCGCTCCACCAATGGCTTAAAATAACCTAAAACAAGCAACGGTAAAAGAAGAAGTACACAATTTTTTAAATTAAAAACAGAGTATCTCCAGAATACATTTTAATGCATGAACTTGCTTGAATAATTTCAGTTACATATTTCATAAGCTTCATAACTGCAGTCATTAACAAAGGCCTGATCAATCACAAGTGATCATCAACTTGGGTAACTTGCAGTTGAACCAGAAGCATACGCACAGTGTTATATGGCTGCTGAACACTAGACTAGCCGGTCTCTTTCTAAGAATCTCAGATAAATTGGTGAAAATAGCGTTCCATGGTAATGAAGACTCTCAGCTGTTATTTGGTCCCACTAACTAAATGACTAGATGTAGAACACCCTCCTTTGCTACCTGGAAGGTATAATCACCGCTTCCTTGAACTGTTATTTTCTGTTATTTTTGCCTGCTGACATTTGCAGATAACACTTTTTGCACGCTTTGACCCTCTAGGGAACACAAAAAATCTCTGAAAAAAAGAGAGGGGCCATTCAGTTTTTAATTAAGTATCAGTCCCATTTTTTTTACCCAATCTAATCTTGCCCTTCAAACGGAAAGCAATCTCAAAGATTCTTGTCTCATAAATGTCAATCTTGTTTTTCCATGTCGTGCCACTGTCAGAGTCAATAAAAGCTGATGATTTAGAGGCCACATTGTTTGAAGAAATAAGGGAACTGAACACAATAATGTATCTATCAGTACAGAAAGACTTCAGTGTCCCTGAAATGTAGCATACAGCTAACCATTTTTACCAATCAGAAAGCATTCAAGCACAAATTGGCCAAAAGATTCTCCTGATAGATAGGTGATCACAGCACACTAACTAATCCAACTAGCGCTTGCATCACTCCTAACATATAGTACTAGGTTAACGTTTTGGCACTTAATCTGTTTTTACTGTAAAATATATTACATAAAAGATGAATAAATAAATAATCACACTTGTGAGGTAAAGCATAGCTGCTGTGACAAGTTGTCTAGATAGTTGTTGGCAAAGATAACCTGTAAAATAAACAAAGCCCTAGCAGACAGGCCTCTTGATAAAAGCCTTGTTTTACCTGTATGCGCCAATCAGTTAATTAGTCGGTATGGGAAACACTACTTAGATTGCCAATAAATCCATTCCTTCAGACAGGGCCAACTCCGCCCACAACACCCCTCACATAGCCTGGTTTTCCAGTCTGTTTGTGCTTGAGCCAACTCCTCTCTTGTTGTCATGCCAAACTTTAGGTGGCTACAGCACAAAGAGCATGGGACCAGGCTATCTCACACATTCTTATGAAATAATGATCAGATATGCTAAACAACATGCAAAACTAAAGCAACCTAACAAAAATCTAAACTAAACACTCATGGAGCCCTAAAATCAGTTGGCATGTGTCATACAGATTCAGTGCCATGTTAGTAACTGAATAATATGCAGCCAAAGGTATGGGTCAAAGTCAAGTATCATCATACAGTTGTAGGATCTTAATTTGATCACCCTGTTGCAGGAGAACTGCAATGCAGGAAATGTTTTACTTGTAGTGTATTTGAGGTTTAAAAATACTTTTACATTTTGTAATTTCCACTTTGAAACTTCAAACTTGATTTTCCCTATGACAAATGTATCAATCAACCCATATAAAAATGTCCATTAACTATAATCCACATGATAATCCACATTTCTTTTTGCTGCAGGATTACTTTCCTGCTGTAGCAAACTGGCTCAAATGAAGATCCTACATCTGTACATAACCACCATGTATGGCTTGGACACACCATTTGAATCAGTCTCCTTCAGTGTTGAACGCAAACAGGACCACGTGAGAACCAAGGTCAATGTCATTGCCATGCAAAGATGTTTACATACGTTATCTGCTTCCATATTTCTGCCTTCATCTAAAAATCCCATCCCAACAGTTACAGAACTAAGGCACTGCTCTACTGACAACTCATAATATACACTCTTAGGAAAAAACGATGCTATCTAGAACCTAAAAGGGTTCTTCGGCTGTCCCCATAGGTGAATCCTTTGACGAACCCTTTTTGGTTCCAGGTACAACCCTTTTGGGTTACATGTAGAACACTTTCCATGGAAACCAAAATAGTTCTACCTTGACCAAAAAACAGTTCTACCTGGAACTGAAAATGGTTCTCCTATGGGGACAGCCAAGGAACCCCTTTGGAACCCTTTTTTTTCTAACAGTGTAGTCTCAAGATGATGTCTTAATAAAAGCCATTCATTGTTTTCTAATTACAACAAACATCATTGGACCATCTACAGAACTTCCTAACATTGTGTGTTTGTACTGTATGGACTGTAAATGCCACATGACCACACATACTGAGTGTGCATGTGTGTGGGAGGTGCCAGATTCAATGGGTGGGGAAGTGTTTGTGTGTTTGTGTGTGTGTGTGTGTGTGTGTGTGTGTGTGTGTGTGTGTGTGTGTGTGTGTGTGTGTGTGTGTGTGTGTGTGTGTGTGTGTGTGTGTGGGAAAGCTGCTGGGATCCCAGATAATCCATCTGAGCGAGGTCCTACCCACATATTGAAATCTGCCAAGAGGCCTTGAATAAATGAAAGAGTGATGATCCAGCATGTCTATAAATTAATTTTGGATGATTTATTAATGTTATTATTTTTAACCTAATCCTGTGGGTGTTGTTCTACGGGGTATAGCTCTTCAGGGCTTGCTGACTCATATACTGTCCCTCCAGAGCTACGGACAGACAGATGGAACTCATCATGCTCATTGGTGAATCTGCTCTCCTATGATCTTTAACTTTAACTGAGCTCTAGTTTTTTTTTCTTTTGATCGCCCCCGGGCCCTCTGTCCCAGATTTTCCACCAATCGCCCAGACTGAGTGCTAAAAACATCCTCAGATTGCCTCAACTCTGTGCTCTGTCCATCTAATCGTCCATCAATCTCCAGCAGACATTAGCTCCCAGCATCTTTCTTATCAAAACTAAAGAAGTAAAAAATAAATATTCTTTTTTGTCTTTTTCAGCTGGTGGGAGGAGGTGAGCAGAGGGGTGAGGGGTGTTTGGAGTGGGCATGGTCTGCAATAACACCTTGCCTCTCTGTATTTTACACCTAGGGAATGTTGGCGAGACTGTGATAAACAGCACGCGTCTAGCAACCCAAAGGGTGCGAGTTCGAATCTCATCACGGACAACTTCAGCATTTTAGTTAATTTGCAACTTTTCAACTACTTACTACTTTTTATCTACTTTGCAACTACTTAGCATGTTAGCTAACCCTAACCCTAACCTTATAACCCTTTTAGCTAACCCTTCCCCTAACCCTAAGCTTAACCATTTTAACTAAACCTTCCCTTAAATCTTACCTTACCCTATAACCTAACTCCTAAACTTAACCCTAACCTTAACCATAACCCCTAAACTAGTTAATGTTAGCTAGCTAGCTATTGTTAGCCACCTAGCTAGAATTTGTAACAGATCATATGTTATGCAAATTCGTAACATATGGTAAGTTTGCAAATTTGTAACATATAATATGAATCAGATTTCATAACATATCATACGAAATGGGTGATGGAAATCCACAAATTAATACATACCATACAAAACGTAACATATCATACTAAATGATGTGTCTTGGGTTTACAAACAGAATAATACGAAATGCTCTGAGACCAGGTTGCGTTAATCCTTGCCCATTCACCCTTGGAATGGCACACATACACAATCCATGTCTCCATTGTCGCAAGGATTAAAAATCCTTCTTTAACCTGTCTCCTACCCTTCATCTACACTGATTGAAGTGGATTTAACAAGTGACATTAATAAGGGATCATAGCTTTCACCTGGATTCACCTGGTCATTCTATGTCATGGAAAGAGCGGGTGTTCTTAATGTTTTAATGTACACTCAGTGTATATTGCTCTAGTAATAGACTAAACAAAAACCATTCAAAAAAAATCTTACCTTTCACTTTTGCAAACACGTTTTTTCGGCAAGTATCCACAGCTGGGTGATTAAATAATGGTGAAGTTGTGCTTTCTCTTGAGAAAATACCCCCAAAAATGTTACTTGCAAATGATAGGGTACACAATTGTTCTTTCTTTAGTGTGTCCGATAGAAAATAAATAAATGAAAACAGAATGAACTTTCTTTTACGCGCACTTCCACCTGACTGTTCACAGTCCGAGAGGTAGCCTGCACTGAAAGCCACCAACATTACATTAGGCTACTCGTTGCACCATCACTCGCTTGTAACTAGGTAACGGGTCTTCTGCTCGCAGGCGCCCCAGAGAGAAAAGTAGGAGGTGTTGAAATAAATTACTGTGTGTTTGTGTGTGTGAGAGAGAGAGAGAGAGAGATGGGGGGCTTTGGGGATTCTACTCTTTGAATTACATCTAGAGTCACTTGGACATTGCACTCCACCAGTCTCTGCCCACTTAATCTGTAGCCTGGTGTATGCCCTCTTGATAATAACCGAAGTATGCTGTTGTTAACATAGAAGGTGTGGTGATCTTTTTCCAAAGGGAGGATAAATGTTCCAGCACATTAATCAGTCACATACGTTTATAGCATGAGAACATCTAATAAGTACTGGTTTATAATGGCACAATAGAACCTATTGGACCACAAATATCTTCCTCCTATACAGAGAATATGTTTGACAAGACCACCAGTTAAAACAGAGGCGCTAATGCTGGCAGTTAGAAACAAATCTATATCTTGCTTTTCTCCTGTTAGTTTGCTGTCGTACGGACAATTCCAGTGCTCTCTCTCTCAGGCAAATCACTCTATCCTCACCAGGAATCCACTCAGCTGCTGTACATTTCTGTGAAGAGCCACTATAATAGAAGTCAGAAACCAGGAACATTTGGCCGAGACTGCAGGCTTAAGAATAGCTCCATCGGCAGAGAGCCCAGTGGGCCTGTCTAAATTGTGTTTTCTGCACAAAATGGGCATTACCTGGCTTATAATGGGGGCCTCAAGGGAAAAAATGGGCTGGTGTGGGGGCCTCAAAGAACAAAACAAGCCAATGTGTTATAAATGTCTGGGATGATTTCTGTTCTCAGTCCGTCCCTGTCCATCGGCCATTAAGAGTGGTCAGTCAGCTAATTCGGGGATTCCCTCCCTGATGCATATCCCCAGTGGCAGCAAATCTCTGTACATTACAGAGATATTGCGACAGGGAAAGACCTCCCCCACAATGCCTGAAAGGTCACCCATCTCTCTCCTGCCTCCATCATTAGAAAAAATTCTGGTTGTAAATGATAAACCAGCAGTCCCCTTTAGCCCATTGGAGTAGCTAAGCAGGTGAATTAAAAACCGAAGCAACCAAACCAAAGTTACTGCACACGTCACCACTTCCTGTGTTCCCCATCTTTTCTCCCAGAGCCCAAATGTCTGCTGAGGACACTGCATCCTCAGTTACACATCATGTGTCCTAATTAGATTTCTTCACTCAAAAGGGTGATTGTGTCACAGGATCCAACGAAAGTGGCGCCCCTCCTCGGTCGGGCGGCGCTCGGCGGTCGTCGTCGCCGGCCTATTAGCTGCCACCGATCATTGTTTCTGTGTCGTTTAGTTTTGTCTGTCTGTTCCGCACCTGTTTTGTGTATGTCATTAGTGGGGACTTATTTAATGTGTGTTTTCAGTTGGGATTTTGTGCGGGATTGTTTATTGTCCACTCAGGACGGTGGGCCGTGTGAATATATTTACTTCGCTGGTTGTATTTTGGATGCTTTTGTATTTTTTGTATTTTGTGCTGGCTGACGATATACTTTACCTCTGCTCTCTGCGCCTGACTCCAACCACCACTCCTAGAAACTGTGACAGATTGACATTCTGTGCATGAGGAGATGATCCAAAGCAAGCTGTTCAGTGTTCTCAGGACCATGGAAGTTGTGGTTAAGGTATGAAATGGAGTAGTGAGCTGTGTGTAGGAGTGTGTACTTTATAGAACTTTATAGAACAGAATTCTAGACCCGTTTTCTATCTTTTCCTCTTCCTTTCAGCTGAAGAGACGCAATCGCTGGCTCACCTCTAAACATTAGGCAGCCTTGAATGACACACACAGACGCACTCGGACACAAACGTATGCACACACGTACGCACACACTATCACGCTCTACCTCATTTTCTCAAGGCAATCATAACTTTGTGCAAAAAGCTTCCTGCGTAATGCAGCAAAACATTTTCAATTTGTCTCAGAGCAATGTCAATGTTCTCCCCCTTTAGTTGGAAGCCCACGTTTATTTTATTTATTTATTTATTTTTATTTCACCTTTATTTAACCAGGTAAGCTAGTTGAGAACAAGTTGTCATTTACAACTGTGACCTGGCCAAGATAAAGCAAAGCAGTGCGACACAAACAACAACACAGAGTTACACAGAGTTACACAGTCAATAACACAATAGAAAAAAAAGTCTATATACAGTGTGTGCAAATGGCATGAGGTAAGGCAATAAATAGGCCATAATGGCGAAGTAATTACAATTTAGCAAATTAACACTGGAGTGATAGATGTGCAGATGATGATGTGCAAGTAGAAATACTGGTGTGCAAAAGAGTAAAAAAGTAAATAAAAACAATATGGGGATGAGGTAAGTAGATTGGATGGGCTATTTACAGATGGGCTGTGTACAGCTGCAGCGATCGGTTAGCTGCTCAGATAGCTGATGTTTAAAGTTAGAGAGGGAGATATAAGTCTCCAACTTCAGCGATTTTTGCAATTCGTTCCAGTCATTGGCAGCAGAGAACTGGAAGGAAAGGCGGCCAAAGGAGGTGTTGGCTTTGGGGATGACCAGAAAGATATACCTGCTGGAGCGTGTGCTACAGGTGGTTGTTGTTATCGTGACCAGTGAGCTGAGATAAGGCGAAGCTTCAGCTAGCAAAGACTTATAGATGACCTGGAGCCAGTGGGTCTGGCGACGAATATGTAGCGAGGGCCAGCTGACGAGAGCATACAGGTTGCAGTGGTGGATGGTATATGGGGCTTTGGTGACAAAACGGATGGCACTGTGATAGACTGCATCCAATTTGCTGAGTAGAGTGTTGGAGGCTATTTTGAAAATTACATCACCGAAGTCAAGGATTGGTAGGATAGTCAGTTTTACGAGGGTAAGTTTGGTGGCGTGAGTGAAGGAGGCTTTGTTGCGAAATAGGAAGCCGATTCTAGATTTAATTTTGGATTGGAGATGTTTAATATGAGTCTGGAAGGAGAGTTTACAGTCTAGCCAGACACCTAGGTATTTGTAGTTGTCCACATATTCTAAGTCAGAAGCGTCCAGAGTAGTAATGCTAATTGGGCGGGTGGGTGCGGGCAGCGATCGGTTGAAAAGCATGCATTTAGTTTAACTAGCGTTTAAGAGCAGTTGGAGGCCACGGAAGGAGTGTTGTATGGCATTGAAGCTCGTTTGGAGGTTAGTTAACACAGTGTCCAAAGAATGGCCAGATGTATACAGAATGGTGTCATCTGCGTAGAGGTGGATCAGAGTGTCACCCGCAGCAAGAGCGACATCGTTGATATATACAGAGAAAAGAGTCGGCCCGAGAATTGAACCCTGTGGTACCTCCATAGAGACTGCCAGAGGTCCGGACAACAGGCCCTCCGATTTGACACACTGAGCTCTATCTGAGAAGTAGTCGGTTAACCAGGCGAGACAGTCATTTGAGAAACCAAGGCTGTTGAGTCTGCCGATAAGAATACGGTGATTGACAGAGTCGACAGCCTTGGCCAGGTCGATGAAGACAGGTGCGCAGTACTGTCTTTTATCGATGGAGGTTATGATATCGTTTAATACCTTGAGCGTGGCTGAGGTGCAACCGTGACCAGCTCGGAAACAGGATTGCACAGCGGAGATGGTACGTTGGGATTCGAAATGGTCAGTGATCTGTTTATTAACTTGGCTTTCGAAGACTTTAGAAAGGCAGGGCAGGATGGATATAGGTCTATAACAGTTTGGGTCTAGAGTGTCATCCTCTTTGAAGAGGGGGATGACCGCGGCAGCTTTCCAATCTTTAGGGATCTCGGACTATATGAAAGAGAGGTTGAACAGACTGGTAATAGGGGTTTGCAACAATGGCAGCAGATCATTTTAGAAAGAGAGGGTCCAGATTGTCTAGCCCAGCTGATTTGTTCGGGTCCAGGTTTTGCAGCTCTTTCAGAACATCTGCTATCTGGATTTGGGTGAAGCAGACGCTGGGGAGGCTTGGGCAAGTAGCTGCGGGGGGTGCAGAGCTGTTGGCCGAGGTTGGGGTAGCCAGGAGGAAAGCATGGCCAGCTGTAGAGAAATGCTTATTGAAATTCTTGATTTTCGTGGATTTATCGGTGGTGACAGTGTTTCCTATCCTCAGTGCAGTGGGCAGCTGGGAGGAGGTGCTCTTATTCTCCATGGACTTTACAGTGTCCCAAACGTTTTGGAGTTGGAGCTACAGGATGCAAATTTCTGTTTGAAAAAGCTAGCCTTTACTTTTCTGACTGACTGTGGGTATTGTTTCCTGACTTCCCTGAAAAGTTGCATATCGCGGGGACTATTCAATGCTAATGCAGTCCGCCACAGGATGTTTTTGTGCTGGTCAAGAGCAGTCAGGTCTGGAGTGAACCAAGGGCTATATCTGTTCTTAGTTCTACATTTTTTGAAAGGGGCATGCTTATTTAAGGCGGTGAGGAAATTACTTTTAAAGAACAACCAGGCATCCTCTACTGATGGGAGGAGGTCAATATCCTTCCAGGATACCCGGGCCAGGTCGATTAGAAAGGCCTGCCCGCAGAAGTGTTTTAGGGAGCATTTGACAGTGATGAGGGGTGGTTGTTTGACCGCAGACCCATAGCAGATGCAGGCAATGAGGCAGTGATCGCTGAGATCCTGATTGAAAACAGCGGAGATGTGTTTGGAGGGCAAGTTGGTCAGGATGATATCTATGAGGGTGCCCATGTTTACGGATTTAGGGTTGTACCTGGTGTGCTCTTTGATCATTTGTGTGAGATTGATCTTAGATTGTAGGACTGCCGGGGTGTTAAGCATATCCCAGTTTAGGTCACCTAACAGAACGAACTCTGAAGATAGATGGGGAGGCAATCAATTCACATACTTTGCTTTGATGAGAGATTTAGTATTTGCTGTGCTACTAAAAAAACATGAAACATACTGTATGTGTATGGTACTATTTCCAAGAAGATTTCTAGTTAAGTACTCTCACCTCATTTGTTTTTATAATTTGTTTTATTGAACTTTTAGGGGTGGGTCACCATTGAGACCGGGGTCTCATTGTAACGGTTGTCGTCGGAAGTTGAAGGAGTGGACCAAAGCGCAGCGTGGTAAGTGTTCATGATTTTTATTATTCAATGAAACACTCAAACAAAAATAACAATAAACGAAAACCGCACAGTTCTGTCAGGTACAGTTTACAAAACAGAAAACAACTACCCACAAACACAGGTGGGAAAAGGCAGCCTAAGTATGATTCCCAATCAGAGACAACGATAGACAGCTGCCTCTGATTAGGAACCATACTCGGCCAAAACAAAGACATAGATGACATAGAATGCCCACCCCACACCCTGACCTAACCAAATAGAGAAATAAAACGGCTCTCTAAGGTCAGGGCGTGACACTCATTCTCAAGAGAGCCCTGTGAACATGAACACACAATTCAATACAACATAAAGCAAAATAACATCAACACAATACAATACATACAGTAAAACAAGATTAATCAAAACAAGCACAACTATCACATATCTCCCTCAAAATGTATCTAAACTGTCCAATGGTGACCAGTGAGTCTAGCTTCAAGTTAGCCTGAAGGCAATGCCACGCTCTCATCATTGAAATGAAATGTACCTCTCGTTATCTCATCCTCAAACAGCCTTGCTTAGTCTTTTATCCAAGACTCATCTAAATCTATAAAGAAAAGACTACAGACAGTTTGTATCTATGTGTGTATTCATGTTTGGTGGTGGGTTGTTCTGAATGCTCGGCAGTGCTTTCTTTCATCCTTCAAATGAGAGTGAGATGCAGGTGCCCACCCTCCTCTTAATGAGAGAGACTAGCCTCCTCTCATTCTCTCATTCTCTCAACTACTTCTGCTATTCAAGCAATTACTATTTCCAATCTTCAGTGGAGTGCCAGACAGGATCATGTGGCCTTGCACCAGCTGGCCCCAGGGTCAGTACCAGAGCCCAGCAACAGAGGGACAGAAAGGGAGATTGAGTTGGAAGTATGGAGCTCGTCATTTAGTAAGCCTCTTCTGGTTTAACTAATGCTGGAAACACACATAATCTGCTTAGACCCATGCCCCTATGTTAATACCACACACACATATTTTAGTCAGAGATTGAGCCGTATTGGAGTGAAGAGTTGCCTACATACTAGGTTTCTGTTGTGGTTATGTAATAATGACGTCTCCGAGGAAAGGTTGTACAAGGTCATCCTGGGTCAGGAAAAGAAGGAGGGAAAATTAATGAATGAATATCCTCATTCTCTCCCCCTCAGCCTGTTAAGAAAGAGAGAGATTCCACACACTAGAGTTTGGAGGCTTCAATGGAACAAGGATGAAAGAAGAAGATTTGGGTACTGTCGTGCCGAGAGAGTGCCACATTTGAAGAGTGAATCTCAAACCATATCTCAAATAGAGATTGAAATAATGATTTGATTGTGTATTATACCAATAGTGTAATGATGAGATAATATATTATATTAATTATTCAGTATGAAACATAGTGTCTATGCTGTTAAGAGATATGGACTAACACTATTTTTGTTACTACCTTTGATTCTGCCTATTGTATTTCGAATAGAGCATGTTGTTTCAGTATTCAGTACAGGATATGTGCCAGAGGAAACTGCAGGGAGACAGGGACAGGTAGCATTGAGACCCCCATGTTGCGAGACCAGGCCAGGAGGCATCATGTACAGTTTTTGTGGAAGAGTGTCTGTCAAATGTTGGCATAGTAATGATTCAAAAGCTGTCATGTGGGAAATCAGTACGCTATTATGTTGAATGTGTGAGATGACCTTCAAACATTGTCCCCTCAGACAATTGGAAACACAACAACGAAATTACAGTGAATGAAGCTACAGTACATTCAACCATTTTGTATGGGTGAATATTATGTTCTGTTTCACCAAGGTGTTTTACATAACAAGCAGTCTTCAACATTATGAGTCCTCTGATAGGCTAATCTGAATTCTGTTCAGGAGGAAAGATACAGCATATCGGACAGTTTTGGATCTGATCCAAAACTCCTCTGGCCACAGTACTGTGGGCAGCACATACCACCTAATACAGCATCAACGTGTTCACATGCTCTATTTTCCCTCTGCATCGCAATGAGATCTGCTCATTGAAATTCTTTAAATGCTTCGCCTCGGATGGGGCCAGGCTTTCTCATTTGCAGCCGGTGGCGGAGTCCTGAACCTGGGAGCTAACCTCAGCTGACCCCTCCCCTTTAATCTAAGAAGCTGTTTGGGGCATTGTGCATCAATTGCGCCCACAGAGTGTCTGTGTGCAGAATCAGCTTTGACTCCAGCTGATTGCCTTTCTGTCTTTAGCTCAGTGATGCTCTGTGAAACGAGGCGATGGTGGTAACTGCCTCCTTGATTCTCCTCACTGGCAGCATCGTTGAACATGGTGCCATGGGACCGCCCTGACTTTGCACATACTGCCCTTCTTACTCTCTGAAAGCCACATGTTTATATGTCTGGTATCTTGTTAGGACTGAGCTCTTCCTTACCATGTGTCTTAACCAGGAATAACTCTAGGCTCTAGCGATAGTCTCTAGGCCCAAGTCAACAGGAATGTACTGTCTGTGGCCTGATTTCCCTCCACTATAACCTGTAATGTCTCTTCATCTAACTCCACTATAACCTGTAATGTATCTTCATCTAACTCCACTATAACCTGTAATGTCTCTTCATCTAACTCCACTATAACCTGTAATGTCTCTTCATCTAACTCCACTATAACCTGTAATGTCTCTTCACCTAACTCCACTATAACCTGTAATGTCTCTTCATCTAACTCCACTATAACCTGTAATGTCTCTTCATCTAACTCCACTATAACCTGTAATGTCTCTTCATCTAACTCCACTATAACCTGTAATGTCTCTTCATCTAACTCCACCATAACCTGTAATGTCTCTTCACCTAACTCCACTATAACCTGTAATGTCTCTTCACCTAACTCCACTATAACCTGTAATGTCTCTTCATCTATCTCCACTATAACCTGTAATGTCTCTTCACCTAACTCCACTATAACCTGTAATGTCTCTTCATCTAACTCCACTATAACCTGTAATGTCTCTTCATCTAACTCCACTATAACCTGTAATGTCTCTTCACTTAACTCCACTATAACCTGTAATGTCTCTTCATCTATCTCCACTATAACCTGTAATGTCTCTTCACCTAACTCCACTATAACCTGTAATGTCTCTTCATCTAACTCCACTATAACCTGTAATGTCTCTTCACCTAACTCCACTATAACCTGTAATGTCTCTTCATCTAACTCCACTATAACCTGTAATGTCTCTTCATCTAACTCCACTATAACCTGTAATGTCTCTTCATCTAACTCCACTATAACCTGTAATGTCTCTTCATCTAACTCCACTATAACCTGTAATGTCTCTTCATCTAACTCCACTATAACCTGTAATGTCTCTTCACCTAACTCCACTATAACCTGTAATGATTCTTCATCTGACTCCACTATAACCTGTAATGATTCTTCATCTAACTCCACTTTAACCTGTAATGTCTCTTCATCTAACTCCACTATAACCTGTAATGATTCTTCATCTAACTCCACTATAACCTGTAATGTCTCTTCATTACAGGAGAAGGTGAAAATCTTCCAAGTTCCTCGGCGTGCACCTCATTGACAATCTGAAATGGTCCACCCACACAGACAGTTTGGTGAAGAAGGCGCAACAGCGCCTCTTCAACCTCAGGAGGCTGAAGAAATTTGGCTTGGCCCCTAAGACCCTCACAAACTTATACAGATGCACAATTGAGAGCATCCTGTTGGGCTGTATCATCGCCTGGTACGGCAACTGCACTACCCGCAACCGCAGGGCTCTCCAGAGGGTGGTGCGGTCTGCCCAACGCATCACCGGGGGCACGCTTCCACCCCCCCAGGACACCTACAGCACTCAATGTCACAGGAAGGCCAAAAAGATCATCAAGGACACCGACCACCCAAGCCACGTCCTGTTCACCCTGCTACCATCCAGAATGCGAGGTCAGTACAGGTGCGTCAAAGCTGGGACCGAGAGACTGAAAAATAGCTTCTATCTCAAGGCCATCAGAATGTTAAATAGCCATCACTTGCCAGGTACCACCCGGCTACTCAACCCTGCACCTTAGAGGCTGCTGCCCTATAGACTTTACACAGACATGGAATCACTGGCCACTTTAATAATGAAATACTAGTCATTTTTACATTTGAGTCATTTAGCAGACACTCTTATCCAGAGCAACTTACAGTAGTGAATGCATACATTTTTTTTACTTTTTTTTTTTGTACTGGCCCCCGTGGGAATTGAACCCACAACCCTGGCATTGCACACACCATGCTCTACCAACTGAGCCCCAGGGAACTAGTCACTTCAGTAATGTTTACATACTGCTTTACACATCTCATATGTATATACTGTATTCTCTTCTACTGTATTTTGGTCAATGCCACTCCGACATTGCTCATCCTAATATTTATATATTTTTACTTTTAGATTTGTGTGTATTGTTGTGAATTGTTGATACTTCTGCACTGTTGGAGCTAGGAACACAAGTATTTCGTTACACCCACAATAACATCTGCTTCAGTGTATCTTCGTCTAACTCCAGGGCTCAATCAAACACGTCCTGATGTGGCTGAGAGCTGGAGCTGTGAACTTAGTGACAGCAGCGTTTGTACTTTGGCTTAACACCCTTTGATGTCCATGGGAGGGTGTCTGATTGAAGTTTCTTTACCAGGCAGTCACACAGAGACACACATGTGGCAGATCAGAGCTGGTCTCACAAGGACCCAGAGGCTGAGCTGAGCTGTGTGTTCACAGTTACAATAACAACATTTGATTTGAAACTTAATCACCATCCAAATCAGCTTATCAGACAGTGCCTGGAGCGGTTGTGGACCAGTGGTTCTACAGTGGATAAGGAGCCTGCTCCAGGTTCCCCGTTCTCAATCATCTGTTGTTGAGCGCAGGCACACCAAAGTCTCAGCCAAAAAGCTAGTCTTAATGATTTACTTAATTTTTCTCAAAGCTATAATGAAACTTATCTCTATGGAGTGTGTGTGTTTGTCTACATCAGGGATCCCCAACCCTGGAGAGCTACCGTCCTGTAGGTTTTCGCTCCAACCCCAGTTGTAACTAACCTGATTCAGTTTATCAACCAGCTAATTATTAGAATCAGGTGCGCTAGATTAGGGTTGGAGTGAAAACCTACAGGACGGTAGCGCTCTGGGAACAGGGTTGGAGTGAAAACATACAGGACGGTAGCGCTCCGGGAACAGGGTTGGAGTGAAAACCTACAGGACGGTAGCGCTCCGGGAACAGGGTTGGAGTGAAAACCTACAGGACGGTAGCGCTCCGGGAACAGGGTTGGAGTGAAAACCTACAGGAAGTTAGCGCTCAGGGAACAGGGTTGGAGTGAAAACCTACAGGAAGTTAGCGCTCCGTGAACAGGGTTGGAGTGAAAACCTACAGGACGGTAGCGCTCCGGGAACAGGGTTGGAGTGAAAACCTACAGGACGGTAGCGCTCTGGGAACAGGGTTGGAGTGAAAACCTACAGGACGGTAGCGCTCTGGGAACAGGGTTGGAGTGAAAACCTACAGGACGGTAGCGCTCCGGGAACAGGGTTGGAGTGAAAACCTACAGGACGGTAGCGCTCCGGGAACAGGGTTGGAGTGAAAACCTACAGGAAGTTAGCGCTCAGGGAACAGGGTTGGAGTGAAAACCTACAGGACGGTAGCGCTCTGGGAACAGGGTTGGAGTGAAAACCTACAGGACGGTAGCACTCTGGGAACAGGGTTGGAGTGAAAACCTACAGGACGGTAGCGCTCCGGGAACAGGGTTGGAGTGAAAACCTACAGGAAGTTAGTGCTCCGGGAACAGGGTTGGAGTGAAAACCTACAGGACGGTAGCGCTCCGGGAACAGGGTTGGAGTGAAAACCTACAGGACGGTAGCGCTCCGGGAACAGGGTTGGAGTGAAAACCTACAGGACGGTAGCGCTCCGGGAACAGGGTTGGAGTGAAAACCTACAGGAAGTTAGCGCTCAGGGAACAGGGTTGGAGTGAAAACCTACAGGACGGTAGCGCTCTGGGAACAGGGTTGGAGTGAAAACCTACAGGGCGGTAGCGCTCCGGGAACAGGGTTGGAGTGAAAACCTACAGGACGGTAGCGCTCCGGGAACAGGGTTGGAGTGAAAACCTACAGGAAGTTAGTGCTCTGGGAACAGGGTTGGAGTGAAAACCTACAGGACGGTAGCGCTCTGGGAATAGGGTTGGAGTGAAAACCTACAGGACGGTAGCGCTCCGGGAACAGGGTTGGAGTGAAAACCTACAGGACGGTAGCGCTCCGGGAACAGGGTTGGAGTGAAAACCTACAGGAAGTTAGCGCTCAGGGAACAGGGTTGGAGTGAAAACCTACAGGACGGTAGCGCTCCGGGAACAGGGTTGGAGTGAAAACCTACAGGAAGTTAGCGCTCCGGGAACAGGGTTGGAGTGAAAACCTACAGGACGGTAGCGCTCTGGGAACAGGGTTGGAGTGAAAACCTACAGGACGGTAGCACTCTGGGAACAGGGTTGGAGTGAAAACCTACAGGAAGTTAGCGCTCCGGGAATAGGGTTGGAGTGAAAACCTACAGGACGGTAGCGCTCTGGGAACAGGGTTGGAGTGAAAACATACAGGACGGTAGCGCTCCGGGAACAGGGTTGGAGTGAAAACCTACAGGACGGTAGCGCTCCGTGAACAGGGTTGGAGTGAAAACCTACAGGACGGTAGCGCTCCGGGAACAGGGTTGGAGTGAAAACCTACTGGACGGTAGCGCTCTGGGAACAGGGTTGGAGTGAAAACCTACAGGACGGTAGCGCTCCGGGAACAGGGTTGGAGTGAAAACCTACAGGACGGTAGCGCTCCGGGAACAGGGTTGGAGTGAAAACCTACAGGAAGTTAGCGCTCAGGGAACAGGGTTGGAGTGAAAACCTACAGGACGGTAGCGCTCTGGGAACAGGGTTGGAGTGAAAACCTACAGGACGGTAGCACTCTGGGAACAGGGTTGGAGTGAAAACCTACAGGACGGTAGCGCTCCGGGAACAGGGTTGGAGTGAAAACCTACAGGAAGTTAGTGCTCCGGGAACAGGGTTGGAGTGAAAACCTACAGGACGGTAGCGCTCCGGGAACAGGGTTGGAGTGAAAACCTACAGGACGGTAGCGCTCTGGGAACAGGGTTGGAGTGAAAACCTACAGGACGGTAGCGCTCCGGGAACAGGGTTGGAGTGAAAACCTACAGGAAGTTAGCGCTCAGGGAACAGGGTTGGAGTGAAAACCTACAGGACGGTAGCGCTCTGGGAACAGGGTTGGAGTGAAAACCTACAGGACGGTAGCGCTCCGGGAACAGGGTTGGAGTGAAAACCTACAGGACGGTAGCGCTCCGGGAACAGGGTTGGAGTGAAAACCTACAGGAAGTTAGTGCTCCGGGAACAGGGTTGGAGTGAAAACCTACAGGACGGTAGCGCTCTGGGAATAGGGTTGGAGTGAAAACCTACAGGACGGTAGCGCTCCGGGAACAGGGTTGGAGTGAAAACCTACAGGACGGTAGCGCTCCGGGAACAGGGTTGGAGTGAAAACCTACAGGAAGTTAGCGCTCAGGGAACAGGGTTGGAGTGAAAACCTACAGGACGGTAGCGCTCCGGGAACAGGGTTGGAGTGAAAACCTACAGGAAGTTAGCGCTCAGGGAACAGGGTTGGAGTGAAAACCTACAGGACGGTAGCGCTCCGGGAACAGGGTTGGAGTGAAAACCTACAGGACGGTAGCGCTCTGGGAACAGGGTTGGAGTGAAAACCTACAGGACGGTAGCACTCTGGGAACAGGGTTGGAGTGAAAACCTACAGGAAGTTAGCGCTCCGGGAATAGGGTTGGAGTGAAAACCTACAGGACGGTAGCGCTCTGGGAACAGGGTTGGAGTGAAAACCTACAGGAAGTTAGTGCTCCGGGAACAGGGTTGGAGTGAAAACCTACAGGACGGTAGCGCTCTGGGAACAGGGTTGGAGTGAAAACCAACAGGACGGTAGCGCTCCGGGAACAGGGTTGGAGTGAAAACCTACAGGAAGTTAGTGCTCCGGGAACAGGGTTGGAGTGAAAACCTACAGGACGGTAGCGCTCCGGGAACAGGGTTGGAGTGAAAACCTACAGGACGGTAGCGCTCCGGGAACAGGGTTGGAGTGAAAACCTACAGGACGGTAGCGCTCCGGGAACAGGGTTGGAGTGAAAACCTACAGGAAGTTAGCGCTCAGGGAACAGGGTTGGAGTGAAAACCTACAGGACGGTAGCGCTCTGGGAACAGGGTTGGAGTGAAAACCTACAGGGCGGTAGCGCTCCGGGAACAGGGTTGGAGTGAAAACCTACAGGACGGTAGCGCTCCGGGAACAGGGTTGGAGTGAAAACCTACAGGAAGTTAGTGCTCTGGGAACAGGGTTGGAGTGAAAACCTACAGGACGGTAGCGCTCTGGGAATAGGGTTGGAGTGAAAACCTACAGGACGGTAGCGCTCCGGGAACAGGGTTGGAGTGAAAACCTACAGGACGGTAGCGCTCCGGGAACAGGGTTGGAGTGAAAACCTACAGGAAGTTAGCGCTCAGGGAACAGGGTTGGAGTGAAAACCTACAGGACGGTAGCGCTCCGGGAACAGGGTTGGAGTGAAAACCTACAGGAAGTTAGCGCTCCGGGAACAGGGTTGGAGTGAAAACCTACAGGACGGTAGCGCTCTGGGAACAGGGTTGGAGTGAAAACCTACAGGACGGTAGCACTCTGGGAACAGGGTTGGAGTGAAAACCTACAGGAAGTTAGCGCTCCGGGAATAGGGTTGGAGTGAAAACCTACAGGACGGTAGCGCTCTGGGAACAGGGTTGGAGTGAAAACATACAGGACGGTAGCGCTCCGGGAACAGGGTTGGAGTGAAAACCTACAGGACGGTAGCGCTCCGTGAACAGGGTTGGAGTGAAAACCTACAGGACGGTAGCGCTCCGGGAACAGGGTTGGAGTGAAAACCTACTGGACGGTAGCGCTCTGGGAACAGGGTTGGAGTGAAAACCTACAGGACGGTAGCGCTCCGGGAACAGGGTTGGAGTGAAAACCTACAGGACGGTAGCGCTCCGGGAACAGGGTTGGAGTGAAAACCTACAGGAAGTTAGCGCTCAGGGAACAGGGTTGGAGTGAAAACCTACAGGACGGTAGCGCTCTGGGAACAGGGTTGGAGTGAAAACCTACAGGACGGTAGCACTCTGGGAACAGGGTTGGAGTGAAAACCTACAGGACGGTAGCGCTCCGGGAACAGGGTTGGAGTGAAAACCTACAGGAAGTTAGTGCTCCGGGAACAGGGTTGGAGTGAAAACCTACAGGACGGTAGCGCTCCGGGAACAGGGTTGGAGTGAAAACCTACAGGACGGTAGCGCTCCGGGAACAGGGTTGGAGTGAAAACCTACAGGACGGTAGCGCTCCGGGAACAGGGTTGGAGTGAAAACCTACAGGAAGTTAGCGCTCAGGGAACAGGGTTGGAGTGAAAACCTACAGGACGGTAGCGCTCTGGGAACAGGGTTGGAGTGAAAACCTACAGGACGGTAGCGCTCCGGGAACAGGGTTGGAGTGAAAACCTACAGGACGGTAGCGCTCCGGGAACAGGGTTGGAGTGAAAACCTACAGGAAGTTAGTGCTCCGGGAACAGGGTTGGAGTGAAAACCTACAGGACGGTAGCGCTCTGGGAATAGGGTTGGAGTGAAAACCTACAGGACGGTAGCGCTCCGGGAACAGGGTTGGAGTGAAAACCTACAGGACGGTAGCGCTCCGGGAACAGGGTTGGAGTGAAAACCTACAGGAAGTTAGCGCTCAGGGAACAGGGTTGGAGTGAAAACCTACAGGACGGTAGCGCTCCGGGAACAGGGTTGGAGTGAAAACCTACAGGAAGTTAGCGCTCAGGGAACAGGGTTGGAGTGAAAACCTACAGGACGGTAGCGCTCCGGGAACAGGGTTGGAGTGAAAACCTACAGGACGGTAGCGCTCTGGGAACAGGGTTGGAGTGAAAACCTACAGGACGGTAGCACTCTGGGAACAGGGTTGGAGTGAAAACCTACAGGAAGTTAGCGCTCCGGGAATAGGGTTGGAGTGAAAACCTACAGGACGGTAGCGCTCTGGGAACAGGGTTGGAGTGAAAACCTACAGGAAGTTAGTGCTCCGGGAACAGGGTTGGAGTGAAAACCTACAGGACGGTAGCGCTCTGGGAACAGGGTTGGAGTGAAAACCAACAGGACGGTAGCGCTCCGGGAACAGGGTTGGAGTGAAAACCTACAGGAAGTTAGCGCTCAGGGAACAGGGTTGGAGTGAAAACCTACAGGACGGTAGCGCTCCGGGAACAGGGTTGGAGTGAAAACCTACAGGACGGTAGCGCTCCGGGAACAGGGTTGGAGTGAAAACCTACAGGACGGTAGCACTCTGGGAACAGGGTTGGAGTGAAAACCTACAGGAAGTTAGCGCTCAGGGAACAGGGTTGGAGTGAAAACCTACAGGAAGTTAGCGCTCAGGGAACAGGGTTGGAGTGAAAACCTACAGGACGGTAGCGCTCCGGGAACAGGGTTGGAGTGAAAACCTACAGGAAGTTAGCGCTCAGGGAACAGGGTTGGAGTGAAAACCTACAGGACGGTAGCGCTCCGGGAACAGGGTTGGAGTGAAAACCTACAGGACGGTAGCGCTCTGGGAACAGGGTTGGAGTGAAAACCTACAGGACGGTAGCACTCTGGGAACAGGGTTGGAGTGAAAACCTACAGGAAGTTAGCGCTCCGGGAATAGGGTTGGAGTGAAAACCTACAGGACGGTAGCGCTCTGGGAACAGGGTTGGAGTGAAAACCTACAGGACGGTAGCGCTCCGGGAACAGGGTTGGAGTGAAAACCTACAGGACGGTAGCGCTCCGGGAACAGGGTTGGAGTGAAAACCTACAGGAAGTTAGCGCTCAGGGAACAGGGTTGGAGTGAAAACCTACAGGACGGTAGCGCTCTGGGAACAGGGTTGGAGTGAAAACCTACAGGACGGTAGCGCTCCGGGAACAGGGTTGGAGTGAAAACCTACAGGACGGTAGCGCTCCGGGAACAGGGTTGGAGTGAAAACCTACAGGAAGTTAGTGCTCCGGGAACAGGGTTGGAGTGAAAACCTACAGGACGGTAGCGCTCCGGGAATAGGGTTGGAGTGAAAACCTACAGGACGGTAGCGCTCCGGGAACAGGGTTGGAGTGAAAACCTACAGGACGGTAGCGCTCCGGGAACAGGGTTGGAGTGAAAACCTACAGGAAGTTAGCGCTCAGGGAACAGGGTTGGAGTGAAAACCTACAGGACGGTAGCGCTCAGGGAACAGGGTTGGAGTGAAAACCTACAGGAAGTTAGCGCTCAGGGAACAGGGTTGGAGTGAAAACCTACAGGACGGTAGCGCTCCGGGAACAGGGTTGGAGTGAAAACCTACAGGACGGTAGCGCTCTGGGAACAGGGTTGGAGTGAAAACCTACAGGACGGTAGCACTCTGGGAACAGGGTTGGAGTGAAAACCTACAGGAAGTTAGCGCTCCGGGAATAGGGTTGGAGTGAAAACCTACAGGACGGTAGCGCTCTGGGAACAGGGTTGGAGTGAAAACCTACAGGAAGTTAGTGCTCCGGGAACAGGGTTGGAGTGAAAACCTACAGGACGGTAGCGCTCTGGGAACAGGGTTGGAGTGAAAACCTACAGGACGGTAGCGCTCCGGGAACAGGGTTGGAGTGAAAACCTACAGGAAGTTAGCGCTCAGGGAACAGGGTTGGAGTGAAAACCTACAGGACGGTAGCGCTCCGGGAACAGGGTTGGAGTGAAAACCTACAGGACGGTAGCGCTCCGGGAACAGGGTTGGAGTGAAAACCTACAGGACGGTAGCACTCTGGGAACAGGGTTGGAGTGAAAACCTACAGGAAGTTAGCGCTCAGGGAACAGGGTTGGAGTGAAAACCTACAGGAAGTTAGCGCTCAGGGAACAGGGTTGGAGTGAAAACCTACAGGACGGTAGCGCTCCGGGAACAGGGTTGGAGTGAAAACCTACAGGAAGTTAGCGCTCAGGGAACAGGGTTGGAGTGAAAACCTACAGGACGGTAGCGCTCCGGGAACAGGGTTGGAGTGAAAACCTACAGGACGGTAGCGCTCTGGGAACAGGGTTGGAGTGAAAACCTACAGGACGGTAGCACTCTGGGAACAGGGTTGGAGTGAAAACCTACAGGAAGTTAGCGCTCCGGGAATAGGGTTGGAGTGAAAACCTACAGGACGGTAGCGCTCTGGGAACAGGGTTGGAGTGAAAACCTACAGGAAGTTAGCGCTCCGGGAACAGGGTTGGAGTGAAAACCTACAGGACGGTAGCGCTCTGGGAACAGGGTTGGAGTGAAAACCTACAGGACGGTAGCGCTCTGGGAACAGGGTTGGAGTGAAAACCTACAGGACGGTAGCGCTCCGGGAACAGGGTTGGAGTGAAAACCTACAGGAAGTTAGCGCTCATGGAACAGGGTTGGAGTGAAAACCTACAGGACGGTAGCGCTCCGGGAACAGGGTTGGAGTGAAAACCTACAGGACGGTAGCGCTCCGGGAACAGGGTTGGAGTGAAAACCTACAGGACGGTAGCGCTCCGGGAACAGGGTTGGAGTGAAAACCTACAGGAAGTTAGTGCTCCGGGAACAGGGTTGGAGTGAAAACCTACAGGACGGTAGTGCTCCGGGAACAGGTTTGGAGTGAAAACCTACAGGACGGTAGCGCTCCGGGAACAGGGTTGGAGTGAAAACCTACATGACGGTAGCGCTCCGGGAACAGGGTTGGAGTGAAAACCTACAGGAAGTTAGCGCTCAGGGAACAGGGTTGGAGTGAAAACCTACAGGAAGTTAGCACTCTGGGAACAGGGTTGGAGTGAAAACCTACAGGACGGTAGCGCTCCGGGAACAGGGTTGGAGTGAAAACCTACAGGACGGTAGCGCTCCGGGAACAGGGTTGGAGTGAAAACCTACAGGACGGTAGTGCTCCGGGAACAGGGTTGGAGTGAAAACCTACAGGACGGTAGCGCTCCGGGAACAGGGTTGGAGTGAAAACCTACAGGACGGTAGCGCTCCGGGAACAGGGTTGGAGTGAAAACCTACAGGAAGTTAGCGCTCAGGGAACAGGGTTGGAGTGAAAACCTACAGGACGGTAGCGCTCCGGGAACAGGGTTGGAGTGAAAACCTACAGGACGGTAGCGCTCCGGGAACAGGGTTGGAGTGAAAACCTACAGGACGGTAGCGCTCCGGGAACAGGGTTGGAGAGCCCTGGTCTACATCTTTGGCTAAAAGCAACACAGTCACAGCAGGCTTTCAAGTAGTGATTCAATGACAGCCTTTATCATTAGGATTCCACACAGAGCTCATGTTTGATTACTGAAACAACTGTTCCAGCAGCATCCAGTCACACACTGTATTGTAACCTACTGTGCTGTACCCGAGGAGGAGAGAACAGCCAAAGCACCCGTACATAACATGGGTGTTTGAATAAACCCATAACTGTATGTGTGAAAATGATGAATATCCAAAGCCATTTCCTATTTTGTATCAAACTTTTGATTGTGAGATGCCTGTTTGCGCAGAATCTAGTTGCCAGAAGGATGGGTGAAAGGGTTCAGCAGACATGCCTGTCATGAGTCAGAGGAATACACCTCTTCATCCTGCCTCTCTGCAACTCCTCTATTCCCCTACAGGCAACATGGGAGTGTGATGCCTGTGGTTGGAATCAATACACGAGGCTACTAGAGAAAATACAAGTTTATTTTAAGACAGAGTGGACTTCTGTGGTAGTACATGTCAGTTTCTGACACATCACAGTACTATGCTGTAGCCCTGGAGGGGAGATGATGTCTAGGTAGCTGTTGTAAAAATAGGCCCCAGTAGAACTTGTATACTGGTATACACACTCCCCTCCATAAGTATTTGGACAGTTAAACATTTTTATTTGGCTCTATACACCAGAATTTTGGATTTGAGATTAAATGTTTCATATGAGGCGAAAGAACAGCATGTCACCTTTTATTTGAGGGTATTCTCATACATAGGCCTATCTGTTCTACCGTTTAGAAATTAAAACACTATATGTATCTAGTCCCCCCCCCTTGAGAATAAGTCAGTAGTATTTGGACAAATTCACTTATAGTGTATTCAAATAGTCAAAAGTTTAGTATTTGGTCCCATATTCCTTGATTTGGTCCCATACAGTATTCCTTGATTAGATGTTTCTGAACACTTCTAAATTAATCCTGAAAATTCCATGATTAATACAAATCCTGAATGAATCATAAATAATGCAATTCAACTAAATAAGCATTTTTTTTGTGGGGGGGAGGTATGATCTTTGTGCCACATATCATTATTCACGATTAATTCATGATTAGCAATAATCATGGTAGCATCCACATGAAACATATTGGCACAAGACATTATTCACCATTCAGTTCCAAAACATAATCAGAAACACAACCAAAACTAACCATAACTAACCATTTTTTACTTTACTTTACTACCTTTTTCTCCCCAAATTCATGATATCCAATTGTTAGTTACAGTCTTGTCCCATCACCGCAACTCACGTACGGAGCCATGCGTCCTCTGAAACACAACCCTGCCAAGCTGCACTGCTTTTGACACACTGCTTGCTTAAGCTGGAAGCCAGCCGTACCAATGTATTGGAGGAAACACCATACAACTGACGACCGTGTCAGCATGCATGCGCCCGGCCCACCACAGAAGTTGCTAGAGCACAATGGGACAAGGACATCCCGGCCGGCCAAACCCTGCCCTAACCCGGACGACGCTGGGCCATTGTGCGCCGCCTCATGGGTCTCCCGGTCGCAGCCGGCTGCCACACAGCCCGGGATCAAACCCGGGTCTGTAGTGACGCCTAAAGCACTGTGATGCAGTGCCTTTGAGTGCAGTGACACTCGGGAGGCCAGCACCCAACACATTTGAAAAGTCACAAGCTTGATGTAGTCATTGTGTGCAAGGAAAATGGTACCAAATGCTACATTTTTTACTTAAGTCCAAATACTTATGATTTCTTCAAATGGGGGGACGAGAAACATAAAGTGCTTTCATTTACAAACTGCAAAACAGGTATGTATGGAAATACCCTCAAATAAAAGCTGGCATGCTGTACTTATCACTGAGTATACAAAACATTTTTGACATAGACCGACCATGTGAATCCAGGTGAAAGCTATGATCCCTTATTAATATCACATGTTAAATCCACTTCAATCAGTGTAGATGAAGGGGAGGGGACAGGTTATATAAGGATTTTTAAGCTTTGAAACAATTGAGACATGGATTGTACATGTTTGCCATTCAGAGGGTGAATGGGCAAGACAAAAAATGTAAGCGCCTTTGAACGGGGTATGGTAGCAGGTGCCAGGCGCACCGGTTTGTGTCAAGAACTGCAACGCTGCTGGGTTTTTCACGCTCAACAGTTTCTCGTGTGTATCAAGAATGGTCCACCACCCAAAGGATATCCAGCCAACTTGACACAACTGTGGGAAGCATTGGAGTCAGCATGGGCCAGCATTCCTGTGGAACGCTTCCGACACCTTGTAGAGTCCATGCCCCAACGAATTGAGGCTGTTCTAAGGGCAAGGGGACACACAAACACACACACATATGTTTTTTTTTGTGTTAAATTAAATTGTAATAGAGAGAAAAGTAATACGTCAAAATATGAAAAATACATTTTATAGAGTAAACAACATGATAATTTGAGAAAGTTTCTTACATTAGGATGGTGCAATACATTTCTGACTATACACACTGTAATAATGTTTGATCTATGTATTTTTCAGTGTCTTTCTTGTACAGTAAGGACCAGTCACTGCATATTGAGGTGTATGAGAAAATGAGTCAGAAACCAAAACCAAATACCAATATATGAATCTAAAACACTTATCCATGTCTACATATCCAGGATTTGTCTTGGAAATATTAAGGACATTTATATTGATGCTCCAGAAAGTCTGATGGTTGTTTTCAGACCTGAACAGTGGTCTAACATTGAGAAGAATCGTAGATCCAGCTATATGCGTCAATCCCCAATCAGTGGGAAAGGTCGGCACCATCTGTAATGGTACAATCAGACGGTCCAACTATCTTCCATTCATTTGGGATTGAGGCATACACTATATACTGTACTTAAAGCTGGATATACACTACAGATGGCAAGACTCAACACTACATATGTTGACTCATCTGAACATGAGACCACTTTGTAAAACTGACAAACTTTGTATTGAACTAAAATGAACATTTGCTGTTGTGTGATTCCTGAGCCCTTCCCTCTTGGTGTATCCACAGGTCTGAGATCAGATGAGTAGACAGGGTCGTTTCTTCACCTTGGTGGGCTGGGGGCACAGCACTGCTCGGATGGCCTCGTCAAAGACCGTCTTCAGCCCCCGCTGGGTCAGGGCAGAGCATTCCAGGTACTTCACCGAGTCTACCCAGAAAACACACAATAGATGTATGAGGGACATGGAGAGGATAGACTGTTTATCTGGCATAATGCACGGCTGGCGGGCGATGATTCCAAGAATGTGAAGCTTGGGGGACATGAAATCTCAACAACTATGCAGAATAAGGACTAAGAGCAGAATACAAAGTGTTCCATGATACTGTACAGCTCTGTGAACAACAATCATTAAAATGACAGAAAATCAATCAATCGCTGATTCAGTCATATCCAATCACAAACCCAGAGTGACCACTGTATATGTGACCACTGTTTACCAATCATGGTAGATCTTTGATGCACGATCACAAATTCAGGATCCCAGAGACCTACATACCTATCTCTTTGGCTAGTGCTAAGCCTTGTGGGTAGGTGATGGGTGCTAGCTTCTTCTCCTTCAGCTTCTCAATGGTTTCCTTCTCGTCCCTCAGATCCAGCTTGGTGCCCACGAGGATGATGGGTGTGGAGGGACAGTGGTGTCGTACCTCAGGGTACCACTAGTGGGAGCAAGCACACACACACAGAGTAGGTGAACATGGCCGCAGCAAAAGATACTGAATTACTTTTCACTTCCTTTTCTGTGATACAGCTCATCGTTAATTCTACCAAAGATGATCTATATACCAACAAGATACTGGACTGACCGCTTTAATAACGAGAATAAATGTCCGCAAAGTGGACTGCAGAAAGGAGGAGGCGGGGTCAAGCGGGAACATTCTAACCAATGAGAGGGCACATACACGTGTGAACAACAGGCATAACTCCAAAATAAAATTATTATTTGCAGGAATGCCACGTGTGTCCACTTATATCAGAACATTCGTAACAACCTAAACATTACAAAACGTCTATTTGATCAAATAAGCCTCCCGTAGCAAATTAGAATTACATTTTTTAGTTGACCAAATTCGACACTCATTATAAAAATCCCTACTTGTGGACAGATTTTGTGTACAGATTTTGGGGCAGAGTCAAGCCTCTCACTTCGTCTCTTCCCCTCTGGTTCTACTACTGTATTATGGAGTAGCCAGTTAATGCAGAGGTTGATTCCTGGTATAGCTCCTCACACATAAAATCTAGGATACTCTGTCTATTACTATTATTATTATTACTACTATCATTACCGTCATTATTATTACACACTATTCAAATAAAATGGCTGCTCTCTTGTTTCTATCAGTCACTCAATGAAAAAGGAAGTTCCTTCTTCCGTATTGAGTGACTGATAGAAACAAGAGAGCAGTGTGTGCTTTTGCAGAATAGGAAATGAATAATGAATGCTTATGAATGACGTTAGTGAGTCACCTTCGCTTATTTTAGTGTGCCTCTGTTCATTTGGAGGTCTTTCATCAGCTTCTCTGCTTAACACCTGGTTAACAGCTCTACGTATGTTTATACGTCAGTAATTATTGGTGTCTCTAATACAATATAGGACCCATCCTGCAAGCCATCATTAGCTGTTACAGCAGAGTGGAGGGAATGTCAAGGTTGAAAATGTTTCCTTTTTATAGAGCATGGATGTATAGTAATGAGAACAGTGACAGTGAAGCACGCACATACTGTATGATGCACACACACACACATTTCAGGTATTTCAGTCTACCGAGAAAAACACACACACACACACACACACACACACACACACACACACACACACACACACACACACACACACACACACACACACACACACACACACACACACACACACAAACACACACTACATTCTGTGAAAAATGCATCAAGAATTCTCGGTACCATTGCACCAAGGTTTTTCTGCCTCTCGTGTCTGTCTCTCTTTCATTGCAGGGTAGCCATTATTTAGTTATCGTCTATGGGGACAAAGCGCCCACTCCTCTGCACTCTTTGGCCTTCCTGCCATCAAACCTTGAATGCCACACAAAGGACTGGGGTAGATTTCATAGAGTCTTAGCTCCTTAGGAGGACTCATTGGAGAAGAGCAGCTTTACAATAAAAGGCTTTCACTATTCAGGAACTAAGGGGTTACCTCCGCCCTGACCCTACAGACTCTGTGGAAGAAAGATGAAAGGATGCTTCTCTATATACCAGGACAGGTAAGAGATGTCACTTTAACAAATAAAACTTCCCAGCTTCCTACAAAGAAAGGTGATGGTGCCATGAGTTAAATCATCCGTAATTTCCATCGAGGCTGACTGGATTAAATGGAAACACATTCATTTAGTGGTGTAGCAATTCTGTGTTTTTCGAAAATGGCACCTTTAGTTTACTAGTATCTCTCTGAAACTGAGTGAGGGAATTAAGTTCTGCTAGGTTAAGATATGAGTTGGCCAATACAGTGTTATGATAATGGAAGACATAAACCACAACACTTGACTTCAGAAGCTTGGAGAGAAATTCAAGCTCCAACCATTTACCCAGTGATGGCTAATTGATTCTTGATCTCCCGCTGATCCAAAATGGTGATAGCAGTAGGAGGTGTACCGTGGCAATAATCAGAGATAACACGGGTCAATTGAATCTCCTTTTGACAGGCAAATACCAGAGTGACATGGGTGGGTTAGTGTGAGCAACATGCTACATGGCTGTGACTCTGGCTGTGACTCTTCCCCCACACAGTCTGTAGTCTACCTTCCATGTTAAATAGATCCTAATGTCACCTGAAAGCCTGGTAATCTACTAAAGCTCCATTTGCATACATGGGCAATGTTACCATGGAGACTCATTGGGAACATGCCATGAAAAAACAAACTGAGAAAGATGGAGAGAGGAGGAAAAAACAACTAAAGAATTTTGTTCTTGAAATGTGAAAAGTGGCAAACATTTGCATAAGGGCTGGAGAAGCGAGATTGCTATTGTTTGAAGCTAATCATAAATTAAAGGGCTGAGTAAAGTCATTTGGGAAAGCGGGGCGATTCGAAATGGCACAAATTGGAATGGATTAACACTGGTCTTTTCAATAATTGCCAATATCAAGAACACTTTTCTTTCCCCCCCATCTTAGTTTGAGCACTTGAAATCTATGTAGTAGAATAAATGACACATTAATACTTTCCAGCGACCTACCAGACCTGCCTTCAGACCACTCTGGACCATATTAGGTTTGTTTTGACAATGTCATATCAAGTAAAGCAGATTTATCAAATGTCATTGTCTTTTGACCTCCACTGCTCTTGATATAATGCTGTCCTCTCCAACACTGACAGTTCCCAAACAAATCAGCTCAATTCAAACGGTTGACATTGAAGTCAGAGGAGTCAGACCCTTTGCTGTCATTTTTTAAATTGTATTTATTTTATTTAACCTTTATTTAACTAAGCAAGTCAGTTAAGAACAAATTCTTATTTACAATGACGGCCTACCAAAAGGCAAAAGGCATCCTGTGGGGACGGGGGCCTGGGATTAAAAATAAAAATAAATACAATATAAATATAGGAAAAAACACATCACAACAAGAGAGACAACACAACACTACATAAAGAGAGACTTAAGACAACAACATAGCAAGGCAGCAACACATGCCAAAACAGCATGGTAGCAACACAACATAACAACAACATGGTAGCAACACAACATGGTAGCAGCACAAAACATGGCAGAAACATTATTGGGCACAGACAACAGCACAAAGGGCAAGAAGGTAGAGACAACAATACATCACACAAAGCAGCCACAACTGGCAGTAAGAGTGTCCATGATTGAGTCTTTGAATGAAGAGATTGAGATAAAACTGTCCAGTTTGAGTGTTTGTTGCAGCTCGTTCCAGTCGCTAGTTGCAGCAAACTAAAAATAGGAGCGACCCAGGGATGTGTGTGCTTTGGGGACCTTTAACAGAATGTGAATGGCAGAACGGGTGCTGTATGTGGAGGATGAGGGCTGCAGATAGATATCTCAGATAGGGGGGAGTGAGGACTAAGAGAGTTTTATAAATAAGCATCAACCAATGGGTCTTGCGACGGGTATACAGAGATGACCAGTTTACAGAGGAGTACAGAGTGCAGTGATGTGTTCTATAAGGAGTATTGGTGGCAAATCTGATGGCCGAAGGGTAAAGAACATCTAGCCGCTCGAGAACACCGTTACCTGCCAATCTATAAATTATGTCTCCGTAATCTAGCATGGGTAGGATGGTCATCTGAATCAGGGTTAGTTTGGCAGCTGGGGTGAAAGAGGAGCGATTACAATAGAGGAAATCAAGTCTAGATTTAACTTTAGCCTGCAGCTTTGATATGTGCTGAGAGAAGGACAGTGCACCGTCTAGCCATACTCCCAAGTACTTGTATGAGGTGACTACCTCAAGCTCTAAACCCTCAGAGGTAGTAATAACACCTGTGGGAGGAGGGGCATTCTTCTTACCAAACCATATGGCCTTTGTTTTGGAGGTGTTCAGAAGAAGGTTAAGGGTAGAGAAAGCTTGTTGGACACTAAGAAAGCTTTGTTGTAGAGCATTTAACACAACATCCGGGGAGGGGCCAGTTGAGTATAAGACTGTATCGTCTGCATATAAATGGATGACAGAGCTTCCTACTGCCTGAGCTATGTTTTTGATGTAAATTGAGAAGAGCGTGGGGCCTAGGATCAAGCCTTGAGGAACTCTCTTGGTGACAGGCAGTGGCTGAGATAGCAAATTTTCTGACTTTATACACTGCACTCTTTGAGAGAGGTAGTTAGCAAACCAGCCCAAAAACCCCTCAGAGACACCAATACCCAATACTCCTTAGCTGGCCTACAAGAATGGAATGGTCTACCGTATCAAAAGCTTTGGCCACATCAATAAAAATAGCAGCACAATATTGCTTAGAATCAAGGGCAACGGTGAAATCATTGAGGACCTTTAAGGTTGCAATGACACATCCCTAACCTGAGTGGAAACCAGATTGCATACCTGAGAGACATCAAGAAAGACAGTCAGTTGATTATTGACAATTTTTTGATAACAATTTTTTGACAACACTTTTGATAAACAGGGCAAATCGAAATAGACCTATAACGGTTAGGATCAGCTTGATCTTCCCCTTTAAATAAAGGATGAACCATGACTGCCTTCCAAGCAATGGGAACCTCCCCAGAAAGGAGAGACAGGTTAAAAAGGTTGGAGATAGGCTTGGCGATGATAGGGGCAGCAACCTTAAAGAAGAAACGGTCCTCGGACTCAGCACCTCAGCACCTCGGACTCAGTGACCGCCTGCAGGGAGAAACTGTAGTGGGGCAGGGGAAAAATAGGGAGAAGCATCGGGGTCTCATTAGAAGGGGTGGGAGATGAGGAAATGTTGGACGGGCAAGGAGGCATGTCTGAGTCAAATAGGAATCCTGACTTAATGAAGTGGTGATTAAAGAGCTCAGCCATGTGCTTCTTGTCAGTAACAACCACATCATCAACATTAAGGGACATGGGCAGCTGTGAGGAGGAGGGTTTATTCTCCATGTCTTTAACCGTTTTCCAGAACTTCTTGACAAAGCCTATGGCTGAGGCAATAGTATGAGAACAAGCAACAATAAAAGTGTTTGAAAAGGGTAACGTTTGGCAGGCTTTTTTGGTGATATTATAGCTCTTTGATGTGAATTCAACTTCTATAGTAGTGTGTCAGTTCAAAACCCATGACCTCTGGAGAGATGGAGATGGAGAGACAGGATGGGACACTTACTATCTTCTCCTTTTCATCAGAACAGCAGTAGAGCGATAGAGGGCTCAAGGACAGCTTCGTTCAGCAGTAGCTGAGAGCTGCCAAGGTGGCATGTGAACTGTGCAGTGAAAAGACACAGACCCTGACAGTTACCTGGGGGAGTAGGTAGAGGTCTCATCGTGCATTATGGGAGTTAAGTTCACATGGGACATCCATGTTTGACGCAGTTAAAGAAGAGATGATTATTTCTCTCTGACCTGAATGAATATGATTGAATATGATTTCTATTGATGAACAGATTTCTATATCCTATCCAAATGGAGTGAGGTTCATTGGAATCCAGTGAGATGCAACGTGCTACTTGAATAGATGTGCTGTTCTTGTCCTTGGATTTGAAATATTTTATTTATGACTGTCTGACTGAAGCGACTAAACCATGGCCTCTGCAACAAAAGGTAGAGCTGAAAGCAGCAGAACACAAAACAACTATTGATAATAGCATTACTCAGACATAGTTAAAATAGAAAAATATTAATTGTCTATTGGACTATATCCTATTACTGTACTATAAATGCCAGAATCTGCAATATTATACGGTACATTTCGATTTTCTGTTGAAAGCGGGTAAACCAGAGTAGCCTATCCTTTTTAAATTTATAGATTTCTCTATGTGTTAAGACTCACTTCATTATCTTAAACTTGACAGGCATTGTATAGATTAACTGGCATACTACTGTTATCCTGCTCAGTTTTCCATCAACCCCCTCTGTATTACTGACAGATGATGACCCATCTATATTCACAGAAAGGAAAGCACATCTAAATACCCCTGTGCTTTAGGAGTGATCAACAGTATTGACACGTTAATCTCTCCGTATATTCATCTATAATGAATGCTATATACTGCAGCTCTTGGGGATGCTGCAGCCTTTATAATGACACTGTGTCAATCAACGCCAATCAACACCTACATTATGAGAACAATGTCATCTGCTATCACTGCATTAGGTACAGAGGAAAACACCGGAGGCGGATCAAATAGAATATGTGTGAACTGCTGTCACGTCCTGACCAGTAAAAGGGGTTATTTGTTATAGTAGTTTGGTCAGGGCGTGGCAGGGGGTGTTTGTTTTGTGTGTTTTGGGGTTTTGATGTATGTTCTATATTTTATATTTCTACGTTCATTCTATGTTCCCTATCCTTGTTTTGTATTTCTGTGTTTTGGCCTGGTATGGCTCTCAATCAGGGACAGCTGTACTTCGTTGTCGCTGATTGGGAGCCATACTTAGGTAGCCCTTTTTCCACCTGTCTTTTGTGGGAAGTTGATTTTGCATAGTTGTGAGTAGCCTGCAATACTGTTCGTTCGTTCGTTCGTTGTGTTTTGTTTATTGTTTTGCTGGTTCACGTTTATTAAAATATGATGAACCCAACCCACGCTGCGCTTTGGTCCCCTTCTTCTAACGATGGACGTGACAACTGCATACTATATGTACCTATACATTGTAGCACAACAGCCATGAAGATCACACAGCATCCACTCACCTTGGCTCTGACGTTCTCAAACGATGCTGGGCTCACCAGAGAGAAACAGATGAGGAACACATCCTAGGGGACAAACATAGTGTCTGATCAATGGTAGTATTAAAGGTGTAGGGAGATGTTGATGTTGTAAACAGATTAGATCTAGTGATTCATATAGTGTATATGGTCATTGGTCAGTGAAGGTGTAGGGACTAATACATGTGGTTGTACTGAAGGGTAGAAAGGTGTATCAGAGTAGTAGAAGACGTGGGGTCTGAAATGATTGACACCCTTGATAAAGATGAGCAATAATGACTGTATAAAAAGTAGTATGCAAATACTGAACTATATTGTGTGCTCCAAACAATGTGGAAATTATATCATTTAATGCTAATACAATTGCTCAAAGATATTTAGTTTAACAAGTAATATTATGTTTTTCTCAAAAAAGATTATTATAAATAAAGTAGTCAACAGTTTACATCCTGAATGAATCAGGAATAATGATGAATGAGCAAGTTACAGAGGGTCAAAGATCAGTCCCCCAAGACATGCTAACCTCTCACCATTACCAATAACGGGAAGTTTGCATGTTTTTGGGTTATGATTTTTGAACCTCTGTAACTTTCTCATTCATCATCATTCACCATTCATTCAGGATTATTCGTAATCATGGCAGCATCCATTATTAACTGGACAGTATTCAGTCATTTCTGCTCATCTTTATCAAGGGTGTCAATAATTCCCGACCCCACTGTATATCATTTGTAATAGAGATTCTGTATGTGTGTGTGTGTTACCGTCTGAGGATAGGACAGAGGTCTGAGTCTGTCATAGTCCTCCTGTCCTGCTGTATCCCACAGTCCCAGGTTCACTGGCTTACTGTCCACCATCACATTGGCTGAGTAGTTATCAAATCTGCAAGACAAATGAGTCCATTACATCTAGAACATATCACAGTGAAAAACCTTACACAGAATATACAGTATACAGTTTATTAGGTACACCACCCCGTTCACGAAAATGGATCGCTCATACAGACATGGCCGTGGCTTGCTATATAAAGCAGGCAGACAGGCATCAAGACAACTCGTTGATGAGAGAGGTCAAAGGAGAATGGAAAGAAGTGTGCAAGCTAACAGGCAAATAACGGCGCAGTACAACAGTGGTGTGAACGGCATCTTGGAACGCACACGGATGGGCTATTGCAGCAGACTGCGTAAGCAGCATGAATCCATGGCCCCATCCTGCCTGGTGTTAACAGTACAGGGTGGTGGCGGTGGTGTAATGGTGTGGGGAATGTTTTCCTGGCACACGTTAGGTCCCTTGACACCAATTGAGCAACAATTGAACGCCATGCTCCAAAGAATTCAGTCTGTTCTGAAGGTAAAGTGGGGTCCGACCCGGTACTAGATAGTGTACCTAATAAACTGGCCCCTGAGTGTATAAAAACTGCATACAATAGGTGTTTGTGAAAGTAAAGTCAATATCTAGCATACCAATCCCTAGAATTATTGTGCATATAACATTGTTTCCTATTTCTGGTTATTGGTTGCATTATGTATGATGTTTGTCCATTCAGCCCACACACATGTCCACTGTGTCTGTCTGTGGTCCAGTACTTACACTGTGGGGATGTACTCTCCAGGGAAGGCGTTGGTTGTGTAGCTGATGAGCAGGCATGTCTTTCCCACAGCACTGAAACAGACATTGGGCAATCAGTTGTGTGCCAACACATACACACACATTTTCTTGCTGCAATAGCACATTGACACACTCTCGTGTGCATGAGCACACACACACACATACACACACACACACACACACACACACACACACACACACACACACACACACACACACACACACACACACACACACACACACAGAACCTATAGTCATTACAGGGTAGCTGCCAGCTGTCAGAGTAACTCCCTTCTCTTACAAAAAAAACACATGCCAAATTCGCAGTTTCACATGTGAAATATTGTAGCTGTTTTCATATTGAGGTAAAATTTCACAAGTGAAATCATATTCATTTTCCATTAAGTTAGAATTGCATTTTCACATGTGAAAAACATTCACATGAGAAAATTACATTTGGAGTTTCATATGTAAAAAAAACTCCACATGTGAAAAAGTTCACATTTGAAAAAGAAAATGTAATGTACAGTTTCATATGTGAAAAAAATACACATGAAAGTAAAAACATTTTTTTTTACTCCAATGTTTGTTAACAAAGTTAATGTAAACAAACACTGTATAGCCTAAAAATATGGTTAAAACTATCATTTTGATATCATGGATGGTCAGTCCTTGCATCCATAGTGTAGTCTATGGATTTGAAAGTGGTTGCGTTTCTCCAGCCCCATCCCTTAGCGTTTTACCGAAACTGTGGTGGGGAGGACACCTGTTAATGTTTCAATTAAGGATTGCCGCTTCAAACTCCGTAGGTTATATTAATAGTGTTACTACATGGTGCCATTCTCTAGTGAATGAGTTACTTTTGTCCCATTACAGTTTTTTCCAACTGCTTACACACAAAATCTTTTCATGTCACATGATTTTTGAAACCTCTCACTCAAAGTGCAAAACTACACACCAAATATCCAAAACCATAAGCTAGTTCTCAGCCTTTGACTCAGTTGTCAATTGCATAAAACACTTTTTTCAAAACACTACACACAATTCTCTACCTAAAACACAAAAATCTAACAGGAAGTGACTTGCTTTCCTTTTCCAAACACAACCAATCAAAATGCTACACTTATTCACCAGGTCACACACACAATAGGACAGAGGGCAATTACCAATGTCCCTGGACAGCGTGGGGGTAATATAACTGTGTGCTGCCATCACTCAAAATGGGGTCCTCCATCACAATGCCACACTGGGTCCGTACAACACCGGCCATATGCTCACTTTTCTGGATGCAATTTACACAATGCTTGTCCCGAATCCAGATCAGGAGCCTGCTAGATTTGTGGTTTTATGGGACAAAGTTAGTTTTCACCGGGCTGTTCTGGTCCAAAATTGGTTTGCCACCCATCCACAATTTGTAGTTTTGTACCTACCCCCATATTCACCTTTTCTAAATCCCATAGAGGAATTCTTCTCAGCCTCGCGCTGGAAAGTGTATGATTGCCAACCCTATGCCCGCATGCCGCTTCTCCAGGCAATGGAGGACGCATGTGGGGACATAGAGGTTGCCTCTGTCCAAGGTTGGATACGCCATGCTAGGAGATACTTCCCTCGATGTTTGGCAAGAGAAAACGTATCTTGTGATGTGGACAAAGTATTGTGGCCCGGACCCAGCCCGGAGAAGAGATGAAGCGTAGCTTAGCACTGGTGACTGCCCCTCCCCTACCAATTCCTGGACTGCCCCCCCGGGACCCCACACACACAATTGTGTTCTTTACTGTATTCTAAAGAATATACTTTTGGTTTACATATGTTTATGGTTTGGTTGTATGCTACTGTATACAACAGTAATGTTTGGCCTAATAAATATTTTCTGTTTCTACATTGCATTGGTGTTTACAGTGTACTTGTTACCCCTCTCAGCAGATTACTTTCACTGTAGGACATTGTATTGAAATGTAATTTAAGCCTATGAAAGACCAAAGAGCTTTAGATTTAGAACAACAGTGTTTACATGGTATATCCAAAAATGTACTATTATGAAAGCAGTGTTTGCCATTTGATGCAAATGATTCATTCTGACATGTGTTTATGGCATTTTGAATGCAGTGTTACATTTTGAAGGAGATGTGAGGCATTTTGCATTTTGTGTGTGCAGTTTAGGGAATTGTGTGTAGAGTTTTGAAAAAAGGAGACAGTTTTGAAAACGTGTGTAAGCAGTTGGAAACTGTAATATCAAGCAAAACTTCTGAAGTCAAGAACAAAATTCTTTGTAGGTATTGCCCTGGCCATAGAGAGGGGTTTTTTGTTCTTTATTTTGGTTAGGCCAGGGTGTTACATTGGGTGGGCGTTCTATGTTCCTTTTTCTATGTTTTTGTATTTCTTTGTTTTGGGCCGTGTGTGTGGCTCCCAATCAGGCACAGCTGAAGCTCGTTGTTGCTGATTGGGAGTCACACAATCCAAAAGTATTGATAGCGAAACAAAATATTGCAAGGGAAAAAAATGTCAAAGTGAGGGCAAATGAATTGTAAATGGATGCAATTAAATAAAACAATTAAATTAAACAATTCTACCTATTTTTGGTTATGTTACCCTGGCCTTTGCTTTCGCTGCCTTTTTCCAGTGGTGGAAAAAGTACTTGAGTAAAAGTAAAGATACCTGAATAGAAAATTACTCAAGTGAAAGTCACCCAGTAAAATACTACTTGAGTAAAAGTCTAAAAGTATTTGGTTTTAAATATACTTAAGTATCAAAAGTAAATGTAGTTGCTAAAATATACTTAAGTATGAAAAGTAAAAGTACAAATAATTTTAAGAAGTACTTCTATTAAGCAAACCAGATGGCACAATTTTTTTTATTTTATGGATATTCATGGACACACTCCAACACTAAGACATAATTTAAAAATAAAGCATTTGTGTTTGAGTCCGCCAGATCAGAGGCAGTAGTGATGACCAGGGATGGTCTCTTGATAAGTGTGCAAATTGAACCGTTTTCTGTCCTGCCTAGCATTCAGAATGTAACAAGTACTTTTGGGTGTCAGGGAAAATGTATGGAGTAAAAAGTATATAATCTTCTTTAGGAATGTAGTGAAGTAAAAGTAAAAGTTGTCAAAAATATAAATAGTAAAGTAAAGTACAGATACCCAAAAACACTACTTAAGTAGTACTTTAAAGTATTTTTACTCAAGTACTTTACGCCACTGCTTTTTCCAGTTGCAAGTTTTGGCACATTCATTCCAGCAGGATAGCACCCTGCATCCCACTGTTGGTTTGCTAAGCAGGGTCGGTCCTGGTCAGTCCATGGATGGGAGACCAGACGTAGATGGAAGGGGTGAAAATGGTTTCTTTTCTTGTAAGGGTTAGCTGCCTTAATATGGTAAGAAACCTCAAATTGCAGATTATGTAAATTCTTTAAATTTTTCTTGTTTGGAAAGCTTCCACCATACTTGAGCCAGAATACCATCATTAAATTCAGCTTGGTGTCTATCATGGTCCACTCCCACTCATGATAAAATGGTACAACAACAGCACGCCAACTCATTTTGGGGATTTTCCCTGTGCAAAGAAGATGCCAATATACTGTCCTTATTGCTTGCTACAGTATGATGAATGGCCATAGACATTCTACTATATGTACAATGTGCTGAATGAACAGCATGATGGGGCCTGGCTTCTTTCAAACTTGCCTACATTATGAGAAGCAGTAATCCTCTTTCTCTAGCTTCTTGTCAGTGTTCTAAAATACCTCTGACAGGCAGCAGCTAAAAACACAGTCAAGGTTTTGGCAGTAAAATTCCAATAAGAAGCACGCACCTGCATGTACAGACAGGGGGGAAGGAATGCTAGTCTGAGGAGTGCTCCCACAGTTAAATTTTTAGGGCAAGGTTAGAAAGTGACACCCCGGGCTATACGTAGGCAGGCTACCATCAGCTTCTTCTACAGATTGGCTCCACCTTGAACATCATTAGGTTAGCATTCAAGGTTGGGTAGAAGAAACCTGATAGATGCCATTGAAAATAACTGGAGAAACATTCATAGTTTATACCCTTGTGGAAGACATGATTAGTAATAACTTACTGTCTATTATATCAGGTGGCAAGAAGCAGTTCTGTCCACACTAACTGAAGTCGAGAGAGAGAGAGAGGTGACATGAGAGAGAGAGGTGATATGAGAGAGAGAGAGAGAGAGAGAGAGAGGTGACATGAGAGAGAGAGGTGATATGAGAGAGAGAGCGAGAGAGAGAGAGAGAGAGAGAGAGAGAGAGAGAGAGAGAGAGAAAGAGAGAGAGGTGATATGCGAGAGAGAGAAAGAGAGAGAGATGATATGAGAGAGAGAGAGAAAAAGAGTCCCCTCATCCAGCTGGTCCTGGGGCTGAGTCCACAAACCTGTTTTACTAACACACTGAAGCCTCAGGACCAGAACATCCAATCAATCAGAATAAACCAAATTACAACACAGTCAAAACAAAACTACATTGCTTATTGGGAAACACAAGCACAAACACAAAGCAAAATGCAATGCTATCTGGCCCTAAATCGACAGTACACTATGGCTAAATATTTGACCATGGTTACTGATCAAAACCTTAGAAAAACCTTGACAAAGTACAGGCTCAGTGAGCACAGCCTTGCCATTGAGAAGGGTAGACACAGGAAAACCTGGCTCCCTGTAGAGGAAAGGCTGTGCAACCACTGCACAACAGCAGAACCTGAGACGGAGCTGCATTTCCTGACAAAATGTCAAAAATATAAAACAATTAGAGAGTGTCATTTCCCCAAATTTGAAATCCTTATTCAAGGTTTTAAAGACCTCTCTGATGAGGATAGGCTACCCATCCTGTTGGGGGAGGACGCAGAGAGCTGTGGGTTGGCAGCGCACTACATTGCTGCCTGCCATAAGTTGAGGGACAGTGTCTGACAGACCAATAAACCTGCACATGTCCTCAACTGTATGGTTATTGTTATTGTTGAATGTATGGTTATATTGACCGTTGGTTATTGTTGTTACTGTTGTCCCGTTGACAATTTTTGATTCTCATTTTTATTTATTTTTTATATTGTAAATATCCAAAGTAAGCTTTGGCAATACGTACATTGTTACGTCATGCCAATAAAGCGAATTGAATTGAATTGAATTGAATTGAATTGAGAGAGGTGATATGAGAGAGAGAGAAAGAGAGAGAGAGAGAGAGAGAGGTGATATGAGAGAGAGAGAGAGAGAGAGGTGATATGAGAGAGAGAGAGAGAGAGAGAGAGAGAGAGAGAGAGAAAGAGAGAGAGAGAGAAAGAGAGAGAGAAAGAGAGAGAGATGATATGAGAGAGAGAGAGAGAGGTGATATGAGAGAGAGAGAGAAAGAGAGAGAGAGAGAGAGGTGATATGAGAGAGAGAGAGAGAGAGAGAGAGAGAGAGAGAGAGAGAGAGAGAAAGAGAGAGAGAGAGAGAGAGGTGATATGAGAGTGAGATACAGGGTAGTGTGATAGTGTCTATTTCCCTCTCTCAGTGGTGAGTTAGTGTGTCATTGAGCAGTCTCTATCTCTGCTACCCTCTGACTCACACACACATGCTGTTGACTGTGGTCTAAGTGTAGGGGCCCCGTGCTTCCTACTCTCCACCTGCTCCTCCTGCATGAGGTTCCCTCTCTCTTCTTACCCCCACACACAGATGGACAAGGGACAGGGGCTGATGGAACCCCTAAATCCAATGATGGCATTGTGATAACTTACTACATGCACCTGATGGAACCATGTGAAATGCTATATTCTATGGTGCATCTGAAAGGTACTCATTTTAACAGGGCAATTACTTTTCAACTCATAGTTCTACAACGGAACAAAAGACTAAAAAGTGCCAATCATGCTAGAGTAGTTAAAAGTTACAGCACATGAATGCTTTTCAATGATACTTCATGGTGGGAATCCAACATATACAGCATCTGACTTCAAAGACCAGCCTAATTACCACCGGATGGGCAGAGTTCATTTTTAATGCTCTCACTTCTCACTCAGTCAGAAAGGCCTAAAACAAAAAACAACCGAGGAAGATATAGATGTCAAAATCACACTTACACCTAAATGCCACACTCCAGAATGAAGTTGTTGGCCTATTTGTGTCCTGTTTTGTTTCTGTCACCTCTGCCTTGATGTATCCAACAGGAATACACATATCTATGTTCCCCACACATACATACTGTATGACTGCGTTCAAACAAGTAAGCCGTCACAGTTTCAAAGCTATTCAAGTCTCCTGATCTACAGGGGTTCTCCACATAGGGGGACCGGGGTGTCAGAGTTGGCAGGAGGCAGGGCGGTGACACTGAGTGACAGTCAGGACAATAGGGGCATAGAACCTCTCATGAAGTGTACCTTTGTAAAGTATTTATCTTTTCCTGTCATTCTCTCTCTCTCTCTCTCTCTCTCTCTCTCTCTCTCTCTCTCTCTCTCTGTCTCTCTCTCTGTGAAAAGTCTGGACAACCACTCCCTCTCTCTTTCTCTTCTCTTTCTCTCCAGTTAATGTCACCTCTACCAGCTCTTACTGACACCTACCCATGGGCCCCCTCTCTTTCCATTTACTGTAACCAGCATCCTCACCCACAGGGCACTGACTGACACTGGACGTCGATGGACGTTGAAAAGTTGCTTAATTTTGTTAGTCCGACCTGGCCTTAATTTTAACATCCACAGACGTCTGGACCGGCCTTCATTTGGCCCAAACATAGACATCCATGACTGGTTCAAAAGTTTGGACAGTACAGTACAGTACAGTACAGTACAGTGAGGTAAAGAATAGTTCAGTATAGTTTAGTACAGTACAGTAAAGAATAGTTCAGTATAATTCAGTACAGTACAGTAAAGAATAGTTGAGTATAATTCTGTACAGTACAGTACAGTAAAGAATAGTTGAGTATAATTCAGTACAGTACAATACAGTAAAGAATAGGTGAGTATAGGTCAGTACAGTACAGTACAGTAAAGAATAGTTGAGTATAATTCAGTACAGTACAATACAGTAAAGAATAGGTGAGTATAGGTCAGTACAGTACAGTACAGTAAAGAATAGGTGAGTATAGGTCAGTACAGTACAGTACAGTAAAGAATAGGTGAGTATAGGTCAGTACAGTACAGTACAGTAAAGAATAGTTGAGTATAGGTCAGTACAGTACAGTACAGTACAGGAAAGAATAGGTGAGTATAGGTCAGTACAGTACAGTACAGTAAAGAATAGTTGCGTATAGTTCAGTACAGTACAGTGTAGTAGAATAGAGTGGAGTAGAGTTCAGTAAAGTACACAGTAGAACACACTAGAGTTGAGTACACTATAATGTACTGTACTGTACTATACTCTACTACACTGTAATCTACTCTACTACACTGTACTGTACTGTACTGAACTCTACTGTACTCTACTGAGCTCTACTGTGTAGAGCTGGGAATTGCCAGGGACCTCGCGATACAATATTATCACGATACTTAGGTGCCGATACATTATGTATTGCAATTTTCACGATTCTCACAATTCTATATGTATTGCAATTCAATACTGTGATTTTATTGCGATTTCATGGTCAAAACATATTGCTCACCATATGTCTGCTGCAGAAGGACATGAGAGAGCCATGAGAAAGCAAGTTTTTTATCATTCATGGAAATAAAAGTGCTGAAAACAAATTGGCTCCCTATTTTTTTTTAAACACTGGAGTTTTGTTGCAGGTACAGCCAACTAGCCCAAAAATAATATTGCGATATTGTCAAAACGAGTACACCCAAAAATAATATCCTGATATGTAACTGTATCGATTTCCCCCCCATCACAACTACTGTGCTGTACTTTAATGTCCAACCTTGTGAAACATAGAATTCTATAATTGGTTCAGAATTGGTCCGGTCCAGACCAACAAAATGTTGTTTTGTTTGGTGGCGGAGCTGATTAAAAAAAATAGCCAGTGTGTAGAATAATCCCCAAATATGCGTATTTCTACTTGTGTACCTATTTAGGATACATCACCATGAAGAGAATGACATTCATATCCATAATTATACATTTCTGTGTAGTACAGATCAGGGACCCATGATGAAATTCCATTCTGCTACTGGGTGTAAATCCACTTCACTTACTTTGCTAAAGCTTCCTGTTGACGTTTCCTGTTGAATACAGGCCATTTGCTGTATAACTGCACTTTGTCGAAATACAAAGAACAAGCAAAAATGTGTCTTTGGTCTTTGCATCGACCGTGTATGAGAATGGTGTTGTGGGTGTTAAAGGTGACTGTGTTATAGGTGGCAGCTGTGCTCTTGTTCCTTTATTAACCATGAGACTGTGAAGACAGAGTGCACCACAGACTAAAGAGGAACTTAAAAACTAAAACTGGAGGATAAAAGCAGCATAACAGAACTTCTCTTTTACAAAAAGAGAAGAGGTTTAACGAACGCAGAACAGGAAAAGACTGCATTGACCTCACTGACTGCTGTCTGTGTCTTTGTAAATGTTCTCTTTAATTGAGGCCCTCATTATCACCAACGACTCTCCATCTCCTCTCTCCTACAAACATTACACCCACGGATCCCAATCTCCAGCTAGCATCTCAGCATCCATTTTGTCTTATTCAACATGTCACCAATCTTGCATACACTCCAAAAGGGTTCTTTGGCTGTCCCCATAGGAGAACCCTTTTGGGTTCCACGTAGAACCCTCTGTGGAAAGGGTTTTTACATGGAACCCAAAAGGGTTCTATCAGTAACCAAAAGGGTTATTCAAAGGGTTCTCCTACGGGGACAGCTGTATAACCGTTTTAGGTTCTAGATAGCACCTTTTTTTCTAAGTTTAGGCACTTCCTTCCTGTCTTCTGAATTCGGTGTGTATTGCTACACTGTCTCTTCCTTATTGATTTAAGGGCTGTTGAACAATGTCATTATCAAGTCATCATACATTCCTCAACCTGATGTTAAAACTGCACATGCAAATGAGGAATTTAAAGTGTTCATTGTGTGGCCTGTTTTACAGTTTGAGGTTTGTTCTACTGGGAAGTTCCTGCCTTGAGGGTGTCATTATGTTGTTGTATTGACTATGTGATAAAGACCTATTGAGCTTCTGGACATCAAGGTTAATACTGTACACAAAAGGACTGTTACTTAAAAGTATTATTTCTTTATCTAGCTAATACAGATTAGAACAAGGTTAGATTGTTCTGTGGCACCTTTAACCATTTTGCCCCCCTCAAGTCTATCAAGCTGACAGACAACAGCTATGAGGAAGGTATGAACAGTGCAAACTGCATACAATAACCTCATCATTAAGACTATGACAACCAAATTGAAATAAAAAAGTACATACATTCCAATTACTGCAGCTCCCAAATGCAATATGAAACGAATTCATTCAATTCATTCATAAAAAACAGAAGTTGTCTTGACACAAGAATGTGTAGTACAATAAACAGAGAAAAATGTATCTCCCAATTAATAGACAATTGAAAGAAGGCTAAATAGAGCTTTTCGAAATGTCCACTTTTTAACACACCCAAATCCAAGTACCCTACCAGGTGTTGAACTGCGCGCATACATAACTTAAAGAACTTACCCATCTCCAACCACCACACACTTGATGGCTTGCATTTTCCAGGGGCTGATTTAACAACTTGTGAGTTTACACTTAGTAGGCAAGACAACAATGTAGAATCAGGTACAGTACAGGAAATACGTTTGCCTATCTTATCTTGCCCACCGCCTCGACTCTCGCGTTTCCTCATGCGCAGCGCAGTTGAATGCGGCGAAGTTTATCATTGGGTCTACTGAAGAACATCTCTCATAGCAGGAAGTTGGCCTATGTGAAACTGTGATATTACAGTTGTTTCCAACTGCTTACACACAAAATCTTTTCATGTCACAAGATTTTTGAAACCTCTCACTCAAAGTGCAAAACTACACACCAAATATCCAAAACCATAAGCTAGTTCTCAGCCTTTGACTCAGTTGTCAATTGCATATAACACTTTTTTCAAAACTCTACACACAATTCTCTACCTAAAACACAAAAATCTAACAGGAAGTGACTTGCTTTCCTTTTCCAAACACAACCAATCAAAATGCTACACTTATTCACCAGGTCACACACACAATAGGACAGAGGGCAATTACCAATGTCCCTAGACAGCGTGGGGGTAATATAACTATGTGTGCTGCCATCACTCAAAACGGGGTCCTCCATCACAATGCCACACTGGGTCCGTACAACACCGGCCATATGCTCACTTTTCTGGATGCAATTTACACAATGCTTGTCCCTGATCCAGATCAGGAGCCTGCTAGATTTGTGGTTTTATGGGACAATGTTAGTTTTCACCGGGCTGTTCTGGTCCAAAACTGGTTTTCCACCCATCCACAATTTGTAGTTTTGTACCTACCCCCATATTCACCTTTTCTAAATCCCATAGAGGAATTCTTCTCAGCCTCGCGCTGGAAAGTGTATGATTGCCAACCCTATGCCCGCATGCCGCTTCTCCAGGCAATGGAGGACGCATGTGGGGACATAGAGGTTGCCTCTATCCAAGGTTGGATACGCCATGCTAGGAGATACTTCCCTCGATGTTTGGCAAGAGAAAACGTATCTTGTGATGTGGACGAAGTATTGTGGCCAGACCCAGCCCGGAGAAGAGATGAAGCGTAGCTTAGCACTGGTGACTGCCCCTCCCTACCAATTCCTGGACTGCCCCCCCGGGACCCCACACATACAATTGTGTTCTTTACTGTATTCTAAAGAATATACTTTTCGTTTACATATGTTTATGGTTTTGTTGTATGCTACTGTATACAACAGTAATGTTTGGCCTAATAAATATTTTCTGTTTGTACATTGCATTGGTGTTTACAGTGTACTTGTTACCCCTCTCAGCAGATTACTTTCACTGTAGAACATTGTATTGAAATGTAGATATAAGCCTATGAAAGACCAAAGAGCTTTAGATATAGAACAACAGTGTTTACATGGTATATCCAAAAATGTACTATTATGAAAGCAGTGTTTGCCATTTGATGCAAATGCTTCATTCTGACATGTGTTTATGGCATTTTGAATGCAGTGTTACATTTTGAAGGAGATGTGAAGCATTTTGTATTTTGTGTGTGCAGTTTAGGGAATTGTGTGTAGAGTTTTGAAAAAAAGGAGACCGTTTTGAAAACGTGTGTAAGCAGTTGGAAAAAACTGTAATATCCTTCAAATTTGATTAACAAAATGCTCAGTGAAGCTTCCAGAAGCTGACATTATGATTAACACGGACATTTAAGCATATCTAGGCTATGACTGTATTGTCCCAGCGCGAACACACTTTTTTTCACCTGGGCTATGACAGTGTTATGCACTTCTGTTTTATTGTCACTAGATGGTGCCCTATATCAAGAAACTGGGAGCAGCGTTTGACAAGTAGCCTATACTCACACTAGTTATATAAACTGGGCTGACAACTAGCCTTTACTCACATAAGTTCTATGTTTAATTGCTGCAGAAATCTGCAAATGAACATGAAAAATCTGAAAAGGCTGCTTTTATGCCTAGCTAAGAAGTAGTCAGTGAATTATATAATTTCAAAAAGTAGTGGATTTATAAAAAACACTTTTGATGCCTAGGGGTGCGTTCGTAAAATGTGCTCTTGCTATCTATTCCGATTTCAGATCACTCTCGTCTGCGTGTGCAGTAGTGCAGAGTAACTGATGAATTTACGAACATGCAACACCCGTTGAATATGACCGGTGTCGGTAAACGCTGGCCAAAAAAAACTTTATTAAATTGTTGCCATCAGCACAGTTACAGTCACGAACGCTCTAGAAAACATGAAAACAGCCTAACCAGCTCTGCTAGGGTGAGTAAAATGGTCAGAGTGAGGTGTTCTCTCGTTCATGTCTGGAAGTAGCTAGCAAGCTAGCCAACTTTAGCCTATTAGTTTGGGTGATTGACTACCATTGTGAGGTCAGAACGCTCGGATCAACCCTACTCCTTGGCCAGAGCGTCCAGTGTGCGCTTTGAACGCCCCCCCCCCACCGCTGAATTTACAAACACACTCACAGTTTGAGTTCCGCAAGTCTGGGCATGGTACTTGACTTGAGGCGTCACAAGTGGCTTCCACCCCTGCCTGAAGCACTCTTCCCATCTACTGTACATGTCTACATGAGTGTTGTCAGAACGTAATTACGCTCTCATGACCTCATACATCTATTTATGAAGGTAAGCAATTGGTTGATCTATTAGTCTCCCCAGAGTTTCAATCTGTGGTTGTTTGAGTTCAGCACAAGGGATTTTCAAATTACTTAAGGTCACTTATGTTGGTTACATATTTACACTGACTGCTGAATAATTATGGATATTGTGCATTAGATATATCTCGAATTGGTATCACCAGTCAATACACACACACACACACACACACACACACACACACACACACACACACACACACACACACACACACACACACACACACACACACACACACACACACACACACACTTTACTTGTACAGTATGTGTATTTCTTTTTCAGTAACAGCACTGACTTTAGGTGGTCAGTTCATTATGTTTTGAGGATGCTATTGACACTGTAGCTTATGCCCTTCTTGCAGTAGGCTACATTACTTCAACACTGACACATGTTTCCTGTACAGCCACAGTCTCTCCAACACCTTCAACATGGGCAGCCAAAGAAAAGACAGCTTCCTCTGGGGAAAATGTAAGGTTTTTTATGTTTAACAGTCCATTTTGCAATTTAACAACATCCCTAATTAGGCTATAGTATCTGGGGATTAACACCATGAACAATACATGAGTGTCTTTATGTAAGATAATGAAGTGTTGAAGTGTCAGTAGACAATGGGGGTTTGAGCTGTTGCTGTGAATATCTTACTTGAGAAATGAAAATGAAATACACTAATAAGAAAGTGTACTGATATAGTACCTGTCTTCACAATAGATATTCACTACCGTCTACAGTGACTATTGTGCTTTCAGTCTCTTTACCTTGACCTATATACACTGTGGTATAAAGCCAGCAGTGTTCAACGGTTTGTTTTGTTCACTTTTACCACAGTGATGAATGATATTCACTTTATTATAGCATCACCTGACTTTATAGAGACATATTGTTGTCATATAGCCTTTATATACCTCATTACTGACTATCAAGTAATGTTCAGAGCTGTTGCTCACAGTATAGTGTTCAACAATCTAATTGCCAAGATAGATGGAGTTTGGTGATGTTGTATTATCTAGTTAATGTTGTATTGTCTAGTTAATGTTGTATTATCTAGTTAATGTTGTACTGTCTAGTTAATGTTGTGTTGTCTAGTTAATGTTGTATTGTCTAGTTAATGTTGTATTATCTAGTTAATGTTGTATTGTCTAGTTAATGTTGTATTGTCTAGTTAATGTTGTATTGTCTAGTTAATGTTGTATTATCTAGTTAATGTTGTATTATCTAGTTAATGTTGTATTATCTAGTTAATGTTGTATTGTCTAGTTAATGTTGTTTTGTCTAGTTATAATGTTGTGTTGTCTAGTTCTAATGTTGTGTTGTCTAGTTATAATGTTGTGTTGTCTAGTTATAATGTTGTGTTGTCTAGTTATAATGTTGTGTTGTCTAGTTATAATGTTGTGTTGTCTAGTTATAATGTTGTATTGTCTAGTTATAATGTTGTGTTGTCTAGTTAATGTTGTTTTGTCTAGTTATAATGTTGTATTGTGTAATTCTAATTTTGTATTGTCTAGTTATAATGTTGTATTGTGTAGTTATATTGTTTTATTGTGTAGTTATAATTTTGTGTTGTCTAGTTATAATGTTGTGTTGTCTAGTTATAATGTTGCATTGTCTAATTATAATGTTGTGTTGTCTAGTTATAATGTTGTATTGTCTAGTTATAATGTTGTGTTGTCTAGTTATAATGTTGTCTTGTCTAGTTATAATGTTGTATTGTCTAATTATATTGTTGTATTGTCTAGTTATAATGTTGTATTGTCTAGTTATAATGTTGTTGTCACAGTTGACTTGGACTGGTGTAAGGCGGAATCAGATGCAGGAGACAGGTGCTGGAGTTGAGTGTCCTTTTAATAATTTGACACACAAAACAAAACCGCGAGGCACAGGGCGCTACAGACAGACTGCCTGGGAAAAACACACTCCCAATATTGCGAACAAACAATATATATAAGCGGCACAAAAAGGCACGGGGCGCAGCCCGGTAAATCCTCTCTTCAATAAACTGTCAGGAAAAAAACGTAATAAAACACGGACCACCGTCCTGAATGGACAATCAACAATCCCGCACAAAATCCCCAACTGAAAACACACATTAAATAAGTCCCCACTAATGACATACATAAAACAGGTGCGGAACAGACAGACAAAACTAAACGAAACTGAAACAACGATCGGTGGCAGCTAATAGGCCGGCGACGACGACCGCCGAGCGCCGCCCGACCGAGGAGGGGCGCCACTTTCGTTGGATCCTGTGACAGTTGTGTTGTCTAGTTATATTGTTTTATTGTGTAATTATAATGTTGTGTTGTCTAGTTATAATGTTGTATTGTCTAGTTATAATGTTGTGTTGTCTAGTTATAATGTTGTATTGTCCAGTTATAATGTTGTGTTGTCTAGTTATAATGTTGTATTGTCTAGTTATAATGTTGTGTTGTCTAGTTATAATGTTGTATTGTCTAATTATATTGTTGTATTGTCTAGTTATAATGTTGTATTGTCTAGTTCTAATGTTGTGTTGTCTAGTTATAAAGTTGTGTTGTCTAGTTATAATGTTGTGTTGTCTAGTTATAATGTTGTACTGTCTAGTTATAATGTTGTGTTGTCTAGTTATAATGTTGTATTGTCTAGTTATAATGTTGTGTTGTCTAGTTGTAATGTTGTGTTGTCTAGTTGTAATGTTGTGTTGTCTAGTTATAATGTTGTCTTGTCTAGTTATAATGTTGTGTTGTCTAGTTCTAATGTTGTGTTGTCTAGTTATAATGTTGTGTTGTCTAGTTATAATGTTGTGTTGTCTAGTTATAATGTTGTGTTGTCTAGTTATAAAGTTGTGTTGTCTAGTTATAATGTTGTGTTGTCTAGTTATAATGTTGTGTTGTCTAGTTATAATGTTGTATTGTCTAGTTATAATGTTGTGTTGTCTAGTTATAATGTTGTATTGTCTAGTTATAATGTTGTGTTGTCTAGTTGTAATGTTGTGTTGTCTAGTTGTAATGTTGTGTTGTCTAGTTATAATGTTGTGTTGTCTAGTTATAATGTTGTGTTGTCTAGTTATAATGTTGTGTTGTCTAGTTATAATGTTGTGTTGTCTAGTTATAATGTTGTGTTGTCTAGTTATAACCTGAAAAGGGAGTAATGAATAACCCTAATCTAAAAACCGTGAGAAGCTGTTATGAGGACAAGACTAGAGCAGATCACTTACTAATGGACATTACTGGGGCTCATTCTATAAAAAGCTGAAGTTCAGCAGTTATATTTAGCTAGTGCTGAGAAGTGCAGTATGTTGAGTTACTGTATGCTAGGGTTGGTGTGAGGGTGGTTGTCAAGGCACATTTTTGACACCTTTGATATTTTCAGTGTATACAGGAAGATGTCTCAATTAGGTCTCAGGGGTTTTGTCCGACTGCTTCATTTATGCATTGGATGGCAATGATGGTTTCATCTGTATGTTTGTGTTTCTGTGTATAATCAATTGTACAGCTTCCACAATGCTTAGCTCAATGGAGAGGCAGGAGATAGACACCAGGAAGTTTCATAAGAGTGACCTATTAGATGACATTCAGGTACAGTAAATCATGCTCTCAACCAGGGCTCTTTTTGTACAGTCAAAATGCTTTATGAAACTGCATTTTGGCAGAATAAAACTAAGTGTATTGTGGCATTACCTACAGCAGTTATTACATTCACAAAAGCCTCCTTCAAAAGTTAGAACATCTCAGAAACATCCAGTTTTATGAGTAGACTGACCCTGTACCTCTGTATGTGCCAAGGGCTTGAGTCAGCTATGGCTAAAATACCACATATTATCATCTCATCCCTTTGACATCATTTCCCCTTGTGTAGAAGCTGAGGTTGGAGATTGACAGCGTCATGACGGAAATCCACAACATTGAGGCGGACGAGGAGAAGTAAGTTAGAGCTTGCACAATGGCTGATTCGGATAGGTTACCATTGACCAGTAGGCCTCTTCCTCTGTTAGCTACAGTAACACTTTGCAGTGTGTGGTAGCTTCTTTTGAATCTATCACTGCCCAAACACCAGATCAACAATACTCCCTGACATCCATCTTGACAAAGAGACTCCTCTCACATCTCTGATGTCCTATCCCTCCCTAATTCAGACTAAGAAAGGTATGGAGCCCCCCCCCCCCCCCACCAACGTGGTCACCTCTTCGTCCTCATAAGTTGGCTCTGGGGGTCGTTGTCTTCAAGAACAGATTCTGCCCCCCATCTGTAAGGCCCCTCTGTATATGTGTGTTTCCTGTTTCTTCACTAGCAGCTACAGGAATGTGGTAAAACTCTTATGTCAGCAGCATGAAACACTGAGACATGTTCCAGGCAGGACAACCCCAGCTTCCTTTAATTGTCTCACTCTCACTGTGTGTCATCTCTTATACAGCGGACATATACTGTAGCTAGTATATCGCTCATGGGTAAAAGTGGTGTAATTAACCTTTGTCAATATTTATTCTGTTTTGTCTTTGTCTCTCTTCAGCAAAAATGTTGTGAGAAACAAGAGGTTCTTATCTGGGAAAAAGAAATTCAACATGGACCCTCAAAAGGTGAGCTCATGTCACACACTGTAATTAGAGCCCTTAGTTTTTCCTGGTGAGGTTCTCTGGTAAGACAAAGTCATAACATTACTCAATATGGAATACACTAAACACAAATACATATGGATCAGATATGTACCGAAATGTGACGTGCTTCAATTATAGAATTTAAGTAGTAAAGATCTGTATAGTTATCACATCTCTACTGACGGAGGCTTGCCACAGCTAGAAGCTTAAATAGTTAACTGCAAGATGACAGAACAAATAATCTGACACAAACGAATGAATGCTGAGCTAGGGACGTGAATTATGTACAGAAGTGCAACTGTGCGGAGGCAGAGAGAGGGGGAGAGAAAATGAGAGAGAACCACATCCTGTTCCGTGAAGAGGAGCGGAGGCACACGCTCCTGCTCAAACCACAAACACCCCTCCTTTCCTCTCCTCTGAAGAGAGGTCAAAGCCATAATATATAGTCCCCCTGGCCTGTATGTCCACCCTGGAGAAAAGCCTGGCCTGTATGACCACCCTGGAGACAAGCCTGGCCTGTATGACCACCCTGGAGAAAAGCCTGGCCTGTATTACCACCCTGGAGAAAAGCCTGGCCTGTATGACCACCCTGGAGAAAAGCCTAGCCTGTATGTCCACCCTGGAGAAAAGCCTGGCCTGTATGACCACCCTGGAGAAAAGCCTGGCCTGTATGACCACCCTGGAGAAAAGCCTGGCCTGTGTGTGCAGAGGCTAGAGATCCAGTCAAGCAGATCATTGGTTTCTTTAGCTGGAAGCTCTGCATTGTTTAGATATATGAAGATATATTGCTTCAAGTGGCTCTCTCAAAATGGCAGACAATGCATACAGAATATTTAATATGTGCATGACCACTACTGCACATCACAGTGCTTTGGACCTCATTATGATTTCTGCAATTTTTTTATTCCACATACAACTATGTGTTAATGCATTCATATCTTCCAAGTTCATACATGTTCATTGACTTGTCATGGCCTCTTCCCCCAGGGTATTCAGTACCTGGTTGACAATGACCTGTTGGAGTGGACAGCAGAGGCAGTGGCTGAGTTCCTATACAAAGAGGAAGGACTGAACAAGACAGCCATTGGGAACTTTTTAGGAGAGAGGTACACAATGCTTCTGAACATGACCAGCTTTGTTGATGGGGATAATGATGACTGTCATAACCACTCATTATCTCAATAATCTCCATATCACTGATTTGACTCTTGTTTGTGTTCATGCAGGGAGGAAATGCACCTTCAGACTCTGAAAGCCTTTGTAGAACTACACGAGTTCTCCGACCTGAATCTGGTGCAGGCACTGAGGTTAGTGCTGCACTACACTGGTGCATCTTTTACACTCATAAATGAATATATTCTCATTATTATGTTAATTTCCACAGTAAATCCTGTCTGATCCCTGTCTGTTCCCTGGCTCATCCCTGTAGGCAGTTCCTGTGGAGTTTCCGTCTCCCAGGAGAAGCCCAGAAGATTGACAGGATGATGGAGGCATTCGCTACACGCTACTGTGACTGTAATGCAGGGGTCTTCCAGTCAACAGGTACTGTACAGTACTGTAGTGCACAGGAACCAGCCTCCTCTACCATGCTGCTGACTCCCTACACTGACAGATCAGCAAGACAGATGGGGAGGGGGTTGAGGAGTACATTTTGAGGCATATTCAAATCATTTCACAAACTTGATGCTGATTAAGGATGAAAATACATATCATTGACCCAAAAGTAATGAAATGTGTGGGTGTTTCAAACAGACACCTGCTACATCCTGTCCTTTGCCGTCATCATGCTGAACACCAGTCTCCATAACCCCAACGTGAAGGACAAGCCCACTCTGGAGCGCTTCTTCAGTATGAACAGAGGCATCAACAACGGGGGTGACCTGCCCAACAACCTGCTCATGGTGAGGCCTCAGGGGTCAGAGGTCAGGAGTTAACTCCACTCTCAGAATGTGACCCCTATTTGGTTGTTGTTGTCTGTAGCTGTAGTTAACTCTCATCTACTACCTCATTAAATCCAGAAACTCTATGAGAGCATTCGGAACGAGCCGTTCAAAATTCCAGAGGATGATGGGAACGACCTCACACACACCTTCTTCAACCCGGACAGAGAGGGTTGGCTGCTCAAAATGGGTGAGATGATTAGCAATATAACTAGCTGAGAGAATTGTCTTATAATGGTGCCATTACCAAGCATTAAAAATAAGCTTACCACAGAATGATCTAATTTCCTTTATGGAGCGTGTTGGATGTAGAATTTTATGATTAAACGTTTTATTTGTGTAATGAAATGTTAACTTTTCCTCTCCGCAGGAGGAAGGGTGAAAACATGGAAGAGGCGGTGGTTTATTTTGACAGACAGCTGTCTGTACTACTTTGAGTATACCACAGTGAGTATGCTATACCCACAACTTTGTCATAGGGTTTGCCAGTAATGGAATTTAGGATAAAAGATGGTAGTAGTTACTGCTAAATGATAGTCCTTCACCAAAGCATCTCTCTCCCCTCCTCCCTCAGGATAAAGACCCCATAGGGATCATTCCCCTTGAGAACCTCTGTGTAAGAGAGATAGAAGACTCTATCAAACAGGTACAGTGTATTCCACTGACTGCATATTTCTTTCTAAGATTTATGGCAGTGCCACCTGTTCTATGGTGTTTCAGTCTCATAGTCTGTGCAGAAGTCATATCTACAGAAGCTACTCTCTTAGCTGTCACGGAACTGTATGACTCATAGCCTCCGTATGAGAAAGGAAGGGTTTAACTGGAAGATTAGGAGTATTAGACCAATATACTATGGGATCATTTCCTTTTTTGAAAAAAGTTATTACCAGTAATTTGGCTTGGGTATGTGTTTTGTGAGCATTTGTGTGCGTGTGTGTGCTTCTTTGTGAGCAGTATTGTCTAGAGATCTACAACCCCAGAGGGCAGAAGATCAAGGCGTGCAAGACAGAGAACGGAGGCAGGGTGGTGGAGGGGAAACACCAGTCCTACAGGATGAGTGCAGCCACAGCAGATGAGAGAGATGACTGGATAGGCTCCATCAGGTCAGACACCTCAACCCAGGCTTAACACATACAGTGAGGATATTTTTTTTTTGATTTTGTACGTTTGCCCACTGACAAAGAAATGATCAGTCTATAATTTTAATGGTAGGTTTATTTGAACAGTGAGAGACAGAATAACAAAAAAATCCAGAAAAACGCATGTCAAAAATGTTATAAATTGATTTGCATTTTAATGAGGGAAATAAGTATTTGACCCCCTCTCAATCAGAAAGATTTCTGGCTCCCAGGTGTCTTTTATACAGGTAACGAGCTGAGATTAGGAGCACACTCTTAAAGGGAGTGCTACTAATCTCAGTTTGTTACCTGAATAAAAGACACCTGTCCACAGAAGCAATCAATCAATCAGATTCCAAACTCTCCACCATGGCCAAGACCAAAGAGCTCTCCAAGGATGTCAAGGACAAGATTGTAGACCTACACAAGGCTGGAATGGGCTACAGACCATTGCCAAGCAGCTTGGTGAGAAGGTGACAACAGTTGGTGCGATTATTCTCAAATGGAAGAAACACAAAATAACTGTCAATCTCCCTCGGCTTGGGGCTCCATGCAAGATCTCACCTCGTGGAGTTGCAATGATCATGAGAACGGTGAGGAATCAGCCCAGAACTACACGGCAGGATCTTGTCAATGATCTCAAGGCAGCTGGGACCATAGTCACCAAGAAAACAATTGGAAACACACTACGCCGTGAAGGACTGAAATTCTGCAGCGCCCGCAAGGTCCCCCTGCTCAAGAAAGCACATATACATGCCCGTCTGAAGTTTGCCAATAAACATCTGAATGATTCAGAGGACAACTGGGTGAAAGTGTTGTGGTCAGATGAGACCATAATGGAGCTCTTTGGCATCAACTCAACTCGCCGTGTTTGGAGGAGGGGGAATGCTGCCCATGACCCCAAGAACACCATCCCCACCGTCAAACATGGAGGTGGAAACATTATGCTTTGGGGGTGTTTTTCTGCTAAGGGGACACGACAACTTCACCGCATCAAAGGGACGATGGACGGGGCCATGTACCGTCAAATCTTGGGTGAGAACCTACTTCCCTCAGTCAGGGCATTGAAAATGGGTCGTGGATGGGTATTCATTCCAGCATGACAATGACCCAAAACACACGGCCAAGGCAACAAAGGAGTGGCTCAAGAAGAAGCACATTAAGGTCCTGGAGTGGCCTAGCAAGTCTCCAGACCTTAATCCCATAGAAAATCTGTGGAGGGAGCTGAAGGTTCGAGTTGCCAAACGTCAGCCTCGAAACCTTAATGACTTGGAGAAGATCAGCAAAGAGGAGTGGGACAAAATCCCTCCTGAGATGTGTGCAAACCTGGTGGCCAACTACAAGAAACGTCTGACCTCTGTGATTGCCAACAAGGGTTTTGCCACCAAGTACTAAGTCATGTTTTGCAGAGGGGTCAAATACTTATTTCCCTCACTAAAATGCAAATCATTTTATAACATTTTTGACATGCGTTTTTCATGATTTTTGTTGTTGTTATTCTCTCTCACTGTTCAAATAAACCTACCATTAAAATTATAGACTGATCATTTCTTTGTCAGTGGGCAAACGTACAAAATCATCAGGGGATCAAATACTTTTTTCCCTCACTGTACCTGTACTACACGTCATACACTTCCCAAATGACTTCCCAAATGACAACTGGCAATCAATAGGATAAAGGGAACGTGATGATGATGATCATTTGGACACTTGGCTTATTTATCTCTCTGTCTTTCTCTCAGAGCAAGTATCACCAAGGATCCCTTCTACGACCTGGTGTCATTGCGCAAGAGGAAAGTCATCAACAACAACAATGCTTCACAGGACTGAGACATCAGACATGATATAAAGCATCATGGGAATTGAGCCCGGTAATGATCTGTAGAGGTCCCTCTCCATAACAGCCAGTTTTTTTAAATGCTTGGAAATGATGGACTGGTTCAAGTAAATAGACATGGCGCTTAATGTTACAATGCTGTACAGTACAGCGTTAGTGCAATACTGTAACTCAGAATGAAAGAAGATAATTGTGACCTGTGTGTGGTTTAAAGCTGTCAAACCAGAAACTCCCATATCTCATACTGTAGGTCTAATTCTATGGTTGAAGTTAGAGTCACTCAGTCTGTTCAATTACTAATAGAAAGTGATTTCTGTCCATATTTCTTAGAAATAAGAATTTAAAAGTACGTGGGAGAGAGTTGCAAACCAAAATAAGTGTGTAGCACTGTAAGAATAATGCATCATTCTATAAGGACAGATTTGAACATGTAATGTATAATGCAAAGTTACTCAAATGTAGTTGTATATAGTTATAGTTGATTCTGTACCATAAGCATAGAACAAAGGAAATATCAGGTAAGCATTACGGAAATGCACCACCTTTTCACCTTGCACCAGGCTCAGTGATTTCAGTTCCTAATAAGCCTCTGTACTACTAGCCTTTTCCTCTCCCAAGCCTATAGAATTCCTGTTACGTGGACACAAATCTTCAACACTGATTCAGTGTTTTGATGTTCTTTCATTATCTTCGAGGCATAGTATAAATATTTTTTTAAATATGTATGGATTTATTTTTCAACTCATAACATACGTATTTTGTAAATACTGTATTATAATAGAAAGTTATTTTGCACATTGCCTTTAAAGCACAGACAGTGATAATACACGTCTGTATACATTCCTTAATAATGTTGAATAAATAATACATATATATTTTATTCTAAATATGTGTGTAGTTCTTTCAGAACAGATGACAGATAGTAGCAGATTATAATTACATCAAACGGGCCTAAAAAGCGGGACTGAAGACCTTTCTCTTCAGGAAGGCTTTATGTTGTTAGCGGTGCTCATTGGTTTCATTGTCCCTTGTAGCGTCAGCTGTGTTCTTTGTGTCAGAGTCCCTGCCCATTTTATATTTATTCTGTATAATGAAATGCGCTTTACAAATGTAATACAGCACCATCTTTCATTATTATTATCATAAATATCTTAGATTTATACTGAACAAAAATATAAACGCAACATATAAAGTGTTGGTCCCATGTTTCATGAGCTGAAATAAAAGATCCCAGAAAAGTACAAATTTGTTTACATCCCTGTTAGTGGGCGTTTCTTCTTTGCCAAGATAATCCATCCACCTGACAGGTGGGGCATATCAAGAAGCTGATTAAACAGCATTGTCATTACACAGGTGAACCTTGTGCTGGGGACAATAAAAGGCCACTCTAAAATTTGTTACACAACACAATGCCACAGATGTTTCTCAAGTTTGAGGGAGCGTGCAATTGGCATGCTGACTGCAGGAATGTCCACCAGAGCTGTTGCCAGATAATTTAATGCTTGTTTCTCTACCATAAGCCACCTCCAATGTCGTTTTAGAGATTTTGGCAGTACGTCCAACCGGCCTCACAACCACAGACCACGTGTAACCACGCCAGACCAGGACCTCCACATCCGGCTTCTTCACCTGCGGGATCTTCTGAGACCAGCCACCTGGACAGCTGATGAAACTATGGGTTTGCACAACCAAATAATTTCTGCACAAACTGTCAGAAACCATCTTAGGGAAGCTACAGACAACGAACACGATTGCATTTTTATCAATGTCAATTTGAATGCACAGAGATACCATGATGAGATCCTGAGGCCCATTGTCGTGCCATTCATCCGCCGCCATCACCTCATGTTTCAGCAGGATAATGCACGGCCACATGTTGCAAGGATCTGTACACAACTCCTGGAAGCTGAAAATGTCGCTGTTCTTCCATGACCTGCATACTAACCAGACATGTCACCCACTGAGCATGAGTTTGGGAGGCTCTGGTTCGACGTGTCCAACAGCGTGATCCAGTTCCCATTAATATCCAGCAATTTCGCACAGCAGAGGAGTGGGACAACATTCCACAGGCCACAATCAACAGCTTTAAAAACTCTATGCGAAGGAGTTTTGTCACGCTGCATGAGGCAAATGGTGGTCACACCAGATTTGATGGTTTTCTGATACACACCCTTACCTTTTTTTAAAGGTATCTGTGACCGACATATACGTATCTGCATTCCCAATCATGTGAAATCCATAGATTAGGGCGTAATGAATTTATTTCAATTGACTGATTTACTTTTATGAACTGTGACTCAGTAAAATCTTTGAAATTGTTGCATGTTTCGTTTATATTTTTGTTCAGTGTAAAATCTAATTAAGTACAGTTTTAAACAATTTTTTTTATTTAGTGATACAAATGTAATCAATCTGATATTGTTCAACACAAATAAGGAAAAACACAAAGATATTATCGAAGAAAACACTATTTGAATTTCTAAAATGTCCAGTAGATGGTGCCAGATTATAATCTGTTGTTGGTTTTCACTTTTCAACACTTATTAGGTGTCAGGGTTTAATAACCACCCATCAATATGCTTTATGTCTCCCATGATATGGGAAAATATATTTTAGCAACCCAAATGCACAGCTCCTAATGAAGAAACATTGAATCATGTCATGTGGTCATCCTGAGGTACTGTGTATTGAGGTGCTGCGGTTTTTTAGCATCATGTGATGAAAGATGCATCATACGGCTGTATTTCTCTATTTTTAAAGTTATACATCTTGAAAACTTTTTGGCACATTTTGGGACTATATCAGCAATGGACTAATGAACCAAATACCAAAATATATATTTTGGGGTGGGGTTTTCCTTTAAGTGCTGTATTTCTACTGTGAAATGAGGCCTGCACCTGTGGTATGAAAAAAACAAGCATCCTTCCTGTGCACATCAGTTCCTGTGTGCATGTGTGTCTGTCATAGGGCTGTGGTTCTGCTCTGAGGTTACTATAGCCCTTATGCAGATATGAGAGACAAAACATACAGGGAGGAGAGAGTTGATGCAGGGAGTGATACACAAATACTCCCCACGTGTTTGCAATATCCATGAAGAGGGCTACTGTAATATACACAGTATGTATATGTTGTAAGTCCTCTCTCACTCACAGTTAAATATACAGTACTGTATGTCCACACACAATATACAGTACACCGTTTGAGTGAAGGTACAGTAAGCATAGGCTACAATCTTATGAAACCTTTCCCTATAGCTTTTACAGGCAAGAGTGAACCAAAGAAATGTCTATATGCTTTTTGTAAAAGTGAATTCTCGCATACATTTTTCTTCAAACAAGGGTGGGAATAAAAACGCTGATGCACCCAGAGAAAAAAAACAAAAAAACAGCTATCAATTGCACTTATTATACCGGCAGCCTAAACATTTAAATACCACCCAAACCATATCTATAACAAGCAGGGTTATGATTAAGCGAAGCTCATGCATATTCATCCAATTCTTCGACAAATCTACAGATAAGATAGTGGTAGGAAATGTTATCTAAAGGTTGAGCAAGAAAAATATGATCATGTCTAAAAACAGAAAATCACATGACTGTGGAGAAGAGAACTTGATTTAGCAAAACTATCTACATGTCCTCTGTAAATGATTGCAAAACAAAATACAAAAGTTGTTTTTAATATTATGATTTCATATAAAACAACAGTCACACATCAGAGATAGGAAGTCAGTCAAGTACATGAAGTATGTGTGGTCTCGTACATCTTTGGCATTTTTATATACAAGACGTCACACTATAATTTCAATGAGAAAATGTGCTTTGCTCTTTGTAATTGCTATGCATAAAAAAGAAGCAAAATATATCTTAGTCCCTATTGCTTCTTTTTTATTAAGATGACAAATATAGCCATGGACCAGTGACATGGTTATAATGTCACATAGGTTTAGAGACAATGTATTGTTGCATGTTAACAGCAGAAGTGTGTGATCGGTGTCTGATCTGTTAAAACAACATCCATTATTCAGACACTACACACTCCAGTGGAGATAAGGGCCAGTACACTAACAATTGAACAAAGTGCCCTTGGTAAGGTGATACCTTGTGTGAGAGAAGAGAGCTGATCACTTTTCCTTCTCCATAGTAACCTGAAGGATAGACACATTCAGAATACATCTATACCTGGGATAGATGTGTTTTTAACGCCATCCATTTATTTAGGTTTAAAAGCTGCCATTTCAATGACAGTGATACAGGGAAGAGCAATACAACATGTTGATTTCTTATGACATGTGAGCAGTAACATAAGATCAGTTTTCAAGCATCGAATGACTGACCGATCAAGTCTGTATTGGCATTTCCCTGACACAGGTGGTGAATTCCATCTGAGACGGGCAGGACTCAGGAGACACTCACTGGTATGTGGCATCAAATCACTCCTGCTAAACAACAACATTACTCATATTAAAGGAATAGTGGGTCTGGCATTGAAGACTCTCACTACTCTAACTGATAAGGCAGTGGCGGTCCACACAGTCTTACACCAAGTCTCACTAAGGAACATTATAGTAGTACATAGAATGAGCAGCACATGTAATTACTATACTACTGTCATGATATGTAATTACTATACTCCTGCCATGACATGTCATTACTATACTCCTGCCATGACATGTAATCACTATACTCCTGCCATGACATGTCATTACTATACTCCTGCCATGACATGTAATCACTATACTCCTGCCATGACATGCCATTACTATACTCCTGCCATGACATGTAATCACTATACTCCTGCCATGACATGTCATTACTATACTCCTGCCATGACATGTAATCACTATACTCCTGTCATGATATGCAATTACTATACTCCTGTCATGACATGCAATTACTATACTCCTGCCATAACATGCCATGACTATACTCCTGCCATGACATGAAATCACTATACTCCTGCCATGACATGTAATCACTACACTCCTGCCATGACATGTAATCACTATACTCCTGCCATGACATGTAATCACTATACTCCTGCCATGGCATGTCATTACTATACTCCTGCCATGACATGTAATCACTATAGTCCTGCCATGACATGGAATCACTATACTCCTGCCATGACATGCAATTACTATACTCCTGCCATAACATGCCATGACTATACTCCTGCCATGACATGTAATCACTATACTCCTGTCATGATATGCAATTACTATACTCCTGTCATGACATGCAATTACTACACTCCTGCCATAACATGCCATGACTATACTCCTGCCATGACATGAAATCACTATACTCCTGCCATGACATGTAATCACTACACTCCTGCCATGACATGTAATCACTATACTCCTGCCATGACATGTAATCACTATACTCCTGCCATGGCATGTCATTACTATACTCCTGCCATGACATGTAATCACTATAGTCCTGCCATGACATGGAATCACTATACTCCTGCCATGGCATGTCATTAATATACTCCATCTAATACTGCATCTGATACTGGCAATTACTTCAAATGTCCTCTGGCTCTGTCTCTCCCAGCTGATCCTGTCCTCCCTCTCTTCATCTCAGGACTGAATGCAGTTCTTCTTGGAAGGCTTCTTGTGTCCCTTTCCTAGAGGGAAAGGAGAAAAAAATGGATGAGCCAACAAACAACAACTCCATGTGAGGGACTATTGCAGTTAATATTCAAAGACAAATGAAAACCACAAATGGTAGAATATAACAACATACCGTCATCCTCTCCTTTGTTGAGGGTCATTAGAGACATACTTCTTTGAGGCAGTTTTGAAGGCTTTTTGTTCTTAAATTTCAACAGGGACGGTTTCTCTTCAATCTCAAATGAGTTCTCAGTGGCAGTGCTATTCGTCTCTGAGACTTTGCGGGTCGGGGAGGGGTTTGTGCGGGTTGGGGAGGGTGTTGAGTGGGTAGGGGAGGGGTTTGGGCGGGTAGGGGAGGGTGTTGAGTGGGTAGGGGAGGGGTTTGGGTTGCGAGGGGAGGGGGGTTGGTGGGTAAGGGAGGGGGTTGGGTGGGTAGGGGAGGGGTTTGGGTGTGTAGGGGAAGGGGTTCGGTGGGCAAGGGAGGGGGTTGGGCGGCTAGGGGAGGGAGTTGGGTGGCTAGGGGTGGGGGTTGGGCGGCTAGGGGAGGGGTTTGGGTGGGTGGAGGAAGGGTTTGAAGGAGTGGCCCCATCCTCGTCTATAGTCTCACTGTTGTGATTGGATCCTCTCCCTTTCAGGAAGAGCCTGAAAGAACTGCGTTGTTTCTTTCCACCTAAGGCCTGGCGCTTCGGCGAACCTCCCTTCCCATCCTCCTCATCCTCCACAGGAGAACTGGGGGACTTCACAGTGACCTTGTCCAGTTCCACACTACTGCCCCCTTTGGCATGGAGTAGCGTCGACAGTCCGTTCCGTTCGAGTCCACCGCCCAGTGAGTCTCTGAGTGTGGAGAGGTCCTGTAAGGACCCAGTGAGCCCGAGACTGTTCCCCACCACCAGAGAATACTTAGGGTTGTGGTATTTATGTGCAGGCACCCTCTGGTCAGCCTGCCCCCGAGAGTCCCCTAGAGACACCTGGAAACGGGAGGTGGACATCAACAGGGGCTTGGGGACCACCACCTTCCGTACCGGCGCAGGCATGGGAGGCTTGGTAATGTGGAACTCCTTGTAAAGGTCCACATTCTCAGATACAGCATACATTTCCCTGAAGTCATTGTCGAAGAAGTCCACCACCTGCCCAGACATTACTGTGATGGTGTTCCTGTCCATCCTAGAGGAGCTCCATGTGAAGCTGGAGGTGACAGAACAAGAGAGTGAGACACAGACTCAAAGCTCAAAGAGTAGATCAAATCATGTTTGCTCTGGCTGAATGAATGTGAGTGGAAGTGTATGACTGAGAAAATGACTGACCTGTAAGAGCCAAACATAACCTTTTCTCCGTCCACCAGCATGTATTTGGAGCACAGAGAGCCGGGCAGCCTGCCAAATGACAGGGCCAGCCCAGAACCTTTCACCGTTCGCACACGCAGGTTCTGAAAGAGTCACACAGATACTGAGTTAGACAGGTGCCCTTATTACAGTATAAACCATGAGTCAGTGACTATCAGACTTCCAGGTACTGAACAGTATCATGTCAAACACTAAGGGAAATTGTGCTGTTACCACCCACGACCAAAGTAAACTTTCAAGGTAAGCAAATCCGAAACTGGCGATGCAAGGATTGAGTTAAACCCCTTGAGTATACAGTCGAGGCAGGTCTATTTACTGAGCAGGGAATGGGAGTGAGTTGGAGAGAGTGAAAAAGACTGTCCGAGACATAAACACAGAAACAGACACGTCAGAAGGATGCTACCCTATGCTGTTAACACTTGTTTGGTCAAGGATCAAGTTCCACAGGACTGGATTGTTTTCGGCTCAATGAACAGCCGTTTCTATGAAACAACAATGACAGAGTCTCAACACTGGAAGGGCCTTTCAGAGGCTTATCAACTGACACCACACACACACACTAGGTTATCCAGCATTCCATTTAAATAGGCTCGATCTACTGCACAAGCTTTTGTCTACATAGATCAACATCTACAGATGTAGGACCTTCATTTGATCACAATGTTGCAGTAGAACTTTCCTGCATTGCAGGGCATTTTTAACTTGTGGTGTATTTGAGGTTTAAAGAGGCTTCTGAAGTTTGTAATTTCCACTTTGAAATGACTTGATTTTCCCTTATGAAAAATGTATCAACCCCTACAAAAATGCCCATGAATTATAATCCACATAATAATTCCCATCTCCTGTTGCTGCAGGATTATTTTCCTGCTGTAGCAAACTGGCTCAAATTAAGATCCTACACCAGTATAGACAGTGTGCCAATACGGATGATAATAAAAGAATAGGGCAGAGGAATATTCTGCTTTTTACTGCCAAGAAGTTGTGGCTGCACTTTCCATTTACATGACACTCTGCTATTTACCTGGTAATGACATGGTAATACCATAGCTAACTATTACTTGTTCCTGTTTGTTTGTTGCCTACTGCCTGCCCTGTCTTACCCGTAGATGCAGAGCAGTGATCTGTAAACGAGTGCACATATCCAGGAAGTGGGGCATACCACGAGCCTCCAGTATGATGTACACAGCCACCCCTCGTCTCTGTGCTGCGTCCAATAGGTCCTGAAGGATCTGCAGGTCTGTAAGGTGGTCCATGACCACGGCTACTACCTGAGGATCACACATAGGAACGTTAGAGGAAGAAGAGAGAGGGATGATATCTCTGAATCAAATCAAATTGTATTTGTAACATGTGCCGAATACAACAGGTATACCAACAGGTATACCTTACCGTGAAATGCTTACTTGCAAACCCTTAACCAACAATTCAGTTCAAGAAATAGAGTTAAGAAAATATTTACTAAATAAACTAAAGTGAGATTTTTTTTTATAGTAATCTAAAAGTAACACAAGAAAATGACAACAATAATGAGCCTATATACAGGGGGTAGATTTGAAGGACTCAAAGCTGGAGATTTATGGTTCAATTGCTCGAGTAAGATTAGAATCTCCCAAATTAACTGGAAAAAAGAGTTGAACCGAAATGTCAAGATTTATTTTCTTATGACAAATTTTCCACTTCAATCCAAACAGAAGTATGTCAAAATATTTGAGAGGCTTGAGGTGACTGATAAATCTGATGAATAATACCAGACTAGTTGATATTTACAAAGATCAAGCTAGAGAGGACAGAGGAAAGGCAAAAGTGTATATTCAATAAATAACCCCGACATCGCACACGCGTGTGCACACACGATCATATACACACACACACACACACACACACACACAGACACACACACACACACACAACCACACACGATCATATACACACACACACACACACACACACACACACACACACACACACACACACAACCACACAACCACACACACACACACGATCATATACACACACACACACACACACACAGACACACACACACACACACAACCATATACACACACACAATCATATACACACACACACACACAACCACACACACACACAATCATATACACACACACAGACACACAACCACACACACACACGATCATATACACACACACACACACACACAACCACACACACACACACACGATCATATACACACACACACAGACCCACACACACACACAACCACACACACACACGATCATATACACACACACACAACCACACACACACACACGATCATATACACACACACACAGACACACACAGACACACAACCACACACACACAGACACACAACCACACACACACACACACACAACCACAGACACACAACCACACACACACAGACACACAACCACACACACACACAGACACACAACCACACACACACAGTTATTGAAATGTAGATCCTATAATCCTTGAATGGCATTCGATTAGGTAAAAACAGAACTGGTTGTCTTTCAGGAGCACAGACTTTGCATGTGAAGAAATGTGAGCACTGATGCATTACTATGACCTAGTCCTGTACCACACTAGGATAGGGCAGTGTAATGCTCTCTGCCTTATGCTGACAGTGGTAAAGGAGTGGTGATGATAAAGTATTGGACAGTGAAGGCCTTGTTATAGTTAGGCTAGAGTCACTTCCTGGCTCGTCCTTTATTTTCTATTTTTGTATCTTAATTTTAACAGGCAGGTCAATTTAGAACAAATTCGTATTTACAATGCCGGCCTGTCATGATTTCAGTTTGTTTAGTTCATTGACATACCTAGTCATATGCAAACAGAACAGCTGGTCACGGGTTTGTCTTTCCTGTCAGTAGATCATCAACCAAGGAGTGAACAACGACCCCTCACTTGCATTGTTCTCAGTGAAATATCATCTTTGGTATTTATTCATTAGTCCACTGTTGAAACACTCCCACAATATTTTGCATCATCGTGATGATGTGGAAAAATACACTTTGCTTCTTGAAAGTTCAATATCTTCAAAACTTGACTGCTGACAAGCAAAACATTTTGGGACTGTGTCAACAGTGGACTAATGAAGAGCCAGAAACCGAATATGGACAAGAATCAACTTTGCATGTACAAGGATAAAAAAATATTTAATATTGAGATTGCATGAATTGGAGATAAAATGTTAATGTAAAGTGAGTAAGTATTATTCCACTGTTCCAGAGAAGTTAACTGTAACCTGGTCAAACACTCCAGTCTCTTATCTGGATTTGGGCTACTTACACCCACAGTGTTTAATTAAGCTCAAGTTTGCATGCTTATCTACTTTCCCTATAGCCGTGTCCTCCTGCGCCAAGCTTAACCCCAGAGTTATGTGTGTTCTTCCTCCTGACATTTAGTCCCAGGCAGCATGACTGACAGGTTACCCAGCCATTTAGAGGGGGAGGGACTCTTGACTGAGTGAGTTGAATTACGGTGGATGTGGGAGAAGAAAGCCTCGTGTGGATGTGTTTTTAAACCCTGACGTGAGGCTGGGGAAAGGCTTTTGAATGACTTGTTACCGGTTCTGATGTGAAACTGTGTGACATTTAGAACTGTGAAATGTTTGGCCTTTCCAGCTCCTTTACATGTGGCTTCACTTGTTACAACATGCCTATCTACAGCATATGTTCCATCCAGTTAGAGATCTACTATGAACATTCATATCAAAACTTCTGCTCACTGCTGATCATTCATTGTAGAACGTAATGATGTGATGAAGGGGAAAACATGAATATGTGTTCTATATCTATGATAATAACAGCATAACATAAATCAGTCAATAATCAACAATGGTCAATTACGTCATCGTTTCATTTCATAATAGAATGAAAATATAAGTAGATGTTTTACATTGTTGCTAATCGCCTTGGTTCATTTTACAGTACGACTCCTCAAGTCAGACTCCTCTGTTGAGCAAGGACCTGGCTGTCCTAAGTCTGAAGGACACGCATCTCTCGTTGAATTCACATGACTGCCAAAGTCAAGGGGTGTGAATACTTTCTGAGGACACTGTAGGTCAATGAAGAACAATTAGACACACTCTTTTTTTACCTTTATTTAACTAGGCAAGTCAGTTAAGAACAAATTCTTATTTACAATGACGGCCAGTGGGTTACCTGCCTTGTTCGGAGGCAGAACGACAGATTTTTACATTGGGATTCGAACTAGCAACCTTCTGGTTACTGGTCCAATGCTCTAACCACTAGGCTACCTGAGAAGTAGTCAAGCAGGTAATAAAACCTCATGTCAAAAAAGGAGTTTGTTGTCACAAGGCCTATGTAGCGACTGTAGTAACAACACTGACAAATTCAGACCTGATAATTAGGCCACTAGAACTGGCACTAACTATTCTATGTAGTGTTGAGAAGTTTACATTCAATTAACAGAACCCATTTTATAACTTTTGTCAAGATGAAGAACACAAATGCATGATTCAGGGTCATGCTGACTCAGGATTCAAAGTAATTTGTAAACTGTTCTGAGCTACAAAGAATGAGGGGGAACAATGTGAGGGCATCACTCAATAATTTAGGGCAGAGAATAAATTATGTAAACTACGTTATTCACGTGTAATATGCCGTTATAAATGTATATTTGAACTGGAATTACCTTGTTAGATTCTTGAATGAGTCTCCTGACAACCTCTTTTATATGGGGCCCCTTGTTTTTGGGTGGGTGCGTGTGAACGGATACTCGAGTGACACCTTTATAGAAACTAGTGCTACCTGGCCAGCCGATGTCAAGCGGCGGGACATCCGTGTCCGACATCTGAGGCCAGTATGTGGAGTGGACCCCCGAGTCTGCATTGGACTTCTGAGCCTTTTCGTATTCGCCTTTCTCGGACTCACTATCTGAATCATATTCATCAAAAGTTTTTCGAATCCATTTCATCTCGCGGGCGGATAGAAAGTCTCTGACGTCGTCCTCTTTCAGTCGCATCTTGAACGCGCCATCGCCGTTCTTCAGTAGTTGCTCGAGCGCGGCTCGCTGCTCCTCGCAGTAGTAGAATTCTGCTTTAGATTCGGGTATCTTTTCGTTGACATGATCTTCGTCCATGCACAGAAGCTGAGACTCGGCCATAGCAGCGGTATCCTGAATTTTTCCAACCGTTAATTCTTCCTACCCCCGCAATTCTCTGTAGCATACACCTTTACCTGTAGGTGTTGGGCGCGTACACAGGTGACGTTCAAGAGGTAGGGGGAGGAGTTCTAAACTGTTATAATCTAGTTCAAATGGCAAGTTTGATTGTCACGTGCACAAGAACAGTTAAATGTATTTCTTGCAAACTCTTTCCCAACAATGCAGTAATCAATATAAGTAGTAGGCTTAATATAAAACAAGGAAAAATAATCGCAAAATAGCAAAGACGGCAACCATACAGTACGGCGCCATCTTTGTGTGTGGTTGAGGTAATTCTTGCATGGAGAATGTGATTATTTTGAATTTCCATAAAGGCCAACCAAGAATTGGGTGGTGTCACGTAAAGCACATTGATACTGTAGTGTATAGGCTTGTAGGTTTAACATAGAACTCAATACAGATAAATTAACCTACATGATGTTGTAATGTCTAGCCAACTAAAATGAAATGACTCAAAGCAAAAACCAAAACAGTTCAATTCCAAATGTATTTATCAGACCCTGTGCTTCGGATACTTTTATTGGAACCTCTGGTTCTGTGACATACATAAAATAAAATAAATATTTGGTCACAGGTCAGCAGTGTTGGGGAAGCTACTCTGAAAATATACTGTACCAGTCAAAAGTTTGGACACACCTACTCATTGCAGGGTTTGTATTTATTTTACTATTTTCTACATTGTAAAATAATAGTGAAGACATCAAAATCATGAAATAACATGATACAGGCTAGTTTACCAAGCCACCAATTACTTCACTCTGGAAGAAGTTAAGCTACACTAATGCTTCCCTTAAGGAAAATATAGTTTACTTAACTAAAGTTACTTTGAAAAGTAATTTACTACATCCAAACTTGTTTGTGAAAAATTATCATATGTAAATCTGAAATGTCATAGACTACAAATTGCAAGACTAAATTCAAATCTAGGTAGTGTTTTCAGTAGTTAATTCCTTTTTTTGCAATGTAACGCTGTTGTAATTGGATTAGGCAAGTCTGATGCTGAAAAAGAATGGAAACGATTGCCTACTTCACACATATTTTACTTTATTTTAAATAAAAAGTAGTGTGTATTTCCAGTAGTTACTACAACGTTACATTGCAACAAAAAAAAACTACTGAAAACACTACCTAGATTGAATTTAGTTCAACTACCACTGAGCTACTGCAAAATGTAGTTAAATTACTAGTTGAATTACATGTAGTTCACTATTACCCAACACTGCAGGTCAGGAATATAGTTCTGTGTCAGATCATAAGAGTAATTTTTTGAAAATACTGTCCCAACTACAACAAAAAATACTTAAATACATGTAATTTTGTCCTAAAAACATTTAAATTGAATACTGAAGAATTCCATGAATTCCTATGGAAGACTGCTTTTGAGGAGTGACAATATGGCCGACCGGTGGCTTCAAAGCATCTCATTGGCCAATACATAGCATCAGCAAGCCAGGGTTTATATACATCATTGTTTTAATTTAGACAGATGACAAGCATACCCAAACTGACATTGTAAATTTGGTAGTTCACTAACAAGATATAATTTGCTATGGAGACCTCACAATTAAAAGCAAGCACTACAAATAATACAAAAAGGTAACAATACAAAAAGTGTAGTACCAAACAGTAAATGTGTGGCAGCATAGCTCCCAGTTTTCAACCTCCAATGGATATGACACTGTAGTTGGCTTGTGGAAGTTCCCTTATAAACAGGAGCGGACTGACGTGATTTGGGTGCACAACATTTTGTTATGGGTTTTATAGTAAAGACATAATTTAACTGTAAAAAGAAATTACCTTTTAATGTGCCATTTTTGTTTAACCTGTAATCTTTATTTAACTAGGCAAGTCAGTTACGAACAAATTCTTATTTACAATGACGGCCTGCCAAAAGGCAAAAGGCCTCCTGTGGGGGCGGGGGCTGGAATTAAAATGGACACAACAAGTCATGATGTTTTCATCTGATTGTCAAACAATCACTTCATAAAGTAGCACCCAAACAACTTTCCTTCAATTCGCAAGTGACAAACTATCTCACTGGAGATTATGCAATTATCTTAGTGAGCCAAACAATGCCCCCCTGTCTTTCTATATGGTTCCAATGTATCTGATTCTGTCTGGCCGAAAAGCGTATGACATGCCATACTCTGTTTGGCCAGATTGCATCAGATACATTGTCTACACATACATGTCTTCTGCCTCGATGACAATGTCAGTATAACAAGCAGCACTTGTCTTTTGACTAAAGAAATGCATTAACTTACAAAAATGTTCTGTTAAATCTTCTTTCTTTCTTTTTATTTTCACTGGTTGCGTTAATTGCACATTTCTCTGCCCCGCTGTGAAAGCACCTCATTGATACAGCTTAATTACAATGAAAGTCAAATTTGCAATCATATTGTGTGAAGCAATGCATGGGAACTCTGTCAAGGTGCAATAGTCCATTATTATAAACCAGTTGTGGGGTCTCCTGCAGAGACATTATTGGGGAAAAAATAAGATTACTAGTATTGTATTATTATGCCCAGTTCACAAGGCACCTTGATGATGTGAGGCCTGAGGCAATTGCCTCTTCTGCCTAATGGTAAGTCCACCTCTGCTTATAAATCAATGTCATTTAGGTATGTCAATTGTATCATGCTGAGCACCAGCTTTAAAATAAAAATAAATGTGTGAACATATGTTATCAGAAATCATATGTGAACCAATTTCTTTTTAGTCCTACAGTTTGGGCTGCTGAAGTTTCTGTGTGTTGGCCGACTCTTATCATCACAGTCCATATGATTGGAGAAGTCCAAAGAGCGACTTCTCTCTCTCTAAGCTTTCCTCATAATGGTGTGGTATAGTTGGCAGGGAACAGACCACTTTTACCCCGCAATCTTCCTTTCCACCACGATGGATCAGAGTGATCCAAAATGTCAATGACATCACCCGCACGGAAGCCTAGCTCGTCCCCTTCCTCCGCTGTGAAGTCGTACACTGCTTTCACCTGTATGACTGCCCTCTGGTACACACACACACACACACACACACACACACACACACACACACACACACACACACACACACACACACACACACACACACACACACACACACACACACACACACACACACACATACACACACACACACAAACCTGTGTTAGATAATAGTTGGCCATAGGAACCAGTAATTTCAGAGGACATCAAGGATGAGCCCCCATTTACTGACTACAGTAGGCTTACTGTACCTGTGGATGAGGCATGGTTTCAGATGTCCTTTGGGGGGCTGGGAGAGAGGTTATGGGGGTGTTTCTACCAGGGGTGCCTATGGTGTGAGCCCTCTCCTCCATCCCAGGTCTCTTACTCTGGGGGAAGAGAGGAGAGAGGTTGAACTCAGGTCAGACTCTAACCTTTAAATCAACCTACAGTATGTCTCAGAATCACAGTAAAACATTTCAAACCCAATGAAATCAAATAAAAGCAATGACATGGTTTTACATGACCATGGTACATAGCAGCTTCTGAAAAACTGACATGATTCAAAAGACTGCATTGCAGGTAGTGTAGGTTTGGGGTGAGTACTGTGGGGTGAGTGGTGTTTACCTGCTGACTGTGAGGAAGGTCTGAGGCCCTGCGGTGTGACGTAGCTGCAGTAGGGGCCCCATAGCTCCTCTCCTCAGGTAGACTCCCCCTCTTCAACTGACAACAGAAGGATGTGGACAGGAAAGGGTTAATAAAGGCCCAGTGCAGTCAAAATGTAGTTTTTATATAATAATGTACAACAGCCGATGAAACTAACAAAAACATTTGATCAGTGTTATTTCCTGATAGTTGCTGGTTGAAAGTACAATCTACACAGGACCTTATAATCAGCAGGTTTGATTTTCCATGATGACATCACCATGCGGTATATTGGTTAATAGGCAAATACCATTGGTTAATTGACCATTCTGGTGCAATAGCTCACTGATTTCAGTTCCTGTATCTGTGCTTGAGATACAGGGAGAAGAGTGGGAAGTCAAGAAAGGGAAGGAAGGCTTCACTAAAGAGTTGATTGAACTGAGATAATATACGGCTGAAATACCGGTTGGGGTGTGGATGGGCTCTGGTCATCCCGGCTACCGTCTCTAAGGTAGATGTCCCGTTGCTTGGAGATGGAGGTGTTCTTGTAGAAGTCCACCAGCTTGTTGAGGGAAGTGAACTTCTCTGACCACAGGAAGTAGTGGCCTTTGCTGTCCTTCATTACTTTGAAATGCTGCACGTCAAACTCATGTCTGAGGGGAAAGTATGGTTTTATATATCAGTGAAGCATGTCACAACACAACATCTGGCCTCTTAGTCACATACAGTACAATGCAGGTTTAGGGTCAATTCCAATCCAATTCCAGTCAATTCAGGAAGTACACTGACATTCCAATTCCAATTATTTTCAATGCTTTTCAATTAGGAAGATTTGGAATTTGAATTTGCTTTAGTGTCTGAATTAATTGGAATTTAAATGGAATTGACCCCAACCCTGGTTGACACTGCCTGGGACTATTTTTATATGAAATTTGTGTCGATTTGTGATAAGCATGCCCCTGTGAAGAAATGTAGAATCAGTGGAAGGGACAGTGGTTTTCAGATAACTTGACAGAATGAATTACAAAGAGAAATATCTCTTGGGCTCAAGCTAGACATACAAGTGCTCCTGTTGACTGGGCCTCCTTCAGGACGCTAAGAAACAAATACACAGGATTGATCAGGAAGTCCAAATCAGATGACTATTTAAATGTAGTCACAGAGAACCTAAACAAACCTACCAAGTTCTGGAAGCTAATCAAATCAGTGTCAGGTTCTAGTGTATCCTCTGGCCTTCCTGACCATTTAATGATGGATTCTAATGAAGTGAAGGATAAAGCCCATATTGTAGGGGTTTTTAACAAGCACTTCATATCTGCTGGTTCAGTTTTTGATAATGGTGCGGCCCAGGCCTCTAATGTAAGCTCTGTTAAGTCAACTATGATATAGGCCCTCATGTGAACCATTTGATCTTTGAGCCTGTTTCTTATACTGAGGTCTATAAAGCACTAAAGGCTATAGACACTAAAAAGTCTGCAGGTCCAGACAATCTGGACCCCTACCTCTTAAAGATAGCAGCTGGTATTATTACTAAACCTGTGGATCACATTTTCAACATGAGTCTCTTGACCAATTCCATACCCGGCATTTGGAAATCAGCTTATGTCCTCCCGCTGCTAACGGGTGGAGATCCCTCAGATGCTAAAAACTATAGTCCTATCTCTAAACTCCCTATCCTGGCCAAAGTCTATGAATCCCTAGTAAACTCACAGTTAAAAAACGTCTTAATTGAAAAGAACATACTGAGCGGGGTTCAGTCTGGCTTTAGATTGGGGCACAGCACCACAACTGCAGCTATGGCAGTGGCAAATTACATCATTAATGGACTTGATAAAAAGCCACATTGTGCTGCTCTGTTTGTGGATTTATCAAAGACCTTTGATTCAGTTGACCATGAATTGTTACTAGCTAGACTCAGAAACATTGGTCTCAGTGAATGGGCAGTAAATTGGTTTAGGAACTATCTTTCTGACAGAACACAATGTGTATATACTGACAATCACAAGTCTAGCTTTCTTGAGATTAATAGAGGTGTGCCCCAGGGTTCCATGTTAGCTCCTGTGTTGTTCTCAATTTTTATTAATGATTTTGGAAATGGCATGCAACCAGCAAAGTTACATCTATATGTAGATGTTACAGTCATATATTCATGTGCTCCTTCTCTGGTTCAGGCTGTTGAAGAGCTCCAGACTGCTTTTCAGTCACTGCAGGCCTCCCTTTATGGTCTTAAACTGCTCTTGAATGTACAAAAAACTAAATTCATCACCTTTACCAGAGCTAGAACTCTGCCAGAGAACGTTAGCATTGTCACATCTGGTGGCTTATGCATTGAAAAAGTGTCATCCTACAAATACCTAGGTATTTGGTTGGATGACAAGTTGTCCTTTAAAGTTCATGAGGATAATCTTGTGACAAAGCTTAAATTGAAATTGGGTTTTTATTTTCGTAATAAGGCTTGCTTCCCGCTTATGGCTAGAAAGAAGCTTGTTCAAGCCACTTTTCTCTCTGTCATTGATTATGGTGACTTGTTGTATATGCATACAACCTCCTCCGTCTTACAGACTGGACTCTGTTTATCATGCAACCTCCTCCGTCTTACAGAGACTGGACTCTGTTTATCATGCATCCTTGCGCTTTATTACAAATGCCAAGTCACTCACCCACCATTGGTAGGTTGGACCTCACTTTAAATGCGCAGAAAGATACATTTGTATGTGTTCATCTACAAAGTCCTTTTGGGTAAACTCCCTCTTTACCTCTGTAGTCTGGTCTCCTTCATCACCAGCAGTTACCATACCCAGTCTGCTAGGTGGTTGCTACTTAAAGTCCCCAGGACATTCACAGTATCAGGCAAGAATGCCTTCTCTTTTTGTGCACTAGACGCATGGAATAGTCTACAATCCATGTTTCATCTAGATATGTTAGTGCCACTGAATGAATTTAAAATATTGATGGGAGACTTTTTTAGGCTGGATCATGTTGTTGTATTGTTGTATGTTTTAATTATATAATGTATTGAATGTTGCTGCCTTCTTGGCCAGGTCTCCCTTGAAAAAGAGACTCTGGGTCTCAATGGGCTTATCCTGGTTAAATAAAGGTTAAATAAAGGTTAAATAAACAATGATAGGATGTGATGAGTTATGATTCAAACAATTGAGTTGTGTCCTGTCCTATTCCATAAATCCAAAGTCAACTGTTTCTCTGGTGCAGTACTTTCATTGTCCCCTGCTGGCGTATGTTAGATATTGCAAGGAAAAGCTGTACCAGTGATATCAAGTACAGCCTACAGAAGCTGAACTCTTCCCCTGGCTCATAGACATTTCATGAGAAATGGAGGGAGATTGGGAAAATGTTCACAGATGAGTTTTGCAGGTTAACATGTTACTACATTTTACAGAGTTCATGCGGTGCAAACTCTAACCCCCCTAGGTACTGTTTTGTAATCAGTGAGCTCCCTGTAATATCCTGGCCTGAGCCTACACCCACCCACCTGACAGAGATGGAAAATTCTCCAGGGGAGCTCTGACTGCCACGGATCAGGAATCCCCCCACCTCCCTAGACATCAGGAGCTCCTCAGCAGAGCTGCGGCTTGCCGTTTCCTTGAACCAGCTGGACAGAGAGAGATACAGTATGCAGATGTGGCCATCCTGTACTTACTGTAAGCATACAACTCATGTTGTATGTGTGTGTTGAAATACATTTTACGGATGAGAATGAGTAACTTTATTTCACCTTGGGGTTTGTCTCTCAATGTAGTTTTGGGGCACAAAGCCTTCCTGTCCATGCAGCTCTGCCTTAAACCACTCATCTTGACTACCTAGAATCTGATTAGGGAACAGAGATAAACAAAAACAACAGAGCTCACTGTTTAGGTTTAATATCCCAGCAGAATACAACAGTAGAACTTTGTGTGTAGAATGTAGGAATTAGATTAGTGGAATGTGTCTTTAAGGCCAAGTCCCACACTCAGTTGTACTACTGCCATTCTTTAGTCTTACTATGGCACGCTATTCTGAATTGTAATGTGTCTCCTCCCATTCTCTCTCAGGTCATACTCACTTTCAGGATGTCTCCCTTTCGGAAGCTCAGCTCATCCTCAGCCGTAGCATTAAACTCGTACTTTCCTCTGGCTTCCATGGCGAGAGGTGGAAGGGTCAAAGAGTTGGAATAGGGAGGCAGAAGGACTGCAGTCGGTCTATGGAATGAGATGAGTCAGGGAGAGTTGTGGGTTGGTAGGTTCAAAGTAAGCAAACTATACAGTGCAGTCAAAAATGTTATTTCCTGTGTTTTAGATATATTTCGACACTGAGGTTGGAATAATACAGTGAAATTGTGAAAATGCTGATAACGCCATTTTTGTGTACGGGCTGTTTAAAAAAACCGCCTGAAATATCCTGTTTTGGTGGGATGGAGTTTTGGCAGTAAATTAGTTAATAGACCAATATGAAAGAGAGTTCCAAACTCTGTGCGGGACTAATTTCTTCATTCCGTCCGCACCCGCAGCTTTTGATACCGCACCCGCCCCCTCCCGCTGGCTCTCTGCCCGACTCCCACCCGCTACTGCAAGAACGTGTCCCGAACCCAACCGCTGTCCCGCAATGTTACTTCAGGAGTATGTGACGCAGCTCACTTGCCAGCCATGGTCCTAGCAATTGTGTGCCCTATTTAGGCAATATCAAAATTAGCAAAAAATAACCTAAGAAATAAGTTAAATTACCAGAGATTCTCACGTGGCCCATTATATTAGGCTATCGGTGTTACTGGGCTATATCAGCCAATAGGCTAGACATAGTTTGAAGAGAGCAGAGTTGGAGAGAGAGCAGACACTTTCACTTTCTCTTTAGAAACGTTTTATAGCTTACCTTTTAGGAGTGGGACAATTTTCAGACAGAGATAAAAAATAAAAGGTGATCAATATCTATTTCTAGGCAATGTAAACTATAGCCTAATCATATTTAGGAAGTTAATGTCCTTGGAAAGATAACTGCCCCCTGCTTCTCCTCCCATGCATAGGCTATAGCTTACTATTTTAATTGAGACTACACACACACCTGATCATAGCCACAGGAAGTATGGGTGCTGAGAGTGCTGCAGCACCCCCTAAAAATAATTATTATTTAAAAAAATGCAAAAAATAATGTTTTACTAGTCCTGTATTAAAGACCGATATAGCTGTCTGTAGCATTTTCAAAAAAATATTCTCATCCCCAAAATTGTCTGTCTGATCGCCAGCTTCCACCTGCAGCAGTAACAATTATAACCGCGCCTCAGTGATCTCTGTCAGACCCGCAGACCTCTACCTCTTTGACAATAACAGCTATAGTTTTCAGTTTGGTCCTATTCACTCAGACTACTCCCAGAGAGTCCTAGCTTACTTCTAGCTAAGATGCTATTTTTGTTTCTTTTTGACCATTTTAATTGAAAAAAATCCCAGTATGGTACTTCATTGTTAATCAGAAATGATTTGATATTGAGATGAAAATGGCTGCATTAGACCTTTAAGTCCTTAGCTCCTATAAACTCCTATAGGGAACATAGGCCTACAAAAAAACACTGTTTAAACAGCTTACTGTATACTTGTATTTTAGGTCGACATTGCCAGTAACTTAACTCTGGTGGGGTAATTCTGTTGAGGTGGTGCAGTGATGGTTTCTAAAATACAATAGTTACCAGCCTAGACTAGACTATGCTGTACATTCTGTAATCTGTGAATATTGCACCTGAGGCTGTAATAGCCATTGCATGGAGGAAATACATTCAGTGGGATAAAACGTGAGAAAAAAACATTTGAAATGGAGGAGATGACATAAGAGGAGTTGTGCAATAAGAACACAGATTTAGTTTCAAAACCCTTTGGTTCGGTTGTATCCTTCTGAACACAAGCCTAAGTATAACTTTAGATAAATATATCCCACTCCTAGCTATGAAGTTTAGATATGGAAAATGAGAAATAAAGAAATGGGGAAACTGTAAAATAATTTTGGAAAATAATTTTAAAATGGAAGCAAAACAGAGACAAGTTGTCTGAGCCAGACACTTCCCCTTACCTTCTGTCACGAAGCTGATGAGAGAACAATTATGGTTTTGGTAGTTCGTAGCATTCACCATGTGTTAATGTTTACCTACGGGATACATAAACAGACATGAGCATGGAAGAACAGGCAGAAGAGCGAGTCAGAGGAGGACAAACAACATCAGGAGCTGTCCATTTCCCCTTTCAATTAAGTAAAAAAACGGCATAATTTTTAGAGATTGAAATCTCATGATGGTAATTATCTTTGATGTTCAATTTGCTGCTCTCCCACGTGTGTGTGGTTGAAGGGGGGTCTGCAGTGCATGCTCCAAAATCACATACATTATCCATCCCCAGAACCATAGATACACATGATTACATACAATTTCATAAATCTATCCCAGCCGTACCTCTCTACCTATTCAGCCATCAGACACCGGAGGGAGCCAATAACAGCGCTGTAGTATCAGCTTCTATTGCTCACCACGGCCCCAATCCTGTACCCTGATTAAAACTCCTACTCTGCAGTAAAATACCCCTTCTGTTCCCCCTCTCTGTCTTATTCAGAGCGGATATGAGTGAGGGTAGATAGATGATAATGAGAATCATTCACAGAGCTCTACTAAGCCGGATGGAAGGCCGCATAAACAACATGAGGACAACTGAGGATTAAATTCAATTACATGTAGAAAGTCATTTTAACTATGTGTGTTTCTGTCAGACCCAGATGTATCTCTCTCTCTTTCTCTTTACCATACAGGAACTATTCATTAAACCAGAGGAGGAAACTCTCCTCTGTCTCTCTCTCTAAAGTCAACACAACATATGCACTTATTGAGAGTAATAGCTCACATATCAGTTTAATATAATTGTTTTATTTAAATGTAACTTTTATGTAACTAGGCAAGTCAGTTAAGAACAAATTATTATTTACAATGACGGCCCACTCCGGCCAAATCCGGACGACGCTGGGCCAATTGTGCACCGCCCAATGGGACTCCCAATCACTGCCAGATGTGATACAGCCTAGATTCGAACCAGGTACTATAGTGACACCTCTTGCACTAAGATGCAGTGCCTCTGACCGCTGTGCCACTCGGTAGCCCACATATGATAACAAGAGTATTTTCTTCTTGGAGGTTTGGATGAGTAAGGAGAAGGTCAAGGGATATCACCACACATTCCATTGACATAAATTTAACAAATTGTTTAATCTAAATGATTCCCACTTCAGTTGAACCATGTGTGTACACAGAAGTGCACTCAATCTGTGTTATCTAACTCCTCCGCTCCATAAAACCATGTACCGTAAATACAGTAAAACATGCATGCAGCCAAACAGGCACTTTAGTTTTAAATCACTTACCTCTCCGAATGGCTCTAATGTTTTACTAATGAATGGAACTAATGAAGTGAACCTCCTGATTCCATTGCAGATTAGCCCTCATAAACATTATCAATATAACTCTTACTTTTGATTTTAGATAAAACATATCCCAGCAGCTTGCTGAAAAAGCATGTACATAAACTGCATACATCCAACAAATCTCAAAATACTGTCAACTGCACTGACGAGAGAGATATGGTAAGGTAAGACACTGCACTGACGAGAGAGATATGGTAAGGTAAGACACTGCACTGACGAGAGAGATATGGTAAGGTAAGACACTACACTGACAAGAGAGATATGGTAAGGTAAGACACTACACTGACGAGAGAGATATCTTATGGTAAGACACTACACTGACAAGAGAGATATGGTAAGGTAAGACACTACACTGACAAGAGAGATATGGTAAGGTAAGACACTACACTGACGAGAGAGATATCTTATGGTAAGACACTACACTGAGGAGAGAGATATTGTAAGGTAAGACACCACACTGATGAGAGAGATATAGTAAGGTAAGACACTACACTGACGAGAGAGATATAGTAAGGTAAGACACTACACTGACGAGAGAGATATAGTAAGGTAAGACACTACACTGACGAGAGAGATATAGTAAGATAAGACACTACACCACTAAACCCCTTACCCCACCCCAATGAGCATAATAAACCACTGATAAAATCTATGTAAAAAACACTGGTCAAATACATCCCACAAACTATTTAATCATTCTGCTGTCAGGACAATTCTGCTATTAGACAGCCGTGAACACACACACAGACAGACAGAACCTCGTTGTTGTCACTCTAGAGCCCTCAAACTCAACTCTGGACCTCAAAGCCAGTTCCACTGCATTTGTTCATTGTTCCCCTCTAATTATGGACTGATTTAGACCAGGGACACCAGGTGTGTGCAATTAATTATCAGGTAGAACAGAAAACCAGCAGGCTACAGACCTCACAGGGTAAGAGTTGAGTGCTCTAGAGCAGGTATTTGTACGCGCAATGCCGTCGGGGGTATGCCAAATAAAAATGTGATTCACATTTAAAAATATATATATATTTATTTTTTCTTCACATTTTCAAACAGTCTATTTATATTTTCCAATGGGGCTATACATTTGGGTGAAGTTTCTTTCTCGCCTGAGTAGCCTCGTTTAACTGCCAAAAATAAAATGAAACCATCTAGTGTTCAGCGACATAACAACACAATGTCAAATACAGGCAGCCTAGTCAAATAAATAACATCCATGGCGCAAAACCATGACAGGGAGACATAGTGGAGTGGTAAGCAGTTGCTCCAGATGCCACTTGGGTACACTGCAGCATCCACCGAGAGGCTCTTGCTGCCAAGGGAATGCCTGACAGCTTGAAAGATGTTTTGGACACCACAGTGAAAATGGTTAACTTTGTTAAAGCAAGGCCCCTGAACTCTTGTGTATTTTCTGCACTATGCAATGATATGGGCAGCGACCATGTAATGCTTTTACAACATACAGAAGTGCGCTGGTAATCAAGGGGCAAAGTATTGACACGTTTTTTAAATTGAGAGATGAGCTTAAAGTTTTCTTTACTGACCATAATTTTAACTTGTCTGACAGCTTGCATGATGACGAGTTTCTCACACGGCTGGCCTATCTTGGTGTTTTTTCTCACTTGAATGATCTGAATCTAGGATTACAGGGACTCTCTGCAACTATATTCAATGCGCGGGACAAAATTTAAGCTATGATTAAGAAGTTGGAGCTCTTCTGTGTCTGCATTAACAAGGACAAAACAGGTCTTTCCATCATTGTATGATTTTTTGTGTGCAAATGAACTCAAGCTTACGGACAATGTCAAATGTGAAATAGCGAAGCACCTGAGTGAGTTGGGTGCGCAATTACGCAGGTACTGGATGACACAAACAACTGGATTCGTTATCCCTTTCATGCCCTGCCTCCAGTCCACTTACCAATATCTGAACAAGAGAGCCTCATCGCAATTGCAACAAGCGGTTCTGTGAAAATGTAATTTAATCAGAAGCCACTGCCAGATTTCTGGATTGGGCTGTGCTCAGAGTTTCTTGCCTTGGCAAATCGCGCTGTTAAGACACTGATGCCCTTTGCAACCACGTACCTACGTGAGAGTGGATTCTCAGCCCTCACTAGCATGAAAACTAAATACAGGCACAGACTGTGTGTGGAAAATGATTTAAGAGTGAGACTCTCTCCAATACAACCCACCATTGCAGAGTTATGTGCATCATTTTAAGCACACACTTCTCATTAACCTGTGGTGAGTTATTCACAATTTTCGATTAACAAATAAGATTTTATATTTAAGATGGTTAAATAAAGAGCAAAATTATTGATTATTATTCTATTATTATTTGTTCCCTGGTCCTATAAGAGCTCTTTGTCACTTCGGTCGGGTTGTGACAAAAACTCACACTCATTCTTATGTTTAATAAATGTATTGTATAGTGTTTGTGTGGCAGGCTTACAATCATGGCAAAAAACCACATTGTAGAGTGCGCTGACCCTGGTGCTAGAGGGGGTACGCAGCTGGAGGTTGAATGTTTGAAGGGGTACGGGACTATAAGAAGTTTGGGAACCACTGCTCTAGAGGATGGAAGTCTCAAACATGTAAAACAGTAACAAAACAGTAGCCGAGTCCCCTGGGAAGAGACGGCGCAGAGCAGAGGGGATCTACTCTAGTAACATGTCACCAGTGAGGTGAGCCAGGGGCATGTTGGCATGTGCCAACGTCCCTAGAGCTCCCCTGGTACAGTGACCTGGGTGAAGGGGATATTTGCAGAGGTTTCAACTCTCACTGCCCACATGAATTTTAGCTGGATTTTTTCTGCTCCCAACTGTTTTTTTCTTAGCACTTTTGTCCCACCACAACAGCCCAGTAGGTAGTTATATAGTCTTGTGGGGCCAAACATTCCACCATTAGTCAAGGAAATAGGATTATGATGTCTTAAACAGATATCTTTATTAAATAACGGCCATTGTAAAAGTGGTAAGATCTATTACAGAGTAGCGTGCATCATTTTATTTGTTGGACATGTTAGAAATGATAAGTTTTAAAATTAAGGATTTACATTATGCAAAGCCTAACTATGTGAAAGCACTAAACATTTCTCTACACTTCACAAATCAGAGATTAGTGAGGAATGTGCAGAATGTGTTTTTGAGAGTAACTAGGACATCCAACTACCCAGCACTGAGGAGAACAGCACTAGACAATACTGTATATACATTTATAAATATCCATCCATTCTCAATTATGGGAAATCCAAATTCAACAAGTTCTATATATTTTAGTTAACAACAATTTACCGCCATGTAAAGCATTGAAAGATCCAGTGATACTGTACTGTTTGCAATCTATTTGACACACCATAGTAGTTCACACTATGCCAATTAGACTGACATGGCTAGCCTACTATGATTGAATCGAGGACCTTGTTTTAGCAAATAAACAACCCCAAAAAAACGTTAACTTATAAAGCTTGTTCAATAGTGAACCTGTCCTCTTCAGTGGCTTTCTATTTTAACCGAGTTTCATATCAAAAGAAAACACATTATGAACATACTTCCTCATCACATAAACACAACTATTGTTGAACTTATCTCCTACTACTCATAAATGACCACATCCCAGAGGAGAAGCCATTTGACCTTGTAGAGCACTGAGCACACAAACCAATAAGGAAAACATTTTCAAACAAAAAGCTATTTCAAAATACCTTTCACATCACCATGGCATGGTTTGTTTTCAAGTTTGTTTTCAAATAATTTAGCAATAATGAAAATGTTTCAACTGTTAGGTCCAAGATAATATCCTTGTTGTTATACATTTATAATAGCATTGCATAATATGGTAACACGTTTTCTCATAGCCTACTTATGTCCTCCAGAACTATATTGCATATCCTTTTCACCAATGTCTGTGGACAACTGTTGGTTACTGGGAACAGTTACTGCTTGTATCAAACAGGTAGTTAAAGTACTCTATGTGGAACTTCTTTCAATTGTCCGGTTAGTTGCCATAGATTCAGAATCTAAAAGATTTCCAACAAATTATAGGGATACCACTCTTGAGAGAGAGACAGTTCTCTAACCACTAAACAGCAAGGATTCACAATTCAGATGAGAGGAAGCTGACTAATTATTATAATTAATTACATTACAGAAAAAGTGAAGTGGGTATGACTGTAACAGCTGTTCCTAAGATTAGAGAGAGAGACTTCGATGACTATAAACCAGTCGCTGAAGTTGAATGGATTGCTCTGCAAGCAGTGTCTTCAAGCCAGCATGACATTATAAGAGGTTTGGTCATTTTGGTGACATGATTTGGCTACCCATATAACAGTGGGTATATTACATTTACATTTACATTGATGGTTGCATCACGTATGTAAGAATAATCAAGCTTTCTGCAAATAGGTAAACTGTATATTGCAATATGATATGTACCTTTATTTCATGTGAAGAGCCACGCGTTGACAGTCACAAGAGGTCGGGAAATTTACGCAGCCAGCCAGGGCTTTGCCAACGAGATCATAATTTCAAGTCAAAATTTCGCAAGTTCGCATCAAAAGGAAAACGTCATATTCGTAAAATCATAAAGGTTAAATAAAACAAATCCGTTAAAGACTGTTTACTTCCGCGTCCTTCGAGTTCCCTCCCCAACACTCACAATAGCTGAATGTCCCACGGCGGAGATGAACCAGTTACTTGCACTTAGTTAGAGACAGCCTCTTTTCAAAAGGAACTTTTGGACTTTACCTCAAAACTGCAGATGAATAGAACAGATCATTTTCAGAATGTGACAATAAATAATAAAGGCTTATGCACTTGGTTAGAGACCGCCCTTTTTCAAAAGGAACTTTTGGACTTTACCACAAACATTCTGAGGCACTGCATCTCAGTGCAAGAGGCGTCACTACAGTCCCTGGTTCGAATTCAGGCTGTATCACATCCGGCCGTGATTGGGAAGTCCCATAGGGCGGCGCACAATTGGCCCAGCGTCGTCCGGGTTTGGCCGGGGTAGGCCGTCATTGTAAATAAGAATTTGTTCTTAACTGACTTTCCTAGTTAAATAAAGGTTAAATAAAATAAAAATACATTTAAATGAATAATGTGACAATATGTAATAAAGGCTTATTGCATGAGGTGAAACATTATGATAAACACACGCAAACACACAAGCAGACACACACATACAGTATAGACTTTATTCCTGTGATCTTCCATGTGTCTTTCAGATAGGGAAATGAATGCTCCTTGGCGTCATCTTGAACATGTCCAAATGTTTCACATTCTTTCGGATGGCATGCATGAAGATCTCATTGGAAATGGGATTCCCACGCTAAAACACTGACACTCCTCAAACAAACTAAACTGAAGTTATCGAGCTCTATTTCAGTAACCTACGATCTTTCTATGACAGATCGTATAGACTAATTATTGTCTATATCAACACATATCAAAATGTAGGCTTTCATATTAATGTAGGCTTTCAAACCAATATAAGTTATATAATTCAGCCTGCGTTATACAGTTAATGGAAACTAATTGCTTTGGAATTTGGTTATATAAAGTTATCTACAGTCCTCATATTTCTCTTTAGAAAAATGCATGTTTGGTGTGTTTTTTCTTGGCTATACATTCATAACACATGCTGCTCACCATCATTATAGAGAGCGAGCAGGGAGTTTACTCCATGCAAAGAGGCTGATGGATAGATACTGTAGCTCTGCCACAGGTGGCAGTTGTACCTTAATTGGGGAAGATGGGCTCTTAATAATGGCTGGAACAGAATAAATGGAATGGTATAAATCACATGCTTTCCGTCCTCTCCTTAGCAGCCTCCTGTGCGAGTCTTCACGTTGCTAACTGAAGCTGCAGTCTGTGACAGGAAGTCAAACCCATAGAGATTACAGTGTGGTTTCGCTCTCTTTTTTCTACTTCAATATTATTTCTTGCTGACTCTAAAGCTTGGTCCACTTGATGTCCTAGATGTAAATGACAAGTTATTTTTCACAGAGTAGAAATGACTATTCAAACTCCTCTTTTATTTTTTCACACCAGTTGTAGTAAAGTTGTAATAAAAAGCATCAGATTAAGTCAGCATAGTTGGCAATGAAATTCCACATAACATTGTTCAGCTGTGACAGCAGCAGAGGAAGGAATGTGAATGGACAGCAGAGTAAACATGAAATTCAGTTGACATGGGGAAGTAATGTGTAAGCCCCCAGGGTTCAGTCTATAGCTGCACCTGCAGGCCCTCAGCTTAGCACGAATCAACCCTCAGAACCAGAGTAGCAACAGGACAAAAGTTTTGGACTAAGTAGTATAGATGATCTTTCTCTTTCTAACATCTGGCTTGTACTGTAAGGTTATGATAAACTGCGCAACCTATTTTTATAGTGACTATGGTGTATTGCACTGGAAGTGTGAAAATCTACAGCCTGCCATGTAGCTGTAGTTTACAATTTACAGTTTGCAATGTTACAGTGCTTACGACAGCACCTATTACAATGTCAACACAACATAATGAAGTGATCGATCGTGTGTCAGCATCATTTATTGCTAGGCAGGCAGGGTATAAAAGTCATATTGTAATCGGACATATTATATTTCTATTCACTTTTGCTAATGTTATAAATATAATCAAAAGTGAAACAATACTCACCAACACAAATAGTTAATCAAAATAAACAACATAATCAAGGATTTAGTGTATATCAATGTCCTTCCAATTAATGGATTTGATCAAAACATCCAGCTGAACAAAACATGTAGGCTTTCAGTAGATTTATGGAGAAGGGAATACTCTCTCATTTATTTACAGAGCTTTTGGTTTATATTTAAGCAATAAGGCCCGAGGGGGTGTTGTATATGGCCAATATACCACGGCTGAGGGCTGTTCTTACCACGACGCAATGCAGAGTGCCTGGATACAGCCCTCAGCTATGGTATATTCGCCATATACCACAAGTCCCCGAGGTGCCTTATTGCTATTATAAACTGGTTACCAACGTAATTAGAGCAGTAAAAATAAATGTTTTGCCATACCCGTGGCTGTCAGCCAATCAGCATTCAGGGCTCGAACCACCCAGTTTATAATACATTTTTTATCACTGCAGCAACAACATAATTACACTATGGTCCCTGCAGGTTCGTCCAAAGCTGCTATGATGAGCAATATAGCCATTATATGGGAAATGTCATATTTAAAAAAAAAAATGTTTATGGTTGTACTGAAAATACATTTTCTTGCTTGAACAAAATCTACAGCATTCTACAGAAATGCCAAATTCATTTTATGAAAAGGGAACAAAAAAAGGGAACAAAAAATCATTAAAAATACGAGCATACTTTAAATGAATGCTTAGCTTGCTTTTACTATTTTAAAGCTTTTAAGCACGCGATTCAGGCCAAACAGTGTTGAGTCTATTGCAAAATTCCTATTAAAGCTGCCTCTTTGTAAGAACCTTCCATCATCACGCTCACATACTTTCAGTGCTGTGAAGTACTTAAGTAAAAATACTTTAATGTACAACTTAGGTGTTTTTTTTGTATCTTTACTTTTACTCAAGTATGAAAATTGGGTACTTTTTCCATCACTGAATACTTTATATGAGTGGATATATCCTTTATGGATCATGACCTAAGAAAAGCGTAATTGAATATTTGACTGATTCATTAGGAAAGAAGTTGCTGCATATCAGTTATAAAGAAGAGGTGGTGGTTAGGGGGAGGTGAGCTCCCTATCCAATGAATTAGAGTCGGATTAATCATAATCAGTCAAATATTCAATAACGCTTTTCTTAGGTAGTGATCCCTAAAGGATATATCCACCTACGTACAGTATGTGAGCGTGGAAGGTTGGAAGGTTCATACAAGGAGGAAGCTTTAATTGGGATTTTGCAATAGACTCAACACTGTTTGCCCTGAATCCCCAGCCTAACTATGTCAGCAAACCAGCCAAACCTCCTCATCTACAGCTGCAGGTTCCACACTCACTCACATCCGTTTGTGACCAACCAGTGGTGTTGTGTGTGTGTGTGTGTGTGCACGCGTGCATGTGTGATTGTGTGTGTGCGATACCAGTGTCAGACACTTTCTGGGCATGAAAATATTTTAGCCACTAGATGGGGCCCTTAGCATAGAGCAAGAATGCAGAGAAGATCATCTGAGTTGATGCGGTACATGTAAAGCAGAGGAGGCTGGTGGGATGAGCTATAGGAGGACGGGCTCATTGTACTGGCTGGAAGGGAATATATGGAACAGGTCAAACATGTGGTTTACATATGTTTGATGCGTTTGATACTTTCCATATGGGTGCGCCCATCCAGAAAGGTAGATGACTCCTCAGGGATATAACCCACTTTATCATGGACATTGCCATTGAGGGCTTCCACCATTTTAAAGTAGTCAACTGGGTAGGAATTCCTATGAGTTGGGAGGAATCAGCCAATGAAGAAGAAGAAAATGTAGTACTTTAAAATGGAGATTGAATCTCAATTGAGCTGCCTAAGCTGTCCCATACGTTATAATGGCACAGATACAAAGATGTGTCCTATATCTAGCTCTATTCGTGCTCCTTTACTAAGTCCATCGCATTTTCAAATCTCTCCCCACAACTCTCTCATGCGCGAAATGAGCAATGACGTCATTGTAGTAACTCCAGCACAACTTTTCAAACAGGTTGCATTCTACCAGACAACCACTAACTGTTGGGTACTGAACTGTTGAATGCGCCTAACGGGATAATGAGAGATGGCATGGAGCAGACCGGTCAAGATTCGCAAGGTGCTTCGAATAACAAATAGTCCAGTTAAGTATCTGAAATGGATCATTTATTAGAAGTAATTCACATTGGATGTATTTATTTATTTTTATAAGATAAAATATTTTTAAATCTAGCGCTCGTATGGCTGTCCCGAACGTGGATACATTGTATCTGATTCTGACCAACTAACTTCTGTTCATGGAAACAATTCAGCAACAATTGTATCGAACGGATTAGAGTCGTATTTTGTGTTTCCTGATATTGTTGAGTTGGAAATTGGGAATATAACTGTAATTTGAAAGCGAGTGTATTTTGGAAGTTGGCTGATGTCTAATGCCACTGGACGAGAATACATTTTCTCCACGTCGTGCTTCTTTACGAAAACTTGTCAGAGTTAGTTTACAAACTATCTGAACTGACACATTCTTAGTTGGCTTCATCACCATGAGAAAGTGTGGATTCCAGTGTCAAATACCACGATGGACTGAGTATATTTGTCACAAATAGTTTATTTTGAGGATAGTTTTTGAGAATAGTGCCTTACCGTGCTTTCTAGGGAGCGCTTTGACATATAATATAGCCTACATCTGAACAAAGTCGTGATGATTTCGGAGGAACGAAGTAGTCATGTATCCAAGCAAGCCCTCAACTTTCCAGTGGGCCTATTGATCCGCTCACCGAAGAAGAGCCTGGCAAAGCTGGGGAGGAAGCCAAGCAATGGATCCCTGCAGTAAGTCATATTATTTATATCCAGTGTGTCTATTTTGTGGGGTATTTAAAATGGGGCACCCTTATTTTGCAGAATTGGATTTCAGTTTTGTTACATGCAGCTGCCTGGGATTTTGTATTTTCAAATGGACGTATGGCCTTCAATAGAAATGTAATTTATTTGTAGAGAGGTGCTCGAAATACTGTCCTCTTATTAATTACCCATTCATTTGGTGTCCTCTCTTGAACTCTCACTTGAATTTACATCTTTGCCTTGCTCTCTCTGTTTCACTCTGTCACTATCTATGTCTCTGTCTCTTATTTCTCTCTCTCTCTCTCTCTCTCTCTCTCTCTCTGTCTCTCTCTCTCTCTCTCTCTCTCTCTCTCTCTCTCTCTCTCTGTCTCTCTCTCTCTCTCTCTCTCTGTCTCTCTCTCTCTCTCTCTCTCTCTCTCTCTCTCTCTGTCTCTCTCTCTCTCTCTCTCTCTCTCTCTCTCTCTCTCTCTCTGTCTCTCTCTCTCTCTCTCTCTCTCTCTCTGTCTCTCTCTCTCTCTCTCTCTCTCTCTCTCTCTGTCTCTCTCTCTCTCTCTCTCTCTCTGTCTCTCTCTCTCTCTCTCTGTCTCTCTCTCTCTCTCTCTCTGTCTCTCTCTCCATCTATCCATCCATTTCTCCCACTCTCAGGTCCAACACCTCGGATGGCACCACCCATTCAGCAGAGAGTACAGGCGTGAGGCAGCCGGCCAAGAACAAAATCCGCCGCCACAACAACAGACTGTCGACGGTGTTCAACCGGAGCCCCCTCCTGCGGGGCGACAGTGGGCAGGGGCATGCCCCAGGTGGCAGGAGCATGGCAGGGGACCTGCAGGCTGCAGATGACCCTGCTGAGCTGTCCAGTCAGATGTCTGCCCCAGGTATCCTAAAGATCTTTGGCAGCGACATCTGCCAGGGAACCAACTACAAGAGCGTGCTGGCCACGACTCGCTCCAGCGCCAAGGAACTTGTCAAAGAGGCCCTGGAGAGGTGAGGGGTTAGGGATGCCCACTGGCATAATGTGATTTGTTAGCATTAGCTTCAATGCTAACAGGCAAGCATAAAGGGAACCTTCCTCAAGGCTGAATGGCATGGATTGCAATACTGCTCATCCTAATATAGTGTGAACCATTGCAAATCACTTAAAGCTGGTGATAGGGATATTTTACCCAAATGGTCTCAAAGCCATTTTATTTCAGGAGGAGTTAGATCTTATCATGGTATTCTGACTGAATCTCTTTTATCGTTGCTTAGATACTGTCTGGAGAAAGAGGATCCCAGTCGATATGTGCTGTGCGACGTGATTGGCCAGACCGGAGCAGACCACCAATGGAAGACAGAGTGCTTTCGGGTCGTGGGTGACCACGAGAAGCCCCTCATGCTGCAGTCGCTATGGAAACCCAAAGAAGGCTTCTCCAGACGCTTTGAGATCCAGAAGAGAGTGAGCGTAGAGGAACAGAGTGCTAAAGAGACCGACACCGTCACAGCAGGTACGTCAACCACACAGGTGCAGCTCAGTGACCCCACTAACAACAACCTGAAGCCCAGGTAATCATTCTGTCTCTGTTGGGGTGGCATTGGATCTCCAATCTCTGTCACTAACTGTAGGGTAATAGAATCCAGCTTATCATGAGACAGAGCAGGGGAGATGGCAGGCAGGTGAGAGGTCAGAGAAAAACAAAAGCTGCAGTGAGGGGTAGACAAGGTCAGAGTGACCCCTCTCTCTTATCTGGGATTGACGACAGGGTCCCAACAGGTCCCTCTGAAGCCCCCAGGGCAGGGGATTGGCTGTGGCTGGATAAGCCTTTTCCACTGGGACCTGAATGTGTCCACCGCTCCACATGTTAATCTTTCCATCAGAGCTTGCTTCCTGCACATTGGTCACTGTGTGGTCTTGTTGACTTTGGCGTGCGTTTGTTATGATTCTCAGTTTTCATCAAACCCCACAACCCCACATCACCCTCCACTCTCTTTGCTCCACTCTGATTGGGGGAAGCTGGGGGAAGTTGCCCCCCCTGCAGGCCTGACCAGCCCCCTGACACAGTGTGGCAGAACAATGTGGAAGAACGCCCACTTCCACAGCTGATAAGGCCTGGGAGCAGGAGCTGTTAGCTGGGTGTGAAGCTGAGCTCTCTGGACATTCCATGGTGCTTAATGGCTCCAAATGAGCTGAATAGTGTTTATGTTGCGGTACGTCAGCCCAACAGCCAGGAACGCCTGTTGATATCAGATAGAGGACAACACCTCTCACTACCCCTCCAGATTTCCTCTCCCCTTCCCCTTCTATGTTTGGTTTGACTGAGAGCCAACTCAGTAAAACATTATGATATGGTGGTGTGTGATGGAAGATCTCCACCAATAGTTTATTGAGTGTTTAGCATACTGTGAAGTTTCAGTTTATGCATAGATGATGAAGTTTATGTTACATTGACTTTATCAGGACACAATCAATGATTTTGTAATAAACTATGAATACATGATTAACAATCACTTCTCTGCATCTAGTCTCATCCTCCCTCTCTCCCGTGCTCCTTTCTGCCCCAGGTATCAACGCCCAGGCTCGTAAGCTCCAGAAGGGCCGTTCGCGGGTCACCTCTCTGTTCATGGACGGCAGTGGTGAGGATGTGGAGGGCCTGGGGATGTGGAGGAGTCTCAGTGAGATGGACCTGTCTGCCATGGAGAAGGAGTCCGTGCGGGCCCAGCAGAAGGCCCAGCTCATCAGGGAGGACCCGGAGGCCGAGGCCGACAAGGAGGCCCTGCGTCTGGGCATGGAGAAGGAGGAGACGGAGAGCAGTGACGACAACACCACCCAGTACTCCATCCACCTGCCCTTTGACTTCCCCTACTTCCTGCTGCTGCAGGGATACAGCTACAGACAGGTAGGAAAACTGGAAAGTGAAGCTGTTGCCACTGCTATACATTAAACCCAGATGCATTTGTTTGTCTATCGGATTATTGATTAACTTAAATGATGAGTAACTTTAATGAAAGGCTTGGCTTCAGCTTACACAGCTGAAGTCAGTTTGTCAGATAAGAGTCAGTCTGTTCTTGAATAGTTAGGCTCAGAATAGGTTTGTATGTTTGGAGAATGTGTCCGGCTGCGACAAAGAAATGTCATGCTGAAATCCTTCACAGAGGGCCTGGGCAGCCAGATAGCAGCAGCTGTAATTGGTTGAGCCGGGTGGCTGCTCCATTGAAGACCTTTCAAGGTTCTCAAGTGTCTCTTGGCAGGGTGGCAGAAACACTGTGACGAAGGCTTATCAGAGAGACTGAGGCGTAAACAAGTATACTCCACTACACTATAGAGGCTCCCACTGAACCTCTTAGGTTAAGACCTGGGGTTAAAATCACCAGAAACAGAGAGACACAGTGAGAGAGAGGAGCAGAGAGCAGAGGGCTTTAGCTGCAGTGAGGATGCTATAACAGGGACAGCGAGAGACTGAGTCTTGCTGCTGGTTTACAATGGGCTCAGAATATTGGGCTCAGAGCCATGAGCTCAAGCAGAGTCGGAGTAGACCGGCATGTTGTGGACAGGTGATCCTCGTGTCCACACACTGAGTGGGCCAGCCTGGGTCATGTACTGGAGAGGCGGGAAAATGGAGCTGGCCCTGGCCCAGCAGTAGAGTTCCCACACTGGGATGTGTTGTCTCTCGTCAGGGCTCGTTGAATAGATAAGGAACACTGTGTTCACAATCACAGTTCAGCTCAGCCCTGCTGCCTCTGCAGTGGAGGTGGAGATAGGCCTGATTAAAGGTACATAGTATTAGAGAATAGAGCAGAAGGAACACTGTAATGTCTAAACAAACTCAGTGGATGGTCACATACACATGCCTTGCCTACACATTTGCACACAGGCTCGTTCATGCCAGAACACACATGCACATTTAGGCACAAAAGCTGCACATTCAACAAAAAATAATAATATTCTTCTCAAAAAGAGATTTCTGTGGGTGACAGATTTTTTTCTGCAATTGTATTCCTTTACAAAACATTCTGGATATTTCAATGCAAAACCAGAGTGAGAGTGGCAGGCTGTGGCCTGAGCAGAGAGACAGAGCCTGCCAGAGGGCCAGAAAGCCAGAGGGCCAGAAAGCCAGAGGGCCAGAGAACCAGAGAGCCAGAGATCCAGAGAGCCAGAGGGCTAGAGAGCTAGAGGGCCAGAGAGCCAGAGAGCCAGAGGGCCAGAGAGCTAGAGGGCCAGAGAGCCAGAGGGCCAGAGAGCCAGAGGGCCAGAGAGCCAGAGGGCCAGAGAGCCAGAGAACCAGTCCCATTCCTAGAAACAGGAAATGCTGCTGCTCTCTGTTGTTTGTTCCTCATTGTGGAGACCGCTGAGTGTGCAGGACACTGGGTGGGGTGTGCCAGATACTGGGGGAAGTACTGAGCCCGCCCCTGGTCTGGCCACTCGACAACAATAAGTCACTCATATATCAGTCCTATGGAATAGAAATGTTCCAGCTCCGTAAATGAAATCGTTTTTTTCAGGCTTGACTAGTTATTTTCGAAAGTGTCTTTGTGCGTCCAGACCAGATTTTCCTGAACTTAATCACCTGTGAACCATGAGAGCTGTATTGGATTTGATTTCCTTGTAAGTGTTGTTGTTCAAGTGCAGGTCAGTGTAGTCACAATTCACATTGACTCACAGCTATTAACTCCCTTCCTAGACAGTTTGATCTATCCTGCCAGATATCATGTGCAGGAAAATAAATAAAGGTTATTCTGAATATTGCTTAGAATAGTCCAGTTCAGAGCAGACTATCATATGGAGCCAGGGACTCTAACCATTTAGTTAGTTAAGTGTATGTGCTCGCACGCACTGCTCAGTGGCTGATTGGCTTCCATGCTAGCTGGGATGATACAGTATCATGACCTGCCTGAAAGGCTCTGCATGGTCAGTCCGATGTTTGAAGTGGCCGTACAGCATTTACTGCGATGCAGCCTCCGCAGACGTCAGGGCTTTCATACTTGTGCTTAGCGGAGCAGAGCAGTGTTATAGTGAAGGAAGTTGTCAAGGAAATGAGTTTGTGTTTATACATAACGTACCGCCCCCACCTACCATCAACGAGTCATGTCAATGTGGAGCTATAAGGAGCCCTCCGCATTGTTACAAAATTTGAGAGGTGCGACGCGGTACGGAGCTTGATTTGGCCTCTGCATGCCTCCGGAGGCTCCGCAATTGCGACACACCCTCCATATGGAGCCTCAGACTACATTTTCAGATCAAGCATAAATTGGCTTTAATAGTCTTGGGACGGATGACCGAGCGACAGGTGGTGTTAGAAGGTCATGACCTCCCTCACACTGATCCTCAACAGAAGGTCCCCACAGGGGTGCTCAGCCCCCTCCTGTACTCCCTGTTCACCCATGACTGCGTGGCCACGCACTTCTCCAACTCAATCATCAAGTTTTCTGATGACACAACAGTAGTAGACCTGATTACCAACAATGACGAGACAGCGCTACAGGGAGGAGGTGAGAGCCCTGGCGGAGTGGTACCAGGAAAATAACCTCTCCCTCAGCGTCAACAAAAGGAAGGAGCTGATTGTGGTCTACAGGAGACAGCAGAGAGAGCTCCACATCCATCCACATAGACGGGGCTGCAGTGGAGAAGATCAAAAGCTTCAGCTTCCTCAGCGTGCACATCACTGAGGACCTGAAACGGTATATATATACAGTACCAGTCAAACGTTTGGACACACCTACTCATTCAAGGGTTTTTCTTTATCTTTAGTAGTTTCTACATTGTATGTATAATAGTGAAGACATCAAAACTATGAAATAACACATGGAATCATGTAGTAACCAAAAAAGTGTTAAACAGATTCTTCAAAGTAGCCACCCTTTGCCTTGATGACAGCTTTGCACCCTGGCATTCTCTCAACCAGCTTCACCTGGAATACTTTTCCAAAAGTCTTGAAGGAGTTCCCACATACACCGAGTGTACAAAACATTAAGAACCCTTCCTAATATTTTGCCCTCAGAACAGCCTAATTTGTTGGCACCCCACAAGGTGTCGAAAGTGTTCCACAGGGATGCTGGCACATATTGACTCCAATGCTTCCCACAGTTGTGTTAAGTTGGCTGGATGTCCTTTGGTTGGTGGACCATTCTTGATACACACAGGAAACCTTTGAGCGTGAAAGACCTAGCAGTGCTGCAGTTCTGGCCACAAACCGGTGTGCCTGGCACCTACTAGCATATCCCGTTCAAGGCACTTACATCTTTTGTCTTGCCCATTCACCCTCTGAATGGCACACATACACAATCCATGTCTCAATTGTCTCATGGCTTAAAAATCCTTCTTTAACCTGTCCCCTCCCCTTCATCTACACTGATTGAAGTGGATTTTAAAAAGGATAATAGCTTTCACCTGGATTCACCTGGTCAGTCTATGTCATGGAAACAGCATAATGTTTTGTACTCAGTGTATTTTTATATGATATTGCTCGTTCTTTCTTTTTTGGGGGAGATTATGTGTGTATTGGTTTTTTTAAAGTGATTGTTTCATCCACTTCTCAATCACCCTTGCTGCTCCCTCTATGGACAGTCTACCCCCCCACCCCAAACGGACACTTACCCTGCCCCCACCCCCCACCATTTATCATTGCTACAGTTGTAAATGTGTATAAAATATTATTATTATTATTATTGTCTAATTCACTTCTCTTTTTTATCCTGCACTGTTGTACCCTGCGATAACATCTGCAACCCTACGCATGTGACTAATAAACACATTAAAAAATATATAATTATGCAAATCTGTGTACTTTGATTTGATTTAACATGGACTTATGGTTTCACACCTAAGCCCTTCCATTCCTGTCCCTCCATCACACTGCCAGTACATGCTTATCCTGGATCTGATCTGTCCTCACATAACACACGCCTCTAATGCGCCTGCTTGATCAATCTCCAAACGATTACACAACTTCTCAATTCAAGTCCTAGGTCTTAAATTTGCACTTTGTATTGTGGTGTCAAAGTGCATGCGTTTACTTTGTAGTTAGGTACTAGGCAGGAGCAGTGTAATTACAGTGTAGTTAATACATAGTAGTTACTAATGATCATAGCATATTGCAAACTGAAACCAGTACATTCATTAATGCGCCAGTCATTCTCATGGATTCTGCTGGTTGACCTTCCATTGCCCCTCCTCTATGCTGCAGGACTTTGTCATCTACCTGATGAGCGGCACCACCACCATCTTCGGCTGCTGCAGGGAGCACTGTAACGGAGAGGACGAGGAGAGGCTCAAGGTGGACATCCTCCTCTTTGCCCCGGACATTCTTCCCCAGCACTGTTGTGTCAGGCGCCTGGACTCTACCAACTCTTTCCCGGGGGACACCAAGCACACTCTGACCCTGCTGAAGCCCCTCCACGGCGCCCCCGTCACCCGGAATGGTTTCCTCCTGAAGGAGCAGGTGGAGCTGACCCCTGGGGACCTGGTGGGTCTGGGCCGACACTACCTGTTCATGTTTAAAGACCCTACCGCCGCCCCAGGGGCCCCACAGACCCCTCTCTGGATGAAACAACTCTGCCCCGCCCATGACGGGGGAGTGGGAGTGTCATCCTCCTGTCAATCATGTGGCTCCGCCCTCCCCATGAAATGGCCTAGGAAGCCAGCTCCTCCTCGGTGGAAAGACCCAGAGGGTGGAGAGGTATCTCTGAGCTATGAGTTGGAGCAGGAGGACAGGATCCTGCAGGAGATCCTGGTCATGGTGGACCCCAGTGGGGACGAGGCCAAACTGACCCCTGCCTTCCTGCTGAGCCTGTCCATCCAACACTCAGCCGCCACGTTCCAGTTGACACACTTCCGAAGGTTGCTGCTCCGCATAGCCAGTCAGATCCAGCTCACCATGTGGGTGAGTAAAACTATGCACAAAAACAATGCACTCTCTCCAGTCAAACGATTTACCTTTTATATCATCACTCCACAAATAAACCTTGAATCGATATGAATTAAACATACTGTGTGTCTCAAGGGTACTATAAAGAAAGAAATGTAATCAATGGTGTCATCAGGATGGAATATCATTTAGATAGGCTTGCTGCTGGTTTGAAATGAATGTTGTCTTTATCTCTGTCCTCTTGCAGGAGAAGACAAAGGAGCTTGCTGTGATCCAACCAGAAAGGTGAGTAGCAGCCTCTCCAACCTCAATCACTCAGCCTTCCCCAGAGATGCTAACAATGAACAGCAAGGATGACAACAGGGTGAAGAACAGTGGCAACCTGCTGCCTCTGACACTAACACCCATTTCACCTTTAGTGTTTGCTATGAGTCATATACAGACTGTATGTAGAGCCAGGAGTCTTAGAATATGATGCTACTGCCTTCCACTACATTCCAACAACAATGCTACTTGAATTTCTGGGAGGGATGTGTAGTACACAGATATGGCATTCTCTCATTGTCACATGTCCCAGTGACTTATCTTTACAGAATAAGAAGCTGAGGAGTTATGGTCTCTTGATGTTCATACTTCTCTATATGCCACCCATTGAAGTGTATGAAGTCAAAATGATAGCTCATGATGATTTAATGTTATGGAAGATTATTGCAGGGCACTGTATTCCAAAGCTGTGCTTTGGCTGCCTGCTGAGAAAGGAGGAAGGATTTTTAAGAAAGAATGTTTCATTTTGCATTTCACTCAATTGCACATGGAAATCAAATGTAATGGTTTAAATTAGCATTCATTCCAAGGGATAAAGACATGCTGTAAAATATGAGTCACTCGCAAGCCACTTTTAGTGCCATTCACCCAGTACAGGGTATTTGTTGGCTGTTGGACTGAACTCAGACCTGTCTATATGTCTCCACTTGCAGGAGCTTCAGTGATGTCCAGCAGGAGCCAGATGATGTGCAGCTGCTGAGCATAGAGGAGCTGATCCCAGGCCTGCGGCCGCTGGTGCTATGGATGGCCAACTCCATTGAGCTGCTGCACTTCATCCAGCATGACGTGCCCCAGCTGCTGCCCTGGAGGCAGGAGGAGGAGGAGGAGGGCTCAGAGCCAGAGTCAGAGATGTGGTCCACTAGGACTGCCAGTGAGGAGGCCATGACGGTCCTGGAGGAGGTCATCATGTTCACCTTCCAGCAGTCTGTCTATTACCTCACCAAGGTCAGTGCATAGTCACACATACTATAATCATACATTGTAGATGGCATTCCATTTGCTCCGTTCCAGACATTATTATGAGCCGTCCTCCCCTCACCAGCCTCCACTGATACACTCAGCAATAGATGCCATGCATGCAACACGCACACAAACATAGACACGTACCTCACACACACAATTAGCACACACACCGCACATGTACACAAATAATAACATCCTTGACTATTTGCCCCAGAAAACCGTGCACAGCCCAAATAGAAAGCCATCTTTTGCCTGTGGACTACAGGAAGCAGGACTTGAGACCTTATGAACGCCATTCTCCGTTTGCAGGTAGCATGCCAGACAATAAGCCATAATAAGCCAGGGGGAACGTGCACACGCTCTCTGGCTCTCTCAGTAAGGATAGGAGTGTGAGATAGTGTCGTCCAGTGGAATAAAGGACTGCTTATCATCTTTTTAATATTCTGTAAATCCACTTCGAGGGTATTTCCAAAGTCTTTTGAAATGTTTATAGAGACCAACAAAAGGTCAAACCTGTTCAACAGTGAGCCCCAGGACGACACTCCCAGGCTGGGTTTACTGGAGTTTCCTATGTTTGGGCCCTATAACTAACTCTATGGCATTAACAGAGCACCATCACTGCCACAGTAACCAGTTACCACGGCGAAGGTGCCTGGCGATGACTGTTCCAGGATGGGAGGGAGCACCGACATGGGTGGGAACAGGGAACAGGATTGTATGTGCTGCTGTTGTTTTGTATGCTCCGAGACCACCTCTTCCTGTCCCTAGATTTCTGTTTCATGACAGAAACCATTAATAAAAGAAAGCTTACACATGCCTGTCAACTTTCCCTGTTGACAGGTACATTTACATGTTTACATGGTGAGGGGAAGGGCATTTTTCCCCCCAATAGTTACAGGCTCTAGTTAGACAGTCACCGCTGGAGCTCAGGGGAAAGCAGGCTTTGTTTTGGTGGTGGTTGGATGTGCAGTAGTCAGGGAAGCAGCTGTAGTCCGGTGGAGAAGCAGGGCAGAGCAGTGGCCTTTACCAAAAGTCTGTTTCCTGCTCAGGAACAGAGGGGCTGTCTTCACATAGACACACCACAAGGATGGATGGGCGGGGTACTCACTGCACATTCTGGGGTCAAGTGAGAGACACAGGCCAAGTCTATACCTTAGATGAATTGTGACACTTTTTTGTGCCAGTATGACCCTATTTTTCTGTCAAAAAACTACTCGAGCTCACACCCACAGCCATGTATTTTTTCTCAGACATGCTACCACTAGCTTCAAAATAAGGTTTTAACTTTGTTTATATTCTAAAACAGTTGGACTTTTAATGCTGTACTGGAGAATACGATCCCCAGTTCCCGTCATTCGACCAATCTCAGCTTAATAACTAATCAGCACCTGTAGCTCTGCGGAACTGGTCTCTAATCTATCTAGTGACCTGTGGTTGAAGGAATGTATGTATGGTGATTGGGATTTAACAGGCAGGTCTTTATGATCTTTCAGAGCCTCTGAAGGGTCTGTCTTAGTCATGATACGTGCCTGCTGACCTGGCTCTCTGAGGGGTGATGTCATGGACTAAAACAATGGCAGAGAGCTGTGTCAGAGGAGGGAGGAGGAGGGAAGAGGGGGAGAAGGGAGGAGGAGGAGGCCAGGATATCTGCACTGGGACTCAAAGTATTTGTTACTTATTGAGTGCTCAATGGTCAGAACTTGGCTTCCTCTTGTTTGGGCCCTTCTCACTTTTGGTGGAAGCAAGAATGTGCCTGTTTAAAGTTTATTTTGTTGAAACATAGAACAAGGGTTTTGTTTATGTTAAACCTTTACCAGATTGTGGTCTGCCAGGGCCCTATATTGGTCAATGGTCATAGCAAGAAGAGTAGTGGAGCTGTACATGTTTCAGTGTCACCTCGTTAACCCTCTCCCCTTTCTACTCACCCAGAGCCTTGTGTCTGTCTGTCTGTCTGTCTGTCTGTCTGTCTGTCTGTCTGTCTGTCTGTCTGTCTGTCTGTCTGTCTGTCTGTCTGTCTGTCTGTCTGTCTGTCTGTCTGTCTGTCTGTCTGTCTGTCTGTCTGTCTGTCTGTCTGTCTGTCTGTCTGTCTGTCTGTCTGTCTGTCTGTCTGTCTGTCTGTCTGTCTGTCTGTCCATGCAGGAAAAGGGGGTTATGGGTGCTCCCATCCAGAAAGATAGATGACTCCTCATGGATATAACCCATTTTAACATGGACATTGCCATTGAGGGCTTCCACAATTTTAAAGTAGTCAACTGGGTAGGAAGGAATCAGCCAATGAAGAAGAAGACAATGTGCTACTTTAAAATGGAGATAGCTTCAATCGAGCTGCCCATGCTGTCACCGACACTATAATGGCACAGATAAAAAGATGAGTCCTATATCTAGCTCTATGGGTGCTCCTTTACTCAGTCCATTGAATTTTCAAATCCCTCCCCGACCACCCGCCCATGCACGAAATGAGCAATACGTCAGGGTTGTAACTCCAGCACAACTTTTCAAACAGGTTGCATTCTATCAGACAACCACTAACTGTTGGGTACTGAACTGTTGTTGGGAAACAGGTTTTCCTGCTCTGCTAAAGCCTTCCTCTACCTTGACCAGTATGTGGGTCGTTCCACGAAGTGAGTGCCTTTTGCGTCCCTTTGCTATTTAAAGTGGAAATTGTACACACATATTACATTAAATGAGGTTCCCTTTAGTATAGAACACATGGAAAATTCAATAAATCAGACTTTTAATATGAATAAAGAATTCTGCATTTTGACATGTCCCTCTGTACATCCTCTGTGACTTTTAGGAGATCTTAACCCACTTATCATCAACATTTATCAAAGTTTTCACCATCATTGTAAACGCTTAGTTATATTTCCTGAAGATCATCAAATCAAATCAAATTGTATTGGTCACATACACATCTTTATCAGATGTTATTGCGGGTGTAGCGAAATGCTTGTGCTTCTAGTTCCGACAGTGCAGCAATATCTAACAAATAATATCTAACAATTTCACAACATATGCAACAATACACACAAATCTAAGTAAAGGAATGGAATTAAGAATATATAAATATATGGACGAGCAATGTCAGAGCAGCATAGACTAAAGATACAGTAGAATAGTAGAGAATACAGTATATACTGTACATATGAGATTAGTAATGCAAGATATGTAAACATTATTAAAGTGACTAGTGCTCCATTTATTAAAGTGGCCAATGATTTCAAGTCTATGTATGTAGGCAGCAGCCTCTAATGTGCTAGTGATGGCTATTTAACAGTCTGATGTCCTTGAGATAGAAGCTGTTTTTCAGTCTCTCGGTCCCAGCTTTGATGCACCTGTACTGACCTCGCTTTTTGGATGATAGCGGAGTGAACAGGCAGTGGCTCGGGTTGTTGATGTCCTTGATGATCATTTTTTAAATGATCTTTTTGGCCTTCATGTGATTAGTGATTCATTTTAAGCAAGTAGAAACCCCTCAGCCTTCCAGTCATTACGCTAACGCTAGTTGGCATTGGCTGGCGAAACTACCACAAACTTCCTTCGTTTTGGACACAGAGACATAAAAATGGTATCCACAAGTTCATCTGACTCTAGCGGAGTAGATAAAGGGCCTCATTGCCAGTATCCTTTTAAGGTCAACCATGTTACATGAATTGAACTCTCATTTAAAGACGGTGAAACTATTCCTTTTTCAAAGTGCAAATAAAAAGAAACTAACAGTCAAATCATAGTGTAAAAGCAGGTGAGCTGGTTATAGTCTTTTTGGCAATTTTCTGATGTTTTGTGGTGGAAAGCTGAGCGGGTCGAGCATAGACAGGCTAGATATGTTTTAAATATATATATATTTTTAGTGAAGCTTGCATTCAATTGCCCCTCCCTGTTGCATGAAACAAGCTTTGATTCCCCCTGTCACAAGGGGATTTATGGATGATTTCAGATGAAGTCGTCAACCCTGTTACGGTCAACTCTGTTACCTTATTTGGCACTTAATAGGCACTTACTATAGTCCATTTTTTATTTAACCTCTTGAGTTGGAAAATATGTTTTTTTTTAGAACATGTACTGTTTATGACAGAATGCTAAAAGTAGGTGAAATATAACATTTTTGTTTTTTCCAACAAGTTACACTACTCAACCAACCATGAGACAAAACACTCCAGGAGAAGTTGTAGGAGTTCATTCCCATGCCTATTACTCACTGGTATTACCATTCCTTAGTAGTCAACAGCATGGGCTATTATCAGCTAGTTTATGATACTTGGCAGTTATTTATTATGGGAATTATCAGAGGCTGGAGGGGGCAGAGGGGGGTTTAGTCACTGGGAAACATTTGTGTTTCTGTCAGGAATGGCCAGTGGCACCAGTGTTATCAATGCGAATCCCAGGACTGTGTATGGTACACTGTTAACAATGGTGAGTGTCAAGACTGGACAGTCTAAGGGCCCTGGCTATCAGGCCCCTGGCTATTCCCCTTTGGAGGGGAAGTGTCTGTCTGGCTTTCTGTAACCCCTCCTCCTTGGGCTCTGACTGTTTTCTGATTGGCTCAGGGAGCTCTGGGTCAGTGGGCATAGCCCTGTTGACTAAGTCACTGATTCCACTGCAGTTTTACTGAATCTGTCAACAAATATTTGCATGTTGATGAAGGTTTATTTTATAAAGAGTATGGCTGATAAAGTGAGAATCGCTGACAAAACGTCCCTTTTAAAGAGCAATATATAATGAGTGAGTGCAGTATACTTTCAGTATTAGTGGTTCTGGGTACAGTAGCTGTGACTGTAAGGTTTCTTATCTCCCTCTCTCTCCTCAGAGAGGTGCTAGACTATGGTACAGTGAGGTAAAGTCTTGTAGCTGTGACTAACACCTCTAGCATGCCTCTCTCTGTCCTCAGAGTATGTACTCGGCACTGCCAGGCCTGCTGGATGGGAACCCGTTCTCGGAGAGCGGGCAGCTGCGTGTGCCAGAGGGCGTGAGCGGCATCCTGGATGTCCTGAAGGAGGCGCTGTCTCTGCTCAATGCCTTCCAGGTGCACTCTGACATCAGCTCGCAGCTCTGCGCCTACCTCTTCTTCTTCACCAACGCATCCCTCTTCAACGCACTCATGGAGAGAGGTGAGACCTCCAACATGCTCTGTTTCTGACTCATGGGGTTTTGTAGGATCAAATCTTAATATCCTCAAAGTCCTATCACAAGTATCCTCATAAAATACATACTGTATGTGTTAATGGGATACTTTGGGATTTGGACTTTCCCCAGAGTAAGATGAACTTGTGGATAGCATTTTTATGTTTCTGTGTCCACTATGAAGGACGTTAGAGGTAGTTTCGTGAGCCAATGCTAACTAGCGTTAGTGTAATAACTGGAAGTCTATGGGTATCTGCTAGCATGTTGCATCTTATAGAAGTTTCATTATACTCAATAGCCATGATCGAAATTACATGAGCATTTCTGAGTGGTGTTTTGTTCTGCAGTCTCTGGAGGTGGGTTCTACCAGTGGTCTAGAGGGGTCCAGATCAGGGCCAACCTGGACCTGCTGATGGACTGGATACAGGGGATGGGCCTAGGGGACCTGGCTGTGGAGTTCTTCCAGAAGCTCTCTGCTGCTGTCAATCTGCTGGCAACGCCCAAGGAGAGCCTACTACAGGTCAGAGGGCACTTCCTTTATATTCACTTCCTGTTTTGGTTTGGTCTGCTGAGTCAGAGCACTAAATAACACTGTAGCCAATGTCCAAAGCAGTCTGAATATATAGTGTATCAAAATGGTATTTTACAGTGTATTGGACTGTACATCACCAAGTGTCTCAGTTCATTATTGGTACACTAATCTCTGTTAACCCAAAAGAAAAATCATTATTAATTTGGTCAACTGCGTGATTTACTTCTGGGTCTTTACGTGTTAGGAATTGTGAGTTTGCAAAGTCCCTACCCTCGCAAAAATAAACTCTTATCCAAAGCCCCCTCCCCCTTCCGATCTGTGTGGGCAACGCATGAATCACTTGTAGCCAAGCAGTTTAAGCCCCGCCTTCGTTCCATCCTGATACGTCCATATAACCAGTGACGGAAACCCAAGGACTGAAACTACTGCAGTTCGTTATCACAGGGATCCCATTCAGTCCCAGCAGATTCTTGGGTCTACATGCAGAATCTGCCCACGGGAGATTATTGGCATACCGAACATGCCTCGAGTGGGAATCCTTTGGGAAGTATTTAGGAAAATCTGGCAAAACATTGAAAACATTCATGAATCATCACTGAAACCCTGTTTCCCTACATTTCGTTGCTAACTAGATTTTACTCTTAGAAATGCATGTTGTCTTTGATGGAGGTGATACTGTTGAAGTAGTTATAAGATAATAACATTGCGAGTATAGTTTGAATGGGCCATTGTGGGGTGAGAGATGTTGTTTGTTGTGGGAAAAGGTGTGTGTACACAGGCTGTTGGTTTTATACCTCTATAGCACCTTACTAAACATTCCCCTGCCCTGGCCAGTTATCAGATCTGGAAAAATACTGCAGGCTTCAAGTACGGTAGTACGATACACACTTCTGATGTTATGAGAACAGTTAGACTAAGTATGGTCTTAACACTATCGGTGTGATGACAACATCCAGATGTAATGGTAAAGCAATGAAGCAATGGTGTGTTAATGACAACATTTTCGTCCACTATAGCAATTCTGAATGTATCCATTGTAGACCACAGGTGTTTTACAAGGTATGGAACAGATTGACAATGTTAGAGAGCTGAAAGCTTATTTTCACTGACGGATGTCAGCTGAGTGGAAGTCACACGTGCCACCACATGACATCATTAAAAAAGCTTGGCAGAGCTGTGGGAAAAGAATGCTTGGAAACAATGGAATTTTTTCCACCAAATTGTACTCTACATCTCATATTATGCAATGACTTCTCATCTATTGATGAAGAAAATATACATTTTGCCAAGATAGGCAGTCCTTGCACCAAGAACTTAAACAAATAGACATAATAATAATTCATAATTAGGTGTGTGCTTATATTTATCCTGTTTCACACATGTACAAGTGTGTATTATACACGTGTGAATTGGAAATGTGTTTTTTTGCATATTCCAACTCACCCTGAGACATCCTTGGACAGTGGGGTAACGGCCAGGTTCACTGTATGTATGTTTAAATCCCATGTTGTTGATGCCTGTGGCTTTAAACTGTGTGCCACAGAGTAGTTAATCCTTCCTTAAGCATGCCATTCTCTCTGTAATCCACTGAAAGGAGGATCCTGTTTACTGGGGGGAAGTTGAGCCTTGACATATCTGGTGGTGGTTCAGTTAGTTAACACTGTGGGCTAGTTAGAGACATAAAGACAGAGACCACCATATAGAACAACCCAGCTAAGGGGCTCCCGTGTGGCGCAGCGGTCCAAGGCACTGCATCTCAGCGCAAGAGGCATCACTACAGTCCCTGGTTCGATTCCAGGCTGTATCACATGCGGCCGTGATTGGGAGTCCCATAGGGCGGCGCACAATTGGCCCAGCGTCATCCGTAGGCCATCAATGTAAATAAGAATTTGTTCTTAACTGACTTGCCTAGTTAAATAAAGTTTAAATAAAAAAATTTAAAAAATAAGTGGAGAAACAAATGTTAAACACACACATACACACATATCCTGCTTCTGGTCATGTTTATGACACCTGAAAAGATAAGGGAGATAGGGAAAACCTGTTGCCAGTCTGTGTGTGACACAAGGCTGGCTTTAGAGTGACCTCTGCCGTGACATGCCCACACTACTGTATGTCTCATCCTATGAATGTACAGGGGCTGCAGGAAGGCTGTGGACACGTCATGTTCTTGTAATGTTCTCCCGGGTTAGTACATGAGAGAATCACCTCCTACTCATCCCAATTACAGCACTGTTGTTGTTGTGGATAGTTGTGGGTTTTATCTTAAAACCACAGTTTGCACAGCCCTAAAGCATCAAATTCAGTCAGAAAGTTGTATTTTCTCCTGCAGCTGCCCTCATATTTCATTTAGATCCAGAGTTTATAGTTTCTTTATCTGATTTTATTTTGATGGAACTCATTCACCAGGATTGGAGAAAGGAGCCTGCTGAGACTCAGTGCAACCAGACTGACAGTGTAGCATTTCACTCTTCAATCCACAGCCATAAGGGGCTAATACAGTATGAGACAACACCTGTTCTCAATATCTAACCAGAAGGCAACCATGGTAACAGCCCCAAAACAGTTCCCCAGTAGTAGAACCAGTCTCCCCTCAGTCAAAGGCTGCCTTGCCTCTCTCCTCTATTCCTGGGGACGGTTGCTAGGAGGCTGGTGGTTTTGTTTATGAATCACTCCCATGGCACGAGGTCAGATGTTGTGGTTGGTAAAACGGAGCGCACACCCTTGTCATATTCTCAGTTTTCCATCTGGAGTTCTGGGCTTGAGGGAGTGAGGGACATAGTAAATGACCAGTGATGTGGCATGGTTTTGTTATGGCTGAGCTCTCAGTCTCCAGTAATTACTGATGATACAAAGTTAGGAAGATTATGTCATTGATGCCATAATTTTATGCCACTTATGACTGGGATACACCAAGTCAAATGGTAGATATAGAAAATATAGACTTAAAATAATGTAAAAAATAGGTCACTATTGCTTATAAACATTCCCATAACTCCTCCTTCTGGCCAGCCTCTGTGCTGTCATGCGACAAAGAGGGTGTGCTCATTGGAGGAATGAAGGGATACAAGGCTAGGGTAAATATGGTCTGATATATTCTACACTATGCCTGTCAGCATACCAATAACACCTCTATGCCAATGATGTCATCTCGAAATGATTCACCTATGTCTTTCTGGTTAGTTACTGAGTCATTAAAACACCTCAGCTCTCCAAGGTGTGTCTGAGTGAATGAGGAAATAGTTGAAGGTTAAGTCTCTTGTGTGTTTATTCCCACTAACCAGAGAGAGGTCAACTGAGGATAACAAACACCTGCTTGTTCATAGTCATATAACACATACAGGAATCTAGACGCTGTAATTAGCACATCTTCTGATGACATCTGACGCTTGACGTTTATGACTAATCAATGTTTAGTCATATAGATGGAAAATGTGACATTCAGGAACATTGACTTCCACAATCAAGCATTTGAACATTTCTCCATTCTGTGTGTGTGTGTGTGTGTGTGTGTGTGTGTGTGTGTGTGTGTGTGTGTGTGTGTGTGTGTGTGTGTGTGTGTGTGTGTGTGTGTGTGTGTGTGTGTGTGTGTGTGTGTGTGTGTGTGTGTGTGTGTGTTGATTTTATTATTACTACAGACACTGACAGAGGTTGGCATGACAAGTATTACTTACAGTCCTAGATTTATTTTCCTAATGAATTCATCACCACATAATCTGTCATTGGAATGACACACATTTACAATTACAGTACTTGGACAGATTTGTGGTTTGAAATATTTTGTACACGAATAGCTTTGTGTGGAAATAACCACACTGAGGAAGTGCTACCCTGTCATTTTTAGTTTCCCTAACAACAATGACATCAAACAGCTCTGCCAGCTCTTTCATTTAAATTATGCTATGTTTACTCTTTTGTGAAATATGCAATCATATTCCTTGTATCATGGTCCTTGTGCCTGTACATTGATATTCTTGTAACGTGTGAGTGTACATATGTGTGTGTGTGTTTCAGGCATCATGGAGCTCTCTGAGGACTGAGTTCATGCCTCTAAACCCAGCCCAACTGCACCACATGCTGAGGGAGTATAACCCAGGCAGGGCCTGTCCTGCAGACTGGAACCCCTCGCCAGACGAGGCAGAGGCTGCCCTCAGGACCAGTGAGTGGAACACAGATACAGCAGAGTCACGGCGGGAAGCCAAACAGACACACAGACACGTTCACATGTATAAACCATATTTTGAAACAAACACACGTGTTTCTTGGACATAAACAAATCAAATTCACATAGCCTATGTAGTCTGTACTCTTGTGTACACACACTCACTCTGCCAAGATTCGATCAGATCAGACTGTCGCCCATGCCCTGATAGGGTTACACGGAACCCAAACCGCGTGCACCATCGTGCATACATTTATTTTGTCCCCCTACACCAAACGCGATCACGACAGGTTACAGCAGGTTAAAATATCAAAAAAACTCTGAACCAATTACATTAATTTGGGGACAGGTCGAAAAGCATTAAATATTTATGGCAATTTAGCTAGTTAGCTTGCACTTGCTAGCTAATTTGTCCTATTTAGCTAGCTTGCTGTTGCTAGCTAATTTGTCCTGGGATATAAACATTGAGTTGTTATTTTACCTGAAATGCACAAGGTCCTCTACTCCGACAATTAATCCACATATAAAATGGTCAACCGAATCGTTTCTAGTCATCTCTCCTCCTTCCAGGCTTTTTCATCTTTGATCTTATATGGTGATTGGCATCTAAACTTTCATAGTATTACCACGACGACGAGCAACAGAGTTCGTCTTTCAATCATCGACGTGGGTATAACCAATGAGGAGATGGCACGTGGGTACCTGCTTCTACAAACCAATGAGGAGATGGGAGAGGCAGGACTTCAGCGCGATCTGCGTCAGAAATAGAAAGGACTTCTATTTTAGCCCTTGGCAACGCAGACGCTCGTTGACGTGCGTGAGCAGTGTGGGTGCAATAATTGAATGACATAGATTTCTATATTTATTTTGCAACGCGACGCGAGCGGTGTAGTCAGGGTATTAGTAACTAGAGGCTTATTCCCTGTTGTGTCTGAGAGTGGCTGAGTGTGTTCCCCAGAGTAATCCTGTCTGCCTGTCCCAATCTAACTCTAAATTGGAGCATGGGTACAGGGGGGAGGTTAGAGAGGAGAACCCTGTCCAGCCCAATCAGTCTCACCACAGAGTTAACTTTCAAATCCACCCCTCTCAATATAGGACTTGGTACCTGTCTCCCCTCTCTGTTCCCTGTCACCTCACCTCTTCTGTGTGAATAGCCCAACTTCCGCTGGCACCACCTGGGGGGAACTTTATCTTGTCCTAGAGGCCATGACTGTCTTTCTTTAACTGGAGAATCTAAAGGATTAACCTACAAATCAAATGTAATTAAGTCAATGAAGTAAAAGGAAATAACAAGTATAAATAATGTAGTGTACACCGTGAGAAAGCTCTTCCAGAGCTTCTGTTGTAATCTTTTCTGAGTCACGCCTTCTGTCTTTAATGATGTCCTGTATTTCCCTCCTCCTCTAGCTGACATCCTGGAGAGTTTCGACAACCACCCTCCCCTTATCCTGCCTAGCAACACCTTCCACCTGGAGTTGGGTAAACCAATCACGGAGTCCGCTCTGTTTGAGCAGCTCGGCCGTCTGCAGGACTTCATCCGTAGTCTCCCCCCCAGTCAAACAACACAGCAGGTAACCACCTATCTGACCTTCTGACTCTGTGTACCCAGATTCTACAAATATACAATCTAATGAGAGGCCAGTGGCAGCCCTGGACTGGTGGTGCTCAGTAAATGAGACATTTTAACTTGATGTTTTTCCATCTCTGTTTTATTGACTTTCTCCCTCCCTTCAGGCACTCAGCGGGACAGCTACAGACGCCAAGTCTGCGACCTCGTGCTCCTCGCCCTCTGTCACAGTGGTGGTCCCTGACCCAGTTCCCTGCCCCTCGCTCAGGGCAGAGGTGGACTCTTTGAGCCCTGCGGCGCCCCCTTTGGCCCGGTGGTCTCATGGTGACATAAGCTGCTGCCTGGCAGAGGCAGAGCTGACCCACAAGCTGAAGAGTCTGGAGCTGCAGAACGCCCTACCTAGGAGTGGCCAGGCTGACCTGGAATGCCACAAGAGCCTGGCTCTGGACCCCTCCTGCCTGCTGACGCCCCCCAACACCCCCCAGGGCATGGAGCTGTCTCAGTCTGAGCTGGAGGCAGACCTGCAGGAGGGAGCAGCACGGCAGCACAGGAAAGGTAACATAGAGGGCTATGGCATACAGTCGGGCTACATACAGTTACAATACAAACAGCTCTGATTGATAGAAAAGAAGCATAAAAAGCCATGTGTCAGCTGAAGTGTGTTATTGACCAATCATAACAGAGGATTGATGATGCTGTAATAGTGGGGAGCACATACTGTACATAGTAATCCTAAAAGAAACTGATCCTGTCTCAATCACCTTGGATGAACTACGAAGACAAAGAATAACAGAGGAACCCTTCATGGCCTTTCCCTCCCTCTGCGGGTTTTAAAGTGATGTAAAACTTCCTGTCACAGCAAATACAGCCACGTCGGCTCACACTGTGGCTCATGTACCTAACCCCTGGAGGTAGGTTGCTAGTGCCTCCCTCGTAATATCAACCCACCAATGATTGACAGGCTCCATTAAAGGAAGAATTTGTCTGCTTGACCCGGGAGACCCTGGTGCATATTTGTCCCCAGTGGCTCCAGGTTGACACAAGGTGCTTGATATGATGGGAGGAGGAGGAGGAGGAGAGCTCTCATCCTCCCTTCATCTCTTCAACTCTATTGACTCTGGACAGAAACTACAGGTCATTGGAGGAATAAAGAGCTGTTCTGGCTGTGTAAAGGTCGTGTTCTCCCTGTAGGGTGGATTCCATGTGTAGAGGAAAGGCCATTTCCTCCTCAGGCCTATTGTTTTCTGAAGCTCTGCTCATGAGGTCATCTGTAGGAGTGGATGGGAGGGGAAAGTGAGTGAACTGCTCTCTGGTTCTGATTTATTCTGTGGTGGAGGAGGTGAGCTGAGAAAGGGGAGGAAAGGACTAAACATCTTATTCCGTAACTGGGAGGGAAACTTCCAGGGTTAACTTCCAGGGATAACAATGACGTCCATCTCCCTAAAGCAGGTCAGCTTTCTCTAGCGATGTCTCAAACAATGTGTAAGATTCTAACACTTTTATATAAGTCCTATCTATACCAGCCATACTCAACAGGCGGACCGCGGTCCGGATCAAGTTCCTCTTGTTATGTCATTCACTGACATTCCTTAGAGAGCTATTTATAACCTGTCAGAAATGTTCAGTGAATTACTACTAGCCCATGTTAGCTAGATGGGTAAATTAGACTAACCAGCCATCTAAATCTTGTAGTTATCATGGCCAGATTACGTGCCCAGGGGCCTCAACACCAGCGGCCCGCATTGATTTTGTTCAGTTACTCAGGTATCATATGAACACACAGAAATGTCAAAATGTGTAGAATATCAAGAAATTAGCTTAAAACGTCAAAATGCATAGAATTTCAGGAAATGACGTTTAAACTGACAACATTTTATCTCAGCCAGCAATATGGCTGTGTACAATTTAAACAGTTTGAGGTCGCATGGGTTGGGAGGTGGGGGTTTGTTACTATGCCGATTAATGACAATACCTCTCCTTTGCCACCTAGGAAATGTGTGTGACCGCCGGACATTCTCAAATAGTAGTCTAGTACACCTGTCCTATACAGTACATTGACTTTTCTCAAGGGATACAATCGTTGAGTCAAACACCTAGCAAAAGAGAGTGAGTCTATTTATTTTTTATTTATTTTATTTCACCTATATTTAACCAGGTAGGCAAGTTGAGAACAAGTTCTCATTTACAACTGCGACCTGGCCAAGATAAAGCAAAGCAGTGTGACACAGACAACAACACAGAGTTACACCTAGAGTAAGTAAACAAACAAGCCAATAACACAATAAACAAGTCAATGATACAGTAGAAAAAAGAAAGTCTACATGCAGTGTGTGCAAAAGGCATGAGGAGGTAGGCAATAAATAGGCCATAGGAGCAAATAATTACAGTTTAGCAGATTAACACTGGAGTGATAAATGAGCATATGAAGATGTGCATGTAGAGATACTGGTGTGCAAAAAGAGCAGAAAAGTAAATCAAATAAAAACAGTAAGGGGATGAGGTAGGTAGATAGGGTGGGCAATGTACAGATGGGCTATGTACAGCTGCAGCGATCGGTTAGCTGCTCAGATAGCTGATGTTTACAGTTGGTGAGGGAATAAAAGTCTCCAACTTCAGCGATTTTTGCAATTCGTTCCAGTCACTGGCAGCAGAGAACTGGAATGAAAGGTGGCCAAATGAGGTGTTGGCTTTGGGGATGATCAGTGAGATATACCTGCTGGAACGTGTGCTACGGGTGAGTGTTGTTATCGTGAACAGTGAACTGAGATAAGGTGGAGCTTTACCAAGCATAGTCTTATAGATGACCTGGAGCCAGTGGGTCTGGCGACGAATATGTAGCGAGGGCCAGCCGACTAGAACATACAGGTCGCAGTGGTGGGTGGTATAAGGTGATTTGGTAACAAAACGGATGGCACTGTGAAAGACTGCATCCAGTTTGCTGAGTAGAGTATTGGAAGCTATTTTGTAGATGACATCGCCGAAGTCGAGGATCGGTAGGATAGTCAGTTTTACTAGGGTAAGTTTGGCGGCATGAATGAAGGAGGCTTTGCTGCGAAATAGGAAGCCGATTCTAGATTTGATTTTGGATTGGAGATGTTTAATATGAGTCTGGAAGGAGAGTTTACAGTCTAGCCAGACACCTAGGTATTTGTAGTGGTCCACATATTCTAGGTCGGAACCGTCCAGGGTGGTGATGCAAGTCTGGCGGGCGGGTGCGGGCAGCGAACGGTTGAAAAGCATGCATTTAGTTTTACTAGTGTTTAAGAGCAGTTGGAGGCCACGGAAGGAGTGTTATATGGCATTGAAGCTCGTTTGGAGGTTAGTTAGCACAGTGTCCAAGGAAGGGCCAGAAGTATACAGAATGGTGTCGTCTGCATAGAGGTGGAAATCGCCCGCAGCAAGAGCGACATCATTGATATATACAGAGAAAAGAGTTGGCCTGAGAATTGAACCCTGTGGTACCCCCATAGAGACTGCCAGAGGTCCGGACAACATGCCCTCCGATTTGACACAGTGAACTCTGTCTGCAAAGTAGTTGGTGAACCAGGCGAGGCAGTCGTTAGAAAAACCAAGGCTATTGAGTCTGCCGATAAGAATACGGTGATTGACAGAGTCGAAACACTTGGCCAGGTCGATGAAGACGGCTGCACAGTACTGTCTTTTATCGATGGCGGTTATGATATCATTTAGTACCTTGAGCGTGGCTGAGGTGCACCCGTGACCGGCTCGGAAACCGGATTGCACAGCGGAGAAGGTACGGTGGGATTCGAAATGGTCAGTGATCTGTTTATTAACTTGGCTTTCGAAGACCTTAGAAAGGCAGGGCAGGATGGAAATAGGTCTGTAACAGTTTGGGTCTAGGGTGTCACTCCCTTTGAAGAGGGGGATGACCGCGGCAGCTTTCCAATCTTTAGGGATCTCGGACGATACGAAAGAGAGGTTGAACAGACTATAAGTTTGATGCCACTTTATCTAAAACATTGTGAGAATCCTGAATGTTTCTGATTTCAGATACCACAGTCCCAGGTCATATCCAAACAACAGGTTCGATAATAAAAGCCCGTTAGTCCAGTAGAATCTAATAGCAGTCCATGGCCTTTCCTGTTGATTAACACCAGCTAGTTCCCTCATCTCTTAATCAGAGACAAACGCTCTGTGTAACATTTCACTGTGTGTAAGTGCTTACCGCATGCTTAAAGCTCCCTGACCCTCTGTGTGGTTGTGTGTAAATAGGGCTTTACTAAAGCTTCCATTTTGTTGATCATAATCAGAACTCATTACGATCAATGGCCCTTGTCTTTATACGAGCTCTATGGTTTAATAGTTTGTCATAAACCTAAGATATTGTTATGAAAATGATGTACTATTGAACATTACCCACTTTCACAGAAATATTCTCTAATCATGTCATATCCCTGGTTATGACATTGGCCATAGCTTCCCACCATGTATTACTGTGGCCTCCCAGTCCCATAGAGTGCTCCTGCTCTCTGCTCAAACTCGGTGGTTTTGGGTGCTAACGGTAATTTACCGCTATTTTGGTAGCATTGCTAATCCTTTAATCTTTACCAAGAATTACAGAGAGGTGGTGATGTCAGGAGAGAAAAGATCAGTGGCTGACCCGTCATGGGAATTTACAGTTGGGTTGGTGCGTGGAATCTTAATCGGGACAGGCATTGTCCAGAGCAGGTCCTACATGGGGGAGACCAGGGGAGAGCAGGGGGAGACCAGGGGGAGACTAGGGGAGAGCAGGGTAGACCAGGGGGAGAGCAGTGGGAGACCAGAGGAGAGCAGGGGGGGAGCAGGGAAGAGCAGTGGGAGAGCAGGGGGACACCAGGGGAGAGCGGGGGGGGGGGGGGGGGGGGGTGAAAGTGTAGGGCATGCTGGTGATACTGTTGCTGGTGGCTAGGTTGTTGTGACAGGATAAATACACCACAGACAGAGAGCACTGGACCAACCTGAGGAAGAGCTTTCCCAAGGCCCCAAAGCTTTACATGTAGAGCTTGTTCTCAGTGGGGTTCTGTATGGTTCTCATTACAACGTCTATGCATTTAGTGGACTCCCCACAGTTTTATAGCACTCAGACTTGACATGATTTTTATATGGAGTCCAAATGCAACATCTGTGTTCAATATCAGTGGTAGTTATATGTATGTTGAGGAGGTCAAACCAACTGTCCCTCTGGAGCAGCTCAGAGGAACCTCCAGTCTTTGATCCATATATATTCCTATTGGTAGAAATAATAATCCTTATAACACTAATGCCTTTGGACTTCAAAACAAGCCCAGTATTGTGAACTTCTCTTTCATATGACTAGACAGACAGAGACCCCTAGAAGGTACTGTAGAGGGAAAACCAAAGGGGAACCAGACACTACTTTCATGTTTTCTCCTGAAGTAAACCCTGTCTCAAATTGTCACAGGGATATGATTTCTTTATAATTTCATTAAAAGGACCACAATAACAGGAAAAGTAGAACTTTAAACAGAGTTAAGGTGGGATTGGATACTGTGTCTAATGTGGGTTGTTCTTGTGTGTCTCCTCAGCAGGCAGCTGCCCAAGGGACTATTCTGAGAGAAGGAATGGGAATGTGGAGGAAGATAATGTGGAGGAAGAGGAGGAGAAAGAGAGGGATGAAGTGTTTACTGTGGAGCTACACAGAGGACCTCATGGTCTAGGCCTGGCTCTGGTGGATGGAATGGTGGGTGAAATCCTTGTCTTGTTGTCTTTATTCCTCCACCTCCTCCTTTGTTCATCTCCTTCACCCAAGTCTCATTTGGCTTTTTGTTTCTCTACCTCCCTTTCTTATTTTTCATCTCTCTGCATGGGGAAATCAATGAAACTTGAAAAAGCTCTAACATTCTGTCTGTGCCTGTTACGTACCTCCTAGTAGGAGGGAGGTGCAGGAATCAGGAGCAGGAGAGCAAGGAAGTCCCAGTGGCACAATCGTTTATAAAAGGAGTCCCAACTCAACAACAACATGGGGGGAAACACGCTCAAACGAAGTCGCCACACACAGGGAAAGTAACGCAACACACGGAGGAGAAACCTCCACTCCTAAACATATATCTAAATGGTACAACTACCGAGTGAAAAGAAAACCCTGTGGTGCAGACACGCACCCCTAACAAAGTAACACATACAAACAATCCCGCACAAAGACTAGCAGGCAGCGGAGGTAATAAACCCACCGAAATCAACTAAATGAAACACAGGTGTGACAAAACAGACAGACACAAACGAAAAGGAAAAATGGATCGGTGGCAGCTAGTAGGCCGGCGACGACGACTGCCGAGCACCGCCCGAGCAGGGAGAGGAGCCACCTTCGGTGGAAGTCGTGACAGGCCTCGAGGACGACCCGGAGGACGAGACGCAGGGCGATCCGGATGGAGGCAGTGAAACTCACTCAGCAGAGATGGGTCCAAGATGTCCTCCTCCAGTACCCAGCATCTCTCCTCGGGACCGTACCCCTCCCAATCCACAAGGTACTGCAGGCCCCTCACCCGACGCCTGGAATCCAGTATGGATCGCACTGCATACGCCGGGGCCCCCTCAATGTCCAGGGGGGGCGGAGGGACCTTCCGCACCTCAGCTTCTTGAAGCGGACCAGCTACCACCGACCTGAGGAGAGACACATGAAACGGGGGGTTAATACGGTAATAAGAGGGGAGCTGTAACCTATAACATACCTTGTTTATTCTCCTCAGGACTTTAAATGGCCCCACAAACCGTGGACCCAGCTTCTGGTAGGGCAGGCGGAGGGGCAGGTTTCGGGTCGAGAGCCAGACCCAATCCCCTGGTGCGAACACCGGGGCCTCACTGCGGTGGCGGTCAGCGCTCGCTTTCTGCCACACTTCGGCCAGTTTCAGGTGCCTGTGGACAGCCTCCCAGGTCTCCCTCGAGCGCTTCACCCAATCCTCCACCACAGGAGCCTCGGTTTGGCTCGGATGCCATGGTACCAGGACCGGCTGATACCCCAACATGCACTGAAAGGGCGAAAGGTTCGTTGAGGAGTGGTGGAGCGTGTTCTGGGCCATCTCCGCCCATGGAACGTACCTCGCCCACTCCCCTGGCCGGTCCTGGCAATACAACCGCAGAAACCTACATCCTGGTTTACTCTTTCCACCTGCCCATTACTCTCGGGGTGAAAACCAGAGGTCAGGCTGACCGAGGCCCCCAGACGCTCCATGAACGCCCTCCAAACCCGGGACGTGAACAGGGGACCCTGAGGACAGAGTCCTCAAGCGACAAAATGCTCTGTCCGCCTCAGCCGACCACCGCAGATGCACCTCCTTCAGCAGTGAGGTAATGGCAGCAGCCACCTGCCCAAAACCCTGGATAAATCTCCGGTAGTAATTGGCAAACTCTAAAAACCGCTGCACCTCTTTTACCGTGATGGGAGACGGCCAATTACGCATGGCTGCAATGCGGTCACACTCCATCAACAACCCTGATGTGGAAATGTATAGGTCATGCTCCAACAGTCGCCCAAGTACGCTGCGCACCAGAGACACATGCGCGGCGCGTGTGGCGGAATATATCAGAATGTCATCGATATAAGCCACCACACCCTGCCCATGCAGGTCCCTGAGAATCTCAGCTACAAAGGATTGGAAGATGGCTGGAGCATTCTTCAACCCATATGGCATGACGAGGTACTCATAATGGCCAGATGTGGTACTAAACGCTGTCTTCCACTCATCTCCCTCCCGGATACGCACCAAGTTATACGTGCTCCTGAGATCCAGTTTTGTGAAGAAGCGTGCTCCGTGAAATGACTCAGTCGCCGTAGCGATGAGAGGTAGCGGGTAACTGTATCCCACCGTAATAGAATTTAGACCTCTATAGTCAATGCACGGACTCAGACCTCCCTCCTTCTTCTTCACAAAAAAGAAACTCGAGGAGGCGGGTGACGTGGAGGGCCGAATGTACCCCTGCCTCAGAGATTCAGAGACATATGTTTCCATAGCCAACGTCTCCTCCTGTGACAGGGGACTCCTGGGAAGTGCGGCATTTACCTGGAGGTTTATCGCACAATCCCCTCGTTGATGAGGTGGTAATTTGGTCGCCCTCTTTTTACAGAAGGCAATAGCCAAATCGGCATATTCGGGGGGAATGCGCACGGTGGAGACTTGGTCTGGACTCTCCACCGTCGTTGCACCGATGGAAACTCCCACACACCTACCTGAGCACTCCTCTGACCACCCCTTTAGAGCCCTCTGTTGCCACGAAATAGTGGGGTTGTGAAAGGCCAACCAGGGAATCCCCAGCACCACCGGAAACGCAGGAGAATCAATGAGGAAGAGACTAATTCTCTCCTCATGACCCCCCTGTGTAACCATGTCCAGTAGAGCTGTGGCCTCCTTGACCACCCCTGACCCTAATGGTCGACTATCTAGGGAGTGGACATGGAAGGGTTTGTCCATCTGAACCAGGGGAATCCCTAACCTATGCGCGAAACCGCGGTCCATGAAATTCCCCGCTGAGCCTGAATCTACTAGCGCCTTATGATGGGAATGGGGGGAAAACTCAGGGAAAGAAATTAACGCATACATGTGACCAACAGGGGGCTCTGGGTGAGCCTGGTGCTTACTCACCTGGGGTGTCCGAACAGTGCTCGGCCTGCCGTCTCGACTCCCAGACGAGCTCCTCCAGCACCGGTCGGCAGTGTGCCCTCTCTGACCACATCCAGTGCAGGAGGAGGCTCCTCCTCCGATCGCCCACGCTGCAGCACCCCCTAACTCCATGGGGGTTGGAGCGGAGGCGCTGGGGGGTGGAACCAACAGGACCCGATCGGGACGCCCGCACGTAGCCAACAAATTGTCCAACCTTATGGACATGTCCACTAGCTGGTCCAGGGTGAGGGTAGCATCTCTGCATGCTAGCTCAACTGCGGTCGTCCTCACGTAAGCTGCACCTATAGTTGTCAATCAGGGCCCTGTCATTCCACCCTGCGCCGGCGGCCAAGGTCCTGAACTCCAGAGCGAAGTCTTATGCGCTCCTCGTCTCCTGCCGTAGATGGAACAGACACTCACCCGCCGCTCGCCCCTCAGGGGGATGGTCGAACACGGCCCGGAAGTGGCGGGTGAACTCTGGGTAGTGGTCCCTTGCCGAGTCTGGTCTATCCCAGACTGCGTTGGCCAACTCCAGAGCTTTGCCTGACAGGCAGGAGACGAGGGCGTTCACGCTCTCACCTCCCGAAGGAGCCGGGTGAACGGTTACCAGGTAAAGCTCTAGCTGGAGCAGGAAACCCTTGCACCCGGCAGCCGTCCCATCGTACTCCCTCAGGAGCGCGAGCCGAATACCGCTGGGGCTGGATGGCGCTGGAGAAGATGGTGGTGCAGGTTGGAGTGTGGCTGGTGCAGGGGTAGGCAGGCCACCCCTCTCCCATCTCTCCATCGTCGCCATCACTTGATCCATGGCGGTCCCGAGACGGTGGAGAACGGTGGTGTGGTGTTGCACGCGCTCCTCCATGGAAGTGGAGAGCGCGTCAGCTCCTGCTGACTCCATTATGAAGGGTGCGGGATTCTGTTACGTACCTCCTAGTAGGAGGGAGGTGCAGGAATCAGGAGCAGGAGAGCAATGAAGTCCCAGTGGCACAATCATTTATAAAAGGAGTCCCAACTCAACAACAACATCGGGGGAAACACGCTCAAACGAAGTCGCCACACACAGGGAAAGTAACGCAACACACGGAGGAGAAACCTCCACTCCTAAACATATATCTAAATGGTACAACTACCGAGTGAAAAGAAAACCCTGTGGTGCAGACACGCACCCCTAACAAAGTAACACATACAAACAATCCCGCACAAAGACTAGCAGGCAGCGGAGGTAATAAACCCACCGAAATCAATTAAATGAAACACAGGTGTGACAAAACAGACAGACACAAACGAAAAGGAAAAATGGATCGGTGGCAGCTAGTAGGCCGGCGACGACGACCGCCGAGCACCGCCCGAGCAGGGAGAGGAGCCACCTTCGGTGGAAGTCGTGATAGTGCCTGGTTGTACAAAGTGACAGCCTTGTCGATGCGAGGGGCGTGTGGCTCTTATTTGGTGATGTGATTTATGACATCCTAATATAAGGCCTTGCATGGCCGTTCAAACCTCATAGTCACAGGTTAATTAGTTAAAGGTTACATATTTCCCATGATTAACTGTGTTACATCATCATGCATCAAAGTCAGGGAAATCTAGCTTTAAATGAATGATGAGTTGAATTGTGACATAGAACTCAGCTACAGATAGCAAGAAGAGTTGTTGAGCCTATGTGGGACTTTGTGTGTGTGTGTGTGTGTGTGTGCGTGCGTGCGTGCGTGTGTGCGTGCGTGCGGTGTTGGGGAATAGTGAACTACATGTAGTTCAACTAGTAATTTAATCCTGTATTGTCATAGCCCTGTCTAAGCCTGGGGAGGGGGGGTTCTACTAAGCTAACATATGGAATTGTTTTAAGATGGCAATACCAAGGATCATATAGCTATTTGATTTTGAATTTGAAGACCCCTTAAAGTGTCCTGAAAAATGATACTTTTTTTTTAAACGAAACATTGAATTTGGCATTGCTGCTATTAGCCCATAGAAACACATTGAATAACAGATTCACTACATGGAACAACAGATAGTCCCCCCCCAAAATAAAAAGGACATTTGTTCAGAAGTGTCTGTCCTATATCTGAGAGATATAAGAAAGATCAGGAACGATTTATCTATTTTTTGACATGTATTTAACCCCTTATTTTAGGCACTAAACTACCTCCATATATACTTTTTGGGGGGCTAAAATAAAATATGGGTGAAGTAGGCAATAATTTCCTTTCTTTTTCAGCATCAGACCTGCCTAATTCTCACTTGGAACATCGATTTTTGTGTTCAATTAACTCAATTACACATTCTGTTAACATATGACCCCAAAGTTTTCTGTTCTTGCAATTTGTTGTCTATGACATTTCAGATTTACATATGATAATTTTTCACAAAGTAGTTTGAATGTAGTAAACTACTTTTTCAAAGTAACTCTAGTCAAGTAAACTATATTTTTCTTAAGGGTAGCTCTAGTTTAGCTTAACTTCCTCCAGTATGAAGTAAATGGTAGCTTGGTAAACTATATTTTCAGAGTAGCTTCCCCAACACTGTGTTACATTAATGTGTGTGTGTGTGTGTGTGTGTGTGTGTGGTTATGGTATGTGGGTGTGGGCTTAAGCTTGGGTTTACTAACAGGTGTACAACATGTGGTAAATGTGTTGACCTCCTTTTGAAGTCAGCCATGAACCACTGTCAGTGGAGTCAGGTGCAGGAGAGCAGAGAGTTGTGAACAGGCACACACTTTATTTAGGCAGGAGAAACCAACAGACGGACGCCACTGCGTCCAAACCTCCAGCCAATGTGCCAATGTGCAAAAACACGCAGACAGTCACAATAATAAAGTACAAACAAATAAACATACCTGGTGATAATAAAACACGGAATAAACGCACACCAGAAATAGCGTGGCAAACATGACACGTAACACGAAACAATCTCACACAAAGACATGAGGTGGAACAGAGCAATAAATACATGTAGTGTGATTGGGGAATGAAAGCCAGGTGTGCAGGGAACAAGACAAAACAAATGGATAAATGAAACATGGAGCGGCGATGGCTAGACAGCCGGTGACGTCGACCGCCGAACGCCGCCCGAACAAGGAGAGGAGCCGACTTCGGCGGAAGTCGTGACAACCACATTGAGAACACTAAGCAAATGTATAAGAACTGGTAGACTCCTCTATTGCACAATAGGCAGCTGTAATGGTTATTATTACATTTAAGTCATTTAGCAGACGCTCTTATCCAGACGCTCTTATTACCCTCATTCCAATGTCTGCCTTTGGCTTCAAATTCTACTAAAGTGCTGTTTTCATAATTGAATTCATAACAGAAACGTGTCTGGTCTGTGAAAGCCTCTACTCATGTATATGCATGCAGGTGTACTGCTGTGGAGGATTCTATAACATGTGGTGCCCCCTGTAGGATAGAGATGAAACAGCGGAGATGTTACTGTAATGATTCTATAGTGCAGGTACGGCATGTCGTCAGACCCAACCTCAACGCTTCCTGCATCCTCTTGTGTCCTGTGTAGAAAACGCCTCTGAAGATGACTGGGATCTATATCAAGTCAGTGGTACCAGAGTCCCCAGCCGCCCAGTGCCAGAAGCTGAGGTTCGGAGATCGTATCCTGGCTGTGAATGGCATCAGTCTGGTGGGCATGGAATACCACATGTAAGTACTGTAACATGGAGACTGGTCTTTACTACCCTGTGTTGATTAAGAAGTTGTAATACAGTACTGGATATTATTTAGGTAGTAAGAGTTATAAAACATAACATAGAGTAGTGTCGTTCCCTCCCTCTGTTTATCACCCTCTGATGTTCTCTCTCGTTCTCTCCGTCACAGTGGTAGAGAGCTCATTCGTTCATCTGGAGATGCCCTCAGATTGCTGGTGGCCAAAAACGAGTCGAAATCAATGGGGAAGAGCTCAGTGATCACGTGCTGAGTGGAAGGAAGGTTTCATTGGAGGCTTCCCCATGTGACCTTTGACCCTCAGAAGGGAGCTTAATCTTCTCTCTTTATCCAACTAAGGAGCTTAGTTGCCTGTCAGTACTTTACGAGACGTGTTCCTCAACCAAAGGATAAAAGACACTTGACTGTTTATTTTGTTTTGGTGAATAATCACTCCTCACTGAGCATTTTAAATGAAGCTTTACTGTACATAGAATGAACAGGAGGACACTCAAAGGAGGATGAAACCACTAGACTGAATCCACTATTGCTTAAGTCTTCTCTGAAGCACCCCTTTTGAATGAATGCAAATTCAAAAGCAAACACTACATGTGTATCAATATAATGGTCCAGACAGCTTTGCAGAAGTGTTTTCTGTTGCCCCCTTTTCTTGTCAGCATGTGAATAAATCTGCATGGTGAGCTGTCCTTCGTACCCAGAAAGCACTGGGTTTGGGAGAGTAGAAAAGAACAGCGGTTAAGGCAGTTGTTGCGAGCAGGGTGGAGCTATTTCAGTGTCTTCAAGGCCACTATCTACTGACTGAAAATGGCTAGTGCACAGCATTCTGTCTGAAGGTTGCTCAGCTTTACAAATGCCAAAACCCATAAGAACTTATGCAAATATACAATTTTTATAGAACTGTAAATTATAATGTATTTTTGGAGTGAAAACAATGACTCATTGTTATGTCGTAGTGGCTGTATACTTTGGATATTTACTGACGTGCTATTAGTGAAATACTTTCTGAAGCACTACAGTATAACGAAAGGTTGTCATGGACTCTATGGTCTATAAGGCATTTCAGTGGATCTCAGTGATAATCTAATATAGATTCATGCAGGTATCAAAACCTCACTGCTAAACATCTCTGACTTTTCCCATGTGGTGACAGTGACACTATAACTTATGACTGTTTATGAAATGTTTATAAACAAATGACTCTTTATGACAGTTTTAAGTCAATTATCTCTCTTAACAGTGTTAAGTCTTCAATTTTATTGACGACAAATAAGAGTATTCCATTTTTTTATACTTATATTGTTCAGTATTTTTTAACATATTAAATAAATGTTATTTCGATTTTAAAGCAAAATGAGAGCTCCAAAATTCCTGAGTTATTCCCCAATCCCTACATTGCCTTCTACCCATAGAGGTTGTTGCCTCACAGACGGTACAACCTGCATCCCCAGATGGTTGAACACTCTACGGCGTGGGACGTAACAAGGCCAAATAAAGCAACGGCACACTTTGGGGTGAATAAGGACTCCAGCTGTTGACCAAGTGCTTTTAAACGGGGGGGGGGGGGGGGGGGGGGGGGGGTAGCAGGGAACAAAGGGTGTGTCTCACTCAGGGCAGGCACGCTTTAGTGGGCCACCACAAGAGCCGCCATTTATAGTCCCCTTTGGTTTCCACTAGAGCAGCACTTTCCACTACACCACTCAATTTGACACACCCCAGGGTTCTCCACTGTGCCCTGAGGCCCATAGGAAAATGGTTGTTTTGGTATTAAAAAGGCAATCTCACACTTTACATACTTTACACAAAACTATGTCAGAAGCTGCTGATTGTAAGGAGTGTCCTGCCCAAGTCTTGTATAATGCTGACATTAATGCACTTTTAATTATCAGATTTAATAATTAGCTAAACACAGCCAATTATCAACTGTAATTGCTTCATGGTGCTAGTCACACAAAGATAGATCTGTACATCAAAAAAGTGCTGATATAGTAAGTTACACAGCTGATACTATAAGCTATACAGGTCACCTAGACAGGCCTTGATGCAAAGTAGTCCTCCCCAATCTGAGGTCGCTTAGAACCAAAGTAGTGGTCACAGTTGAGGATGGGGCAGTCAGTGAACTCCAGCCTGTAGTCATAGAACAGTGTGGCCTGTCTGGGTGAGTCCTCAGGGCCTCCAGTGAAGCCACACTCCCCCAGAGAGCTGTCTGGCGGTAGGAAGGACTCCTGGGAGGGAACTCTGGTTCTGAACACATGCAGGCTGGTGGTCTGGATCCCAACCCGCTCCTCGATCACCCTGAACAGGCTGGACACCCTGGTGCTCCTAGGAAGAACCACCTCAAAGCTCCCTGGATGGGCTCCTCCGTAGTCAAATGGTATAAGTCTGATACTCAGAAGAATGAACCTGGAACATGTTTGGAAATAGAATAGGTGGATGATAAATATACTGTCTCTTATGATCAGCTATGCTATTTTATACTCCTTACTGTGCAATACAAGGTCTTAATGAGATGTGTCCCAAAGTGATTTAGAGCTAATCACAGAGTTACAAGGTCAGAAATAGCTTTGTCCTGAGAAGGTTGGTTGTCATGGTTAACCTCACAGACTGGCTGTTTTGGTATAGCAGCAATTTGTGGGCAGATCCTACATATTTACTGTTTATCAGTGCTGCTTGTTTGTTCCTATTGAACCACAAGAATTTGTGAAACAATTCGTCTTGAGTAAAAATTGTTGGCTTTTAGCTTTGCCTCATTTTACACAGGCGACTTCGAACCTCAGCGTAAACGTAAATGGCTGACATGTATTTTCAATGGGAGTTAATTTTAAGTGGACCTGTCTGGGTGATGTACTGTAGCATGAGTATTTCTGTGTGTATAGATACTGTATGTCTGAGTGCTTGTTTGTGCAGTATGTACTGTATGTGAATGTCTTACCTGTTTGTCTCAGGAGGTGGTGGGCTCCACAATCCCAGCTGACAGTTAGGACTGGGCTGTAGCTTCTCTCTAGTGATCTCCAAACAGCAGGTACCAGCATTCTCTTCTCTCTCATCCTTACCCTCCACTCTTTCAAACAGAATGATAAAACATCAATAGAAACCAATAGAAACATGCTCAAACATCCACACTAGAATGTTTGAGAATGGTATGTGTGTAGAATGGCGGCGGAGAGGATGGCTGACGTTTTACGTGCTCCTAACCAACTGTTGTTTTGTTTGTTTTTTTGCGTTGTTTGTAACTTATTTTTTTACTTATTTTTGTACATAATGTTGCTGCTACCGTCTCTTATGACCGAAAATAACTTCCGGACATCAGAACAGCGATTACTCACCACAAACTGGTAGAAGCTTTTTCCTTAAACGAGTCCAAAGCGTCCGACGTGAAGGATATACTGCTTTCCTGGGAACAGGCCCAAATCCCCGTCATTCATGTGAAGAGAAGACAGAGAAAAAGTGGGCGGAGGTCGGGCTCCCTTCAGAGAATTCGTAGGTGAGCGAGTAAAACCCCACTGCCATCCGTTCTATTGGCTAACATGCAATGATTGGAAAATAAAATCGATGACCTATGAGCAAGGTTAAACTACCAACGGACATTAAAAACTGTAATATCTTATGTTTCACCGAGTCGTACCTGAACGACGACATGAACATCATACAGCTGGCAGGTTTTACACTTTATCGGCAGAATAGAACAGCAGCCTCTGGTAAGACAAGGGGTGGGGGTCTATGTATATTTGTAAACAACAGCTGGTGCACGATATCTAAGGAAGTCTCAAGGTTTTGCTTGCCTAAGGTAGAGTATCTCATGATAAGCTGTAGACCACACTATCTACCGGGAGAGTTTTCATCTGTATTTTTCATAGCTGTCTACATACCACCACAGACTGATACTGGCACTAAGACCACACGCAATGAGCTGTATACTGCCATAAGCAAACAAGAAAATGCTCATCCAGAGGCGGCGCTCCTAGTGGCCGGGGACTTTAATGCAGGGAAACTTAAATCCGTTTTACCAAATTTCCACCAGCATGTTAAATGTGCAACCAGAGGAAAAAAAACTATAGACCACCTATACTCCACACACAGAGACGTGTACAAAGCTCTCCCTCGCCCTCCATTTGGCAAATCTGACCATAATTCTATCCTCCTGATTCCTGCTTACAAGCCAAAATTTAAGCAGGAAGCACCAGTGACTCGGTCAATAAAAAAGTGGTCAGATGAAGCAGATGCTAAGCTACAGGACTTGTTTGCTAGCACAGACTGGAATATGTTCCGGGATTCTTCCGATGACATTGAGGAGTGCACCACATCAGTCACCGGCTTCATCAATAAGTGCATTGATGATGTCGTCCCCACAGTGACTGTACGTACATGCCCCAACCAGAAGCCATGGATTACAGGCAACATCCGCACTGAGCTAAAGGGTAGAGCTGCCACTTTCAAAGAGCGGGACTCTGAGAGCTGCCCAGTAACACAAGCCTACCAGTCGAGCTAAATTACTTCTATGCTCACTTCAAGGCAAGTAACACTGAAACACGCATGAGAGCATCAGCTGTACCGGATGACTGTGTGATCACGCTCTCCGCAGCCGATGTGAGTAAGACCTTTAAGCAGGTCAACATTCACAAGGCCACAGGGCCAGACGTATTACTAGGACGTTTACTCCGAGCATGCGCTGACCAACTGGCAAGTGTCTTCACTGATATTTTCAACCTCTCCCTGTCTGAGTCTGTAATACCAACATGTTTTAAGCAGACCACCATAGTCCCTGTGCCAAAGAACACTAAGGTAACCTTCCTAAATGACTACCGACCCGTAGCACTCACGTCTGTAGCCATGAAGTGCTTTGAAAGGCTGATCATGGCTCACATCAACACCATTATACCAGAAACTTTAGACCCACTCCAATTTGCATACCGCCCTAACAAATCCACAGACGATGCAATCTCTATTGCACTCCACACTGCCCTTTCCCACCTGGACAAAAGGAACACCTACGTGAGAATGCTATTCATTGACTACAGCTCAGAGTTCAACACCATAATGCCCTCAAAGCTCATCACTAAGCTAAGGACCCTGGGACTAAACACCTCCCTCTGCAAATGGATCCTGGACTTCCTGACAGGCCTCCCACAGGTGGTAAGGGTAGGTAACAACACATCCGCCACTCTGATCCTCAACATGGGGACCCCTCAGGGGTGCGTGCTCAGTCCCCTCCTGTACTCCCTGTTCACTCATGACTGCACGGCCAGGCATGACTCCAACACCATCATTAATTTTGCAGATGACACAACAGTGGTAGGCCTGCTCACCGACAACGACGAGACAGCCTATAGGGAGGAGGTCAGAGACCTGGCCGTGTGGTGCAAGGACAACAACCTCTCCCTCAACGTGATCAAAACAAAGGAGATGATTGTGGACTACAGGAAAAGGAGGACCGAGCACGCCCCCATTCTCATCAACGGGGCTGTAGTGGAGCAGGTTGAGAGCTTCAAGTTCCTTGGTGTCCATATCACCAACAAACTAACATGGTCCAAGCACACCAAGACAGTCGTGAAGAGGGCACGACAAAACCTATTCCCCCTCAGGAGACTGAAAAGATTTGGCATGGGTCCTCAGATCCTCAAAAGGTTTTACAGATGCACCATCGAGAGCATCCCTGACGGGTTGCATCACTGCCTGGTATGGCACCTTCTTGGCCTCCGACCGCAAGGCACTACAGAGGGTAGTGTGTACAGCCCAGTACATCACTGGGGTCAAGCTTCCTGCCATCCAGGACCTCTATACCAGGCGGTGTCAGAGGAAGGCCCTAAAAATTGTCAAAGACTCCAGCCACCCTAGTCATAGACTGTTCTCTCTGCTACCGCATGGCAAGCGGTACTGGACTGCCAAGTCTAGGTCCAAGAGGCTTCTAAACAGCTTCTACCTCCAAGCCATAAGACTCCTGAACATCTAATCAAATGGCTACCGAGACTATTTGCATTGCCCTCCCCCCTTTTACACTGCTGCTATTCTCTGTTATTACGTATCTATGTATAGTCACTTTAATAACTCTACCTACATGTACATATTACCTCAATTACCCCGACTAACCGGTGCCCCCACACATTGACTCTGTACCGGCACTCCTGTATATAGCCTCGCTATTGTTATTTTACTGCTGCTCTTTAATTATTTGTTACTTTTATTTAACTGCATTGTTGGTTAGGGCATGTAAGTTAGCATTTCACTGTAATGACTACACCTGTTGTATTCGGCGCATGTGACAAATACGATTTGATTTGATTTGAATAGCATGCTGATTTTGCTTTACCTTACTCTCTGTAGTTGGTTGCTCATGTCCCTGTAATCAATCTCCCCATCGTTGCCTCTCCTCAGTAGCTGAGACAGCAGGTCCAGCTGAAATTGCAGACATGGAATCCCCAAATCTGTCATACCTAAGGATGTAAGGGATTTCCAATTTGAACGTATTGCTTTTTATACCAGAGACAATCTACAGAAATTGTGGCTATTAGATGTCCATTATAAAGTGCTAATCCCCTAGATAGTGATTCTTATATCAATGATGATGCTATCTCCCCAGTGAATCAGCCATTGAATGGCTCTATCCACAGAGGCATTAGCCAAGAGTTAAATAAAGGTTAAATAAAATGTAAATAAATAAATAAAAGAGGCCTGAATGTTGGATTTAAGGCTGACTGTGCTCCTTGGTTCTCCTTGGCTCCAACTTTCTGAAGGATTAATGTTTTCTTCTGAAGAAACTTACAGTATACTCAATGTCTGGGGCCTGAAGGACAAAAGGAACATTGTTCTGTTTTTGTTTCCCAGGACGAGCTGTTATCTGTGGGGGGTGAGAGGGCCACTTACAAGCTCTCCAGGAAATAAACAAGTGCTTGCATTCTAAGCAGTCTGAATCAGAACACTGACCATAAGCACTTATATATCTTCAATAAAAGCCCACACAGTCAGTGGCATTCAGATAGGACTGACTCAGGAGTCTCATAAAACGGTTTGTAATCGCTTGCCACAGTGGTTTTCTTTATGTTACATTTAAAGGAGCTGAGAACAGCCAGTTACATTTGACCTTACTTTTCAAGGGGTCTACAGTGGAAAGACTCATCGCAACATTTCCAAATGGAACTCACTGAAACATGCTAGAGTGAACTACTAGCATTGAAAAGAGTATTTGGACTCATTATGAGGTAATCCTTTGACATACTTTAATTGCAGCCATGAGCCCCAGATGAAAGCTTTGAGATAGATTTTCCAGCTGATATCGGGTCATTTGGCTGGGAATGAGGGTGTAACAGAGCAGAAGAGGGATGGATTACTCAGCTCAAAGTCCTCGGAGCCGATGGTACCAGTGCTGTCTGTATCACACAGGCTGAACAGCTCCACTGCCTGTTCCTGGTGCTCCTGGAGCCAGAGAGTCATGTGATCCAGAAACCGCTCATACTCCGTCTGGTCGGACCTAAAGGCCTGGCAGATTTTCTCTAAGGCGGCCTTACGGGATTAAACACAAAACCATTATCACAGTGCTATGTTGCATAACACTTTCAGGCTAGGTTCTCACAAGATGCATTTGAGAGTCCTCACATTGCTACTACGCACTACGCATAAGGATCCTGATGTACACTTCTGGTCAAAAGTTTTAGAACATCAACTCATTCAAGGGTTTTTCTTTATTTTTACTATTTTCTACATTGTAGAATAACAGTGAAGACATCAAAACTATGAAATAACACTAATGGAATCATGTAGTAACTAAAAAAGTGTTAAACAAATCAAAATATATTTTATATTTGATACTCTTCAAAGTAGCCACCCCTTTGCCTTGATGACAGCTTTGCACACTCTTGGCATTCTCTCAACCAGCTTCACCTGAGATGCTTTTCCAACAGTCTTGAAGAAGTTCCCACATATGCTGAGCACATATGCTGCTTTTCCTTTACTCTGCGGTTCGACTCATCCCAAACCATCTCAATTTGGTTGAGGTCGGGGGAATGTAGAGGCCAGGTCATCTGATACAGCACTCCATCACTCTCCATCTTGGTCAAATAGCCCTTACACAGCCTGGAGGTGTGTTGGGTCATTGTCCTGTTGAAAAACAAATGATAGTCCAACTAAGCCCAAACCAGATGGGATGGCATATCGCTGCAGAATGCTGTGGTAGCCATACATGTTAAGTGTGCCTTGAATTCTAAATAAATCACTGATAAGGTCACCAGCAAAGCACCCCCACGCCATAACACCTTCTCCTCCATGCTTTAGGGTAGAAAATACACATGCGGAGATAATCCGTTCACCCACACAGCGTCTCACAAAGACACGGCGGCTGGAACCAAAAATCTCAAATTTGGACTCCAGACCAAAGGACAGATTTCCACCGGTCTAATGTCCATTGATCGTGTTTCTTGGCCCAAGCAAGTCTCTTTGATGTTGAGATGTGTCTGTTACTTGAACTATGTGAAGCATTTATTTAGGCTGTAATTTCTGAGGATGGTAACTAATGAACTTATCCTCTGCAGCAGAGGTAACTCTGGGTCTTCCATTCCTGTGGCAGTCCTCATGAGAGCTAGTTTCATCATAGCGCTTGATGGTTTTTGCGACTGCACATGAAGAAACTTTCAAAGTTCTTGAAATGTTCCGTATTGACTGACCTTCATGTCTTAAAGTAATGATGGACTGTTGTTTCTCTTTGCTTATTTGAGCTGTTCTTGCCATAATATGGATTTGGTCTTTTACCAAATAGGACAATCTTCTGTATACCACCCCTACCTTGTCACAACACAACTGATTGGCTCAAACACATTAAGAAGGAAATAAATTACATAAGTTAACTTTTAAGAAGGCACACCTGTTAATTGAAATGCATTCCAGGTGACTAACTGACTTGGTATCCCCCTTTCCCTTTTACCTCATGAAGCTGGATGAGAGAATGCCAAGAGTGTGCAAAGCTGTCATCAAGGCAAATGGTGGCTATTTGAAGAATCTCAAATATAAAATATATTTTGATTTGTTTAACACTTTTTTTGGTTACTACATGATTCCATATGTGTTATTTCATAGTTCTGATGTCTTCACTATTATTCTACAATGTAGAAAATAGTAAAAATAAAGAAAAACCCTTGAATGAGTAGGTGTTCTAAAACCTTTGACCGGTAGTGTATATTTGAGTATTATGTGTTGCACCATACCATGTTCTTCTCATCTTTGGTCAGTATAATAGCCCTCTTCTTTTTCTTCTCCTTCACTATGTCCTGGTTGATAGGTGTTCCAGGGTACGATGCAGTACTGGGCTCTGTGTTTGGATCTGAGGTGGCCTCAGTGCTGGTCTTCAGTGTCTCACTCTGGACTCTGAAGACAAAGAGAAATGAGTTACGGTGGTTCCAAAATGTGTTTATTTTTCCATTTCCTTTTAATAGAACATTGTTTGAGTCGTGATTCAACAAACCTTTTCATTTAGATACAGACTCGACATTGACCAAAATAGAATGGGAAATGAAGACTGACAAAGGGCAAACCAGGGTTTGCGATGTCTCATCCTCCCTCCCTATCTATAACAATGAGGGCAGGAAACAACATAGTGGTGAATAGTTAAACACCAAGTGCCAGAGTGTGCTGGTTACTGCTCTCCCAGGTTTCCTTTCAGTCCCTTCCCTGGAGAAGGCAGCCCCCCCCCCCAGACACAGGAAATTCCATCTGGAGACTGGGGGGCCCGGTGTAGAGCCCCTCAGGGGGACACGTCAGCTCTGGGTCTGGGGTGCAGCTCACTGTAGACCTAACCTGTGAGGGGGGTATGATGGGTGCATGGGGTGGGGGTGGTGAGCAACAGCAGGTAGAAGACTAATAACTTTGAACTATATGAGTCAGCCCTGCAATGCAGTGTCCAGTCAGAAAACTGATCAAGAGTAAAGCACCAGCAGATGCCAACAGCAATACAGATGTTCATAGACTAAAAGATTGCCTGTTATACTAGATACTGAATGGTCAGGCCCTAACATTTTTACCAGTCCTCCATAAAAACAATGCCTCATAACCTATTACCTATGAAACTTTTTACCCAAATGTATGACAATCTATAATATATAATGCATACTGTCTAATATTATGCAATGATAAAAATAAGTATCCAATTGTTTACGTTTCCCCTTTCACAAACACCTGTCCTCTGAGAAAACTGAAACATATTCTTTGTGTTCATTTTCACAGCCAAAGGATTACCCCTCCCTGGAGTTTCTCTCTGGATTGATGACTACCCCCCTACATTTACTTAATCTGGTTTAGAGGAAGAAAAACATGACCTGATCTGATTACTGATAAAAGAGAAACATCAACACAAGAGAATCTACAAATGAAACCACTTAGGACACCATGAAAAAGCCTTGTCTCTGTCATTCTGGTATGAAAGAAAAATGTCAGGGCACAAACACACAGCATCAGTAGTGAACTACATAACACATCTTCTTTTACTACCCAGACTGATATACCAGTATACCCTCAAGTGTATCTGGTTTCAATTTAAGATGGAAAAAATCTATAGAAACTCAAGCACACGATCATAGGAAAATTCTTCACACGCGTATCTGCCCTCTCATTGGCTAGAATGTTCCCAAATGATCTCGCCTGCCTACCATTGTTGAGGACATGCATTTCCATTATTAGAGCGGCCCCTCGAATACCCCTTTCACCCTAAGAACAGCCTCAATTTGTCGGGGCATGGGCTCTACAAGGTGTCGAAAGTATTCCACAGGGATGCTGGCCCATCTTGAATCCAATGCTTCACACAGTTGTGTCAAGTTGGCTGGATGTCCTTTGGTTGGTGGACCATTCTTGATACACACAGGAAACTGTTAAGTGCAACAAAAAAACAGCAGCGTTGCAGTTCTTGACCAAAACCGATGCACCTGGCATCTACTACCATACCCGTTCAAAGACATTTCAATCTGTTGTCTTGCCCATTCACACTCTGAATGGCACACATACACAATCCATGTCTCAATTGTGTCAAGGCTTAAAAATTATTCTTCAACCTGTCTCCTCCCCTTCATCTACACTGATTGAAGTGAATTTAACAAGTCACATCAATAAGGGAGCATAGCTTTCACCTGGTCAGTCTATGTCATTGAAAGATCAGGTCTTCTGTTTTGAATACTCAGTGTATAGCAACATATTGTGTTACAACGCCCCCTGTTGGAAGTAAAGTAGGCCTACTGTGATTTTACTGTTAAGGTGTGTTGTTACAATGTTGTCATGTGAAATTAAATGTGTCCATTGGTTTAGCATTGTTGACATTGGTTTAGCATTGAGTGATGAACTTCGAATATTCCACCATAATTTCAATGCAGCTACATTAATTATTTTAGGCTGGCGGTTGTGCCGTTGTCAGAGAAATATAACAGGTGTTTTCGAAGTTGTTCTTATAACAAAAGTCACAAGCTACTTACTTATTTTTACGTTTGGAGGCCTCATGTTTTTTCGGCATAATTTCTTCTTGTCTTATCCTACTTTTTGTTTGCTGGAAATCTTACTAGGCACCATGTTGACACAAAGGAGGTGACAAGCATGACCATTAAAAGGTTATCTGCACAAAGCCAAAAAGGAGTCGGGGGTCTGTGGAAGTGATAGTAGCTGATAGTAGATTCACGAGTATAAGGTTCATACATTTTTCATGGCTGCCTATAGTATACTTGTGCTATAATTTGTTGACTTATGAACGTTAGTGAAACATATTTTATTTGAAGCCAGTGTTATTAACAATAGTCAAATAATAATGAACATTCAATCTTGTTCATATCGTTTATTCATCTCTTTACCACTAGATGCCAGCATTTTCATCAACTGCACTTCTGATACCAACACCAAGTTACATTATAATAATCCTAAACTGTGATACTCTGTTCTTTATCCACAGCGCTGTTTTAAGAGCCCATGTATTCTCTGTTTTATGTAATCACAGAATGACTGGCTCCTGCTAAGGCGTCCAGCTGACATAAATAGGATCTTAGGGATTTTGTCATTCTTGGTGACAGGAGAAGTTCACAGATCCCTGCATGTTCAGGAACATGAGACGAGACATATTGTCAGATTACTCCCTGGCATCAATGCACATTCTGAGCTAAGGTACTGTCAGCTGTAGCGGTGGAGCCCAAGCATAGCAGCAGCTCTGCCTCTGGTTCCATGTGAAGGGATTTAAGAAACAAGCTTCTCTATTCATGGCACGGCTGGATTCTTTTGTATGCAGGCTGCAGGACATTGTAGACACTGAAGGCAGGCTCCATCTGAGACACTGTGACTGAAGAAAAAGCAATGGGCTAAGGATGGGATGAGTCTGCCAACTAGACTGAAGTGAGAGAAACATCCAATAGTGGCCAACAGATGTGATACCATACAAACATTGAGCTCCACAGGAAGTTGCTGAGGGGAGGACGACATGGAAACCATGTGTTTGATATATTTGATACCATTCCACTAATTCCACTCCAGCCATTACCACGAGTCCTTCATCCCAAATTAAGGTGCCACCGACCTGTGTTGGGCTCTCTTATTACATTTATGTCATTTAGCAGAAACTCTTATCCAGAGCTACTTACAGTAGTGAATGCATACATTTCATACAATTTCATACATTTTTATTTTTTTTCCTGTGCTGGCCCCCCGTGGGAATCAAACCCACAACCCTGGTGTTGCAAACACCATGCTCTACCAACTGAGCTACAGGGAAGGCTGTATCAGCCTAAAACTCTTCAACCTCTAAAAGGTTATTTGGGAATAATCTATTTGGCAGAGGAGAGACACTGTGGAAACAGAACAGACCAAAGTACTAAACAGTGTTTGTTTTGTTAAGTAAAGTTCAATACTCGCCACCACTGTGGAACTAGTTGGTATTCCACCCCTACACACTCTGTCTCTGTGTTCTGTTCTGCTGCTGTGTTCTGTTGGAATCCTCAGTGTAGCGTTACTTCCAGGCCAGCATGGGCTCAGTGGGTGTTCCTGTACACTGCGCTGCCCTGTGATGCCCTAGCACTGCCTACCGCTGCGTGGCTGGACTAAAGAGCAGGTTGGCAGGCAACTTTTCATTCGTCCACCTCCTCATCCCAGCTGGCAGTGGGCACCTTCTCATTCCTCCACCTCCTCATCCCAGCTGGCGGTGGGCACCTTCTCATTCCTCCACCTCCTCATCCCAGCTGGCGGTGGGCACCTTCTCATTCGTCCTCCTCCTCATCCCAGCTGGCAGTGGGCACCTTCTCATTCCTCCACCTCCTCATCCCAGCTGGCAGTGGGCACCTTCTCATTCGTCCTCCTCCTCATCCCAGCTGGCGGTGGGCACCTTCTCACCAGACTCAGATGATGGAGCATCCGCTCATCTCTGTCTGGGTTTCTCCTCACTGTTTCCAGGTCATCATCTTAGTCTAACTTTTAGTTCAGTTTTGGTTGTTTTGGTTCATTTATAATGACATTTATTGTCTGTAATAACCACTGAACCATAGCCGTCATTTTGATTTTGACACAAAGCCATTTTGATTTGTGAGCAGCAGGGCAGTGCCAATTCACTTGCCAATAACACCCAGTGCCTCGCTGAGAACAGTGAACCTCAGCAGGTCATTGCTTTTGAACACCAGTCAAAAATAAAGTCCGCCAAAACTCTCTTGAGCACAGCATGTTCAGGAGCCCTGACTATGCCACAAACCATAAATCAATTCATCACCAACTGTGGGGCCAACAAAGCGATATATCCAATGCCTCTTTTCAGGGAGGCATCATTGAAGTTTATGTAACACAGCTTTAGAAAGAGAACATTACGCAGTGTCCTTGAGACTGGAGAATAAGCACATTGCTATCCAGGATTATGACTAATCTTTCATTCTAAAATGCACCTGACTAAAGACTATCTAGACTAATGCCCCTGCTAGACTATCCTTGGTCCATTATGTACTGTATGTAATTAATGCAAATATGATTCTCATGCAGTATAAATGTGCAATGAGTATCTGCGATATTGTTCAAGGGCATTGTTTTGTATGTCAATTCTAGCCTGCAGTGCAGTGCACAACAAACTCCAGACAAAAAGGGAAGTCTCTTTTGACAGTGAGACTAATTGCTGTATATCTTGTCCTGTGATGCATTATGATGCTGTGCTGTGTTTCTGAGTTCAGTCAGTCTCTTCTTAGTAAAGTTTCTCTGGCTGTGTCCTGGTGATGGCTGGTGACTGGCTGTGTCCTGGTGGTGGCTGGTGACTGGCTGTGTCCTGGTGATGACTGGTGACTGGCTGTGTTCTGGTGATGGCTGGTGACTGGCTGTGTCCTGGTGGTGGCTGGTGACTGGCTGTGTCCTGGTGGTGGCTGGTGACTGGCTGTGTCCTGGTGATGACTGGTGACTGGCTGTGTCCTGGTGATGGCTGGTGACTGGCTGTGTCCTGGTGATGGCTGGTGACTGGCTGTGTCCTGGTGGTGGCTGGTGACTGGCTGTGTCCTGGTGATGGCTGGTGACTGGCTGTGTCCTGCTGGTGGCTGGTGACTGGCTGTGTCCTGGTGATGGCTGGTGACTGGCTGTGTCCTGGTGGTGGCTGGTGACTGGCTGTGTCCTGGTGATGGCTGGTGACTGGCTGTGTCCTGGTGGTGGCTGGTGACTGGCTGTGTCCTGGTGATGGCTGGTGACTGGCTGTGTCCTGGTGATGGCTGGTGACTGGCTGTGTCCTGGTGATGGCTGGTGACTGGCTATGTCCTGGTGATGGCTGGTGACTGGCTGTGTTCTGGTGATGGCTGGTGACTGGCTGTGTCCTGGTGGTGGCTGGTGACTGGCTGTGTCCTGGTGATGGCTGGTGACTGGCTGTGTCCTGGTGATGGCTGGTGACTGGCTGTGTTCTGGTGGTGGCTGGTGACTGGCTGTGTCCTGGTGATGGCTGGTGACTGGCTGAGTTCTGGTGGTGGCTGGTGACTGGCTGTGTCCTGGTGGTGGCTGGTGACTGGCTGTGTTCTGGTGGTGGCTGGTGACTGGCTGTGTCCTGGTGGTGGCTGGTGACTGGCTGTGTCCTGGTGGTGGCTGGTGACTGGTTTGTTGTTGTACACTGAGCATATCAAACATTAAATACACCTTCCATATATACCCACGTTTGCCCTCAGAACAGCCTCAGTTCATAAGGGCATGGACTCTACATGGAGGGATGCTGGCCCATGTTGACTCCATTGCTTCCCACAGTTGTGTCAAGTTGGCTGGATGTCGTTTGGGTGGTGGACCGTTCTTGATACACAGAGGAAACTGTTTAGGGTGAAAAACCCAGCAGCGTTGCAGTTCTTGACACAAACCGGCATGCCTGGCACCTACTACCATACCCAGTTAAAAGGGACTTAAACCTTTGGTCTTGCCCATTCACCCTCTGAATGGCACACATACACAATCCATGTCTCAACTGTCTCAATGCTTAAAAATCATTTTTTTAACCTGTCTCCTCCCCTTTATCTACACTGGTTGAAGTGGATTCAACAAATGACATCAATAAGGGATCATAGCTTTCACCTGGACACACCTGGTCAGTCTATGTCATGAAAAGAGCAGGTGTTCTTAATGTTTTGTATACTTCAACTACTGCAGCTTCACAGTGGGACTTGGCAGAGCAAAAAAGAAGATCAGAGAGAGAGGAGGATTGGGAAGAGTGTGATGGAGAGGTGGCGTGCTGCTCATGTCCTCTTCAGTTCAGTCACACACAGGCTGGCATGAAGATACACAATTCAAGTGGGTAGCACTCTCACATCCGAGGCCACCAGGGGCTATATCCCACTGAATCAAAAGGGGAGGATCTACTGTGGGGTTAAATAAATAAAATAAAAATAAAATAAAAATAACAGTCAGCTTTAATCCCTGTAGGGCCTATGAGACTGGTGGAAATCTATTTGTTCCTTTTCCAATCCTCAGATTACTCCTGTGGAGTAAATATGCTGTCTGATCACTGAGAACAACTTGGCACTGTGTATTTACAGTTATTTATAGACAAAGGAAAATGCCACATTTGCAAATACCAGTCCCATTATGATTACACAATACAAATATGGACAATGTAAATAGACATTTCATATGGATGACATCATCTGATCATTTAATGAGATTTCAAAACTGTAACTGCATTAAATCACAATCTTTTATCAATTTCCTCAAATGAGGAGATGCACTGTAGCTAACCCTTCAGCAGTGAATAGTCACAGAGAACAGCTCAGCCTAATGGACTCAGCTCTTATTCTCAGATTGATATAGGATCTAATCATGGGGCTACGGCATAACGAAGATCACTTTGAAAACCGCCCTCTGAAGTCAGTTCAAAGTGACATTTAATTTGCTGCAGTCCCTCTGTGGATATAAATAAATAAGATCTTGAAGAAAAAGGACAGGAGGCAGCTTTTAATCCTGTCGCTTTGATTCGGCAGGCGGCAGAGAGTGGAAGCAGGGTGGCATGGCGTGCTGGCCTGCGAGTGGAGGTGAGGACAGAGAGCATGGCTGAAGGCTAGGGAACACAAAGACCTCAGCCAGCTGTCCCGAGGGCGAGGACAGTCAGAGGGTTGGAGAGCCTCACTGCTACAGGGATGAGACTGAACCACTTTGACTTTTACTGTGACTAGAGAGTGGCTCATCCCATCTGGTCTCCTGCATTAGGAGTAGTATTGTCTGTGTAGGGAGCTACTTGCAGACTGCTTCACCAAGGCGGTGTGTGTGTGTGGTTAGAACATACTGTATGAAGGACACTGTGCACACTGCAGTACATCACTTCAAATACACAAACCTCTACTTTGTTTAAATTGAGGCCATGTTTTGGATACCACACTCTCCATGTATGTGCGTCATGTCAAAAAGCATTCAAATTCTGGTTTATATTTGGTTGCAGATGCGTCATAGTCAGTGCAATCCTTAGGCGAACCTGTCTATTATATATTCTGAAATTTGGTTCATTGAGGTGACTTTCTGACTCACTGACTTGTTCAGTTGCTCTGCTGGAGATGGGCTGAGAGCTCTTTATGTGTCATGTTTATTTGAAATCTTATTGGTTAGATTTGGAGATGCAGGATTTCATGATCTTTTGTACTCTGGCAGCAGCAGCCTGCAGAGACAGACTTGAATTTCACACTTGCTGAACATTTGCAACTGATTATTTAGAGAGTACTTTAGCTGAGAAAATGTTACTGCCAAACTTCTATCAAGACAGCCAGTGTCATTTGCCTTGTGTCTTTGATGTGCAACATCGATGTACGTGTTGGCTGCAATAGAACCATTCAGAATACATTCTGATTGGTTCTGGTCATTAAATCACTGTCACGTTTCTCCAAACAGCAAGAGAGAAAACCCAACGTTCAAGGCTGGTTTCCACTGAGATGATTAAAAACCTATTGTCTTTCTCCTCTCCCTCAGCCACAGGTCAGCCTGTGGCAGATACATATCAGCCTCTATTGAGTGGAATTAATTGGGAAGAGCTGGACTGTGCAGTGGGGATACAGTCTCTCTCCCTCTTCAGTTCCTACCCCTGGCTGGCTCGAGCATCCATAATCCCCCTTTTCACAGGGAGGGGAGGTGGCTTGTGCTGCAGTTCCTTGATAAGACAATGTTAATATTCTGTGTTGTGAGCTATGCATCAGAGCGCCGGTCAGAGGATCGGAACGGCACGTCGCGGGAATACCCATGAGCGCAGCTGTGTCGGTTTGTCGGAGACATACTGTATTTCTTAACACTTACACACATGGGCACACGTCACCGACACGTAACACACACATGCACTTGCAAAGATACATGCAAATATACACAGCACAAAGACATGGCGTTGGATAAAGTAAATCCAAGGTGTTTTACAAATGCAATACTGAACAAACAAACTGAGTCATATTTTCATTCATAATATACCCTTGTTGTTGAGTCATGAAGCTGTTGTGATTGGCTCCTATGATCCCAGAATACTACAATAACCTTAACTAATTAAAGGCATGTTTGCACGTCATGACCTGATGCTGCTGTCGTCACAGTTCTATTCACAAAGAAGGGACAGCAGCGGCCAGAGTGTCCAGGTCTAAATCTTTCTCTCCTGGTGTACACTTGCACGTGTCAGTGTAGTGTAGTGTCTGCTACACGTGGAGCTCTCCTCGGCATCAGTGGGCAGCTAGCTGGCTGCTAACTCCACTGTTTCCAACACATATGCCACACGGCAGATGTTCAACGACAGAAGAGCTCCAAAAAGCAGAAGGTTTTTCACAGCTGTGTTTTTATTCTACTCACATTAGAGGTTGGGTCAATAGAGCCCAGGTATGATCAATAGATTTGATTCTGCCTGAGAGGCTGACAGAAACCATTATAACAGGCCAGTTACATAATCCAGTGGATTTCCTGTGTTCCTATAACGTACTGTACTGGGTGGGGTGCTTTAATCAAACATACACAGCAAAAATTGGAGTGTTGAAATTTCAGGGTTAAACATTTCCGAGTTGATTTTCACTCCCAGAGTGTAATTTTAACACATTCTGATTTAAATGGTGTTCAGTGTTGGAGTTATTTGACAGAGTTGATCCGGTCAGTGTTAACCCAACTCCGCAGAGATGTAATTAAGCTCCGCCCATGCATTTCACTTCGTCGGTTGGAGACAGAGGAGACAAGTCGGCGCCATTTTCTCCCTCCCATGCAGTACTACACGGTAAGTGCAATTAACTCAAACTTAATGAAACAATTATAAATTGATGCTGAGAATTTCAGTATGAACAATGAAACATCTACAGAGAATATATGCCTAACAAAACCGTGTTTGTTGCCAAGTCTGAGCAGCAAATTTGTCCTGGTGATTAGCTAGCTAGAAGTGTATGGTAAGCTAGCTAACAGTTTGTTACTTAAACCGTCTCCAACTTTATCAATGATGATTTATTGAAAGGAAAAACAAAGCGTTATGTTTTTTTACTGTATAAAATCTTGTTTGAGGCAGGAGCTAACGTCTTTCCCCCCCCTTCACCAGTTAATTTTACTGAAATTACTAAGTTAAAGCTAAAGTACAAAATTAGCAGAAAATCGGGCTGTGACTGATATTAAACATTTATTAAACATTTAAGTGCTTCATTAAATACTGATGAGTCAATGCATAAGCAGCATTTTAATATCTCAGTCACAGCGCGATTTTCTGAAAATTAGTACTTTTTCCAACAGTGCAGGTCACAGAATCTGATGGGTCACCAAAAATGGTGTAACACTGTCGACTTAGCTTTAATCTTTATCGTTCTTCCTTTAAATGTTTATTTACTTTGTCAAACTTCCTTGCATGTCTCAGTCAAAATGCTGGTCCAGGTGAAGTACAGCCAACAGCAGAAATATGTGAAGCTGGATGAGGATGAAGGACGGTTTGACTTTATGCAATTCCATGAAAACGGTTAGCATGGCTTTAAAAACTCGTTGTGCAAGCTCCTTAATGTTGTCGATTCTAATTTTCATTACATGCCTTTATCAGACTCTTTTATACGGTAAATGGGGTTAAATTGCTAATCATTTTCAGTTCTGTAATGTGTGCTTCATAGAGTGTAAAGTATTAATATACACCAAAACAGTCACGAAAAAAAGCCAATCATCAATTTGGACTTAAGAGGGAATGGGTTATGTAATGGAAAATGCTCTAGGTCTATTTAAGGGTTATACAGTGTGTATTCAACGTGAAGAGTTATTGGCTGTGAGGCAAGAAACAGTGCTGACTTCAAAGGCACATTCAGTTTGACCTTACTATCTTTTCCAGTCATTGAGAGATTTTGCCTGCCACCTGATGCAAAAGTTATATACAAGGATGCAACAGGGACAGAAGTTGATGCAGAAATATTCAGCGACCTCATTGGACAAGGCAATGTGGTGCTGACACTATTCTCAGATCAGGGTGAGATATCAAGGCAGGTATAATAAAGAACTTTACACCTTACATAATATAATTATTTGCATTTTTTCTATTCCTTTAGAATTCTCTGATTTCTCCTTGTCTTCTGCTTCTGAGACGTCTGACTCAAGCTTCAGCTCAAGTGCATCAACTATAATCCTAGATGATGTCCCTAGCAAGAGACAAAGAATTGAGGATACACATGATGCTGTGTCTGCTGAACAGGTTTCTTAATGCTTTCACATTTTTTCACTCTGAGTCTCTAGAAAAGCTATTTATCACCATGTTTTGTATTGTAATGTTTTTGTTTTGTATTAGTTGATTGAAGCTGTGCTAAGAGGCAAGTCTGGGGGTGAAGAAGTACTACAGGAGTACCAAACAACAGAAACCCTAACAGATGCTGCAAGAAGAAAAATGGTTAACATCCTGGTGGCTTACATGATTGACAATCATGGGTATGTTTGTTTCACATTGTTTTTATTTGTACCAGATAACTGCATGGCCATTGCATAAATGTACTAATTTAATATCTCCTCTCAGGCACCGCCCCACTAAAGCAATCAGAGAAGATTATGCGCGTGGGATAGTGATGTTGTTCCCTTCCCTCAAGGATCCATACTCCAAGAAGGGCTATGTAATAGGCATTATTATTGTTAACTCTTTCATGTCATGTTGTGACACACAACTGTGGATGACATTGATATTTGAATTCCGTGAGATTTCTCATGAGCCTGGTATGACAACGCATTTATTTTCTTTTTTTCCATTTCAGGAACACTTCTATGATGCTGCAAGCAGCACAGGATACATTTCTGGCGTCTGAAAACAGTCCAGAGGAAGATTCGTCGAGGATCTGCACTGCTACCAAATAGCCCAATTGACTTTTCTCCAGGGGGCCCAAATTTCCAAAGGACTGTTAATGTTGAAAGGCAGCTTGATGGTGATGCTTGCCAAGAGGCCATGTCTTTGCTCAACCATACCACAGACAATTCCCTGATTTTTCCAGAAGATGAGAGAGACGTTTCAGCACCGTCAGAAGCTCGTTAATGACCCAGGCAGAAGTGTTGATATCCTCTCCAGCTTCCCAAGATTCCTGGATACAAAAGGATTGGTAAGTTTGGGATGAGATGTTTAGAATGGCTTGAAATTTGAAAGTATTTCCTGAAGTAGTAGTTTAATATCTTCTTTCTTAAAGGTGGACCAAGACTTCACTCTCCTATTTGATGGCGACACATCCTCCAGGCTTCTTCAGAAATGGGATTTGTTCTTCAAGCCAAATGTCATAAAAGAGGCTAAGCGGCTCACCTCAACACCAGAGTTGCGTCGCTTGGTGCAGTCAGCAGAAAGTCCCCCAGGAAGTGATCTTGATGAGCCAACAAGTGAGTTTTTATTTTATTTTAATAAATTTGCTATAATTGCAGTTAAATTATAACTGCAATAATATTTCATTTGTTTATTCTGTGTATCTCTGAACGTTGATCTGATTTTTGGGATAAATGTGACTAATAGATGGATGACTGTTTAAAACGTTCTCATAATGCCTCCCTGTTCTCATTCAAACTTTAAAAGTATTACATTTGAAGAGTTTTCAGTTAATTCTTGTGACTCTTTGTCCTCAGCCTACGACCAAGAAATGGCTTCCCTGTTGTTGCTGTTACATCTCCTTCCACCACCTCCAGGGGGACTGAAGTCTCCCAAAATTAGTGCATGTGATGCAGTTGAGACTTGTTGTCTTTCATAAGGTAATTATATTATTAACGTGATTATAATAATTTGTCACGTCACCTTCTTAGCCACATATGTAAATGAGGGTTGTTAAAAAGTGGATGGAATTGTAATTAAGTCTTCATTCCCATCTTGCACTAGCCAATGAAAAGCTGTTTGAATAATCACTTCTATAATGTAGTTTTCTCTGGCTGCACATTATTCTTGTCTAATTTTCAGTTTTCTGATCTCAACCCTAGTCATGCTGCAGTTTGGAGGAGCATCTCCGCAACCAGCAGGATCGGCAGCCGTACCTCCTCGCTGTTGGGCGTCAGAAGAGCAAGATTGAGAGCTTCTACATCACAATGGATAAGCGTCTCATCCCATTTAAGGCAAACCGTTTAATTCATTGAAGTATTTCCATGTTTGTAATAACTATTCATTTGATATCATGCATGATCTTCTTGAGGGTGTGGTTCAGTATGAGATCAAATTGCTTTTTGGATATCTCACGCAACACTATGTCAGAACAGGACTTGCTTTCCAGGATTTATTGTTTTGATTATGGATTTTTAGAATGAAAAAATCTTCCTACAAAGATTATTTTGGAGAGTTTTGGCAATGGCATTGGTTTGAATTCTATTCAGACATTGTCTTGTGAAAAACATCCCACTGTTTGACATTATTCCTGCAGGAAACAAAAACTGGAATTTGTTACTGTTGTTATTTCAAATAATGAACATAGTTTTTTCACCTTCTCTCACTCTAGGTATGACAATATATTTAAAGCATTTGATTGTTGACCACCACAAACTATTTAAGCACTTGTATCCACATAGAAACTTGATACCTAAGCATCATTTTATGATCCTTTACCCATCTTCTATAAGGAAAATTGGCCCCTTATTATATACGTGGTGTATGAGGTTTGAGGCCAAACACAAGCTGTTTAAAGATTGTTTTAAAAATTTCAAAAACATAACCAAATCGCTTGCTAAAAAGCATCAATGGCCATTGCTTATCACTGGGAAACCTTCACCCTCAAACAAAATGAGTATGGGCCAATTAAATCTTTTCTCTTCAGAGATGAGAATGTCGTCAACAATGAAATGCTTGAAACGATCTTGTCAAAAGATGTTTTCTCAACTAGTTGGGTTAAAGTTGATGGTGTAGAATTTAAAGCTGGACTAGTTATTTGCAGTGCAATGGAAGAAGACATGCCAGTCTTTTGTCAAATAAGTGATGTACTTTTGGTTGAAGATCTTTTTTTTTTTTTTGACAAACAAGCTATTTACAGAGAATTTTGATGACCATCATCATGCATTCAGAGTATTACGAAGTGTGGAAAGATGTCTACTAAAAATGTCTGAGCTTAAATTTCATAAACCGTTTGATATTCAAAGCTCATACAATGTTTCAGATGAAAGTATGTACATTATACCTTCATTCACAATGTTTTAATTCAACTGACTGCAAGGGAGAAGGCACAAATAAATGTTTTTGACAATGATTGTTTATTGTGATTCATTATTATTATTATTATAAGTATATATTTAATTAAATAATATTGAATAAATTAACAATTCATTTTAACATTTTTTCAGTGTAGATAATTGACACTTTAGGGAGTGAAATTAACACTACCCAAATAGTTAATAAAAATTAACACTACCCAAATAGTTAATAAAAATTAACTCGGAGCAGTGTTACTTTAACTCTGTTTTGCGAGTTAAAGAAGGAACTCTGGCAGAGTGTTAAATGTTTAACTATTTTGAAAGTGTTAATTTAACTCTGGAGAGTGTGGACCTATATAAACCCTCAAAAAGTGTTGAAATCAACTCTGTGGGAGTTAATTCAACACTGGACTTTTTGCTGTGTACCACAACAACATTGTTGTTTTAGGCCCCACTACAGTCACTGTTTGGTGGAAAAGAGCGGAAATGGGCGCCTCCAGAGGTTGGGGATTGTTACTGGGAATTTGTGACCCCGTCAGATTTGGGGTGATCCCTGCGGTTCTATGGTTCAGTGGAAAAAGAGTGTTCTGATGTTGAACTCAATGATGGCAGGTTGCCAGTTAACCTCTCAACACTCTAATAATATTACACACAGACACACACACATAACATGCACATACATGCATACTGACACCACACACACACACACACACACACATACACTTTCACACTCACCACATACGCTGCTGCTACTGTCTATTATCTATCCTGTTGCCTAGTCACTTTATGCCTACCTATATGTACAGTACATAGCTACGTACCTCAATAACCTTGTACCCCTGCACGTCGACTCTGTACTGGTACTCCCTGTATATAGCCATGTTATTTTCTACTCCCTGTATATAGCCATGTTATTTTCTAGTCCCTGTATATAGCCATGTTATTTTCTTCTCCCTGTATATAGCCATGTTATTTTCTTCTCCCTGTATATAGCCATGTTATTTTCTACTCCCTGTATATAGCCATGTTATTTTCTACTCCCTGTATATAGCCATGTTATTTTCTTCTCCCTGTATATAGTCATGTTATGTTCTACTCCCTGTATATAGCCATGTTATTTTCTACTCCCTGTATATAGCCATGTTATTTTCTACTCCCTGTATATAGCCATGTTATTTTCTACTCCCTGTATATAGCCATGTTATTTTCTACTCCCTGTATATAGCCATGTTATTTTCTACTCCCTGTATATAGCCATGTTATTTTCTTCTCCCTGTATATAGCCATGTTATTTTCTTCTCCCTGTATATAGCCATGTTATTTTCTACTCCCTGTATATAGCCATGTTATTTTCTTATCCCTGTATATAGCCATGTTATTTTCTTCTCCCTGTATATAGCCATGTTATTTTCTACTCCCTGTATATAGCCATGTTATTTTCTACTCCCTGTATATAGCCATGTTATTTTCTACTCCCTGTATATAGCCATCTCCCTGTATATAGCCATGTTATTTCTTCTCCCTGTATATAGCCATGTTATTTTCTACTCCCTGTATATAGCCATGTTATTTTCTACTCCCTGTATATAGCCATGTTATTTTCTACTCCCTGTATATAGCCATGTTATTTTCTACTCCCTGTATATAGCCATGTTATTTTCTACTCCCTGTATATAGCCATGTTATTTTCTACTCCCTGTATATAGCCATGTTATTTTCTTCTCCCTGTATATAGCCATGTTATTTTCTACTCCCTGTATATAGCCATGTTATTTTCTTCTCCCTGTATATAGCCATGTTATTTTCTTCTCCCTGTATATAGCCATGTTATTTTCTTCTCCCTGTATATAGCCATGTTATTTTCTACTCCCTGTATATAGCCATGTTATTTTCTTCTCCCTGTATATAGCCATGTTATTTTCTACTCCCTGTATATAGCCATGTTATTTTCTACTCCCTGTATATAGCCATGTTATTTTCTACTCCCTGTATATAGCCATGTTATTTTCTACTCCCTGTATATAGCCATGTTATTTTCTACTCCCTGTATATAGCCATGTTATTTTCTACTCCCTGTATATAGCCATGTTATTTTCTTCTCCCTGTATATAGCCATGTTATTTTCTACTCCCTGTATATAGCCATGTTATTTTCTTCTCCCTGTATATAGCCATGTTATTTTCTACTCCCTGTATATAGCCATGTTATTTTCTACTCCCTGTATATAGCCATGTTATTTTCTACTCCCTGTATATAGCCATGTTATTTTCTACTCCCTGTATATAGCCATGTTATTTTCTACTCCCTGTATATAGCCATGTTATTTTCTTCTCCCTGTATATAGCCATGTTATTTTCTTCTCCCTGTATATAGCCATGTTATTTTCTTCTCCCTGTATATAGCCATGTTATTTTCTACTCCCTGTATATAGCCATGTTATTTTCTACTCCCTGTATATAGCCATGTTATTTTCTACTCCCTGTATATAGCCATGTTATTTTCTACTCCCTGTATATAGCCATGTTATTTTCTTCTCCCTGTATATAGCCATGTTATTTTCTACTCCCTGTATATAGCCATGTTATTTTCTACTCCCTGTATATAGCCATGTTATTTTCTTCTCCCTGTATATAGCCATGTTATTTTCTACTCCCTGTATATAGCCATGTTATTTTCTACTCCCTGTATATAGCCATGTTATTTTCTTCTCCCTGTATATAGCCATGTTATTTTCTTCTCCCTGTATATAGCCATGTTATTTTCTTCTCCCTGTATATAGCCATGTTATTTTCTACTCCCTGTATATAGCCATGTTATTTTCTTCTCCCTGTATATAGCCATGTTATTTTCTACTCCCTGTATATAGCCATGTTATTTTCTACTCCCTGTATATAGCCATGTTATTTTCTTCTCCCTGTATATAGCCATGTTATTTTCTACTCCCTGTATATAGCCATGTTATTTTCTACTCCCTGTATATAGCCATGTTATTTTCTTCTCCCTGTATATAGCCGTGTTTTTTTTACTCATTATTTGTATTCCTTTTTCACTGTGTATTTATTCCTTGTGTCCCTATTTCAATTTTTTATAAAATGTTGTATCTTATCTTTGACTCTGCATTGTTAGAAAAGGACCTGTAAATAAACATTTTGCTGTTATTCTACACCTGTTGTCTTCAAAGCATGTGACAAATAAAATGTGATTTGATTTGACATAGTCGCTGTCCCTGAATAATTCCCCTTGCCATGCAAACTCTCCATTTGAGAGGGCCTAATTACATAACCCCATCAATCTTCCTCTGCTCATTTCCAAAGCACTGAAAAAGTAACACAGTGTTCAGAAAACACAACAACAGATTAACATCAGCTCAGAGAAATGAGGCCTGGCTATCTCAGAGGAAATGGCTGTACAGAGCAGAGATGCAGGAGGAAGGGCAGTGTACACTAGGTCTGAGTGGTGTTGTTGTTTAGGAGGCAATGAGCGAGGGAGTGAGGGAGGTAGAGATTAGGACACTGGGCTGCAGCCCAGGGGGATGTCATGTCGGGTGTGGAGCACTCTGGGAGATTGCCACAGTAACCTTCAAAGAAGGGGCCCCAGCAGTTTGATGGCCTGGCTCTCTAATAAACCTAGTCAATGTCAGTCAGTCACACTGAATAACAGCAGCCAGCGTATGTCTGGCGTGCAAATCAGTCCAAATGAAATGGAATGGATGAGAGGATACGGGATGCATCTCTATATCTAGGTTACATTTTCTCCCTGGTCCAACTTTCATATCCTATGAGAATGCCTATGTTTTTGCATTTGAGATCGCATGTGTGGATGAGTGTGAGCTAGTGTGAGATCGTGTGAGCTACTGTGAGCTACTGTGAGCTAGTGTGAGATTGTGTGATATCGTGTGAGCTGGTGTGAGATCGTGTAAGTTGATGTGAGCTAGTGTGAGATCGTGTGAGATCGTGTGAGCTAGTGTGAGCTAGTGTGAGCTAGTGTGAGATCGTGTGACCTAGTGTGAGCTACTGTAAGCTAGTGTGAGCTACTGTAAGCTAGTGTGAGCTAGTGTGAGATTGTGTGAGATCGTGTAAGCTAGTGTGAGCTAGTGTGCGATTGTGTGAGCAGGTGTGTGCTAGTGTGCCATTATGTGTTTGTGTGTGAGACTTATAGAAGGCTGGTGCTGGTGCCGAGGTTGTGCCACTGCTGCAGGTGTTCCTCTCTCTCTCTCTCTCTCTCTCTCTGTCTCTCTCTCTCTCTCTCTCTCTCTCTCTCTCTCTCTCTGTCTCTGTCTCTGTCTCTCTCTCTGTCTCCATTCAATTCAATTCGAAGGGCTTTATTGGCATGGGAACTTGTGTTTACATTGCAAAAGCAAGTGAAATAGATAATAAACAAAAGTGAAATAAACAATATAAAATGAACAGTAAACATTACACTCACAAAGGTTCCAAAGGAATAGAGACATTTAAAATGTCGTATTATGGCAATAATATCCGTCTGTCTGTCTGTCTGTCTGTCTGTCTGTCTGTCTGCTCTGCTTTCTACAGCAGAATCCTGGGACCTCATTATTCCAGCTCCAGGGGAATTGATCAAACAATGCATTTAAACAGGGAGCCATGATAATCAGCCAACAGCCATCTAATTAACGGTGCTCAGGAAAACATGTATATTTCAGCAGCCGTCTGCCACAACATTGGAACATTTTCCACCAGAATTTTGAACCCAAAACACATTTGTATGTTTTACAGCTCAATAAGTTAGTTGTTTGTGTTGCACAGAGGGACACAAAGAGGGTTTTTGTAAACTGTCATGATGAGGACCCGAGAAGAAAAGGAGTCCTTTATACTAATCGATGGAGAGAACATTCAGACTGTCAACACAATTTGCTACTATTGTGTCATACAATTTATTTCCATTCATCACATTTCATTTGCATGTTTATGTCATGAGTGCCCTCTGATGTTCAGAGACCAGTGTGCCACAATGGAAAGTAATTCCCCCTTCACCCCCCCCCACCCCCAACCCCACCCAACACACACACACTCTCTCTCTCGTTCTCTCTCGTTCTCTCTCTCTATGTTATGACACAAATAATAATTCAAGCCCATGCCTCCAAATAAATCAATGATGTTTTCTGTTGCTAATGTGTGCATGTCTAATGGGCCTGTTAACAACTGTCCCGCTATGCCAGACGGCCAGTTGGAGAAATCATCCCGTCTTTCACTTGAGGCAAACCCTGTTACCAGCAGAATACCAATCCACTGCTGTGACACAGGTCTTGTGTCTGGACCCGCTCGGATGAGGATAAATCAGACCAAACCAAAATGTTCTGGAGGCAATCCGGTTAGAAGTGCAGCAGAAAGGGATTCTAATAAGCCACGTAGTGAGTAGCCTGTCCTCTGTGTCCATTTATAAATGGATACTCATAGAAATATAACAAATGAATGTCGTTGCCTCTGGCACATGCTCTCCAGTACTCTGGTCACATTCACAGCCTTATTTGGTGCATTTGAAGAAAAAAAAATGTGAGTGGCTGCAATTGCCAACCTGTCACAATAGTTTGAAATATGCATGCATTGCTATCTACAAATGAACAGCACACCAATTCTCCACCCTCACATGCCAGCAAGTTGCAATTTACTAATAATGGTAAATGTTGATTGTGAGAACGTGATTCAATGCAAAAACGGACATTCTGAACTAGCCTATTCAGCAATGAAGTGGCCTACTCTCAGACTCTAGTCTCTGGCTCACTCCACATAGTCACAGCTTTACACAATGTAAGGAAGAACCACTGAGGATGGAAAGAGCTGCCAGTGCAGATCACGGTCAGCAGTACACTGTAATCTTTATGTGAGAATACTTTACTGCCTTGCCATGGTAGAATTCTGCTGTGACCCAGAATCAAACTCTCTGAGACATCTTCTCTGAGAACCCCACTATAGGCAACTCCCACTCCACACTCATGATCACTTGTCTGGCACGGTTGCCTCTGACATGGACCTGCTATGGGTCAACCTTGCTTGACCTGCCTGTCTGTGAATTTAAATTACATTTGTTATGTAAATAATATCCTTGACTCACTTATTCATTCATTGAGTAAGTTTGACAATCTAAATGCATGCCTTGTTCTGATTCAGAACTTGCCAATGACAATTCAAATGGCATGCTGTGGCTACTCTTTGTCCCATGGGACATGGTGGTCTAGAATGTAATAGGCCTGCTTTCAGTACCATTTTGACTGCTGCTGTCAATGGTGTGTGTACTGGGAGCGGAGTCAGGTGCAGGAGAGCAGAGAGTTGTGAACAGGCACACACTTTATTTAGGCAGGAGAAACCAACAGACGGACGCCACTGCGTCAAAAACCTCTAGCCAATATGCCAATGTGCAAAAACACGCAAACAGTCACAATAATGTGTACATGCAAATAAACATACCTGGTGATAATAAAACACGGAATAAACGCACACCAGAAATAGCGTGGCAAACATGACACGTAACACGAAACAATCACACACAAAGACATGAGGTGGAACAGAGGAATAAATACATGTAGTGTGATTGGGGAATGAAAACCAGGTACCAGGGAACAAGACAAAACGGCGATGGCTAGACAGCCGGTGACGTCGACCGCCGAACGCCGCCCGAACAAGGAGAGGAGCCGACTTCGGCGGAAGTCGTGACAGCTGCATTAAAGCATCCATAATTGGCATCATTTCAAAAGCCTAGGTCCAAACTCCTGACCTGTCAATCACTTGTCCACCTGTCCATATCCTGATGCCGAGTCACTTTTACCCTGCCTTCATGTACATATGTACCCACTCTCTGCACATTTGTTCTATCAGTCTGTAAAATGCATTTAATTATTCTATATTCAGAAAGGAAAAAGCTACAATGTTCTTCTATATTTGAACATGACTGCCTCTTCCATGACCCACAAACTAGAAACACTATGGCCATTCTCATGTATTTTAGTTGATTCCTCTTGTGTTTCTATTTTCTATATTATTTTTTAACTCTGCATCGTTGGGAAGGGCTCATAAGCAAGCAATTCATGATAAAGTCTACACCAGTTGTATTCAGCGCATGTGACCAATACAATTTGATTTGATTTTGACACCTGCCGATGCCAACACCTGTTCCACACACATTTGTAGGCGATTTAAACGTCCTGGGTCAAATATTACTCAAATACATTACATTATATCTGCTCCACTCGTTTTTTACTTGTCGTTTATTCCCATTGTACAAAGAGAGAGAATGTTTGGTATCTGTATGCAGACACAAGACCCCCTCCCTCCGTTATGTCGCGCCGCTGCTGCTTCGCTCTGCTCTCCGATTGGACCGCCGCTGCGGAGGGCTGGCGTTAACGCAGCCTCGCTGTCTGGCGGTAGTTGCATGTAGCAGCCGTAGGCCGACAGAGACAATAGGGCAAGTCAGGCTGACAGAGGTACTGACGAAGCAGACAGAAGCACCAGCAAGGTGATATTATTGTGCGCCGCTGTGCATATTGGCAACAAAGCGTTAAATCTGCACTATTCAGAGACACGATTTTGCACAGGAAATCAGACCAGTCCTGTAACGGTTTATCCTGCTGTACAATTAAAGTTTCTGCTGAACGGAATGACAGCACCAGCTATTGCATGCAGCGCAATCTGAAAGGTAAGATACATTGATAACAATGGATCATCATTGTTGGTTGGATCATAACAATTTCAATCAATTTATCAGTGCTTTTATTTGGATTTTATAGACCTGCTTATTGATTTTGCATAATGTTTCACACATTCATTATTCCTGCTGGTCTGTTTTCATCCCATAATGACATGTTTACAAGCAAGTCGATGTCCTTTAAAACATGGTTTAGAATTAGCTATGTGGTTTACATTGTGTGCTTACATCTCTCAAATGGTTATTTGTTGTGCATTATTGTCTTACTGTAACCTATTATTTAATACATCTACGGCATCGTAACATGTAGCCTGAGACCAGTATAGTAAACAGTAGGGGAAGGACAATGGGCATGATAGCCTATGGCTGAAGCTATTTGGCTTGATAGCATCATAGTGAAATAGCCTTCCAATGAATTGCAGTGATATGTATGTATATTAATAAATACCTGTGTAGAAGGCCATTTGAAATATATATGATGCGCTCAAGTGCTACATCTGTCATTGTAAACTCTTGTGTATTGGTATGGATGTTCCTATGCTCCTCTCCTTGGTGCCTTGTCTGTTCACACACAGACACACACACACACACACACACACACACACACACACACACACACACACACACACACACACACACACACACACACACACACACACACACACACATTTACCTTTTACACAAATTATTTTTCTATTCTTAACACCTACAGTAAAGTTCCATATGAATCCTCCATGCTACTTGTAGACACAACATGCCATTGTTCTCGTCAGACGCTGTAGATAATAGCGTCTGACGATAATAGCGTCTATGCTTTGTCTGTGCTGGGACATGTGATCCAAAGACTTGTGTGTTTTGTGGTCACTTAGCCAGAGCATTCAGAGGATATCTATTCTACCCTTTGCCTTTGTCAGCTTCATCTCACATTGGCCATACAGCAGTGTGAGATGGAGAAACAGCTATAGCATTCAGAGCATATGCAAACTATATTCTTTATGAAGTGTCCCTCTCTGACCATACTGTAGATGTAATGGGGATCATATACAGATACTCAGCATTACCCTGAGCAGCAGGTTGGATTGCTTTCCTCTCAGACAGACAGTGTTATGTAAGCAACGTAAGTGAAAACAGTTGACTTTGCTGTTGGTGGAGGTTGGAGAAACCCCTCTGGTGATTTTTAATGGTTTGTGAGAGACAACAGAAACCCATCCCTCTCTTACGACGCAAACTCCATTCTAGATGTACCGTTATATCATTCAAATTGTGAGCTTTGTGATTTGAGAGCTGCTGGTTTGGGTGCATTGTGGGCGTTGTCTTACTGGCACTCACCTGTTTGTATTTGACAATAACACGCTAAGGGCATCAAGGTGCCAGTCTGTCTGGCATTTCTCCTTGACTGTGAGAGGAAACAACAGTGGCACCCAGTTCACCTAGTCCTTGGGATATAGCCTATTTTACTAGTGGACAGACCCCAGGAGAAGGACTTCTGCACTGTTCTGCACTGTTCTATCTTTTGGTCTAAATTGCTCACTGTTACAACACCAAATAAACCATGTTGACCCGTATTATTCATAAGTGTTATGAGTCATGACTACTAAAGCACCCTCCACACAGGCTGACCTGTTCTGCACATTAGTTCTGGTACTATACAAACACACAAAACTATATCCACATCCCCTAGCTGTTTGGAAATGTAGGACAATGTACTTTTTTGAAGATGGTAAAATGGGCTGTTTTAGATTTGTTCAAATATTTACAGCAAATAGAGGAGAATGGCCCCCACTCCTCAGTTAAACAAAGAAAACAGTACATTGGCTGGATGTTCTGTTTGGGTTTAGGACGTACTCCAATAGCCTGCCAACATGGTCAATGGCCCAGGTAATTGAACTATCTACCAGACCAGCAGAACTCAAATTGCAATCTCACTGCATCAACGGCCTTCAGTCCAGTAAAGCTGTAGTAGGACTTCTCTAAGTAACTGTTATACCTTTGTTGGAATACCTACTGCACTGAACAACAACACAGAGAACATGCTATGCACACACAATCAACTGTAGATAGATGCTGTGTTGCATCCATGGATGAATGCATTTTACAACATCAAAGACCATGTCACAATTTCCATTTGAATCTAAATGGCTAAGTAAGACAAGGCAGTGGAAGTGTGTTACAGAGGACATGGGACACGTTTATAAGAGTGCCAGACTCCTCATTTAATCATGGACTGGGCGACAATCATCCACATCGTAACTGTGGGAGACAGGCAGGGCCATGAAGAATAAAACTGTGATCCCATTTCAGTTCACAGCTCAGTCTCTTGATTTGTGTAGATTTTGACATGTTAATCAATCATTTACATTGTTGTTTTCCCTCTAGACAATCGTACTTAATCACATCAAATCTTGCTAACAAAGCTTGAGATTCACAGTTTACATTGCATATCTACAAATGAATCACTCCGGCTCATATTACAGTGATGGTAACATTTTGTAGGTGGATTACCTCTTTACTCCCAGATCTATTGATTAGACATTAGACATTATTATTAGCTGTAAATACTCAAGAATGGACCTTGGCAGGCAGCATTGATCAGCTGGCCAAGGCAGCTCTTGCTGTGCTGCTCTTTCTGTTGTGTGTTTGTGTGAGGGTAAATGTGTCTGTGTGCACGTGTGTGAGTGTGGACAGGAGGAGGCAGATGACCATTGCTCAGCACTTTGTGCGGGTTGTCACGTTTCCTACCTATAGTCACATAGCACCCAGACTGTAAGTCAATCAATATTCCTGGCATCGCCAGCAATTAACTACAGCCTGCCTGCCTGCCTGTCTGCCCTCTATGAGCTGTGAGCTGCAGCAAGGCGACAAAAAGGTCCTCAGTGTCCAGGCCTCTCACTGCACTGCCCAGCCCCTCCCCCATCTGCAGTACTACCCTTTGGGCCCTCCAGTCACCAATCCTCATCGACCACCTTTTCTCCAGTGTGTTATGCAAAGACCAGCGTCACATGGGGATACAGGAGGAGGGGTGGGGATGAGAGCTGTGACTCAAGGTACACCAGTCAAACTGTGCTCCATCTGTGCTTTGAATACAGATGAGCTGAATCCCATTGAGGAGAGACATGGCACGGTGGGCACAGTGCTCTATCTGTGTGACAAACAGAGCTTGGTGCTCCCAGAGGTCCTCCTGGGAATAGCGGTGGCATGAATATTCCTGGGACGGGGACTGGGGGCAGGAAGCGGGGACGGGGAGCGGCGAGGGAGCTGCTGTGGGGCTGAGTCAGGGCTGCAGCAGAGGAGCAGAGCTTAATTACCACTGTTTGACTCTCCTTTCATCTCCAGGCTCTTTGATATGACACAAACCATGCAAACGTGTGTGTGTGTCTGTGTGTCTGTGTGTCTGTGTGTTTGTGGCGCTGGTTTATCTTCATATGTAGAAGAGAAACGGGACTGGGCTGCCTAGGCTGTTGTGTGTTTTAATAACCTTGTCAGTAGGATGCTGACTGGACTGCTGCTAGTAGTCATAGTACTGCTCTGATGGACAGCCAGCTGGCTCCCCTGTTGAAACAGCCCCCTCAGTGAATTGTCACACATGTACAATGCATAAACTCACAGAAAAATAAGTACACACACACTCACGCACACACACACACGCACACACACACACACGCACGCACGCACGCACGCACACACACACACGCACACACACACGCACACGCACACGCACACACTGTGGAGCCGTCCCTGAGGCATACACAGATGGACTATCCACAGGATGTCTCTCGCATCCTGTCTCATTCAACACATTTTTTATCTTCATTAATGAGAGATGGCACAATTCTGCTGTACCATCAGGGCCGTGAAGTTCATTCAGTCATTCAGAGATTTGTCTGCCCTGGGTGATGAAAGAAAGGATATTGCAAATGAGTGTTTCTTGGCTTGTCGTTACATGGTCTTGGATCAGACGGCCGACTGAAACAGACCTGCAATGAGCTGAGCTGACAACATTTCACCGGCAGGCAAGATAATACAATTTTCTGTCAAGAATGAACCACTGTTGTCGCTGTGTCTCTCCTTTGCCATGCAAGTGAATGTTGAGTTGGTGCTCTGAGTAATTTGAGGCTCAGACCTAGACTAAAGCTTTTATGGATCTCACAGAACTCTAACAGGAGACATTTTGAAACAAAGTTTTGGAGGGCAAAGAAGACTAACAGAAGAAGCATAGCCAAATGATCTGAATCCAGAGTGCGAGTGACTGATTAGTGAAGTGGAAAGGGAATTAGCTGTCTCTGTTCTTTCCTCTGCAGTGGTTGTGTTCCCCAGCACTGTTCTCTGGGTGGAAACAGGTCTGTGATCTCGGTCACTTGAAAGGGGCTTCACACAGCGGAAAGTAGATCTGTGTTTAACGCAGGATGCAATGGTTACATAAGAGCTTATTTGTCTCGGATACAAAACACTCAGTGTCTTTGATGTTGTCGATAAGCGAGGTGTGTCTCTCTGTGTGTAGAGAGGTGAGACACAAAAGCCATTGGTGTATCCACCATTTTCATTGTATAGGCTACGTGCCTATCTCTCTTTAACCTTGCATTCCTTCCTGCTCCCCCTGTTAACTTCTTTAGGAACAACAGCAGTCACCAGATCCCTGTGCTCCAGGCATCTCTCCCAGGCAGAATGAGCTCCTCTCCCCACGGGTCCCACGGGTCTGGGTCCCGCGCCTCCATCGACATCCTGGAGGAGCTGCAGCTCATTGCTGCCCAGAACCTGGAGAAGCTAGACATCAGCAAGTACTATGAGGTCATCAGAGAGCTGGGTAAGGGTACCTATGGGAAAGTGGACCTGGTCATCCACAAAATCAGAGGTGAGTTTGTCTCTGATGGAAGCTACCTGTGCCGTTGACAATAACCAATGTGTTATATTCATGTCAGTTGGTCTATTCCAGACACACCATCAACAGAGCGCAACAAAACAGAAACATTGCTTGCTGATGTGAAAACAACCAAATCATATTTTTTCTGGGGTTTTATATGTGTTTACAATCAGAACATTTAGATTCACTCCAGATTCCATCTCCAATGTATTTTTTTTACATGTTTTCTTTCCATGGTCACAGTAATCTTACACATCTTTGAAGTATTTAGATCGCTCCACTCTTTAAAGAATTCATTTGTGGACCATAATTATAGCGAATGCAGCGTCCCTAGTTTCGGAATAGCAGTGAAGCACAAACCCCATCCAGATTGCTTATCAAAATGACCTATTTTAGCAAATCTTTTCAACCTTTGTGACATAAAATGCAAGCCAAAATGTCAACCATCTGCTCAGTCCACTTTACAGACTTGTCTAACCAACTCAGAAGTGTGTGTGTGGAGGGGGGTGGGGGGGGAGCAATTGACCCTCCTACATCTAGAGGAATAATGACATACACAAGCCACCAAAGTGCACAGTTTGTCCTCAGCTCTTTTATAAAGCAGAGAAAGGACACACCATCTGGAAGTATCCAAAACCACTATCACTGGGTTGTCATTAGACCTAAATCATGTTACATCCAGGCTGTATCACAACCGGCAGTGATTGGGAGTCCCATAGGGCGATGCACAACTGGCCCAGCGTCGCCCGGGTTTGGCCGGTGTAGGCCGTCATTGTAAATAAGAATTTGTTCTTAACTGACTTGCCTAGTTAAACAAAGGTAAAAAATAAAGTATTTACCCAGCTCTCGGATCCCACGCTGCCATCATATTACATTCCCCAATTCAAACATTTGACGCTACCAGCTCAGGACATAAATAATGAAAAGATTTCTTGCCGTCAGAGATGTGTTGAATAGTATTTATATGATGACTTCTAAATCATGCTGCTGTGTAATTGGGTTTTAGTGAGGCAGGCCAATTTGCTACCCTATCAAAGATCTGGGAATTAGGATGGCTGTAAATTTGGGTATGAGTATAATCTCAGATTAGCATGATTCATAGGGGAGACCAATCTTTATTTTATAGTTTGATGATAGCTTTGATAATGCTCACTCAATCCATCATACAGGTGGATATTAGCTTGAATGTAGAGCTCTAGTTCTGGAATAATTCATTGCATATCAGGCATCATGTGGGATTACCACAATTCAGCAAAAATGTATATTAGGAGATCAAATCATTTTGAAGCAAGCTATCAAAACAGTTCTTCACTTTCTAATCTGATTTAGTTATAATTAATATTTACAATTTCTCTGTGAGTGAATATCCATCTAAACCTCTTCAAAATGTACAGTATGTTCAATTAATATTTGGTGTTCACTTTTGTATACGACTATAGAGAGACAATATTAGTTATCTTGTATTTGCAGTGCAAATATTTTCCCAATACAATTTTCTCTGTTGATTTTAATAGTTCAACATTCCGTTTTTACCAACATTCCGTTTTTACCATATCAATGATCATATCATTTGGTGTAGTTTTAGTTTAATTTATTCACACACAAAAAAGACAAGTGAAAGACAAACAGTGACATTAAAAAAACAAGGTACAGTAAAGATGTGTGCAGGTGAGGTTAGAGACCCAAGAGGACTTTTATGAAAACCCCAAAATATACAGTGCATTCGGAAGTATACATGTTGTTATGTTACAGCCTTATTCTAAAAAGGATTAAATAAATACAAATCCTCATCAATCTACACACAATACCCCAAAATGACAACGAGAAAAGTTTTTTTGTTTTGTTTTTTTGACCTGAATGCCAAGCGTCACGTCTGCATGCTCACTACTTTATGCTCTGACCAGAGCTGAGGTGGTGCTATTGGAGAAGCTTCTCTTTTCCCCTGAGCTCACAGAGTACTGTGGCACCAGGGAGAGACAGACATTGAGGCATTTCAATCTGGCAATTTTCCATCTCCCAGTCTTGACCTTGACCCCTTCCCATATTTCCTCTGCTAATTTCTGTTTTCCTGTCATTCGGGGAAATAGGCTGTGGTCGGTAGAAGGTTCTGAGACATTTCCTTCCAGATTGCTCTGCGCTAAACATAAGGAACACCTTCCTAATATTGAGTCGTCCCCCCCCCCCTTTTACCCTCAGAACAGCCTCATTTCATTGGGACATGGACTCTACAAGGTGTCAAAAGCATTCCACAGAGATGCTGGCCCATGTTGACTCCAATGCTTCCCACAGTTGTCAAGTTGGCTGGATGTCCTTTGGGTGGTGGACCATTATTGATACAGCCAGGAAACTGTATAGGGTAAAACAAAACAGCAGCATTGCAGTTCTTGACACAAACCGGTGCGCCTGGCACCTACTACCATACCCCATTCAAAAGAACTTAAATCTTTTGTCTTGCCCATTCACCCTATGAATGGCACACAATCCATGTCTTCAATTGTCTCAAGACTTTTAACCTGTCTCCTCCATTTCATCTACACTGATTGAAGTGGATTTAACAAGTAACATCAATAAGGGATCATAGCTTTCACCTGGATTCAAATCAAATCAAATGTATTTATATAGCCATTCGTACATCAGCTGATATCTCAAAGTGCTGTACAGAAACCCAGCCTAAAACCCCAAACAGCAAGCAATGCATGTGAAAGAAGCACGGTGGCTAGGAAAAACTCCCTAGGAAAAACTCCCTAGAAAGGCCAAAAACCTAGGAAGAAACCTAGAGAGGATCCAGGCTATGAGGGGTGGCCAGTCCTCTTCTGGCTGTGCCGGGTGGATATTATAACAGAACATGGTCAAGATGTTAAAATGTTCATAAATGACCAGCATGGCCAAATAATAATAATCATAGTAGTTGTCGAGGGTGCAACAAGCACGTCCGGTGAACAGGTCAGGGTTCCACAGCCGCAGGCAGAACAGTTGAAACTGGAGCAGCAGCATGGCCAGGTGGACTGGGGACAGCAAGGAGTCATCATGCCAGGTAGTCCTGAGGCATGGTCCTAGGGCTCAGGTCCTCCGAGAGAAAGAAAGAAAGAGAGAAAGAGAGAGAGAATTAGAGAGAGCATATTTAAATTCACACAGGACACCGGATAAGACAAGAGAAATACTCCAGATGTAACAGACTGACCCTAGCCCCCCGACACATAAACTACTGCAGCATAAATACTGGAGGCTGAGACAGGAGGGATCAGAAGACACTGTGGCCCCATCCGATGATACCCCCGGACAGGGCCAAACAGGCAGGATATAACCCCACCCACTTTGCCAAAGCACAGCCCCCACACCACTAGAGGGATGTCTCCAAACACCAACTTACCGTCCTAAGACAAGGCCAAGTATAGCCCACAAAGATTATAGCCCACAAATTCACCTGGTCAGTCTGACATGGAAAGGTGTTCTTAATGTTTTTTGTACTGAGTGTATATGAATCACAAGGATTTACAGACAGGCAAAGGAAAAGCAGCTCCCTCCTCCCAATCATTGGCTCTAATTGTATTAGTGTTGCACTTACTGGCTCTATTTCAGTACGTGTTTACTGCAACACTTTTGTATGTAATCACTTTCAATTTACTGCCAAATCCGCTGCATCAAAGCTGAAGTGCCCATGCAGCCCCATCCCCTCCTCTCTGTAGGTAAAGAGGATGGTGTCGTGACTAAACTATTCTGACAGAGGCTTTGGAATATTTATAAATCCCCCTCAGCGAAAAAAATGTGGTCTTGGATGAAATCCTGTAACCTCACTAAATTGAATTAATCCCAGACAGGTTTTGTAATTAATATCAGTTTAATTTATTGACAAGCCTAAATTTGGTGCAGCTGTCTCATAGAACTCACAGAACATTTCTCATCCAGTACTGTACGTTATATTCTAGGCACTAAGATGGCTCTGAAGTTCTTGAGGAAGAAAACAACCAAACTGAAGAGCTTCTTAAGGGAGTACAGCATCTCTCTCTACCTGTCTCCCTGCCCTTTTATCATCAACATGTTTGGCATTGCCTTTGAGACAGACGACTACTACGTCTTCGCTCAGGAGTATGCCCTGGCAGGAGACCTCTTCGACATCATTCCCCCTCAGGTGAGATGAACAGAGATGTATTCATCTGCTGTTACAATAGAAGGCTCTCAACATAATGTCTGAAATATGAATAACATAAAAGCTATTTTATTTCCAGCTGAAGGATAATGTACAGATTTCACATAATAAATGTTCATGTGTAAAATTCATGTGAGATATTGGTACTGTATATCTATTTTTAGAAAAAGCTCAGATAGCAACATATTCCAAGTCATTATCTAACCACCCGTCATCCATTGAAGACTATTTATAGAAAGTTATTTTCTATAACTAATGTAATACCTGATAACCCCTTGTCAACATGTACTGTGGAGAGTTACATAAAATTCTCATGGACGGCTTAAATCTTTTACTTGCTGGTGGATTGTTTGACCTCAGTGTGTACTCGTCTCTGTTTAGGTGGGTCTTCCAGAGACGGTGGCTAAGCGTTGTGTCCACCAGGTGGCCATCGCCCTGGACTACCTGCACTGTAAGAAGCTAGTCCACCGGGACATCAAGCCTGAGAACATCCTCATCTTTGACAAAGAGTGCCGTAAGGTCAAGCTGTCAGACTTCGGCATGACGCGGCGTGCCGGCTCCCCAGTGAAGCGTGTCAGCGGAACCATCCCGTACACGGCACCAGAGTTGTGCGACGCCTCGCAGCACGAGGGCTTCTGCGTGGACTACAGCACTGACGTGTGGGCCTTCGGTGTCCTCCTCTTCTGCATGCTCACCGGCAACTTCCCCTGGGAGAAGGCCCTGCCATCGGACGCCTTCTACCAGGAGTTTGTGCATTGGCAGCGGCGCCGGACGGGCACGGTGCCCTCTCAGTGGCGGCGCTTCACAGACGAGGGGCTGCGCATGTTCCGCAGGCTCCTGTCCATTGAGCAGGAGCGCCGCTGCTCCGTTAAGGAGGTTTTCAGCTACTTCAACCACCACTGGATGCTGGACAATGAGCCGGGCAGCAGCAGCGTTGCGGGAGGAGGGTCAGTGGGCAGTGGGCCCCAGGTAGAGCTCAGCTCGTCGTCATCTGAAGAGGATGTGCTGGTGGACAGGCTAAAGCAGCAGAGCCTGATAGAGCCCATGGGCGGACACTACTCCTCCACCGGCTCCCCCTCCTCCACCAGCAGCTACGAACGTGTCTCCCGTGACAACGGAGGGGCCGGACGCATCTTGGTGGCCACGCCCATTGAAATCTGTGTGTAGAGATTGGCAATGTGCACACACATACACACACTGTATAAACACTAACATACGAAGGTCAAATAACAGAGAATGATCTTCCTGGTTAAAGGAAGAGGTGGGAGAACAGCCTGGTCTCATAGACTAGAGTAACATAGTAAATGTAAATCCTCGACACTGAAAGTATTATGATATGTTACTTTTTGTATGGTTACATAAGACAGATGGTTACCTAAGGCAAAAACGAAAGTAGGTTGGTTGGTCGGGCTATAACTCGAATGTCTAGCAACCCAAAGGTTGCAAATTTGAATCTCATCACAGACAACTCTAGCAACTTTTCAACTACTTACTACTTTTTAGCTACTTACCATGTTAGCTAACCCTTCCCCTAACCCTAACCTTAACCCTTTTAGCTAACCCTTCCCCTAACCCTGACCCCTAACCCTAACCCCCAGCCTAGCTAACGTTAGCCAGCTAGCTAAAGTTTGTAACATATAGTACGTTTTGCAAATTCGTAACATATTGTACGTTTAGAAAATGTGTAATATATAATACAAAATGTAATTCGTTATATATCATACGAAATGGGTGACGGACATCCAAAAATTATTCATACCATACGAAACAAAACGTAGCATATCATGCTAAATGGAGTGTAACGGATTTATGTACAGAGTAATACGAAATGCTCTGAGACCTGGTTGGGGAGAAAGGAAGATGAGGAAAAATGATGGTTGGTGCTCGAAGGAGGTGGTTGTTTCACTATAGATTCTGACAAACATTCCTATTGACGATTAACTCTGAGGGAATGACAAAAGACAATCACAACCAGTACTGATTACTGAACAGATGTGTGGGCGTCTGCAGGCATTTATTGATGTATTGTACTGTAGCTATATTCAGACTAAAATATACAACAAGATCGGACAGAGACAACAATCATGTGAAGGACAAAACAAGTTTTTACAGAATAGCAACATAATGTCATGGTAAATTGTATTGGAGCTCACCAGATCCTATCATAAAGCAATATGTTCAAGCAACTTCTCTGCAAAAATGACTCTGATAAATGGCTCATGGAATAATGGAAGAAATTAAACAACTTTGAATCTGCCGTAATTGCATCAGTAAAAGATAATTGGAGAGTGTAAAAGTTGGCTGTCATTGTGACTTTTACCAGAGCGCAATGTGAACCAATGGTACTATGGTGTGTTTGTATTGTATACCCTTATGTTCTGTGGGTATAAGAGCTTTATGTAATGTCGTTTTTGTTAATATTATTTATTTGAGTTCTTGATTTCTGAACATATATTTTTGCTATTTATTTTATAAAGTAGCATTAGAGATTTGACTTTTTGATATTTTACGTTTGCCAATGTTTTACTGCTAGTGCAATTTAAGCAGCCATTTAAGAAAAGGGAAACTGCATTTGACCTTCCCCCATAGCAATGTCATATAATTCCATGGAACTGCTTTTCATCTCATGTAAATGGATTATGTTGATGTTGGCCATTACCTCTATAGCAGTAGCTATAGTGCATTATTATGTCAGTCAGAGTGTTTAGTTCACCTCCTCTTGTCTGCGTGCTATGCCTGCTAGGCCTGGTACACCATGACAGTAATGCAGTAATGGATAAGAACACCGATGCTGACTTTATGTGATAGCCTGCAGTATACATAACCATTAGAAGCTTAGCGCTACTATGGTTTTACTTTAGTTTATTGACTGTTGTGTCATGGTGACATGAGGACGAAATGTCCATGTTTTATGTAAAGCATAAAGTGGTTTCATTTTGTTTTCTCAGGTATACTCTTTATAATGTATTATACCATATGGGTAAAAACAAACTGTTATAAGACTATGATAGTATATGGCCAATACACACCATATACATCCTCTTTTGGGGATAATTTAAAACCTCCAGCTGAACCTAAATGTTCTGTGGGCATGTTGTACCATAACTAATTTGTTATCTTTTAGCTTTTAACTCTAGGTAAAAGGGCAGAATCCTAAAAATGAATTTCCTTGACTGGTCTTTTATTTTATACATTAGTTTGGCAAATTTGTACATGCAGATGTCAGATGAAAGCATCAAAGGATGAATGGATGAGCATTATTTTTATTGCATGGTTAATAAAGAAAACATTTGTGAAATCAGCTCGTACGGTAATTGTGCCAGTGAAAAATATGTGCAAAAAAATTGTTGTATAGTGAAATTTTGCTGTAGCACAAATTTGCATAATTTGATATTGTTCTCAAAACAAAATCTAGGGCTGAAATAGCAAAAAAGAATTGTTCCATTGTATTTGATGTGCTATATTTGTATAGGCTTCCATCACAAGATCACAGATGATGTAGTGGGACTATGGGGATACTACCTACATGTCCTCAAGTACGTTTGGGATGTGACTTGAATTATTTGTTTTATTTTGTGTGACTTACCTTTAAAAGGGAAACATTTCAAAATCTAGAAAACAGGATGGGATACTGGATATAATGTCCACCATGTAAATCTGAAATACATGAGGCATTTGGGAGAAATGCACAACAGTTCATTTTGGAATAGACTCTACTCTCTCTGTGTGTTGTGTTTTTCAGAAATGTTTGCATGAATCAATATTGTTCTGGAGGAACACTGTTGAAATAAATCTCTAGAGTGAAAAGTTGCAGTATTTATTTTTCTGCCACTGGAGAAAATACTTATTGTATGTTAACAGAGGCAAACACACTGGGCCCTATTTCCCCCTCTGCCACACCCACCACCCCCTCAGAAACACACTAGACTGATCAGGAGAAAAATAAATTCAGCACTTTTTTGTCTTTAAATAAACATCAATGCATTTTGAAAGCAGCAGTCCAGTTCTGTTGCCTCTCAGCTGCTGATATATTCCTATGAGTAGATATTTCATCAATCTGTTATTTATGTGTTTTGTTATTAGTAATGTTATGGGATTTCCTTGTCTTTCTGTGCCCTGTAATTTTACCACGCTGCCGTGTTGTGGAGTTTGTCTGTAGAACATGCGCTGCTAGAACTCTTCTTCTCTTATTCAGTCCGTCCAATAGAACGCTGTCTTCCCTAAACTTTCCTCTCCTTTCATTCAAAATGAAATAAAGCGATCTGAAATGAAGCTTGAATCTGTTGTGTGGTTTTGAAGTGTGTGGTGCCTGAGAGGCTGCAGCATGGCTGGCTGGTGGCAACAGAAAGGAGATGTGCTACTAGACTAGATCCCGGTGGAAATGACCACTCTGTATTTTGTTGAATGTATAATTAATCTGGATGAATCATGGTTCTGGTGTTTATTTAAAAGGTATTTTAGAGAGCCCACTCAATGACGCCCCACTCAATTCTGAAACCACTGATGCATTGTTTCTGCTCAGCTGTGATGTAAAGTGATTCTATCCAAAACAGGGCTGGTCTGTATTATACACTGCTCAAAAAAATAAAGGGAACACTTAAACAACACATCCTAGATCTGAATGAAATAAATAATCTTATTAAGTACTTTTTTCTTTACATAGTTGAATGTGCTGACAACAAAATCACACAAAAATAATCAATGGAAATCCAATTTATCAACCCATGGAGGTCTGGATTTGGAGTCACACTCAAAATTAAAGTGGAAAACCACACTACAGGCTGATCCAACTTTGATGTAATGTCCTTAAAACAAGTCAAAATGAGGCTCAGTAGTGTGTGTGGCCTCCACGTGCCTGTATGACCTCCCTACAACGCCTGGGCATGATCCTGATGAGGTGGCGGATGGTCTCCTGAGGGATCTCCTCCCAGACCTGGACTAAAGCATCTGCCAACTCCTGGACAGTCTGTGGTGCAACGTGGCATTGGTGGATGGAGCGAGACATGATGTCCCAGATGTGTTCAATTGGATTCAGGTCTGGTGAACGGGCGGGCCAGTCCATAGCATCAATGCCTTCCTCTTGCAGGAACTGCTGACACACTCCAGCCACATGAGGTCTAGCATTGTCTTGCATTAGGAGGAACCCAGGGCCAACCGCACCAGCATATGGTCTCACAAGGGGTCTGAGGATCTCATCTCGGTATCTATTGGCAGTCAGGCTACCTCTGGCGAGCACATGGAGGGCTGTGCGGCCCCCCAAAGAAATGCCACCCCACACCATGACTGACCCACCGCCAAACCATTCATGCTGGAGGATGTTGCAGGCAGCAGAATGTTCTCCACGGCGTCTCCAGACTCTGTCACGTCTGTCACATGTGCTCAGTGTGAACCTGCTTTCATCTGTGAAGAGCACAGGGCGCCAGTGGCGAATTTGCCAATCTTGGTGTTCTCTGGCAAATGCCAAACGTCCTGCACGGTGTTGGGCTGTAAGCACAACCCCCACCTGTGGACGTCAGGCCCTCATACCACCCTCATGGAGTCTGTTTCTGACAGTTTGAGCAGACACATGCACATTTGTGGCCTTCTGGAGGTCATTTTGCAGGGCTCTGGCAGTGCTCCTCCTGCTCCTCCTTGCACAAAGGCGGAGGTAGCGGTCCTGCTGCTGGGTTGTTGCCCTCCTACGGCCTCCTCCACGTCTCCTGATGTACTGGCCTGTCTCCTGGTAGCGCCTCCATGCTCTGGACACTACGCTGACAGACACAGCAAACCTTCTTGCCACAGCTCGCATTGATGTGCCATCCTGGATGAGCTGCACTACCTGAGCCACTTGTGGGGGTTGTAGACTCCGTCTCATACTACCACTAGAGTGAAAGCACCGCCAGCATTCAAAAGTGACCAAAACATCAGCCAGGAAGCATAGGAACTGAGAAGTGGTCTGTGGTCTCCACCTGCAGAACCACTCCTTTATTGGGGGTGTCTTGCTTATTGCCTATAATTTCCACCTGTTGTCTATTCCATTTGCACAACAGCATGTGAAATTTATTGTCAATCAGTGTTGCTTCCTAAGTGGACAGTTTGATTTCACAGAAGTGTGATTGACTTGGAGTTACATTGTGTTGTTTGTGTTCCCTTAATTTTTTTGAGCAGTATACAATCCCAGATGGGTTTTTGGCAAATGTGACCCAGGATTTCTAGTTAAACCATGTTAAACCCTCACTACTAACCAATAACTACTTGCAAAAGGCTTATGTAGTCTAATAATGTAGAGTGTAGTTCGGAGACTACTGGCCACAAAATGTTGCTAGCTCATTTGAAAAATATAGATTTATATTAGATTTTTTTCTCCCCAATTTCTATCTTGTCTCATCGTTGCAACTCCCCAACGGGCTCGGGAGGCAAAGATCGAGTCATGCGTCCTCCGAAACATGACCCACCAAACTGTGCTTCTAACACCCGCCCATTTAACCCGGAAGTCAGCTGCACCAATGTGCCTGAGGAAAGACTGTTCACCTGACAACCGGGGTCAGCCTGCAGGTGCCCGGCCCGCCACAAGGAGTCGCTAGAGCGCGATGAGCCAAGTAAAGTCCTCCCAGCCAAACCCTCCCCTAACCCAATTGTGCACTGCCCTATGGGACTCCCGATCACGGCCGGTTGTGATACAGCCCGGGATCAAACCTGGGTCTGTAGTGACGCCTCTAGCACTGTGATGCAGTGCCTTAGACCGCTGTGCCACTCGGGAGGCCTGAAAAATATTTTATATTCTTTCTGGGGCCTACACTGTGTATCACAATGATGAAGCTTGTGGAGATAATGAGAGGGGGTGAGTGAATAGGGTGAGCATCAGTGCTTGAGACAGCCAGTACCAGGGCAGGCCTGTGGATCTGCTTGGATGCAGCACAGCAGGGAAACCAACAGTTCACCCTGGCCAAGGCAGTGCTGCTGCTTCTGGAGTGGAAATCATCAGGACTGCATGTTCAGCATAGCAATTACTATTGAGCACTGCACTACACACCTCACTGCCTCTCCACTCCACTGTCATGTTTACTGTCTCTACTGTAGCTGTGGCTAGCAGGGGGAGAGTGGCTGGGAGGATAACGGTTTGATACATCCTTAAATAATATCTGAATGTTACTTCTAATGAAAAAAATACAATGATGTTCAGTCTCCTTAGCTAATTATGCACACAGAGTGTAAGACCACAGAGATGAGCTGTACAGATGTAGGATCTTAATTCAATCCCCCTGTTGCAGGAAAACTTGTAGTGTATTAAAGGTTTAAAAAGGCTTCTGAAGTTTGTAATTTCCATTTTGAAATTTCAGACTTGATTTTGTGTACCGTAAATTACTATAAGCCGCAACTTTTTTCCCAGCTTTGAACCTCGCGGCTTAAACAATGACGCGGCTAATATATGGATTTTTCCCCAAAAAAACACATTCTGTGACGTGCTCAGTTTTTTGGCGGCATGAAGCTTTCATTAGACCAATGAAATTGCCGAACGGGTTAAGGTAAACAACTTTTTTGTTTACTGTTTAGATTAAATCGAGCGTTCTCAAACTTCCCATCATTCTGATTACGGTAGTCATTTTGTCACCCTCATCATGGCAAAGACACGGAGAAATGCATATGATGCAGCTTTCAAGTTGAAGGCGATTGATCTGGCTGTTGGAAAAGGAAATAGAGCTGCTGCACGGGAGCTTGGTCTTAATGAGTCGATGATAAGACGTTGGAAACAGCAGCGTGAGGAATTGACTCAGTGCAAAAAGACAACTAAAGCTTACTGCTAATTTTTTATTTTTTGTTACAAGCCGTGTTTTGTTAAAGCCTATTTATTTTTGTTAGAAGCCGTGTTTCGTTAAAGCCTATTTATTTTTGTTACAAGCCGTGTTTCGTTAAAGCCTGTGTAAAGTTCATTTGTTTCAATGTACCGGTAGGCACCTGCGGCTTATAGACATGTGCGGCTTATTTATGTTCAAAATAAATAAAACATTTAATTCAGTGGGTGCGGCTTATATTCAGGTGCGCTTAATAGTCCAGAAATTACGGTATCAACACTGACAAAAATGTCCATTAGTTATAATCCACATAATAATTCCCATTTCCTGTTGCTGCAGGATGGTTTTCCTGCTGTAGCAAACTGGTTCAAATGAAGATTTTACATCTTTAGGTGTGAATAAAAAGAGTGTGATACTGTATCCAAGCCTTTATAAGAGCCTTGAGCAAGTGTGTAAGAGCGTGTGAACTCATTGCCAAGTAGAGAGAGGAATGGTTTACAGTTCTAGTGGAACTGTACATTTCATCTCCAAGTCCTGGAGGTTGGAAAACCTTGAGGGTTAAACGTGCAGGAGGCTTTTCACATCCACAAGAGTATATTGTTGGGAGCAAGTCCTCTACATATAGACATCTCAAATCAAATCAAATCTAAAATAAAATCACAGTTTTGCAGATGTTATTGCAGATGCAGCAAAATACTTATGATTCTAGCTCCAACAGTGCAGCAATATCTGCCAATACCAATAGACACATAATCCAAAAATTAACAAAAAGAAAAAGAGAGGGAGAACAAGAAATTAAGACATATCACACAGAAAAATATGTTTGGCAAAAAATAGATAACTGGTGTGAAATGGACTCAAATTATAAAAAATTATCTGACTCAAGCAATAAAATATAATCTGACTCAAACTATAAAAAATAATCTGACTCAGATTATGAAAAATAATCTGACTCAAATTATAAAACATAATCAGACATAAATTATAAAAAAGAATCTCTATTAGGAAATTCTCCATTACAGCATGAATAACTATTTTTCAAAGAGTAGATTGAGTCATGGTTACACGACAATAAAATATTAATGCGAAGGCGATTCCACAACTTCTTTCACTGACGATACTACTGAGCCAAATACTGAGATATTCAACACTATGGCAGCAATAAGCATGCATGTTTCTATTACATGACATCTTCAAGGACATACAGTACAAGGTCATTGAACCCAGGGGAGAGAAGAAGCCATCCCTCATGGTCCAACATTTATCACCCTGTGTCCAACACCGTTAACCTGATGCACTCCGTAATCCTCCAGGTTATTTTTGGGCTTCAACAACACAAGCCAATCTGTAATAGTGTGGTGAAATATTGATTCTCGATTGCGTGCTGCCAAAATGACTCGAGCGGGTGTCAAAGTACAGAGCTGTAACCTATGTCACGGTGATATACTGTGGGGGCACTTACATGATTTGCAAAGATGGTGTTTGATCTATACTGCCTGGATTGATGCTGTCTGGTTGGTGGTGCACGTGTGCCTCAAATTTGTGACATCCTATTATGTAACAGAGAATTTGTGAGGGCAGATATTTTGGCAGAGATAAGAGTTATAATAATGTTATTTTGTGCTTTCACGCTTTGTGCATTAGGCATAGGGCATAGGCATGGGTGGACACCCCACCCTGGAAAAAATAATTTTAGTTGGCTTTGACGTTATGAATCCACTACCCATTCCTAAATTCTCATATATGCTTCAGAATCAAGTAGTTGCTTGTCTTGATTGTTGACCAATGACCAATCATCGGCATCGGGTCGCGCACATCCAGATAAGTGACCAGAATTTTTTTTTTCGTTTTGCCAGGCAAAACATAGTAGGCCTACGTTTATCATCCATATAAAATACAGTTTGCCAGAACAACCTGACAATTTGATTTATCATTTTCATATTGTGGGGTTATTTTTCGGTTTTATGCTTCTGCAGATATTGAATGTGCAACTATAGTTATGGTTTATAATATATCAGAACTTAAACAGGACAGCATAATGGGTAGACAAAGAGAACATTGTGTAACAAGGTGTAGGCAGCTGACTTAGTGATAGGAGGTTGTGAAACCCATCACAAGGGGAGCATGTGAGGAACAGGTAGAGTGGAGAAACAACTGTATAAGTAAATCACTGGAAATTGAGTGGCTGCTGACTCTTGAGTATACACTAAGAAGATAAGATCCAACGCCTGGCAACATGTGATGCGCCAGGAGGCTTGGACCAGCCTGTGCGCCTGCGATAGGCTGAGTAAGTCTAAACCACGCCCAGCCTTTACTCTGATAGGCCCGCTCTGAGCGGGAGCTATCTCTGTCAGAGTATTAAAGAAGAACTTTGTGCTTAAACAGTGAGTTCTCTGTATACCCTGCGAGGTGGTGCAGTGAGCCCGTATATACGAACATCATATTTACCATTTGTACTATCATTCTATTTACTTAAAGATGAATTAAATAATCATTGCAAAACTAAGTTGCATGGTTTGTTTATATCCTAATACCAGATTCGATTGACGCAACCCAACAATATTTCTGACCAAGTTTGGTTGGCTACTGTCTAAAGATAAGCAGCTGCAACATGCCTTCAATATTATGGGATGAAGATGTAACATATTTTGACAAATGTATTATAATATTTGTGAGGAAGAACAGGGCAATCCTGCTGCCAATGAGCACTCCGCAGGCAGGATGTACTCAAAAATGATGGCGCTGTGCGAATTTATTACGATATTTGTGAGGAAGAACAGGGGTACCCTGCTGCTAACGAGCACTCTGCAGGCAGGATGCACTCCAAAATGATGGCGCGGTGCAGACACAGCATGCTTTCCATCAGATCCTGCAACCTCCACTTATAGTATGCTACAAGCAGGCCGTATGATTGCTCTGGACTCCAGAGAAGTGACATGATATACCCCAAGTTGATGTTGACTGCTAACATGAATGAATTTCAGCTATGAATGCAGGTGTAAAACGCAGTTCTGTAGTCTATATTGCGTTTTGAAAATGCATCACTGTTTATGGCTGTAATGACAGGCTACATTTGTACAGCGACTGTGCGCGCATGTTCGTGTGTACACACGTGCATGTGCTTGCGTTGGGGTCGCAGGTTTTGTACCAGTCCTTAAAAAGTTTGAAAACCACTGGGATACATGATAGTGACAACAAATGGAGTTGGGTTGGATATAGCCTAGTAATGGTAGGCTACAGTATTTCTTATGTTCTATGATGACTGGAATTGTGTTGGTCATTGTTAATAAGTGCAGAATTTATTCCAGTTCAAAATAGTTTAGCAAAATACTTTACTCATCAGATTGTGCTGCTTTCCTCTGTTCTTGTAATAATTGATGCGGGACATTTTTTGGGGGGAGAGCCCTTTTTTTTCACTGACTCCAAATGGTCTGTGCATGGCCCTGTTGTGCATCCTTTATTTTGTGACCCTGGATGAGGAGATTCTGAGTGACCTGCAATGGCATTGTGCTGCTGTGCTCAGCTGCTGAGATAGTGGGAGGGATTGTGATCGAATGAGCCTGTCAGAGTCCTGGGAGCTGAGATAACACTGCGCCCAGAGCTAAGGCTGCTGCATGCACGGAGAGAGAGAGAAAGAGTGAGTGAGAACGAGACGGAGAGAGGAGAGAGAAAGAGAGGGAGATAGATGGAGAAAGAGAGTGAAAGAGTGAGAGAAGTGTGGGCCTTAGGCATAAACATTTTGAGACAATTTAGCTTGACAGAGCTCTCCCTGTCTCTCTTAACTTAATCTCTAAGATAAACAAGAGCGATTATTTATCTTAGATACAGCTAAAACGCTTGTCCTAATAAACCACTTGATACCGAGTTAAATGATAGCTCTCATAGGTCACTCCATTCACTGAAATGGCCCAAAGTCAAACAAGGTTAGCAATTATGAGGCTGGCATTTTGCTGTGTTTACAATTTACACCTACGTTAAATACATTTTCTTAGACCCAGTTAACATTTGAAAAGGCTTTTATAGTGGAACTGCCCTAGTTACAGCATCATCTGATGAGTTCTACTGTGTTTACAACCTACGCCTGCGTTATATCAATATCTCTTATACCCGGTCACAGCGTTAACTGATGTGTCAACTTGTTGGATTCCACACATTGGTGATAGAGGACAGGGGTTGGGGAAATACTTACAGTAGGGTACTGTAGGAAAAATGTGAAATGTCATGGTATTTATGAAAGAAGCAATATTTCCACTGTCATAATGGCTGTAATACAACCCACATTATGTTGGATGATGCAAGTGTTTCATAATTGTCCAATGAGGCATAATACATGTTTGGTATTTTCCACCAAACTCTTCAGCATCTGTCATCTTCAGACAGACATCCAGCATCATGAGTCGCCTACAGGTGTAGGATCTTAATTTGATCTATATTGTCAAAAAAAATTATCTAGCCAAAAGTATGCTACATCAAAAGTGCTGCTGTTAATATATGTTAATACCTTCAGAAAAGTATTCAAACCTCTTGACTTTTTTCACATTTTGTTGCGTTACAGCTTTATTCTAAAATGTATAAAATAGTTTTTTCCCCTCAACAATCTACACACAATAACCCATGACGAAGCAAAAAAAATTTATTGACATTTTTGCAAACGTAGGCAGGATGTAAAAATACGGAAATATCAAATTTACATAAGTATTCAGACCCTTTACTCAGTACTTTGTTGAAGAACCTTTGCCAGCGATTATAGCATTGAGACTTCTTGGTTATGATGCTACAAGCTTGGCACACCCATATTTGGGGAGTTTCTCCCTTTTTTCTCTGCAGATCATATCAAGCTCTGTCAGGTTGGATGGGGAGCTTTACTGCACAGCTATTTTCAGGTCTCTCCAGAGATGTTCGATTGGGTTCAAGTCCGGGCTCTGGCTGGGCCACTCAAGGACATTCAGAGAATTGTCCCCGAAGCCACCCCTGCATTGTCTTGGCTGTGTACTTAGGGTCATTGTCCTGTTGGAAGGTGAACCATTCACCCCAGTCTGAGGTCCTGAGCACTCTGGAGCAGGTTTTCATCAAGGATCTCTCTGTACTTTGCTCCGTTCATCTTTCCCTCAATCCTGACTAGTCTCCCAGTCCCTGCCGCTGAAAAACATCCCCACACCGTTATGCTGCCACCACGGTTTATTCCAGATGTGACACTTGGCATTCAGGCCAAAGAGTTCAATCTTGGTTTCATCAGACCAGAGAATCTTGTTTCTCATGGTCTGAGAGACTTTAGGTGACTTTTGGCAAACTCCAAGCAGGCTGTCATGTGCCTTTTACTGAGGAGTGGCTTCCATCTGGTGGAGTGCTACAGAACTGGTTGTCCTTCTGGAAGGTTCTCCCATCACCACAGAGGAACTCTAGAGCTCTGTCAGAGTGACCATCGGGTTCTTGGTCACCTTCCTGACCAAGGCCCTTCTCCCCCGATTGCTCAGTTTGGCCGGGCGGCCAGCTCTAGGACGAGTCTTGGTGGTTCCAAACTTCTTCCATTTAAGAATGATGGAAGCCACTGAGTTCTTGGGGACCCTCAATTCTGCAGAAATGTTTTGGTACCCTTCCCCAGATCTGTGCCTTGACACAATCCTGTCTAGGACCTCTATGGACAGTTCCTTCGACCTCATGGCTTGGTTTTTGCTCTGACATGCACTGTCAACTGTGGGACCTTATATAGACAGGTGTGTACCTTTCCAAATCATATCCAATCAATTAAATTTACCACAGGTGGACTCCAATCAAGTTGTAGAAACATCTCAATGATTATCAATGGAAACAGGATGCACCTGAGCCAAATTTGGAGTCTTATAGCAAAGGGTCTGAATACTTATGTAAATAAGGTATCTCTATATATATATATATTTTTTAATACATTTGCAAACATTTCTAAAAAACAGTTTTTGCTTTGTCACTATGGGGTATTGTGTGTAGATTGCTGAGGATTTTTTTCAAATCCATTTAGAACAAGGCTGTAACAAAATGTGTAAAAAGTCAAGAGGTCTGAATACTTTCTGAATGCACCGTGTGTTAGTGTGGGTTTTCAGTGAATTTATGTAAATCACAAAGTTCATCGGTACTTCCTGCAGTGCAGGAGCATTCTCAGCAACAAAAGTGCTAAAATTAAGATCCTACATCTGTATGCTAAGAGATCAAACTGTTAGCATATGGAGCTGCCATTCCAAATGGCTGTCCATGTGTAAACCCTTGTAATGAAAGGCAGCTAAATATAGTCTCATCTTCCATGGGGAGGAAACACAACAGCTGTTTGAATATTCTCTGTGAAATTGGCTGCTTAAAATGCAGAGATTTGCTCAGTTAAACCCTCTTCCTGGAGACAAAGCCACAGCTCTCTTACACAGGAATGGGATGCCAGTCTATTTTAGCAGGTGGGAACACGGTTATATTCTGAGTTCAACAAGGTGAGATATGCTCTGTGAGCACCACCCACCAGGTCAGGATGACACCCAGTTAAAAGTGAGGCAGACACGCGCAGTAAAACATTGAGAGCAGATTATTCCTGATAACAGAGGTAGAGGAATAGAAGAATAGGTCACAGAAGGAGTCTGAACAGTTTGCAGAATAATTATTCATACAAGGAGAGGGTGAATGGTTCAACATGACCGTAGCAGTCTAGAATAGGGCAGTTATCTACAATTACTGTACTTACATAGAGAACATAAACAGCACGGATACATCCAGACTTACCTTGTTGTGTGCTACACAAGTACAACATATGTTCAAGCATTTTTTATACAGAATATCTTAACCTAACCTGTCCCACTGAATCACAGCTACATCTAATAAAAGAGATTAATTATGCTAAAAAATGATCACATCTTAAAACAGGTGACGTACACAGGAATGTCAGCTTTTATTCAAACAGGTGACAAAAAGGCAACAGTTGCAAGCTGTTACAGACAATTATTTCCATGTGTTAGCCATCTCTTCCTCACACATATGTAAGACTGGAACACCCATACATTTCCTTAATGGACTGCATTAACAGAACCCAGTATAAAATCATAATCTCTGGAGCCAATGATATCAGGTCAAATTCAAAATCACTTCACACTGGGCACAGACGTCAATGCAACGTCGATTCCACGGTGGTTCAGCGTCATTTTATTAAAATGATGTGGAAACAACGTTGATTCAACCAGTGTGTGCCCAGTGGGTTGAATGTACCAACCTTTGCAAACTTTGTGCAAAACAGACATTGTACCTTTTCCTCATTGAGCAGCACTACCACCATGTCAGCTGAACATTACACAAATAAATATGCACAACATGATTAAATCATAAATAGAAAATAAATATGTCTTTATGACTGCATTTAGATAGGCACCCCAATTCTGATATTTTTTTCACTAAAGTGGTATTTTAACCAATCAGATCTGAAATAGATCTGATGTGAAAAGATCTGAAGTGATTGGTCAAAAGACCAATTTGTGGAAAAAATATCCGAATTGGGCTGCCTGTGTAAGCGCAGCCATAGAAGCCTTTCTGGAGATCCATCACTTCCTCTGTTGTCATTTAGTTCTGAATGATTACCAAAGCATACCACCAGGATAATCTGAGATGCAAAAATCATTATAGTAACATACAGAAATCTGAATTTCAAAGTAGCAATCTTGCAATCTTGGCCTTTCAATCACTGTTAATTAGAATGAATACTGAATTCAACTATTGTCCTCTCAAGGTTCCTATTAAATAAAGGTTCCTATCAAATAAGGAAACAATAGCAAGTCTGTCACACATTGTGAACACAAAAACATGTCAATCATCATTTCAGTATTAAAAGGTAAAAAGACCAAACATAGATATAAAACTTCAACAAAATAAAACAGAGGACCAACAGTGATATTTTGGTCTTTCAACAAAGCAAACAGCACAACAAACCTGGCAACACAACTCTCAAGCTTCTACAGTGAAGACGGGCCAAAAAGACCACGGCCATCTGCAGGCAGACACAAAATAAGAGCATTTGGCTTCATTGGAACAATCAATTCAGAATCATTAATAATACTAAAGTAACATGGACTCAATGTAAACATTCAAGAGATAAAAGAAAACATGAATAGAATGTTGCAGTTCTTCCACAGCCTCTTCTCTGGGTTGAAGGAGAGTATCTATCCGATGGCTGCTGCCAATGAGGTTTAGCTGTCAGGGAAACACAAGGGAACAGTGACACACTGTTATAGAATTGGACAAAAATAATCAGTTACTCAAATTTACAGTACAGCTATATAGTAGCTAGGGTCACACACTGAAATAGACATTGATGTGAAAGTACATATTTTCTGCACCACATTCACTCATTTATCTCTTGCGAAGCCTGAGATAAAAATATATATATATATTTTTTGTTTACAACTGAAGAGCAAATCAAATCAGTTTCAACATGATAGGTTATGAATGTTAACCCAGAAGCCCTTGCAGCAGATTGAGGATATTCTTATAGCATAGTTGGCAAATCAGTCTCATTGCTTTTTCACACCCAATCACTAGGTATGTTCTCATGTTCCACACAGCTCATCTCACTGAGGGAAGGTCTACCTACACTCATCAACAGCAGATTGACTGGCTGTACCGCTAAACCTTCCTGTTAGGATTCTTAAATGAAATTCAAACCTCTTTAAACTTCAAAGTAATTATCATGGCTTTTCTGCCATTTCTGTGCACATTCCCTGTCAAACTGACACTGTAGATTGTGTGTGTGTTCCTTAATCAACTAATAATCCAACTTGAATTTGGAATCCTCTAGAGCAGGGGTGGCAGGTTTGAATCCCCGAGCCAACTAGGTGAAAAATCTGTCGATGTTTTCCCCTTGAGCAAGGCACTTAACCCTAATTGCTCCTGTTAGTCGCTCTGGATAAGAGCGTCTCCTAATGACTAAAATGTAAATGTTGCCAAACTTTTTAGCTTTGCGATTTACCTTAAGTGTTTGAGCTGTGAAAAAACATACACAGACAGAACAAGTAAAAAATACAGTATAAAAATAATAAGTAAAAAATATAATCTGGCAGTAGAGAGAAACATTTTACATTTTGAAGCTAATTTCCAGCAATTCTACACATTCTGCCGTGAAGTTTAAATAAAATGTTGCTTTATAAAGAAAATGTTCTGCAATTGTATACATGTTGCAATGGAGCTGGGAGAAAACGTGGCAGATCTTAAGCACATTTCCTGCAATTCTACACATTTTGACAGATTAGTGCTGTATTCCTATGCTCAAACATTATAACAAAATCAATGGGGCCTGGTTGTCTAGCTCAAAGATTATAGGCTATTATTTACAAATATATAGGTCCATTATATTTTCTATTTGGTTTTAATAATTTAAATTCACACAAAGCATTTTTCTATCCCAAAAATATATAATCAATTATTTTTAATTTTTTGGGTAAAAATGCAATGGACCAAAAATGTAATCCCATGACCCACCTGGGCTCCTGCCACAACCCACAAGTGGGTCCCGTCCCAGTTTGGGAACTACTGCTCCTGTGGATCGTTAGCACGAACTTGTTTGAGTTTGATGTCACTTTGAACAATATTGAAATCTTACCCTAAGTCCTGTTTTAAACATACTGTGGGTAAAGATGCTCAACTTATTTGTGGAGAAAACAATCAAATCAACAGTCTTAGGGAAGCCTAGCTGTTCCAAACACTAAAACAAGCTCTGACACGATGCACAATCACAGATCTCTCATAGTCTGACTGATGAGCATCAATGACTAAATACCGTCCTATTTACAAATAAACCCGGAGCCCTTCCAAAGGACACACATCTATAGGTAGTACACTTTAAACCGTCTGGTCTCACATGATGAATGTAACATGTCAAGGGCATAAAAAATCACATACCTTCCATGGTGTCCAATTCCTTCTCTCCTGTCATCTGTTGTCTGGCATGTTCACACCTCTGAATGATTTATTCTGGAAAGGACAAAAGTGCAATATTTCAGAAACACTGCACTAATAGCCTAGATCGCCGATCAAAAAGTAATGATCTTTAGGCAACCCTATATTTTAAGGGTCCATAATAAACCATTTATAAGGCATTTACAAACCGTTTGCTCACCATTTATTAATCATTACTCTTACATTTTTAAATGTTAGTAAGATAGCTATTCACAAATGTACATATATTTCCTTAAACATCCTGTGTTTTGTTATTTAACCAGGTACTGCTGGAATGACAATTGTTACATCTACCTTGTGCTTTGGACATCTCATGGAGAAGTTTTCCTCGTTAAGCACACAGCCTGCAAAGATAGATAGAAAATAAAGCATTTAGTCAACCCAATGTTTCTTCATTGACATAATTGTACATAGGCAGAGCAGGACAGCTTCCCACCTGACTGAGCTGCACAGCTGTAGTGGTACTTATTGGGGCACCCTTTCTGGAAGCAGCCCATGGTTGCACCTGCTGCGAGGCATGTTGAACACACCTGGAGAAGAAAGGAAATGTAAAAAAGCATATTTGCATAAAGCTTTATTTGAGAGGCCAAGGACACAGTGAAAGAGTAAGGCATTGTGTTTTACCTAGTCACAAGCATAATGGTCCTCTGTCTATCTGAGCTGCTTCAGTTTGACCTTGTTTACATATTTTGATAAAGTGAGGCAGACCGAAGCTACATTTCAGGAATGTTAGGAAGACACCAATGCATTTTGATTTAGCATACACAGCAATATGATCATATTTTCAGTTATGTTCTCATCTATGTTGCACTCGAGATACGCAAGCACAAATGCACATTATCTCAAACAAAGAGGCATCGTTGAATTTGACTCACTGTTTCTTGGGCAAACCTAACAGCCTCCTCCAAGCCGTAGAGCTTTCCTTTAACTAAGAAAACACCTGTGGACCATATGCCACAGTCCTCGTGGATCCAGCATTCATTGGTGTTGTGGGGCACCACAGGCAGACTGTGGTCGTCCATCACGCAGCCATTTGTTCGGAGCTTTTTGGCTGAAGGCAATGTGGAGCTTTCACAATCACTGACTGTGATGCAGCAGTCATCAACTACAGCCTCTACTCTAGGCACATTGCTCAGTTCATGTAACCCATTCTCCCCTACCTGACCACAAAGGCCTCTCTTACAATCTACAGACAGTTCACTGTCCTTGTATTCTTCCCTCTGGGCCTGCTGTTTGCCTTGTTCCTCCAAAGCAGGTCCAGTTGGATAGTAAGGTCCGTGTAGGTCCCCTAGGCCCACAGCATTAGCAGACCCACCACACAGGCAGCACACCATTAGGGGCTGACACTTACTCTTTGAGCTGAGGCGACCCAGACGATAACAAGACGTCTTTGGAACGACACCAGACAAAGACCCAGTTGGTTGTTGTTGCTGTCCTTTGTTCCGCCTCACATCCTTCTCCTCCTGCTGATCGTTGATCACTGTACAAGCAGAGTACTCCCTCTGCTCCATGTGCACAAAAGGGCAAAAGTCCTCTGATTTACTGGCCCTTTTGTCCTGTTTGTAGTTTGCATATTTCAGCTTGATTTCTGCCTCTTCATGGGAGAACATGGAGGATGAGCCAGCTTGTTTGTGTTTCTCCCTCCGTTTTGTTTTACTTGCTGCTGCTTTTCTACTACTTGAGGCCTGCTTTGCTGGGCTTCTCTGGTGGGTTTTCTGCTTGGTTCCTGACCTTTTGCTCCTGGGTGAAGAGGGCTTTGTCCACTCCTGTTGGATGTCTTCCACATGTGTGGCCTTGGTCCTTGACTCTGTAGCAGGTGATGATCCTCTCTGTGGCCTTCTAGAGGAACGTAGGTTCTCAGAGGGGTCATGTCGAACTGTCCGACGGTCCACATCAGAGTCATCAGATTCTACTACACACCTGTACAGGTAGACAGTTGGCTGTAACCAAGACTCATCCTCTGAACTAGATGACTTCTCTTTTGAGTCCATTGTGGCGCCAGAATGTTCCTTGGGTAATATTCTACTTGAGTTTTTAGTATGTATTTTTGAATGATGGCGAGTGACATTGTTGGTGAGTTTCTGAGCGCTGACCCCAGGCTGTATTGTTCTAGGATGTGGAGAAAGGCTTTTTTTTACAACATTACTAGCTTCACCTGTCAGCTTTTTCTCATTTTGAACATCAACAGGTAAACTGTGAATCTTTTTCTTTTCATTGGTGATGGGAACTTCAATGACATCACTATCATCACTTGAGATATCCACAGGAGACCTGACATATTTCCCATACACAGCAGCTAATTCCGACAGGTTAAGAACGGGTTTTGCATTCACCGACATCTCCTCTGTGCTTTCAGATGAATCCTCTGAATATGTATTGTCAGGACTGGGGGAACTCAGTGTCTGGGGCAGTAGAAAACAACCTTTAGCTTCACCCAAAGAGACAGCGCCAGGGGACGGAGAATCCCCTAAGGGACTAACAGATCCCCTGTCTAAATAGTCCTGAGGTGAGGGTGCTTCCTTAGAACTGGAAACAAGCAAAATGACATCAGAGTCACTCTGACTCTCGTCTCCATCAATACTTTCAGAAATGGGGCTCTCTGCATTTAGGCTCTCTGTAGGGTGTGGCTCGTACAACCCTGAGTCCCGTAAGCTTCTGTCCATACCATTATGTAAAAGGGGGGAGCGAACACAAGTCCTAGTCCCGTAGGAAAGTCTGACACCTGTGTCTGTTAGTGTTTTCTCAGAGAGGAGCTGCATGCAGGGCATGGACACATGGTCGTCAGTGATGCTGTGCCAGCTGGGCTTCTTCATCAGGTCCAAAACCTCTGTGGTCCTGGGATTCAGATGACTCTTCCCACATCTCTTTGAGAGATCCAAAGCCATAGGATGAGGGTCTTGAGACGACAGCTCCATAACCTTAAAACAAAGTCACAAAGATGGTTAAGCCCATAGGTTACTTCAAACCTAGCCTATATAGGCAGAATTTCAAAAGCACCTTTTCTACATAATAGCTACAGATGTAGGATTTTAATTTGAGGCAGTTTGCTACAGCAGGAACAGAATCATGAAGGAAAATTCTCACCAACAAAGAGTGATCAAGTTAAGATCATACATCTGTACTATTAATGCATCACTATAACAACAATTTATCGTTAAACCAAGCATTAATATTATTATTTATGATTATTAATTTGCAACTCTTGACAGCAAATTCAGTCTACAAAATGTAAAGTCGCATTGCGTGATACCAATTCGAGATGGAATCAATTTCTGAAATATGATCTCTTTCTAACGTCGTTACTAGAGAAAAATGGGAGCTGCCCGTTCAACGTTGTACCGGTTACCTACCCTTCGTCGTTCCTTGCTGCAGGTGAGTGCACTGATGACGGTAGCTGGCTAGTGGCTAGCTAGCTACTTGCATCCAGGCCTTTGTAAACATTGTGTAAACAAAGCCGCAATATAACCACAGCTAACGTTAGCCAGCGACTGTGTTGACAACCGACTTTAGCTAGCTAGCTGGAGTTAGCTCGCTATTAATCCATAATAACATGCGTTATAACAAACATGTTGCCGAGGACCCCTTATATTCGGAAATAGTTCAACTAACTATTTGACCTACCTTATTGAAATTAATAAAGTAAGCTGAAAGGGTGCTTCCTTTCCAAAAAGGGCATCTCGTAGTTTACTTGCATTGGTGAAGAACTCAGCTGGCGGCTGGTGGTAAACGGGCAATGCATTATGGGAGATGAGTTTTGTCAGTTTCATTTGATGTGGACCTAAACAAATATTTTATTAAAAATTATACATGTATGAATTTCCATTCATGATAAAGATGTTATTTTTTTGTTGTAAAATCAAATATAATACCTTCATAGAATATCTTGTATATTTCCCTGTCCTCTGATGATTTGATTATGTGATGATTATTCCGTAGCAGACTGATAAAAGGTCACACAATTATTTAAAATAAATCAATTTAATTTATCATTAGATTACTTGACATGAATAAAGAACATCAAAATGTGTACTAGCAGGACCAAGATAAACGCCTCCAAATAAAACCACCCACTCACAAACAAATAATACTTTTACATTATAGACTCATTTTACATTATAGACATACATACTTTTTCATGTATTTCACAGGTAAGAAAAGCAAACTTAATCTGAGTTGTCTTTAGAAATATCCCCGTTCAATAACTGGATTGGACATAGCAGTGTAATAATTCTACACATTTTACAAACGTCTTGAGATAAATGTTAATCGTCAGGAAAACGTCTACAAAATGTCTAGCCTATCTACAAACGTAGACAGGCTAAATAGTAGTGTGCGTTTAGATACAATGATGTAAAAATACAGAATCCTCAAATAATGCGCTCTTAAAATTCTGTAGTACAGAAACAGTAGATAGGACATAAAATGTTTGACAATATAACTTTGGATCTCTAAGTGCTAAATGGTGTAAACATGGATAGACCGATGAACAATCCATGTTGTGCGTTGCGTCTCTGTTCAGCTGCAGTTATCTTCCTTGACACTCTACGGAGAAAGAAACAGATATCAGAAATCAGATCCAGCATCATGACTATTAAGTCATAATGGTAAAGCTTGTGTTTCAAAAGTGATTACTGTAAGGCCACATAAAGAATCACCAACAGCTTTTCTAATACTGGCATGGCATAGTATATTTTTCGCTGACATTCCTACATTTCGCAGACATGCAGAAAATATAAGAACATTACACCATTCACTGCATTTGCAGAAGATTATTCATAAGGTGCAGCCATGCCCAAAATGTTGGCTACATTACCAGGACAGTCTGTTCTATTATTCAGTCTAACAGAACTAGGGAGTATATGATGGATGAAAGGATTAAAACCATTAGTTGCCTTCAGTATAAGGATTAAAACCTACTAGTTGGCTCCAATATAAGGATTAAAACCATTAGTTGCCTCAAATATAAGGATTAAAACCATTAGTTACCTCCAGTATAAGGATTAAAACCATTAGTTGCCTTCAGTATAAGGATTAAAACAATTTGTTGCCTCAAATATAAGGATTAAAACCATTAGTTGCCTTCAGTATAAAGATTAAAACAATTTGTTGCCTCCAATATAAGGATTAAAACCATTAGTTACCTCCAGTATAAGGATTAAAACCATTAGTTACCTCCAGTATAAGGATTAAAACCATTAGTTGCCTCCAGTATAAGGATTAAAACCATTAGTTACCTCCAGTATAAGGATTAAAACCATTAGTTGCCTTCAGTATAAGCATTAAAACAATTTGTTGCCTCCAATATAAGGATTAAAACCATTAGTTACCTCCAGTATAAGGATTAAAACCATTAGTTACCTCCAGTATAAGGATTAAAACCATTAGTTGGCTCCAATATAAGGATTAAAACCATTAGTTGCCTCCAGTATAAGGATTAAAACCATTAGTTGGCTCCAATATAAGGATTAAAACCATTAGTTGCCTTCAGTATAAGGATTAAAACCATTAGTTGCCTCCAATATAAGGATTAAAACCATTAGTTGCCTCCAATATAAAGATTAAAACTATTTGTTGCCTCAAATATAAGGATTAAAACCATTAGTTGCCTTCAGTATAAGGATTAAAACCATTAGTTGCCTCCAATATAAGGATTAAAATCATTAGTTGCCTCCAATATAAGGATTAAAACCATTAGTTGCCTCCAATATAAGGATTAAAATCATTAGTTGCCTCCAATATAAGGATTAAAACCATTAGTTACCTCCAGTATTAGGATTAAAACCATTAGTTGGCTCCAGTATTGCGAGGTCAAACCGCATGTATGAGGAAGAATAACGGACACCCACACCCCTAAGAGACACTGTAAAGGCCCATGAAAGGGCAAAACAGATGTTTCAGATATTTAGTATATATGTGTACCCAAAGGAGATCTCTATAGCGTTATGCTGCACTACTGTACAATATGACCTCTAATAAGAGCCGCTTTCTTTCATTTATGTAAGAAATGGACAGAACGTCAAGGGTTTTCAAAATCTAAAGGACTAAGTGACATGCTACAGCAAACTGCACAGATGACAGTCAGAGGATTCAGATACATCCAATATTATTAAGGTACATAACAGAATGAGGTTATTCACAAATGGTCTGTATTACGCAATGAATGACATCTATATGATACAGACTAGTGATGCTGCCAAAACCAGAGTTGGGTGGGGAAACATCCAGCGAGACTTGGCTGTCATGCAGGTTTTGGCCTCAGAGTGGCAGCATTCAACACCTTTTCGTTTTCACATCAGTGTTTCATCTCTGAATCCCTGAAGGCCGGGCCACCAGCATAATGTCATGTATACCATTATTATCTGTGTCCGCTGCAGGTGAGAGCTCTCCTAGTGCTTTGTGGGCCAACCTCAGGTTCTCCCTGAGCTGTCCCAGGTCTCTCTCTGCCTTGGCCCTCATGATGCTTAGCTCTGTGTAGATGTCCTTGTACGTCTCTGTTGCATACCTCTTATCCTGGGGGGAACAGGGATTAGGCTATAAACAGGCACTATTACCAGGTTAAATAGAGTATGACCCATGCTAATAAATGTACAGTAGTACATGGTAATAGCAGGACAATAGTGTTGTCCATCTTATGTCTAGTAGTCATACATTTATACAGACAAAGGCTATTGTTATTCTGCCAGTGTGTGCTGTGCTGTGATCTCACCCTGTGGGCTGTCTGGAGTTCATCCTTGAGCGAGGTGATCTTCTGCTTGAGGCACTGCACCTCTGACTCCTTCACACGCAGGGAGATCTAACAGTCAGACAGAATCACAGTTGATTCCTCAGACACAGGTACAACACCAGACACAGGTACAACACCAGACACAGGTACAACACCAGACACAGGTACAACACCAGACACAGGTACAACACCAGACACAGGTACAACATCAGACACAGGTACAACACCAGACACAGGTACAACACCAGACACAGGTACAACACCAGACACAGGTACAACACCAGACACAGGTACAACACCAGACACAGGTATAACACCAGACACAGGTACAACACCAGACACAGGTACAACACCAGACACAGGTACAACACCAGACACAGGTACAACATCAGACACAGGTACAACACCAGACACAGGTACAACACCAGACACAGGTACAACACCAGACACAGGTACAACACCAGACACAGGTACAACACCAGACACAGGTACAACACCAGAGGACCAAGGTGCCATAGATCAGCACAGAATGTACAGCACATGAGTATGTCATATGTTTTAGAGGCTGTAAATTGGTCATGTTGCTAAGGGTGACATCTAGTGGCATTACCAGTCAAAGGCAGATACAATTTACCTTCACATCAAACTTTACTTGACTGGGCTAGATAAAGATTATATCCAACAATTTTTTGTTATACTTAAGCAACATAGCTATTGTGCAGTGAAGTACTACTGAAGACTTACCTCCAGCTCATACACATCTCTCTCCTGACTAAGAGGGAAGGCGTTCTGCTTGGCCAGAGAGCAAAGTCTGGTGATCTCTGCAGCTAGATGGCCACTCAGCTCCTGGAAAGACAACCAGCTTCATCATTACTAACACCGCTACTTTGTATCTGATGACGAAGACAGAATTGGGAAATACTAAGGGAAATGTAAGGGACCCTCAAGGTTTTGTTGCAGAGTGTTGTAACAGTCTGATATGAAGTTTATAAAAGTATGCGTTATGCATTCTACTATGTGTGTTAAGACAGAGGACCCGGCAGCCAATTTAGTTGGCTTGGAGCAGAAACACTTGTGATGGTACATGGTCATAATGTGACTGACCTGGTTGCAAGTTCTAAGGTCCTGGTTCTCCTGCTGACACTGACATAGAGCCTGTCTCTCTGCCTCCAGGGCCTGGCCCAGGTGGGAGCTCTCCAGACACTTTAGAGAGTACTGCTGGGACAACACCTCCAGCTCCCTGTGACAGGAGGCCAGCTCCTCACTACACACACACACACACACACACACACACACACACACACACACACACACACACACACACACACACACACACACACACACACACACACGTGTGCACACACACACACACACACACACACACACACACACATACACACACACACGTGTGCACACACAAACAAAAACATGATCCTGAGAGCTGAAAACCACAGCCAAGACTAGACACAAGGTGCATTGTGTGTTATACAGACAGACAGATACAGAGCCAAGGGCAGGGAGTATGCAGATTATCAGTCCAAAACTCAGTGTTTGTCAGCCAATCCAGTGTACTATCTGGCCATGTGCTTTCCTTGACGATTTACAACGACATAGATCAACAGGTAGTACATTTACCTGTGTTGCCTGCATATCTCTCCAAGGTTCATGTCTCCTGCATTGTTGTTTTCATGGCATGCCCTCTGTATCTCTCTCTTGAGTTCGGCACGGTGAGCGTTCTTCATTGCTTCAATTGCTAATGCCACAATTAAAGGGGATATGTTCACTCCATTAGAGTGGCATGGGAACGTGAGCTTATCAATATTCTGAGAAACTCTGCCTTCACACATACTGTAAATATCCTAAAAACGTTTAACCTTTAAACATGCACACACACACACACACACACACACACACACACACACACACACACACACACACACACACACACACACACACACACACACACACACACACACACTGTCCCCCCTCACCTGTGATAGTAGCAGCCGTCTCCTCCTCCAGCAGTCTGTCTGTGTCTAACTGCAGGCGCTGCAGGTCCTGCTGATGTCTGTGCTGCAGTTCCCCCACGATCCTCTGCTGGGACTCCTCCATGGTGACAAATCCATGCTCATATGTGGCCTGCAGGGGCAAACACAGACGCAGTGGACTGTTAGGTGATTCATCCACAGATCCATTGTTATAATGGTCACTACTCCCTGGGGTTGGTTCATTACATCTTAATTCTAGTGAATTCAGGAACTACCAAAAATCCCATTGATGATTATCGACAATTGTTATTATGGGAGTTGTCCTACCTTTAGATTTTCTATGTCCTCCTTATGTTTCAGCTGGAGAGATGCCATTCTCCCATCATGCTCTGCTTTAATGTTGGCCATGACAGACAGCTGCTCCTCTAGATCCTTCACACGACCTCTCAGTGATGATAACACAATCTCCAGCTCCTCCGCCCCCAGAGTGTTTGCTTCTTCATGGGGTTCAGTAGTGCTCCTCTCCTCTACATCCTTATCCGTATCAACTTCCTGGATTCCTTTCTCTACCTCATCTACCCTACTCTCTACCTCATCTACCCTACTCTCTACCTCATCTACCCTACACTCTACCTCATCTACCCTAATCTCTACCTCATCTACCCTACTCTCTACCTCATCTACCCTACACTCTACCTCATCTACCCTACTCTCTACCTCATCTACCCTACACTCTACCTCATCTACCCTAATCTCTACCTCATCTACCCTACTCTCTACCTCATCTACCCTACACTCTACCTCATCTACCCTACTCTCTACCTCATCTATCCTACTCTCTACCTTTATCATTGGACTCTCAATGCTGTTGGTCAGGAAGTCACCCTCCACCACTTCTGCACACCTAACCCTGCACACTTCCTCTACTGCAGTCACTCCCTGGTTTGGGCTTTCCACCTCCATTTTACCTGCAGCATTCATTGCAGGCGTCTCTGTCTTCTGCTCACTTGCAGTGTCTAGTAGCTGTGTGGCTGTTTGCTGTGCGTCTATGTGTTCTCCCTGCCTCAGGGGGGTCAACCCTAATTCCACTGAGGAACTCCCCTGTCTCTCCAGGTCTGACCATCTGGCCCCAAGCTGCTGGTTTTCACTCAGCAGCCCAGCACATCTGCTGCACATCAAAGGAGAACGAGCAATGAGCAGTCCCTGTTGAGTCTCTTGAAATTGGCTCTTGTGTAGAGTGTTAAGCCTACTGAGACGATAGGATGAGAAGGCTTCCATGGCGGTGCAGTGTATGGAAGCTAACCGGGGCTCATTTACATTGTGGAAATGACAAAGTCTTTGTGCCAGGGACTGGAACTCGTCATTGGCCGGGGCTCCGACTGAGGAGGCGATTTGGTTGAGCAGGAAAATTCTCTCCTGTGTGATCTCTGTGAAATGTCGGCTTATGAAGTCATCGGTGTCATTATGCTGGTTGTACACATTCCATATCCTCTCATCATCTTCCTCTTTCATTTCTGAACCTGTTTCACCTGCTATGTTTCCAATGATGTCCAGGTCTCTCAAAGACCTGCATCCATTCATCCTGTCCAGGCCTCCAGTGTTTATGTTTAAATCTTTCTTATTATGAGAGAAAAGACTATGAGCTAGGAGGAGCGTCTGCTTTTCCACGACCATGTGTTCTAAAATCTGACTTAGAATCACATCTGTGAGTTTATCCTCATTGGACTGGCATGGGTTTGCCTTCAAACTGTTCAACAGCCTTCCCCAAAACTCCTCCTCTAACTGAAGCTGCCTGACCACTGTCTGGTTCACCTCCACACACTTTCTATCTAATGGCATCTTTACCACATCCATATCTGACCTGTCAATCACCTGCGCTACTCTCCCTAAGGTTCTGGACATCAACCTTATCCCTTCCACCACTTGCTGAACCCTTTCTTCACCTGAATCCAATATTACATCCTGCCATTTGCCTTCACTGCTACACCTCAATCCACTTTCTTTCTCTACCGTCCATTCCTTCTCTACTTCCTCATTAATCCTTACGATGTCAGCCTCTGCCTCCATGGCTCTCTGGCTGTACAACCTCTCAGCCTCTCTGAGTTGTGTGTTGTGGGCCTGCAGCTCCCTGCAGGTCTGTTCTGTGTGCTGGAGCTGTCTCTCTAGTTCTAATTGCTTGGCCTCCATGGCCTGCAGACACTGTTGAAGGTGTTCCCGCTCCTTCTCTCCAAGGTGGTGTGTGTTGATATTCTCTTCCCCAGCTTCCTCCTCTTCATCATCATCATCCTCTTCTGCTGGGAAGCCCAGGTCTTTGAAAGTGTCCTCCCTGAGCTGCAGCTGTACCTCTGTCTCCTTCAGACGCTGGTCCATTGAGGCTAGTAGGGACTGGGTCTCCTGGAGCTGCTCATCTCTCCTGCGCAGCTCCTTCTCCAGGCCTTCCACTTTGGTCTGGCTGTGCTGCTCTGCCTCAGGGAGGAACTGAGGCCCACTGTACTGAGTGATAAGCTCTGCTTTCAGTCTCTCTATCTCTCTGTCTGCCTCTGTCAGCTGGTTGAGCATCTCCTGGTTGCGCTGGTTGAGGGCCTCGTTCTGGCTGCTGAGCAGCTCTACCTCCTGGGATAGTCTCCTCATCACGATGGCCTGATCTGGGTCTACGTACTCCTCTGTGGGCCTGGGTGTCTCACAGCATAGTAGGTTGTCTATTCTCACACTGTTGGCTCTTTCCTGAGTTTCCTCCATGCTCAGTGAATCTGGGCTCCATGCACAACTTTTTGTGTGTGATTCTGGAATCGATGTCTGTTGATGGCTTCCATTTTCAAACTGTGTCTGAGAGCTAGTTTCACTGCCCAAGTTAGGCCCTCTGTTCTCACTTCCATTCTGAGGCACAGAGTCAGATGAGAGTTCTGTGTCTGAGGTTGGTGACATGACAGGTGTGTTTACTGATATAGGGCAGTCAGGGAACAGATCCTCCAGCTCCTGGAGGTTTCCCTCGGTGTCATGCAGCCAGATGCTGGGTGGTGGTGATGGGTGAGTTCCAGGGGAGCGGTGTTTCTCCAGAGGGGCTGATGACAGGGACAGGCCAAGCTGCTCCTGGAGCTGCTCCTGTATGTTCTGTCTCTTCAGCTCCTGTTGCTGGAGGAGCTCTCTGGTCTCCCTGTACATGTCAGTCAGGCTTTTCAAAGAGGGAAGATCATCTTCTGGGCACATTGGGGCCTCAAGCTTACAGGAGGAGGCAAGACAATTGTCTATAATTAGGTAGTTATCATTGTTGCAAAGTGGAAGTATTATAGATGGAACTACAGAGCATATCCATACTATGTATAGGCTAAGATATATTTTGCCTTACCGGCAGGGAGGCATGATGCTGGCATCCTAATGCAGTGCTCAACTGAGCCTTCAGCTCAAGCCTGCGATGGTCTGACTCTGCCAACTGGCCCTTCAACTCCTCTACCTTTAATCACACGACACAGAGATACAGTAAGTCCACCGTTAAGCCAACCAGCAGCAGAGAAAGCACCTCATAACGTTAACATTGTTCCTGTTAGGAATCATTTTGAGATACACAGTCTCACCCTGCTGTGGTAAGTCTCCAGTAGAATCCCCATATCCTCTTTATCCTTGCCCTGGGACTCAGTGTACAATGGAACAGTCTTCTCCTGTCTAAAGGCAGTCCTTTCCACCTGCTGCCAGCATTGTTCAATCTCCCTCTGCACCTTCTGGTGAGTCCTGGGTGACCTGGGACTGATACCTCCTCTGTCACAGTCCATCTCCCAGCCCACAAGGAAGCCTAGCATGCTGTCATACCTCCTCCTCCTCTCCTCTCGCCTCCTCTTCCTCTCCAGGTCCCCTACCTCCATCCGAAGAGGCTCCTTTGTTTCCTGCTGCACCTCCAGCTCAGAGGCTAGCAGGGCCATAGGGCTGAACTCAGCCCAGTCAAAGGTCTTGGAGCGCCCTTCGCGTCTCCTCTCATGGATGTGGCTCTGTTTGGGCCCCTGGACTCTCTCTGTAGGGACCTCAGAGGAGGGGGAGGAGTCCTGGGTCACGTCTGGCTTAGGGAGGGGCAGGGACTCTGTTGGGCTGCAAGGGATGCGATGGACTGGCAAGCTGCTTTACAATCACAACAGAATAACACAAATACTTACTGACTGAGGAAACGAGGCATTCTGCCTAAACAAAGGCAGAGACCTTCCCATCACTACTATAGAATGGTGGTAGTCTACTGATGTATTACTATGTAGTAATGAGGCTGGTATTACAGACGCCATTTACCTGGCTACATCAGGAGCGTTAGATGGATGGACATTCTTCATGAGGGCCTGGATCCAGTTTCTCCGGATCCCTGCAGTCATGGCTGACAGAGTAAAGACACACTTCTGGGTCTGAGGGAAGACATTAGGAATATTATTTTGATTGAGTATAGGAGACTTACTGTATGTATAGAATGGATCAGCATTCATCTGTTGATTTCAATTTTTGTAGGTATAGATTTAGTCTTACATGGATCTGAAAGCCATAGTTCCTCTGGACCTGGTACTCTGAGACATTATGACACTTGGTCAAGTCAATCTCCCCCTCCAGATCTGAGTTCTAACAAGAGATGACAAACATGAATTCAAGACTTGGGGTGAAAAATAACAAAAACATGTTTCCCTGTCCCCACAAAATCACATATCTGTGGGTACTGCATTCAGTAAAAATGAAAATGCACATGAACTTGCCTCCTCTGCGAAGGAATCCTTGTAGTACCGCAGACTGTCAGCTGACAGCACAAACCAGTATTTCCTCCACTAGAGGGGAGCAGACAGACATTATAATGGATAGTAGATACAGAAACCTGCATAATACATTTGAACTGTCAGGCTTCACCTTCATAGCAAGGACCCACAGCACCTTAAACATCACAAAATGTACATGCGCACATTCAGCATCCATGTGCCTTTGGGGTAGAAATGTGGGAAGGTGTTCAGTGACGAAAGTAAAATACATTCTTGATCTGTCCATTCCTATACCTGATCCTCCTTATCCAGTTTCATCATCCACCCTTTCTTGAAGTTCAGCAAATCAGGCTGTAAGGAAGATAAGACAGTAAGTTAGTCAGGAGGTCAAAGAGGCACGGTCATACAGTTGTTTTCAGACACTTCAACAAAAAAGTTAACTGCCGTCAATCCACTTGGGGCTTTCATTTATACTTGTTTAAATTATGAGAGCATCCTTGTTTGAACTGTGACAGTTTTCTGACGTTTTACAACTTGACCCCATGCTTTCAGTGAACAGAAATTCCAAAAGTAACAAGCACTCACAGTCATGACAGACTCCGAAGTCCTGCGGTCCAGTGACTTAGCTCTTCTCTGAGGAGGAGGGACGGTGAGTTGACCTGGGCTTAGATCTCCACACGACTGCAGTTTCTGGGCGTAACAACAGGACACTATCAATTACTGAAGTAACAATGTAGAAGGTGTAAGATGGATTAGCAAATGTGATCATGTCCTGTATTACTGTCAGCTTGTTGCAAATAAAAAACAAGATTATGTCGTTTCCCTTTACTCTATCATGACTGAGACAGCTTGGACGTGTGCATTGTATCAAGCAGAGAACCCACAAGTCATGGCAGGTCTCTGGCAGGTCTCTGGCAGGTCTCTGGCAGGTCTCTGGCAGGCAGTGTTGTGAGATGTAAGGCTTATTTTGGGACACAGCAGGAGAGAGGAAGTGCTCTCTTTTCAGGGGCTATTAAACCTTACTCACATTAAGAATGAGTTCCACTCTGGTGACTGGGCTTGGCTGGGGAGTGTATGAAAAGACTTTGGAGGCTGTATTATTCCTGATGGCCCCTGGCATCCAGTCTCACAAGCCCAGGGATGTTAAAAGTCCCAAATCTCTGTCTTGACAAGATTCCCACATCCCTGACTGTTACCTACCTTATATTGGGTTTCATCCTGGCTAACTAAATAGCTCTAAAAAACACATCAGTGAGTCCCTTTAAATCTAGATTAGCCACCGCTAAATGAAACTAGAGACAGCGGCACCATATGAAACAAGATTATTTTCTCATCTAGTTGAGCCTTCAAAAGCCTCATTCTTTTAACTCTTACGTAATAAAAAAAAGGAAAAACAACCACTTCAGTAAATCCAGAACATTCTTCGTCTGTGCCCAGCTATTTGCATAGAAAACTATCCAAGGACACATAACAGTAACATGAGGGAGAGAACACTCTGCTCCCGCCAGCAGTGTGAACTAGCCTCCTGTCATATTCAACAAACACTGACCATTCTGGACAGTTGCTGTCTTCCAATAGGATAGGATGGGAAAGGGGAAGTGGGACTATCTGGGGAATCTGAGCCTGGGGGACAGAGTGAACTGTGAATAGGCATTTGACCTCTCACTCCAATAACCCCCCCCCCCCAAAAAAAACTACTGGAACTGGAGGAACATAAATGATCACATGGGATAACATGTTCCGTCGGGCAGGAACTTAAGAGAAAAATCCTACAGATGGATTTAATCAGAGATTAACGTTGAACCTTTGACCCCGTGGGATGGACATACTATGTATGATGTGTTTAACTAAATCATATTACTGGGTTCAACAGTTCATACAGTATCTCATAATATAAACAGTAAGATATACACCAGACGTAGTCTGTGAAAAATCAACTACAAGCAGCCAGGAGGACGGGCTCATAGTACTGGAACGGAATAAATGGAATGGTGTCCAACACATACCATTCCATTCACTCCCTTCTAGACATTATTATGAGACGTCCCCCCCTCAGCAGCTTCCTGTGACATCAGCAGTATGTTTTCTACATCTAGTACAGTGTGCATACTGTGTACCAGTATGGACTGTACATGTGTTCTATACTGTAGTGTTAATCCTAAATGCTGGTCATGTATTTGTTGTTGTCAGGAGTAGACAGACTGATGCTTTAGTCACTACCTTATCACAGGAGCCAGTCTGAGAACATGGTGACTGTCATTTCACAAACAGATGTGCACTTGACTCAGGAGATACTGTACAGTGATAGTGCCTCCCAGCCTCAAACACATGACCAACAGCAGCTCCCTAAAGATACAACAGCTCCCTACAGATACAACAGCTCCCTACAGATACTACAGCTCCCTACAGATACAACAGCTCCCTACAGATACTACAGCTCCCTACAGATACAACAGCTCCCTACAGATACAACAGCTCCCTACAGATACAACAGCTCCCTACAGATACTACAGCTCCCTACAGATACAACAGCTCCCTACAGATACAACAGCTCCCTACAGATACTACAGCTCCCTACAGATACTACAGCTCCCTACAGATACAACAGCTCCCTACAGATACAACAGTTCCCTACAGATACAACAGCTCCCTACAGATACAACAGCTCCCTACAGAAACTACAGCTCCCTACAGAAACTACAGCTCCCTACAGATACAACAGCTCCCTACAGATACAACAGCTCCCTACAGATACAACAGCTCCCTACAGAAACTACAGCTCCCTACAGATACAACAGTTCCCTACAGATACAACAGCTCCCTACAGATACTACAGCTCCCTACAGAAACTACAGCTCCCTACAGATACAACAGCTCCCTACAGATACTACAGCTCCCTACAGATACAACAGCTCCCTACAGATACAACAGGTCCCTACAGATACTACAGCTCCCTACAGATACAACAGCTCCCTACAGACACAACAGCTCCCTACAGATACAACAGCTCCCTACAGATACAACAGCTCCCTACAGATACAACAGGTCCCTACAGATACTACAGCTCCCTACAGATACTACAGCTCCCTACAGATACTACAGCTCCCTACAGATACAACAGCTCCCTACAGATACAACAGCTCCCTACAGATACAACAGCTCCCTACAGACACAACAGCTCCCTACAGACACAACAGCTCCCTACAGATACAACAGCTCCCTACAGATACAACAGCTCCCTACAGATACAACAGCTCCCTACAGATACTACAGCTCCCTACAGATACAACAGCTCCCTACAGATACAACAGCTCCCTACAGATACAACAGCTCCCTACAGATACAACAGCTCCCTACAGATACAACAGCTCCCTACACATACAACAGGTCCCTACAGATACTACAGCTCCCTACAGACACAACAGCTCCCTACAGATACAACAGCTCCCTACAGATACAACAGCTCCCTACAGATACTACAGCTCCCTACAGATACAACAGCTCCCTACAGATACAACAGCTCCCTACAGATACAACAGCTCCCTACAGATACAACAGCTCCCTACAGATACAACAGCTCCCTACAGATACTACAGCTCCCTACAGATACAACAGCTCCCTACAGATACAACAGCTCCCTACAGATACAACAGCTCCCTACAGATACAACAGCTGGGTCATTGTACTGTAAGATATCATCACTCTTATGAGTTAGCAGAGGTTTGTCTGGGTCTTACAGGCAGATCCCTAATTACATAGTATCCATGTTTAGGTAAATGGAAAATGTGTCTAAGAGGAATGCCATTCTGAGATTACAACACACAACATGAAATGCAGACAGAGCCCCGTCAGAGTATTAAAACCAGTTTAGTTAGAGAACACAACACAGTCCTGAATTATTCACCTTCTTCTCCCTGTCTTACTCACACACTAACACATGCCTCAACACGGCCGATGGGAGGCTGACTTAGCCATGCCAAACTCCTGCATTTCGGTATGGAACTAAACACACATATATTGACACACGTGGCACACACACACACCTGACAGTGTGGAATGGAAGAGTAGTGCTTCATCCCTGTCCATGAGCCTTACACACCATGCAATCAGGCCAGAGCCAAACCGTTTGAGGTGACGTCTTTGCCTCTCCAACACCTGGTCTTATGAGTCATGTCCAAACAAGTCCAATGGAGAACCAGCGGGAACAGCTGTGCAGTGTACACGTGTACATTACCTTAATAATGACAGACTCCATCAATGGTGTGTAAAATACCAATCTATATGTGTAGATGTGGAAACACTATTCACTGGACACTGTCCTAAAGGGGTCTGCCGAAAGGGCAATGCTTGTCTTGGGCCGTCCTGGTGGGTAACAGGTGTTGCTATTCTTAAAAGCTATGGTTACTCTTTGGATTATGAGGTGTGGTTCAAGTGATGGTGTTATAGTGGAGGAATGTGACAAGCCTTACCGGGAGTGGGAGGACTGACTGCAATGTAAGAACACTGTGACGGTGTGACTGATTACCTCTCTCTGGTTGCTGCGAGCTTCACTCCTGCCCTTCCTGGATCCAGCCTGACCCAGGTCCTCTCCCACAGCACTCCTCCCAGCCTTCCCTGGCTCATTGTAGCAGCTGAAAAGCAGGAAAATCAAGTCTGTCATTCAACAAACAGCCATGGTGTCCTCCATGGCCCCTCACAGGTGGGCTGTGACATCACTTCCTGCAGGAAGAACTTCAGGATGACAGCTGAATAATGTCACCGCCACTTATTCTGTACCCCCAAGCCAGGCCTAGACTGAGGACATCCATGTCACCTACATCCATCTAGTGCTACTGTTGAATTGGAATTTCAAGTCACATCCTCAATTCCAGTGTCATGTTTTGTTTAGAAAGATAGCAGATATTACATAGATGGAATTCCCTAGAAGAATCCGATAGAGAGTTTGTATATACAGTATAACCACAAAAGCGAATACTATCTTTAATAAACTGCGGGTGTAGCATCTGTCCTGTTATAACAGGGATGGTAAATTCTTGTTGAGGCATGTATGAGTTGGCACAAACATAATACTGTGCCCTCAGTCAGTGTAATGTCTTGCCTTGACATTTCTCCTACTTTCTGATGACTGGCAGTTTGTGAGGAACTCAGAAATAGAATTCCTTCAAAATATCTAATTCCACAATCCTTTAGGAATTTCGAGGCCTTATTCAGGGAAAGGATTCTGTCTGTCCTTAGAAGGCAATGAATGAAACACACAGACCAAGGAGGTATTCCAGCCACGTAGCCCAAATACTGTATGTGCTGTTCATTAAGGAACAAACTGGGAGTGCTTCTATAAGCTACATTTTAAAATGTTACCTCCCTAATGGAAGAATATGGATCTTTGATGTGCTGTTGGGCTGTGTGTAATGTGTGTACCATTTTATACAGAGAGAAACAGGGAGGCATCTGCTGTCCTTTAGTGCTAATTGCTAGCACATTTGGTCCTAGCCCATGCCAAACCCGTTTTATGCCTGTTAGCATTTTCATGACAACACACAACAAATACAAAACCAAATAAATAAAATTGTAACTAATGTCCAAGAACATTGCGTTCATTATAGATCTCCCAATATCAGACACAACTGATAACATTTCTTCTCCATGATTCTCACCTTCTCTCTGCCCTGTTGTTCTTGTTGGCAGGTGGGTGGTCTCTGCATGGCGTAGGCTCTGTGGGGTGGCTGTCGCTGCTGGTGTCAGTCCCCTCGCTAGCCACAGAGTCCAGGGAACTCACAGAGCTACTGATACAGGAGCCGTTGGAGAGCCACAGACTACCGTCAAAGGTTAGGGAGTCACTGGAGGCTGAAGGGAGGTAGTGGGGATCATGACCTGAGAAGAGTTATTAAATAAAGAGGGTTGTTTTCAGACTGTGACTGCACAGGTTAGGTCTATGTTTTGCATGATACTTTAGGTCATTGCTTTTGGACCGAAACACAAATAGCAGGACAGTGGCAAGATTTTTATGAGAATCCAGTTCTAAAAAATCAAACTTTTAAGACTTGTTATATGAGGAATCTGGTCAGATAGTTACTATAATGTCTCCCATCTAAGGAAGTGTCACGTTTGACCATAGTAGACATTTTAGGGACACCCCTACATAGTGTCACTATGAAGTTGCACAGCTCATTAAAGAGATGCCTCCAGTTTGTTTTCCTTTTCATCTGCTCCCAGGCCATGGAAAAGCAGCTGTAAAATCTGTAATCTACATCAGCCTAATGAAGTCCCCTACAGGCACAGTCTGCACTACAGGAGTTGATCCTGCTCTCCGTTATACCCTAGGCCCAGACACACCAATAAGTCTGCCTCCACATAGTTAGTGTGCACTTGCCATTCATCACATGACCGCTATTAAGAGAAATGTCTGCTCTGATCGCATAATTAATCTTAGTTGTGTCTGTGAAATATATTAGAGATTATAGTTTACCATGAGCCCTGCATCCTTTTCTACTGTCTTTCAATAACACTACTACACTGGTAATGAATCTGTCCACTAATAAAGGCCAACTTTCTCATCCTGTATGCATGACCACCTGCAGGAAGTTAGGACAGTGTTAGAGGGCAGGAAATGGCTGTGAATGTCTGACAGACATGAAAGCCTGTCTGAGTGTGTGTGTATGTGTGTTGGCTGGTGTATTTCCTCCACACCTGCAGGGGTCTCATCCAGGCCCAGGGGATCAGTATCTGTCACTGTCCAGACAGGGGCCACATCCGGACCCCCACTGGGCAGCTCTCCCTGCCACAGGCTGGAGCGAGGGTCACCACTTTTCATGACTGAGAAACTGGGCTCAGTGGCAGCCATCTTTGCTGGGCTGGGCTCCTGATGAACACAATATGTTTTCATTATCATAATATGTAAAGGCATAACACATCTTTGACATATACAGTAGTTTATAGTGTATTTAGGCCACCGGTAACCAGGCATCTTGGTCACAATGTTATGAGAAGAAGAAGTTGTCACCTGGGAAGTAGTGGGTTCTACTTTACGTTTCTTCTTCTGATTCTGCTTATAGGTCCGTGGGTAAACGACTAGTTGTTCACTCCAGCTGGTAAAAGGAAAACGACACGGACATGACAGGGATTCAAAATATTGTCCATCAAAGACAAGAATTTACTGAAAAGATAAATCAGGAGTGATATCATATCATACTGTAATATCAGAGAAGTTAAGTTAGGAGTGATATCATATCATACTGTAATATCAGAGAAGTTAAGTCAGGAGTGATATCATATCATACTGTAATATCAGAGAAGTTAAGTTAGGAGTGATATCATATCATACTGTAATATCAGAGAAGTTAAGTCAGGAGTGATATCATATCATACTGTAATATCAGAGAAGTTAAGTTAGGAGTGATATCATATCATACTGTAATATCAGAGAAGTTAAATCAGGAGTGATATCATATCATATCATACTGTAGTATCAAAGAAGCATCGCTGACCCATTGATGATCTCCTTGTTCTCCCCCCGGATAAAGAACTCCTGTTCAGGTGTGATGATGCACAAAGCGTTCCTCTGACCTGTCTTAGGCTCTGCGTCAATCACCGCTGTACACAGATTCATGTTCACTGTTCCTTGTGGCAGAGTGCTTGTCTAAAGGAATGATACACAATGTCAATCATTTTGTATGACTGGAAATTCTGGCAGAGATTATGATGCTAATCATGGTATCTTTTGTACACCATCTAGAAATATAAAAATATATATAAGGATATTTTGGAGGGTTAAAGGCCATCATGAACAAGACATTACCCGTTGCAACTGAGTTTTAATACAGGCTATATAGAGTGACATGAAAGAGAGCAGAGGAGGAGATTTCAGAAGATCAGTGGGAGAGGGGGATGTGGCATTAGAGGACAGATTAATCCCAAATCATCTGCTCTGGTACTACGGTACACACAACATCTGGCAAAAAGATGCATAGGGAATCCTCTCATAAAACATTAAAACATACATCAGGACAATATACTGTAGTTAACCTCTATTAATGTTGGATGATCTGGTTTGCTTAGCTTTTTGGTGTGTGTGTGTGTGTGTGTGTGTGTGTGTGTGTGTGTGTGTGTGTGTGTGTGTGTGTGTGTGTGTGTGTGTGTGTGTGTGTGTGTGTGTGTGTGTGTGTGTGTGTGTGTGTGTGTGTGTGTTCAAATACAGAATCTCTTACCAACTCGTCCAGTGCAAAGCTCATGCTGCCATGTTCATACAGGATGAAGAATCGTCGCTGCCATTTCTGCCATTTAGAGATAGAGTTGTTATGGATAATGTTGCAATAATGCCTACAAATATTGAATAACTTGCAGGTCTATCAGAATATAAGCTAGTCCTACTGATACATTTCTGTACAACCACCGTCCAAGACTAGATAGTTATTTGTCATTCTCTTACCCTTGACCTCTGCATTGGATTGTCAAAGTCTGTCCCCTCAGCAGCCAAGCAGAGCCAGCCTCCATAGATGGGTTTGGCCTGTCAAGCATGGGAACGCAAGGAGGAATTAGTTGGGTCTTGACCTGTGAAGGTTCTATCTAATGAAATCGTTTTTCTATGCCATCGTATGGGTCTTGGCTTTTTCTGGCAGGGAGCATCAATACTCGTTGATTCATGTTTTGAATGACAAAGGAATAACAATCCTATCTTTTTAGGGAATGTCCTTTGTAGGATTAGCCAGTGACTGTTCGTGATTCAGTGTTCTTATAGTGATATGCTGCATTTACAAAATGTGTGAACAGATTAAGTATGTCCATGCAATAGGCCATAAATAAGAGGCAGGGATAACCTTGTTGACATGGAAAAGAGAAGATAAACTGCTCTTTGTGCTCTTTAAGATATGTCCCCAAAGACTGGAATGTTCTGACTCTCTGCCAGTTACTCTTGCTCAACTCTTTGTCAGAGAGTTTTGTTTCTTGTTTTATGAGTGCCTCTCAACATGAGATAATTCTTTCCTCAAAACTTCCAACAGACGTGGATACTTTATACTTAACCTTCACCCCTGAGTCAGATGCTTTAAAACAGGAGCTTAGCTGAGGTTCATTGACCAATGGCTCTAAATTTACAAGGCACACAGAGATGAGCACAAAAGAATCAGATAGCAATGGTGTATATGTTTTCTAAAATAATAATAACCTGTTGAGACCTATGGCATGCCGAGTGCTGACAGTTGGGCTGTCAACGGTCTCTTTACAACAGTGTGGGAGGTGTGTGGTGACAAATATTTGACTCGTGCATTGGGGCCATTCAGTCAAGATGCTTCATTTTCTACAACAGGTAAATTAGGCTATTGCGTTATGTTCATTCAATTTCACAAATGAACGTTATACCTGACACAATATGAAGAAATGTCTCTGTCTGATATAACATTGAGTGCATGCCCATCTGTCATCCCTGTCATCAACATTCAGAAGAGTAATAGCCAAAGTATTAAAACTAATAAAACATAAATATCTTTGTTCACTTACCTGGTCCTTACCATGATCAGTTGGAAGATGCAGCTCCCGAGACTTGAAACAGTTCTGACATTTACTTTTATAAAAAATGTTCGCTTGGAATTTATTACACGGATTCGCACTCTTTTGTCCAGACATTTTGTCGCATATAGGCTACCACTATGTAAATCCGAAATGCCCCCCAATTCTCTCTTTGCGGTGCAGTTTATCCGATTCGAACATCTGTCAAATCCTGTGCGCTTTGAGCTCTCCCCGACCGGTCGAAATCTGGGATGTCCTAGGCAGCTGAGGAGTTGGCTATGTAAATCCAACCTGGACTCAGGGGTCGACGTAATATACCAAACTGGAAATCCGTGAAGCTCAAATTAGTATGATACGTTACATTTGGTATGTATTCATTTGTGGATGTCCATCATCCATTTCGTATTATATGTTATGAATTACAATTCGTATGATCTGTTACAATTCGTATGATATCTTACCAATTCTAATTTGTTGTGGCTAACGTTAGCTAGGTGGCTAATGTTAGCTAGGCTATGGGGTTAGGGTTAGAGGTTATGGTTAAGGTTAGGGTTACGATCACAGATGGGCAGTAGCTCTGTTACAAGTATTTGAAATATGTATTTTAATTATTTCTGAGTATTTTGTAATTTGTATTACACTGGGTTGAACTACACTCCAATGTATTTTGAAATAAGATACTTTCGAGAGCTGTAAATTGTATTTTCAAAATACAAAATACTTTTCTATATCCTTTTTATAGCGGTTCACAATTTTGTTGCCCCTTTTACCCTGCATTGTTATCATAAGTCTCATGGCACTATGGTGTGATAAGAGCGTCTGCTAAATGAACTAAATATAAATGTATACGTAAAAATGGACAATTGCAAAGCATGCGAAGTATTATTCCAATGAGCTCCACCCCGAAACAAGGTACCTTATTATTACAAGGTAATAATACCCAGTGTGCTTTGCAGTTCATTTTGGTATGTTCATTTTCACATATACATTTTGGTCATTTAGCAGACACTCTTACACAGAGTGACTTACAGTCATGGCATTCAACTAAGGTAGATAACATTTCACAGTTATAGCATGTAAGAAGTGTATTTAATGTTATTGCTATTCTGGGCCGGCTAATTGCAAATATATTTCTGTATTTTAATATACAAAATACATGTATTTGAATTAAATATATTTCAAAATAGAAGTATTGTGTAGTTTAATTTGATACAATGATATTTATGGTATTTTGTGTAATTATATTTTGTAATTGTATTTTGTACATTTTGCCCATCCCTGGTTAAGATTAGGGTTAAGAGTTAAAGGGTTAAGGTCAGGGTTAGGGAAAGGGTTTGTTCACATGCTAAGTAGTTGCAAAGTAGCTCAAAAGTAGCAAGTGGTTGCAAAGTTACAAATTAGCTCAAATGCTTGTCCGTGATGAGATTCAAACATGCAACCTTTGGGTTGATACACATTTGCGTTATATATACCCTCCTTTCATTTTTGCCTTAAGTAACCTTTTTTCTTATGTCTTATTAACATATTATACTAATTTGAGTGTCCTGGATTTTCGTTTACTATGTTATGTCTAGTCTATGAGACCAGCCTGATAAAGCTCAACTTTGCTGCCTTCTACTGACCGATAGCTGAACTGATAATCAATCTGGTGTGAGTTCACAGTATATTCACATTTCCTCACCTTATCTGATCTCACAAGATGCCCCTGTCCTGAAATTGACATCAGCCTTATTTCAAAGCAACAATAATGATATTATAGACTGACAGAGGATGCAGGCATTTATTCAAGGCATTGGCAGGTTAGATGTGTACATAAAAATGCTTTCCGTTTGGCACATTCAAAACCACATTTACAAAAACAGTATTTATAATTCTTTTGAATCAATGAACTGCATTTATTTAGTTGAAAGCTGATTTCCAATGTACCCATAATGAAGCATACTGTTTTTGTTGTAATCGTATGTGATATACAGTACATAATAAAACACTCAAAGGTCGTCTCACTGTAATGATGTGCAACTCACGTCTGCAATTTTCATGAAGCTTAAAAAACCTTTGGGTAAAAATAAATTAACCAATTTTCTTCCATACAATTGCGAAAGCATCAGATAACAAAAACACAGGATATACATTAGCTACATACATTATTTACATAAATGAAAAGCACATCTTCTAAAATCTCCTCCTTTCCTGTAGGATGACCAACTATTTCTTATTCAAAAAACTATGCATAATGTCCATTTCTATTGCCAGTATGGCATTTTTGTGACCTTGTAATTTGTTGCTACAATCTAAATGACACAAATTCTTAATCCAGAACACGAACACAAAACAATCTGCAAATTTCAAGGTTAGGGGTTTTCTAACACAAGTTTTAGGTGTTTGAGTTTTAAACTTCAGGATTTTGGAAATGCTTTCTACTTCCCTAGAGTGAGATGAACCTGTGGAAACCATTTTTATGTCTCTACGTGCAGTTTGAAGGAAGTTTCTAACTAGCGTTAGCGCAATGACTGGAAGTCTATGGTACTTGGCTCGTGAAACTACCTCTAACTTCCTTCATACTGGATGCAGAGACATAAACATGGTATTCACAAGTTCATCTGACTCTGGGGGGTATACAAAACACTTCACTGTTAGTTACTTCTCAGAATCACACAGTGAAAGTATGATAGCTATCAAATATAGGTACATCTCGACTTAACAATTCTTTAAGTTAAGAGACAAAATAAGAAAACAGCTTGTGCTCAGAATAGAAATCTAAACATTTCACTTTTGTATCATGTCATTGACTTCAGAGTTAAGAAAGACAGCAACACTTGCTATGTTACAGTAGTCTGGTTTTAGATCGAAGTACACATGACATTCATACTACTTCTGCAAAGGGAATCCTACACAAATAGCATGGTTTTATTTGTTTGTATACATTTCAGACTAAATTCATTCACTGCACACAGATATTTTTGGTTGGTGTAATATATCAGAGTATCTAAAAGACGCATGTAAAAATCTAGTATTTTTTCCTAAAAATCTGTACTACTGTAGTAAATGAGGATAGGGTTACAACGTACTAGCTGTGAATACTGGAGAGAGAACACACGATACTGAAGAGCTGAAACCAGGTTTGAGGAGGCAGGAAAGAGGAGGTCCCAGATAATTCCATGTATTGCCTCCTGTTTCCCCTCTACCCTGAGAACTCCTGTCTGTGATACATGTCTGGATCATAGTATTTGGTGACCACCACTCTGTTGGCAAACTTGCGGCCAGTGAGGGCCTGCATGGCATTCTGACAGTCTACAGCAGAAACGTACTCCACAAAGATCTGAAACAAAAAGAACCCTCAACCTCATCAGGATCCAAATAGCAAATACATACATGTTACTTCAACAACAATTCATACTTCATGTGGTGTATTACAGTTTGTTATTTTGTTCAGACCAATTACTTATGTTTAACAACAGTGAAGAGCAGAGTCTCATTCTGTATTGAATAACCTCAGTTCAACCTTTTACCTTGCCACAGCCAGGGACCTCCACTCCATCGACAGGCCGGGGAATCTCGATGGAGCGCACGCTGCCGTACTTGCAGCACTCCTCACTGATGTCCTCCAGGATCTCCTCGTAGTCCTCGTCATCCACCAGCTCCTCAGGCATCACCATGTTGAGCAGGCACAGCACCTCCGTGGGCAGCCCAGAGTTCTGAAGTCCCTGCAGCCCAGGCACCTGCAGTGTCACCGGGGTCTCGATGATGGCAGTCTAGGTGGGAGGAAGGAAAACAGGTCAGACAGACAACACATTTAGACTGCGGGTACTCACATTTGTTTCTTGCAATTCAAAATGCACAAGGGAACTGCGCTCACCGGATTGGCGTTTTTGGCCCCCACACTTGCTCTCTGGACGATGAGCTTTTTGTCACCCAGTTGCATGCCATTGAGCCCAGCCACCGCCTGACAAACATACACAGAAACTTTTCAAATATGGAATAGAACCTTAAAAACAAGATTGATTTGACACCAAAAAATGATAAACCATAACCATGAGAAAGCATAGCATTTGCTCATCCGTACCTGATCAGTAGCACTGATGTCAACATATTCACAAAAGGCATAACCTTTGGATAGTGACGTGGCACTGTCCTTGACTAGGTTGAAAGCTTTGACTGGTCCGAATGATGTCAAGAGCTCCTTTACCTGCATAACAGATGAAGACAAGCAGAGGCATAAGCAGGGTAATTTGAATCCACCACATATTCTACTGAATGAATTCTAAGCCTCCATTTAATAGTCATGAGGAGAGAAATCATACCAAGGTGAATGGCCTGGAGAAGTGCAATAAATGACATGGTCAAAGAAAACAAAATATTTGTATCTTGTATTAAAAAAATAAAAATAATTGTAGAACGTTTATCAGTTTCAGTGTGATGAGATTAAGATTGCTTAATTACGAAGCAAATCAATTGTTTGTTAATAATTTGTATATACATACAACGGCTGATGTTTTACAGACGAACTCTATTTAAGTATGACATATACTAAATCCACAATAATCCAGGGAAACTATATATGAGATTTTTGAAAGAGCCCTGAATGACTGATTTTCTGTATGACAAAACAGATAGACAGAACTGGATTAACAAACGTTGTGTAATGTATTTCATTTTATTCATATTTTACCAGACATTCATTTACTTAACAATAATATAAAGTTATTAAACAGTAATAACACAAGTTGTGCTGAAAATTGTGCACTGACTATAAAATCCAATACTTATTTGTTTACCAATTCACCTGAGCTATGAAAATGATGAACCCATCATCAAAGTAAACTGATTGGCTATCACTTAATCTACAAAATGCACTTGTTTCATGACAGTACATCATGTTAACAGTCTTAAAAATAAAGTTAAGGCTGAGAACCACCCCAAAACCTAACATTAATCAGGTATCTGTTTATTGTATCCCACCCCTAACTAATTTAGTCCTTAACGCGTTTCAAAAGAGTGATGGGAGAGAGAGAAAGAGTAGCCAGGAAGGGAACCTGCTGGCTAGGAGTGTATCCGTGGGAGGAACGGAATGTCTTACTTGCCTTGTGTTACATGTTGGCATGGCAGCAGTAGATCAGTACTACTGAACAAATTATGAGCGCAGACTTAACGATCTTACAGGCCCCTAGCTGGGGACAAAGTGGGGGAACAAAAATGAAAGAGCTGTGAGTATCAAAGCAGTAGCAGTGACTGCAAGAGTAAAAAAGAATAAGAAAATAAACACCAGGGTACAATCAGGGTACTGTTTAGAAAGAAATCATGAGGAATGGAAAGTTAGAATCCAATTCATTTAGTGCACAACAACATTGCAGAACTATGCCGTTTTCCCAATCTCTCTGGAACTTGGAGTGAAGATGTAGCAGTCAGGGCTTAATATATGTTTGGTGAGAGGAATCATGGAATACGGTTGTTGGCAACCATTTGACTTAACCAGGAATTTTACTCAAGCCTGCATATTGTGATATCTAGAACATGTTACCTCGCTGCATCTTATGAACTGGACTTTGCTTACCTTTGTCAAATAAGCATGGTTAAAATGAGAAATTAGCATATAGCTGAACAGTTACAATTTTCACTCACTGGAGTACTGATAATCAAGCCTATTAACCCACCCATTCAGATACTTATAGCTCCTGCTAGCAGGTGGTCATGCATTTATCCCATTCAAAAGTATGTTTTCATGGGACCATTAGTGACTATAAACTACTTATCTGATAGAGATACTATTGTTATCGCTGAAATCAAGTGAACGAGATTGAAACTGGGTTGATGATTATGCATAAATAATATGTGTAAATATTCATTCACAATTTAGTTCAGTCATGAAATCACTAGCTGAGTTTTTATTCAAACACAGAGCGATTCATGGAGTGAAAAATAATGTGTTCACATTAACTAATGCTAATGAATAATGCTAATGAAATGTAATCACATGATTGCTAACAGAAGTGTAACAACAAACTGCATAAAAGGAGGAGTTACTGGCATCTTCACAAATATCAGACATAAATACTACATTCATATTTTGATTTCCATACAACACTGGCCAAATTGTAGACACAATGAAAACAGAACCTGAAAAAATATGAATTTTAAGAAAATTGTAATTCAATTGAAGGTCAATTATTCAATGTTTTTCAAACAGAAACTTCTCCTTTGGGTAGGGTGCACTCTCACACCTGCAGGGTGTGACTGAAGCAAATGATGTCAGTGCTGAATGTGTTAGTTCTTATAAGCATCTCTACACTACTAGACGCCTGCCATGGACTCAGAGCCAGGGAAAGAGCGTCAGCTACAATTAAGTTCATACGGTCTACTTTAGGCCAAATGTTATTCCCATTGTTACTCCCTAGTATGTTTTATTCACGTGTGCCTATAAGCTCTATTTAGCTCACTGTATCTCAACCAGTGGAGGCTGCTGAGGGGAGGATGGCTCATAATAATGTCTGGAATGGAGTCAATGGAATGGTATCAAACTCCTGGATACCATTCCACTGATTCCGCTCCAGTCATTACCACAAGCCTGATCTCCCCAATTACGGTGCCACCAACCTCCTGTGGTCTCAACATGGTTGTAAGTGTAAAGGACAAAGGTCACTTCTCCCCCACCCAACCAGAACACTGTAAGTCTGTCACTTCAGAGACCAGTTCAAGAAAGTAATACAAATGAGAAGGGTAAGGTATGCTTGTGTTGTCAATGTGAAATTACTGTTTGAGTGAAGTACCTGATCATCATTGAGATAGTTGGGTAGGCCTCCAATAAACAGTTTATGTGGGGAGTCTGGTACCACTGTGGACACGACACCTACAGAGACAAAAACAACAATAAAACACGTTCAACTGCAATATACCTGTACTGTAGCTGATATCTACTGGTGCTATGAATGTGAACTACATAACTAAGAAAGCATGTTGCCACTGTACAAACCTGGGACATGAAAAGCAGGTTGCTCTGAAATGCCAGGTAGAGGCCGGTAGTCATGTGGTCGTCTCATCTTCAACGACTGACCTTGGAAAATGATTCCATCGAAAGCCATGGCCTGTGTGGTCTCATCGACAGACCGAAACTGGAGAGGAAGATGCCAAACAGGGAGTTAGACAGTTTTAGTAAGTTATGCAAGGCAACTAATGTTACACACCAACATATACAGAAGAGAGAGGACACAAGGCAACCTACCTCTAGGAATGCAAAGTTTTTCTCCTGATTTATCTGCACAGCAAGCACAGGGATGCTAGGGGCTGGCGATAGGCCTGCAAGCCTCATTTGGGCATTGAAGAACTCTGCCATGGACTCCTAAAAACAGAAATAAATAAAAGGAAAAAATAACAGCTGAAACCCATACAGTAACTGCAAAAATACCTTGAAATACGATGTTGTCACTTCAATGTGCAAGACAACGTAAGTCCTCTGGGAAGTTTACCTCTGTCACACCAAAGGGAATATTGCCAACATAGAGACGTCGAGCCTGCCTAGTCATCTGACTGCCAACTATGGGCACTTGGGTGGGTGTTACTGCCAACCCACTCGTGGCAGATGATGCCAGCAGGGCTATTGTGGGTATCTGCCCAGCCGCTGAAGGGAAAAGTGGAGCGTAAGAGAAACTTCACACAACCTTGGTAACTGGCACTGTTCTTGACAATTAATTCTTACATGTATGAACTTAACAGGAAATAAATAAAACAGGGGAACATTACAGTGGGATATTAGCCACTTAACAGGCAAAGAGAAGCTGACAGATACCTTGCATAGCTTTGTACTGCAATGGTGTGATGTGTTCAAAGCCAGGGGGAGGCACATCCCAGTATCTGCAGGTCCTTTTCCTCCTTGTTCTTCGTGGAGAATAGCTGAGTAAACAGAATACATGTTGGCTCATTGTTGGCAAAGGTAACACTGAAAAGGCAATACCTTAGTATACCTGACATGCTGTCAGTGAGTGGCTCCAGGTACTGTACCAGGGGCTAAATACTCACCTGTGCTTCTTGTGATCCCGCGAGGTGCTCCTCTGCTCCCGGCTCTTCCTGTCTCTACTGCGGCTTCGCTTCTCTCGGCTCCGGTTGCCCCGGTCTTTGCTCCAGCTGCGATGTTTCTCACTGCGGCTCTGAGACCCACTGCCGCTCCTCTTCTTGCGTCTCTCCTTCTCTCTCTCTATGTAGGTGGGAAGAGAAAGGATGGAACATAAGCCAAGCTTTTGGTAGCTATATACAATCATGCTTCAGCATCATTAAGCACAGTGGGTCACTATAATACACCTGACATACCTAACATGCAGAGAGGGGTTGGAATAAGCTAGTATGAACTCTTGAATAAACTTAATTTGATCGGGGTAAAATACACAGAAGCTGCTTCCAGCTATGTGAATAGATTTGACAGAAATTAGTTCATAACATTCCAGTGGGATGCTTATTATGGACCAAGATATAGCTAACCTACCTGCAAGCTGACCAAGCAAACGAAATTGATCAGTCAGTCTGGGATAGCTAGCTTGATTGTCTTGGTAACTAGCTAGCTAACTAACTCTAGATGGCTAGTGCAATAGATCAGTGAGTACATCTAGATATCTGGTGCAGCTCTAGTTAGCTAGGTAACGTCAGATAAGCTAATTCACTCGAACTATAGCCATGCCATGTTTGCTAATCAATAAATTGAGTGGCTAATGGTTAAATTAGCTAGCTAGTCAAATAGGCTACATCTGCATACAGCAGGACTAGCTCTTTTAGCAAAGCTATCTAGCTAACTTGACAACTAGCCACATAACCACAGCAATGCATGCTAGTTAGCTAGCTAATGTTAGTTAGCTATCTAAAAGCTTCTAGATAGCTAGAACCATTGCAACCCATCCAAAACAGAAAGCTGAAATAAAATGGGAAATCACCCTGTCGGTTCTTGCTCAGCTGTTTTTCGAATTCCTCAAAATCAGCCATGATTAATGCAATATTTTAAACCGATGATATTCTGTATCTGCCTGACTGCCTTAACGGATCAGACTTGGCTGTCCAGCCCAGCTAGCTGTAATTGCACAGTGCTGTAGTAGACGGCTCCATGGATTTTTCCAGTCGTCCAGGCAAACTGATGAGCTACCCATTCCACAGAGTGATAGAACATAGCTACACAGCAGTAACCCAGATGAGAGAGTATCCAAACATTCCAAGAGTGTGCAGATCAGGGAATATCATAGAAACGACGCGCAAGGGGAGCGTTCAAGAGCAATCACACTTTGTAGAGCAATCACACTTTGTAGAGTTTTAGTCAATCCTGTAATCGTAATCAATATGAGAAACTGAATGCCACGTGAGGATTAATTAGTAAAAAGATGAGAAGACAGCAACATGTTTTCTCTACAACACTTATAATAAAGCGTATTTGATACAGGTTGGAGATGGAGACATTGGGTCAACATTTAGCATGGAATAAAACAGCTCAAATAAACTGTGAAGCTGACGAAACAATGCATGCATGTGTGTGTGCAGGGCTGGACTGCACATCTGGGGCCGATGTGCCATGAGACTTAGAAAAAATCTTCAATTTTTAAAGCATTTTTTTTTTACTATTCTATATATTATGCTATCTGGGGGGCCCGACCTCCAGGCTGCTCTCAAAGCCCCAAAATAAAATTATAATATAAACTTTTCTTTTGGGGGGAGGGGATTGGTGGAGTCCCCTGGAGGTCGGGGCCCCATGGCACGTGCCCTGCATACCCGTTTGGTAAGCCGGCCCTGTGTGTGTATGTGTCTGTCTTTCTGTCTGTGTGTGTAGGCTATGCATGCTCACTGGTACATCTGTGTGAGTGTGTGTGATTCAGTTTATTTTCTATGCCATATCCTTGCTTTGTGGTGCACTAAATGAAAACAGAGCTAAATAGAGCAGGGCCTTAGCAATGGGACACCATCTCCCCCACCTCCTCTGCCTCCTGGAGGTGTGAGCTGCCTTGTTATGCTAAACATAATGAAAGACTCTGTAACATGTAACAAACTTTTAAACATGTCTGTGGTTTACCCCCTCTAATTGTAATGGTTACAGAGCACGGAGATGCTCTAGTTAATGTCTACCTACTCTGACATTTATCTATTTCTTTGTATACAACATGCATGGAAGATGACTGACTCAGCTGTGCGCTATTAAAAGAGCTCAAATCCCAAAGTATTGCCGGGGGGGGGGGGGGGGGGGGGGGGGGGACGACTGCTGGTCAGAGCTACACTCTGAATGGGCTGGGGCTGGGAACATTGTCCCAAATGAGAAGACCTAACCAGGAATACTAGCAGACATCTTTCCATCAGAGGTCTAGCCAACCCAAACCGTAAGTGGCAGTTGTGTGAAATGTATCAAACCATACCATAGGTGTGAAATGGAGACAGTCAGCCAATGACACCCGGCCAGGACAGTATTTGCACGTTTTGTGTTGAGACACAGGGAAACTTGTTACTGTAACTGTATAGTTCCATGTTCTGATTTCATTGTAGTTGTGAGGGATGGCAGGATAACATCTATGATTAAGGTCTTTAGTTTTTTTTCACATTATGTCTTTATTGCATTTGTTACATCCATGTTATTCTTGGATCTATTAAGTTTATCTTGGAGTTGTGCTGATGTTACCGTACAGCTTTTGAAAATAACGTTGCTATAGTATTTCTAGGTCAGGGTATATTTGGAGCCTCCCTTTGGACAGACACACACTGTACAGTACATGGTAAACTGTGGCTTAAGTGCTATTACAACACCCAGTAGAACAAAAACTGTGGACCAATCACACTTAAACTGCAATGGGACAAACTGGGATTGTCGTATGTGGTTATTGCAAAGATATAGTAATCTGAGGAGAGAAAGTTACTGTAAAGTGACTGTATCTTATACTGTATGAATGAACTCTGAAATGTTGAGTCACCTTGACTGTCTGACATATTCGGTATGCTTCACATAGACGCTGTCCTAACTGAAGATGGGTTTCACTTTGCCCTTTGTGATAATTTGAGGTCATGTATCAAGGAGTATGTTTAGCTCCTTCTGATGAAACAACCAGACAGCATTTATTAGAGGGATCATAAGCTCTTATCTTTTAACTTGCTCTGTCACCACAGTACATGGTCAATATCTGTCTCTTCTGTGTCCATTTCAGAGTTATAAGAGTAACTTAAGGCTTAAAGGCCCAGTGCATTCAAAATGTGATTTTTCTGTGTTTTATATATATTTCCACACTATGAGGTTTGAATAATACTGTGAAATTGTGAACATGATGATAACACCCTTTAAGTGTAAGAGCTGTTTGAAAGGACTACCTGAAATATCAGCCTGTTTTGGTGGGATGGAGTTGGCATCACCAGTTGGTAAATTAGCTAATAGACCAATAAGAAAGAGAGCTCCAACACTCTCAGCCAATAACACCTACTTTTCAGTTTTCCCCTCCAACTCTGACCACTCCCAGTCAGTCCTAGCTAAATTCTTATTTGAGAAATGTCTCTTTTCTAAAAAGCATTTTTTCTTCTTTTTGACCATTTTAATTGAAAACAATCACAGTAAGGTACTAATTGTTGCCCAGAAATGATTTGATATTGAGATCAAAACATCTGCATTGGACCTTTAACTGTTGTCTTTAACAGGGTCTTTTGGATACCAAAATCATGGACCTGGAATATCTGTTGATATGAAATACATTTTTGAGAATGTTCAATATTCTCACTTTGATTATGTAATCACCCATAGAATTTGAATTGAATTCTTATTCTATGTAATCACTCCTCATCCATTAGTCAATCCATTGATTATTGATTCATCTTGAACATGCTTTCATCATATCATATAATGGACTGTAGACCAAGGTGTATTTCTATAAGAATGCACTGCATACTTCTGAACAATACATTTACTGCCTGTATTTTTTAATTCAAAACTATCAAGTTTTCTCACTAAACACTAAAACATGGCACTATATGCTACTGAAAATGATATTCCCATTGGTCTTTTCCAGAGTATGGACCTAGCTGCTATTCTGCTGGTGCCTGTTGTGGTGGTGGTAACAGCAGCGGTTATTTTCCTGCACAGTCTGGTGCTCAAGTTCTTGTCCACAGCAACGGTACGCAACAAGGTGGTCGTGATAACAGATGCCTTAACAGGACTGGGAAAGGGTAAATCCTTTGTTTTGATTTTGAAAAACAAAGCTCAGATATAAAGTGCACGTAGAAAACTGTTATTACATTGTTACTAAAACAGTATTCTGTCTGTAAATGTATTAATCCAAACCTTTGCAGAATGTGCAAAGTTGTTTCACGAGGGAGGAGCTAGAGTCATCCTTTGCGGAAAAACTTGTGAAAAACTTGAAGGTTTTGCTGATAACCTGACTAGCGCTGCAGACCCTAAATTAGTAAGTATGTCATAACTCTTAAACCCAATAGAGCAATTATATGGTCTTTATATGCCTGATACAAAGTTTAGTTTTATTAGCATTTATATGAATATGCATAAATTGTAAAGTGATCATGAATATCCTAAAGATTAATAACCATATATTACGATAATTTGGTCCTGCATCATTGTGAAATCCTCTTTCCCTTTCCTAGACCTTCCCTCCTAAGCTTGTGCTGGTGGATTTCGGTGACATGAACAGCATGCCAGATGTGATCGCAGAGACGCTGGAGTGTTATGGCTGTGTGGATGTGCTCATTCTCAACAGCAGCCTTAAAGTCAAGGCCCCAGTACAGAGCACATCACTGAAGATGGACAAGCTAGTTATGGACAATAACTACTTTGGCCCTATCACATTGGCTAAGGGTACTATATCACAACAGAGCATAATTGAACTCAGTTATAAGGAATTTGAGTTTGAGAGTTGTGTTACATTGGTCCCTTCTGTAGGTTTTCTGCCATCCATGATGTCGAGGAGGACTGGCCATGTGATTCTGATCAACAGCATCCAGGGCAAGCTGGCAATGCCTTTCCGTGCCACTTGTGAGTTGTCATTTTCATACCGACAGTAGGCCTACTTCTGAATGTAGTTTGATGAAGTTTGAATTAACAGGTATTCAGATGTTCAGTATGAGTTCCCTCAATAATGAAACAATTGTATGAGCGGGAGATCAGGGTCTGAATTTGGCTTCTGCTGGGTTTCAGATGCTGCCTCTAAGCATGCGGTCCAAGCCTTCTTTGACTGTCTGCGGGCTGAGGTCCAGGAGTATGGCATCTCTGTCAGCACTGTCAACCACACCTTCATCATCTCCCCTCCACCTGGGGAAAAGACCAAGAAGTCCATCTGGTCAAGTAAGCTGCTGTCTCAGTTGATGATCTTAAAACTGTGTTGTCTTGGTCTGACTACTCTAACCAACCTTATCCTGCCCCCCCTCCCAGTCTTCTCCAAACAGAAGGTTATGGGCATCACACCAGCAGAGGCTGCCAATGAGATCCTGAAGATTCTGAACAGCAAGAAGAGAGAGGTGGTCATGGCTCACTCCCTCCCCAAGATGGCCATCTATGCCAGATCCCTTTTCCCAAATGTATTTTTCGCTGTGATGGCTGCAGGAGTGAATAATGCGGCAGGAGTGAATAATATTGCAGCTTTAGCAGACTCAGAGGAGCTGTAGTCAACATAGCATTGGATTGGCACTGGATTCTGGATACACACCACATAGAACTGGGGATAAGATGATGTGTTGGGCCAACACTTATTACTGTCAAATATGGAGGACCAGCTGAGACCGGAATGAAAAGAGAAGAAGACAAAACGATTATTGAAATGCTAGAATGTTTTCAATGCTGAATGGACACAGGTGACTGAAAAAGATGTTAGAAAAATGTTTACTTGGAAACTAAAATAACTTGGGTAGCTCATAAGGTACACAACTTGCTTCAGTAGAACTGTCATATAGCAGAAATGAGGGAAACTGTTGTTTGTGTTATTGGGAACCGTATATTAGGCCTACTGAGCCTAGAAATAAACCTTGTTTTGACCTCTGTCTCCTTGTCTTTACCTTTCATAATATATGTAACATTGGTAAAGAGACCACTTTGTAGCCTACAGATGGAATTGAAGACTCATAATTGTATTTTGTGACAGAGGTGGATGGTAATTTAATTACAATCTCAACTCATTATAGTCATGAAGTAACTATTTTACGCCGGCTAGTGGGCATCAATGGAATTGCATTGGGAAAGACGGCGCACAGCCACGAGCGAGAACTGACTCTTGAACAAGAAAATTGATATGGCTTTATGAAAATGGATTTTTCGCGTCTATGCATTGAACAGCACACCTCATTCTGTAAAGGTTTTGAATACTCATGTCTGCCTTTAGTGTATTGAGTCCTAACAGCGACTTGAGAGTAAAACATGACCGACACAACCTCTGCTTTTCTATCAACCTGGACGGCGAAGGTGAGCGTGAAACAGAGCAGGGATTGCCATTTACAACCAGGGGGTTATAGTAACTCGAGGCCGGTGTTCATGCATGGCCCACTTGGGAACGTTCCTAGTTAGGAACGCATGACTGTGGGGAATATAATATGTTACACGTATAAATAACATTTTACTCTCTTGGCACAGGACATCAGGATAGCGCGGTGCTACACTACAAATTTACGAGCAAGAAGGAGGTAGATCTATTGTCAACTTATGTACCTGAGTCTTTCAGGGGCAAATGTGTTACAGCTCTTCTGTCAAAGGTAAACTGTCATGACTATGGAATCCCATTTCCTCCACCCCCAAAAAATGTAAAGGCCCAGTGAAGTCAAAAACGTGTGTTACTGTGTTTTATATATATTTCCACACAGCTTTGAATAATACTGTGAAATTGTGAAAATTATGATAATGCCCTTTTAGTGTAAGAACAGTTTGAAATGTCATTCTGTTTTGGTGGGGTGGAGTTTTGGCCTGCCTGGTGACATCAACAGGCGGTAAATTAGTTAATAGTCCAATTAAATATTGTTCCAAACTACTCTGCCAATAACAACTCGTTCTCAGTTTTTCCCTCCCTACTCAGACCACTCCCAGACAGTCCTAGCAAAATTATTGCTTGAGAAATTGCTCTTTGCTATTTGAAAACAATCACTGTAAGGTACTTAATTGTTACCCAGCAATGATTTGATATTGAGAATTTAAAAAACGTCTGCATTTGACCTTAGAAAATTATTATACTTTCTAAACATTTCTAGGTAGTATCTACAAATTTTGAGATACTTAAGTCAACATTGAGATACTTTTTTTCTAACCTTAATTTAACTAGTCAAGTCAATTAATAACAAATTCTTATTTACAATAACGGCCTACCAAGAGGCAAAAGGCCTCCTGTGGGGATAGGGCCTAACTTTAAATGTTGGACAAAAAAAACATATCTGTCACAGTTGTCGTGAGGAGTGGACCAAAATGCAGCGGGTATATTGATCATCTTCTTTACTTTATTATAGAAAAAATACTTAAACAAAACAAACGACAAAAACAGTCCCGTAAGGTGCACAGACTATACAGGAAACAACCACCCACAAACACAAGTGAAAAACAAACACACTAAAATATGGCCTCCAATTAGAGACGACAACCAGCTTCCTGTAATTGGAGGTCATTGAAAAACACAACATAGAAATAGAAAACTAGAATAAACATAGAAATAGAAAATATAGAACATAAATCAAAAACCCCGAAACACCCAAAACAAACCCCCTGCCACGCCCTGACCAAACTACAATAACAACTAACCCCTTTTACTGGTCAGGACGTGACAGTACCCCCCCCAAAGGTGCAGACCCCAAATGCACCTCAAAACAAAAACCCCACAATAATTAACCCCAAACTTAAAGGGAGGGAAGGGAGGGTGGCCACCATCAACGACGGCTCCCGTGCTACACCCCACCCCCCAAATCCTCCAACTACGGAGGTGCCTCTGGCTCCGGCCTTAGTCCCCATTCTAACCTGCTGAAGGCTCTGGGCTGAGGTGCGTCGCTAGAGACCTCGGGCTGAGGTGCGTCGCTGGAGACCTCGGGCTGTGGGCCGTCTCTGCAGGCTCCGGACTGTGGGCCGTCTCTGCAGGCTCCGGTCTGTGGGCCGTCTCTGCAGGCTCCGGTCTGTGGGCCGGAGCAGGAACAGGACGTACTGGACTGGGCAGGCGCACTAGAGACCTGATGCGTGGGGCTGGCTTTGGGGGCGCCAGCCTAGTGACACGCACCTCAGGGCTAGTGCGAGGAGCAGGAACAGGACGTACTGGACTGGGCAGGCGCACTAGAGGCCTGATGCATGGGGCTGGCTTTGGGGGCGCCAGACTAGTGACACGCACCTCAGGGCTAGTGCGAGGAGCAGGAACAGGACGTACTGGACTGAGCAGGCGCACTAGAGGCCTGGTGCGTGGGGCTGGCTTTGGGGGCGCCAGACTAGTGACACGCACCTCAGGGCTAGTGCGAGGAGCAGGAACAGGACGTACTGGACTGAGCAGGCGCACTAGAGGCCAGGTGCGTGGGGCTGGCTTTGGAGGCACCAGAACAGTAACACTGGAGGAGCAGGAACAGGATACATTGGGTCTTGAAGACGCACTGGAGGTCTGGAGCGCACAGCCTGCACAACCCGTCCTGGCTGAGTTGTCACTGTAGCCCTGCACGGGTGGAGTGCTGGCACAGGGCGAACTGGGCTGTGCTGAGGAATGATGGCTGCCATGCGTAGAGCAGGTGCAGGGTAGCCTGGGCCTAGGAGACGCACTGGTGGCCAGATATGCTGAGCAGGCATACTCCTTCCTGGCTGGATGCCCACTCTAGCACGGCACTTGCGGGGGGCTGGTATCGACCGTACCGGACTGTGCGTGCGGATGGGCGAGACCGTGCACACTTCCGCATAGCACGGTGCTCTCCACGCCAAACGCTCCCCATAATAAGCACGAGGAGTTGGCTCAGGTCTATTACCTGACTTACCCCAACTCCCCGTGTGCCCCCCCAAACATTTTTTAAGGGGCTGCCTCCTCACCTCCTGAAATGGAGGATATAATGCCTAATACCTCCGTCGTTCTGCCTTTGCTGCCTCCAATTCCTCCTTCCGTCGCCGGTACTCCCCAGCCTGCCTCCAAGGTCTCTTTCCATCTAATATTTCCTCCCATGTCCACGACTCCAAATATTTATCCTGCTGCTCCTTCTTCCGCTGCTTGGTCCTGTTTTGGTGGGTGGTTCTGTCACGGTCATCGTAAGGAGTGGACCAAAATGTATCGGGTATATTGATCATCTTCTTTACTTTATTAAAGTAAAAACACTTAAACAAAACAAACGACGAAAACAGTCCCGTAAGCTGCACAGACTATACAGGAAACAACCACCCACAAACACAAGTGAAAAACAAACACACTTAAATATGGCCTCCAATTAGAGACAACGACAACCAGCTGCCTCTAATTGGAGGTCATTGAAAAACACAACATAGAAATAGAAAACTAGAATAAACATAGAAATAGAAAATATAGAACATAAATCAAAAACCCCGAAACACACAAAACAAACACCCCCTGCCACGCCCTGACCAAACTACAATAACAACTAATCCATTTTACTGGTCAGGACGTGACAATATCATGACAAAAGAGACACCACAACACTACATAAAGAGAGACACAAGACAACAACATAAAATGGCAGGAACATGACAATACATGGTAGCAGCACAACATGACAACAACACAACATGGCAGCAGCACAACATGGTAGCAGCACAAACATGGTACAAACATTGTTAGGCACAGACAACAGCACAAAGGGCAAAAAGGTAGAGACAACAATACATCACACGAAGTGTCAGTAAGTGTCCATGATTGAGTCTTTGAATGTAGAGATGGAGATAAAACTGTCCAGTTTGAGTGTTTTTTGCAGCTCGTTCCAGTCGCTAGTTGCAGCGAACTGAAAAGAGGAGTGACCCATGACTGTGTGTGCTTTGGGGACCTTTAACAGAATGTGACTGGCAGAACGGGTGCTGTATGTGGAGGATGAGAGTTGCAGTACGTATCTCAGATAGGGGGGAGTGAGGTCTAACAGGGTTTTATAAATAAGCATCATCCAGTGGGTCTTGCGCCGGGTATACAGAGATGACCAGTTAACAAAGGAGTATAGCGTGCAGTGATGTGTCCTATAAAATGTTGAGATATTAAGTCCTCACCCTAGGGAGGACTCCTGGTCATTTACACAGACACAGAGACAACAACTGTGAGTGGTCAATAGAGCTAACGGTGCTGAGCTTGCTTTATGCAGGGTTGCATCATGTAGGACTTTGCATCTGTAATTAAAAATTTAATCACACAACAAACCATCGCTATTGTGTTGATTGATTAATTGCAGTCAATCATTTTGGATTGAAAAGGTCTATGTAGCTTAGCCGCACAAAGTTCGAATATAAATCAAATTTGATCACATTCATATTATCTCTTAACAGAAATAAATGGGCCTATATTTAAAATATAATTTAGGTTGTAAATACATAGCTTAGGCTATAAATACATGACGTTACTGCTTTGCTTCCTTTGCCCAGAGGGAATCAGAGTGCTTAGGCTTCTCTAGGCTACCTGCAGCTGTGGTTGTTATCAGTAAGCTACAGTTGATCAGTTTGTGCTCAAGTTGACAGATGGAAATCACCACACAATGCTACAAATAAATAAACATGGCGCGGCAGGTAGCCTAGTGGTTAGAGAGTTAGGCCAGTAACCGAAAGGTTGCCGAATTGAATCCCCGAGCTGACAAGATAAAACATCTATTGTTCTGCCCCTGAACAAGGCAGTTAACCCACTGTTCCTAGGCCGTCATTGTAAATAAGAATTTGTTCTTAACTGACTTGCCTAGTTAAATAAAGGTTAAATGTAAAATATATATATATATTTTATAGCCTCAAGGCATACCACGTCACGTGGGGTTTGAACACCAAAGGATCCAATTCGGGAAAGTCATATTCCTGAATGTAATGCTGGTGCATTACCGTCGCTCTGATATATTCTGGCTGCTCTTTGGTGTTCAAAGTGGTGCTTGACGTGGTATGCCTTGAGGCTATACAGAGGTATTATTTACCATCTCTACATTTTAGATAGTATTGACTTTTTATTATGTGGGTGGGAATTGGCTTCCATACGTGACTCATGATGTCTGTGGTAACAATAAAATAGTTGCATGTTTGATCATATTTTTAATTGCAATATTATTATTATTATTTGTTAATACATTTTAACCATTCTCTCCTCTATTCAGGCTGCCATGAATTTTCTGGTGGAAGAAAACCTCAAAGCCCATATATCTTGTTGGTATATTAAGAAATATGTTGAGGAAACCCCACTTCTTGGTTATAAGGATCTTATTACACTGCTCAAAAAAAATAAAGGGAACACTAAAATAACACATCCTAGATCTGAATGAATGAAATAATCTTATTAAATACTTTTTTCTTTACATAGTTGAATGTGCTGACAACAAAATCACACAAAAATAATCAATGGAAATCCAATTTATCAACCCATGGAGGTCTGGATTTGGAGTCACACTCAAAATTAAAGTGGAAAACCACACTACAGGCTGATCCAACTTTGATGTAATGTCCTTAAAACAAGTCAAAATAAGGCTCAGTAGTGTGTGTGGCCTCCATGTGCCTGTACGACCTCCCTACAACGCCTGGGCATGCTCCTGATGAGGTGGCGGACTCCTGGACAGTCTGTGGTGCAATGTGGCATTGGTGGATAGAGCGAGACATGATGTCTCAGATGTGCTCAATTGGATTCAGGTCTGGGGAACGGGTGGGCCAGTCCATAGCATCAATGCCTTCCTCTTGCAGGAACTGCTGACACACTCCAGCCACATGAGGTCTAGCATTGTCTTGCATTAGGTGGAACCCAGGGCCAACCGCACCAGTATATGGTCTCACAAGGGGTCTGAGGATCTCATCTCGGTAAATAATGGCAGTCAGGCTACCTCTGGCGAGCCCATGGAGGGCTGTGCGGCCCCCCAAAGAAATGCCACCCCACACCATGACTGACCCACCGCCAAACCGGTCATGCTGGAGGATGTTGCAGGCAGCAGAACATTCTCCACGGCGTCTCCAGACTCTGTCACATCTGTCACATGTGCTCAGTGTGAACCTGCTTTCATCTGTGAAGAGCACAGGGCGCCAGTGGCGAATTTGCCAATCTTGGTGTTCTCTGGCAAATGCCAAACGACCTGCACGGTGTTGGGCTGTAAGCACAACCCCCACCTGTGGACGTCGGGCCCTCATACCACCCTCATGGAGTCTGTTTCTGACCGTTTGAGCAGACACATGCACATTTGTGGCCTGCTGGAGATCATTTTGCAGGGCTCTGGCAGTGCTCCTCCTGCTCCTCCTTGCACAAAGGCGGAGGTAGCGGTCCTGCTGCTGGGTTGTTGCCCTCCTACGGCCTCCTCCACATCTCCTGATGTACTGGCCTGTCTCCTGGTAGCGCCTCCATGCTCTGGACACTACGCTGACAGACACAGCAAACCTTCTTGCCACAGCTCACGTTGATGTGCCATCCTGGATGAGCTGCACTACCTGAGCCACTTGTGTGGGTTGTAGACTCTGTCTCATGCTACCACTAGAGTGAAAGCACCGCCAGCATTCAAAAGTGACCAAAACATCCGCCACGAAGCATAGGAACTGAGAAGTGGTCTTTGGTCACCACCTGCAGAACCACTCCTTTATTGGGGGTGTCTTGCTAATTGCCTATAATTTCCACCTGTTGTCTATTCCATTTGCACAACAGCATGTGAAATTTATTGTCAATCAGTGTTGCTTCCTAAGTGGACAGTTTGATTTCACAGAAGTGTGATTGACTTGGAGTTACATTGTGTTGTTTAAGTGTTCCCTTTATTTTTTTGAGCAGTGTATATTCTGAATAAGCTGCATCCTTGATGAATAGTGGTTGGAAAGAATGGTAATTGTAAAAATATACAAAATACTTAAAAATAATGTATTCAGTATATACAGTACTCGTCAAAAGTTTGGACACACCAACTCATTCAAGGGTTTTTCTTCATTTTTACAATTTTCTACATGGTAGAATAATAACGAAGAGAATCAAAACTATGAAATAACACATATGGAGTCATGTAGTAACCAAAAAAGTTTTAAACAAATCTAAATATATTTTAGATTTTAGATTCTTCAAGGTAGCCTTGATGACAGCTGACAGAAACTGACAGATGACAGAAACGGAAGTCCACCATTACTTTAAGACATAAATTGCAATAACTTTGAAAGTTGTACAGTCGCAAAAACCATCAAGCACTATGATGAAACTGGCTCTCATGAGGACCTCCACAGGAAAGGAAGACCCAGAGTAAGGGCTATTTGACCAAGAAGGAGAGTGATGGAGTGCTGCATCAGATGACCTGGTCTCCACAATCACCCGATCTCAACCCAAATGAGATGGTTTGGGATGACTTGGACTGCAGAGTGAAGGAAAAGCTGCCAACAAGTGCTGAGCATATGTGGGAACTCCTTCAAACTGTTGGAAATGCATTCTAGGTGAAGCTGGTTGAGAGAATGCCAAGAGTGTGCAAAGCTGTCATCAAGGCTACCTTGAAGAATCTAAAATCTAAAATATATTTTGATTTGTTTAACACTTTTTTGGTTACTACATGATTCCATTTGTGTTATTTCATAGTTTTGATGTCTTCACTAATAATCTACAATGTAAAAATACAAATAAAGAAAAACCCTTGAATGAGTTGGTGTGTCCAAACTTTTGACTGGTACTGTATATACATAATATTATAATATTTTATAATAAATTATGATAATACATATGGTTTATCAGCCTGCTTTCAGTCTACCTTATTTTGCATTCTCTGACCATGCCTTTGAGAAATATTGTCATGCGGTGGGTGTAGCTGGTGTATGGAAGTCAGGCGCAGGAGAGCAGAGATGAGCGAACAAAGAAGCACTTTACTGAGGCAATAGAAAGAACAGAACGCAACCGCGTCACAAAAAACAAACGCACAAAGAATAAGTGAGGCAGCACAAAGTACAACAACCAAGTACAAAGTACAGGCTGCCACAAATCACGGGTACAAATAAAACCCGGCGCAACCCAGCCGGAAGCGTGCCAACCTAGACAATAAACAATACCCCACACAGAAATGGAAGGAACAGAGGGCTAAATACACATAGTAATCATGAGGAGATGTAAACCAGGTGTGTGGAAAACAACACAAAACAAATGGAAAAATGAAAGGTGGAGCGGCGATGGCTAGAAGACCGGTGACGTCGACCGCCGAACGAACAAGGAGAGGGACCAACTTCGGCGGAAGTCGTGACACATATTTATTCAGGAGTACGTTCAATGAGAGGCCAAAATAAGCAACCATGTTTGAGTCACTTCAAATGTAGCTTACTATTTCCATCAGAAAGGAAAAATTATATCGATAGAAAGAATTCTTCTTTATAAAGTTGTCTGTTGTATTACTTGCTTGTTTAAATTATTTGTGAATAATCTCTTATATTTGATTGTACATTTTTCATTGATTGAACAATAGTCATTTCTATAATAGATTATATTGATATCAAACACCCTCTCCTTGTCATGTCTTCAGTAGAGAGCTACCCAGTCTAGTCCGGGTCTTCATAATGTTGTTTTTTTGTTCTCAAGAAATATAACACCTGCAGAATAGAGGATAGACTTTATTGATTGAATCATCACAATTCAGGATTTGTACAGAATAAAAATAGGATAAAGAAACATAATGTTTTTTGCAAATGAGATTACAGTTTTTAATCTAGTCATAGATAGGGATCCTGTATTAATCTCTGAATACTCAAGAAGTAAAGAGTAATCTCCTTTAAAATATTATTATCTGGAGGTGACAGTGGGTTTAAGGGCTTTAGTTCTAATCAAGAGGATATTGCCTTTCAGGACAGCAGTATAGTGCTCAGACCTTATAACTCTGCAATTACTACTGTACTAGGGGTATTTGGAAAGTAACCTTATCCTTTGGACCGGTTTTGGAGAGACAAAATACGGTTATTGTAATGGTACTGCACTGATGATACAAGGACAATGTTTGTTGAAAGAGCTGCTATTCCTACAGTACGTTACAGACACTTTTTTAGTTCCAATTAATGTAACATTTTGTATTAAATATTCATTGGACATGTTGAGGGCAGTTATATTGTGTGATAATAAGGAAAGATTATTGTGGACCAGTGGTGACTAATTCATTTTCTGGGGGCGTTTTAAGCTTACATGATTGGGTATAGACCAAAGATATTTGAAGAGCAATACACCTTTTGAAAATAACATGACATAACAATCTCTTAGTACTCAGCTCAGAGGTCAGGAGTTATCTGTGATTGCAGGATGGGGAGGCGTACAAGGTAAAAATGTCACATGTGGGGCCACATTAGCATACTATTGTGAACATGCCTCCGCATACATTTAAGAAGATCTCCAACAGGTAATGAATGGGATTGGAACCAGGTGTGAAAAGAAACAAGACAAAACCAATGGATAATGAAAAATGGATCAGTGATAGCTAGAAGACCGGTGACGTCGACCGTCGAGCACCACTCGAACAAGGAGGGGCATCGACTTTGGTAGAAGTCGTGACAGTACCCCTCCCCCGACGCGCGGCTCCAGCAGTGCGTCGACACCGGCCTCGGGGACGCCCCGGAGGACGAGGTGCAGGGCGATCCGGATGGAGACGATGGAACACTCGCAGCAGGGAAGGATCTAAAACATCCTCCACCGGAACCCAGCATCTCTCCTCCAGACCATACCCCTCCCAGTCCACGAGGTACTGAAGGCCCCTCACCCGACGTCTCGAATCCAGGATGGATCTAACGGAGTACGCCGGGGCCCCCTCAATGTCCAGAGGGGGCGGAGGAACGTCCCGCACCTCGGCCTCCTGGAGAGGCCAGCCACCACCAGCCTGAGGAGAGACACATGGAACGAGGGGTTAATGCGGTAATTGGGGGGAAGCTTTAACCAATAACATACCTCGTTCAATCTCCTCAGGACTTTAAACGGCCCCACAAACCGCAGACTCAGCTTCCGGCAGGGCAGGCGGAGGGGCAGGTTTCGGGTCGAGAGCCAGACCCTGTCCCCCGGTGCGAACACCGGGCCTCACTGCGGTGACGGTCTGAGCCAACTTTCTGACGTCGTACGGCACGCTGAAGGTGGACGTGAGCGGCTTCCCAGGTCTCCACCGCGTGCCGGAACCAGTAGTCCACCGCAGGAGCCTCGGTCTGACTCTGATGCCAAAGGGCCAGAACCAGCTGATACCCCAACACGCACTGAAAGGGAGAGAGGTTAGTGGAGGAGTGGCGGAGCGAGTTCTGAGCCATCTCTGCCCAGGGCACAAACGCCGCCCACACCCCCGGCCAGTCCTGGCAATAAGACCTCAGAAACCTACCCACATCCTGGTTCACTCTCTCCACCTGCCTGTTACTTTCGGGCTGTCCTTCCATGAAAAAGATTTTCACTATGATGCTGCGAAAACAAGCAGAATCAGACACAAACCCCCTCCCTGTATTACTTAATACCTCTGCCTGGAGATTATCCTGGTTGTATTACCAACGCTTCCTATTACGTCATGATGCCTATGTACAGGGCTTTCTGTCTGTGGATACAAAGAACAATATTCAATCATTGCAAAACAATAATGTGTGGTAAGTCATGCAAGGAACCCCCAAAAAATCTGCATGGTCAGCTGTTCCCATATATGCCTCAAAAACTGTAATATGAATAGCAAAAAATCAATATTTATTGAGGAAATTGTCACCTGAAAATTATGTCAAAGCTGAAATGAGTTCCCTTGTGGTGTTATTTCCCTCCTGACCAACATAATACCATAGCCTGAGGAAGGAAAGCAAATTGCCTGTCTAATGCAAACATTGAGAAAGAAAGTTATCCTAAAGCTGCTGTTACAGGATCATGGCTCAACAGTTTAAGTTTGAGCAGTGAAACCCGCCTTCTCTACCATCCCTCCAATCAAGGTAGAGCAGCACTGAAAGATGCGCACAGCATCTCCAGATGATGGTTAATATAGCAGTGTCAGATGAGCAAGAACATACTATACTAACTGTGTGTGGAAACATTACACCGTCGTTTATGTCCAACAAATATTGTTATTATAGAGAGAAGGAACAATTTATTGCGATGAACAGTTTAGAGATCAACAACGTGTCAGTATGGGATGACAAGCGTATTTGGCACTTCGCTTGGAACAGCCGGCGCACCATGTTTTTGGGCATGGAATTATGATTATGTGCTTTTGCTTACAAGAATACCAGATGTACCGAAAGGAGAGATGTGTTGTTCATAGAATGGCCTCAATTTGTTTGTGGGAGAAGGTATGGCTGGTTCTCATCACCTTCAACAAGACGTTCCGTGACTCCTGCATAAACGTCTCTTCATGTTCTCCCTTGCTGTGATTTGCGCGTCGCTGTACTTCATTCTCTCCGGCTGCTGTGATTTTATTTTAGTGGATACTGCGAAACATTTGAAGCGAACCTCTCAACTTTTACCTTTGACTGAGCTGTTTCAAAGGAAGAATGCCTCATTTGAGAAGAGGGCTACAGATGTCGGTGCGCGCTCAGCATCCCCCGTCGGCAGCGCAGGTGCGACAGGTGCAGTTGGTGCGCAATCAGCCAATGTTGGTAAGGACTGGACCGCAACAAGGAGACTACGAGCTCTTTTGGAATTCCTAAGACTTCATCCTGACATTCGAGCACTTGGCTCCAGGGGCGAAAATCTGATATCAACTTTGGAGGGGACAATTACATGACATTTTCTCAAGAGCAATTCCTGAGGGGGACACCAAAAGTAGTGCTGTAACACATAGCCTACATTGTAATATGGTAAATGTATATTGAGGAACCAAAGAAATAAGGTGTTTGCCGTACTCCTAACTACCGGTACCCAAAACTACACAACTAATCACAACAGCAATACCATTGCCTTTAACAAATCTTAGTTCAGTCACCAGTTTAAGTTGAGAGTGGGGGTATCCATGGCATTTTCCAATTATGTTCCTATTTTACAAGTAAAAAAAATTGAGAACCTTTCATAATGTTGCCAAACAAAGAATCAACAAACTTACCTGAGACTCCCTGTCTCTGCCAGTCTGTCCCTGCATATCTGTCCCCAACTCTGCTGTCTGTGTGCCATCTGTTGCCTGCTCTGCCTAATGACATCACTGTGAAACATTTCCATTAGAATTTCATTTCTTTCTTATGAACATTTTATCAACTAGTCTTTGAGATATTAGGCTACTAGGGTTCTTACTTTGCGTTTTGGTGTACTGAAAAATACTCTGATGTCCGTCTTTTATTTTTCTGCCATTTTTCTACCTGGCTGGCGGGCTGGCTGGCTACACACACACACAGTGTGTAGGTTATTTAGAGTAGGAGATGGGCTTCTATCATCTTATCTTTTATCATTCTATTTGGGCTTCGATCTAAAAGGTAGCTAGCAAATGTGAAACGGATTAAAATGACAAGAGTTGACAGCTGTATGAGTTCACCATTTACACAACATATGCTGCAACCTTTTGTAATTTTAATAGTTTGTTTCATATTGGCTGGCTTCCAACAATAGCTGAATTTGCAAAGCTAGCGAGCACCAATTCAGTTTCAGTGGTGTTTGCTATAATCTTAGCTACCCGGGTTAAATAAAGTTGAAATAAAATAAAAAAATAAAAGTTCCCTTGTGACAATTTAGCTTTTGCAACGAGACCATTAAATATATTTAAGACAATGGTAGAAGAGAGTGTAGTTCTGTTCAGTTTGGACTCCAGTTTATCGCTAACCTTATCACAGGGACTTTGAAGCACTAACTTACATCATCTGCATGCTGATCTTGGAATAAATTGACGATAGCAAAGATTCCATCTTTGACGAGGCCACATAAATGGAATAGGTACTAGCTAGCTTAATAGTTAATATTTGCGCGCTAGCTCTGCATATTCAGCTAGTATGTGTGCACGATTGACTGGATTAACCTCACGTCAGTTACGTTCATTGAGTGCCTTTCAGACAGTGGATACGACCCCTCTGTTACCTTGCCAACTAAGGAACTGGCAGTGGATCAAACCATTGTGAGGAAAAGGGTGGGGGGTCGCAATCTTTTGAAACTTAAAAACACGCTATTAAGTGTCTATAATCAGCACAATTGCTTTCATTGCGTATTATTAATATTATTTCAATTACATAGTTATGTTTCAGTGATATATTGGGGGGGACAAATCATATTTTTCCCAGGATGGGGGGGTCGTGTCCCCCCCGTCCCCCCCGGGATTTCTGCCCCTGCTTGGCTCTGAACCCCACTTTTTCGACAGACATTAGTCACGTGGGTTGAATTGGTACAGGTATGTACCTACCTACCTATCGATGATGATGATAATGATGATAATGGTGATGATGATGATGATTAGAATGATTATGATGATTAGAATGATTAGAATGATAATGCTGAAACACACATTTGTGTTTGGTTGATATTTGTTTATATATATTTGATTGAAAGGAGGGTTTCAATCAAACTTTATTTATATAGCACATTTCTTACAACAAATGCATTTCAAGGTGCTTGGGCCAACAGTGCCCCACAATATGGACCTTGTTCTCTCCCTTGTTTGATGTCAGGTGGTGAGCGGTTATTTTTCGTTTTTTAAACAACTAATTGACCAACTTTGGTTCAATTATTTGAATTACATTTTGTTCAGTTTTCTTCTGTGCGCTCAATGCGTTTCTCTAGAGATACATCAGATCCACCCTCAGCTGTGCGATGTAGTAAGGAGTTGTAGTTTCCAACAGGCCAATATTCTATTGTTTAGTGCGTAAAACGTGAGCATTAACTACAATGACCACAATCCCTTGCACATCTACTTGTCCGGTCTTTGTTTCTTTTACGCCTGCTATGGAAGAGACAGAAGAATGTGCGATCATGAGGTGCTATAGAGCAGCTGTTGCTTCACGAGGGTTTATCTCCACCTGAAAATACTGTACATGATCTAAGTGATTGATATTTGGCATTCAGCAGTCATAAAAGTATGCCTTATTTACTTTGAAGGACTACAAAATTGTGATTTTGTCAGACTGCATAGACAGCAGCTCAATAGAGATGAGATGATGACTTAGAATTAAATAATAAAGTTATTAAATAAAACAAATGTAATATACACAACAACTGAAGTATTTTCTTAAAGTAATGTGAATAAATGATGGTTAATAAGGGATAAGCAGTAATGAACAGTCACTACCATCTTGTGACTTTTATTAATTGTTTTATTCTGTCTTGTTACAGCATTCAGGCCACACAATGCATAGTGCATTTAATGTTTAAAAAAATTATTGAAACTTGAAATTGAAAACCATAATTCTTTTTTTATAATCGGACCGAACTGACCTCAAAAAGCACTAATCGTCAAAAAGCATTAATCGCTCAACACTGTTGATGTCTGAAGTATCATACTGTCTGTTCCCAAAATGGAAATATTCATCAAGCTGCTTGATCAAAGTATAGCACCACATTGTCTAATGAGAATATGCACTGGAGTATGAAAATAATCAAGGCTCTTTATTGAAACACTACCCATGGAAATGAACTCGATCTTGATAATGGTTAGATAACAGTTCCAAGGGAGAGAAGCTGAGTGCAAATACCAAGCGAGTCAATGCAACACAAAAGCTACATATTCTGCCAGTGCCAAAATCTGTCTCCAGGGAAAATCAAAAATGGGCACACTAATGGACTTTGCTTGTATTTGTGTGCTCCCTCCCTCCTCCTTTCTCCCACTCTCTTTCTTCCTTCCTTCCTTTCTTTCTCTCTTGTCCTTCATTTGGATTTCTATTCAGGCAGACAGCTGAGTGTGTCCTCTCTCTCTCCCTGGTAGCACATGCTCTTACAAGGGGTGTGTACGAGTTTCAGTGCCCCTCAGCCCTCGTTTAGTTGAATGGGAGTGTATTAACATCCGGCAGGGAGGAAGAGCTGAGTGAGGCTGGAGAGCACACTGGGGAAAACTATATAACACCATGTCAATTATTAAGAACCAGCAGGCCTGTTGGCTTCATTGGCACAGGATGACATAGAGATCTGTGGGGAGTGAGCATGACCAGATAGGTCATGGTGTTAAGGGATGATTCAGTCCCTTTATTTGGCTTTAGGCCTCAATCAATAGTGCCTTGGATTGGTTGATGGTTATTCAAAGAATTAACCCTCTCTTCGATCTAAAACAAATGGATGTGGTTATATTCTATTTTGGCTGTATGTGTATTTGTGTATTTGATATAAGATTGAACAGCCTCATTGTCCCTCTCAGGAACCTGATGCCCAAAGCTCTGGAGGGCCAGGTGGTCCTGGAGAAGACACCCAGGTACTTTGTGATGCCGGATAGCCCCGGCCGGATCCACGCCATGTCCCAGGAGGTCAAACTGATCGTGGTGGTGCGTGACCCTGTGACCCGCGCCATCTCTGACTACACCCAGATCATATCCAAGACTCCGGGCGTTCCCAGCTTCGAGACCCTGACGTTCCATAACGGGACGGAGGAGGCGTTGAAGGTGGACTCCCTGTGGAGCCCCATCTGGATTGGCCTGTATGCTCTGCACCTGGAGAGGTGGCTGGCCCACTTCCCCTTGAAGCAGATCCACTTTGTCCATGGGGAGAGGCTGGTGAGCGATCCTGCAGGGGAGCTGGGCAGAGTCCAAGACTTTCTGGGCCTTCAGACGATCATCACAGACAAACACTTCTACTTCAACAAGACAAAGGGTTTCCCCTGCCTGAAGAAGCCAGAGGGCAGCGGCGAGCCCCACTGCCTGGGCAGAACCAAGGGCAGGCCACATGCTGACATCCACCCTCAGGTCATCCTCAGGTTACATCAGTTCTACCAGCCACACAACCTGCACTTCTACCAGATGACAGGGCAGGACTTTGGCTGGTAGGATGGGAACTACAATGAGGTGGTAAAAAGATGGTACCATCATTACCATTCAAAACACAGGCTGCACGAAGAGGATACAGGACAAAGCTTGAATTGGTGTATTTTGTGACGGTCCTGATGTCATCTGGAGTAACTCAAGTCCTCATGCATCCTGTATTGGTAAACAAATCAAAACAGTCACACTTTATTTTGTGACAGTTAAACTGCAAGAATTAACGTGAGTAATGCCATAGTCGGAAAGCAGGTCCTCAGAACTCGTGTGAACTTACCCTTTACTCCACTAGATGACAGTCCTTCACCAACAGAGGCTTAGACGGTATTGTCGAAGTACTGTAAACTACTTGGAAAAATGAGGATTTGTGGTCATGATCGTCATACACATTTTTTTTCTGTAGTCAGATTGAGCAAGTATTACCATAAGAAAAGACATGGCATCCCTTAATTTAAATCCAAGACAATTCAAGGCAGCTGCATGGACAAATACTTGAAATATTTAGTAGAGTCCTGCATTGATCCATTCAGTCTGTAGTCATTTGCAGTTGGTTTACATTGAAATATTCCCTAGTTATGAGGGCATTTAAACCCATTTCCTCAATATTACCAAGAATCATAGACAGATTCACAGTCTGTATTGTCCTTAATTTCTGACAAAGTTTGTGTTCAATACATTACCTGTGTATGTTTATGGGTGCTGCCTTTTTCTTCATTACATTCTGAAGCAAATATTAAGATCCAACTTTCTCTCAAACACAAACGTACATACAGCACACATAAACATAAGCACCATATTGTAATCTACTGTACGTGTTGGAAATAGCCGTCTGTACACCAAGCATCCATATGGCAACTAGACTTGGCTGATATTTGCAGCCCCATGCCGCATGTGGCAACAAAACTACTAACATAGCTGGTAAAAACAGCTTTACCATCTGCTCCAGAATAACAGTCATGATAAGAATAGTCATGGCCTTGGCTCTAGAAACATACAGGAGGAAGTTGAGGACAAGTGTTGTTTATTCAGTCAGCTCCATGTTCCTTTAGCCATAATATTAGTAATGATCTTCTCAATGGGATCCATTATGCCCTATATAGTCCAGTGAGTTTGGGATCCTGTATATGAGAACCAATTTATGGTCATTTTAATGAAGAGGTCACCAAGCCTGGTCCTGTAAAGCCTTATAGATCTCGTAGGCCCTGTTCTGATTCTGTGAAAATGCATCCTTTCTTTCTCCCCTTTTTGTTTTGAATTGGAACCTATCCAATCATGTTGGAGCAGTCATAACCTCAATGAAGGGAGGATGGAAGGTACATTCTAACAGTATTGGAATGGGGCCCTGCAGGCACAGGGTTGGTGACCACTGTCTTAGCAGTAGGCCTCTCCCTGTGGTTCTGTCATGCTGTCCAGGCCCACTACATAGGCTGCTCCAGTGGAGGGGTTGTGCCCATTGACAGGGAGGTCCAGAGGCCCAGCATTTCCTTCTCTACTTGCAGGCACAGCCGTCAGGTACATGTCCCACATCTGCTCTTGCAGGTCCATCTCCAGCAGCCTCTGCTTGATCCTCAGCTTCTTCTCAATGTTCCGCCGCTTGTACTTGAACTCTACGATGGTCTTGGTGTACCTGTTCAGTGCTGTCACCGCAGAAGCCATGCAGGTGGCGAAGGAGCCCCATGCTAAGCTGGGGAGGGGAAGAAGAAGTACAGAGGGTGTGATTAACCTCAGCATGCATGCTCTCTCCATCATGACTGTGCTACTATACATGGTCTCAGAATGCTAGCGTCGCTTAAAATTGCACGAGTATCACATAGCTGGGTATTAGAGTTTAATCAGAGACAACTCCTATTGTACAGCACCTAGTGTAATGGTAAGTGACCTAGTCAGTACATACATGTAGGACCAGCTGTAGTCCCAGGTCTTGGGCCTCCAGTCCTCCGGACCCATAGCCACAGCCAGCTGAAAGGCCGTGGTGAACATCATGTGGGCAACCATCCCCAAAAGGCCTGGATCCCGAGGGACACAACACAATACAAAACGCAAATAAAGTTGGTGAATGAAAACTTGAGATAATATATGAGACTATATATTTTTTTGAATAATTTTTGTATAATTATACCTTTTAAAAGCACTGGTATAAGTACAGGAAAAAGAAATAGTATCCGCAATTGATATTAGTAGCCACACGTGGCAGTATTGTACATGTTATGAATTGAGGGCTATCAGTTGGATACCTTTCACTTATTTTAAAAACCCTGCATGAGGACAGGTGTTGGTGTGAAGAACATTGAGTGCAGTCCATTCATTTTCACCATGATCATGCTTCCTTATTCACTGGATATTCAGTTAATAGTATTACTGGGGAAGCTGATAGGTTACATTAATACAGTTGCAGCCATTTCCCTTCATAACAATGACAGATAGAAGAGAGAATGATGAAGAATCAAAGCTCACCACAGCACAGTGTTCCCTCTACTCTCTCTTTCTCTGCTGCCTCTTGGCCATCTCTCTGCCAACATTCTGCTTGTCTACAGCTGCTTTACTTGGGATTAATGCCCTAACAACCAGAGGAGGGGGTCAGGGGAAGGTGGGAGGGGAGGGGTGGGGGTACTCCTCTGGGTAGGCCTTGTCTTGGCCCAAAACCACTGCCTCATCTCCAATCCGATTAGTCCAGAAACCAGCAAATCCCCAGAGGCATTGGACACACAGACCATAGACCACTGCTCTATGCGCTATGTTAGCTCTTAGCTAGGCTAGCTTTCCTACAACTGTACCTCCCTGAGCAAGGCTCCCATCCCACCCTGCTACTATTATTGCTCTGCTTTTCTACTAACGAAATCATATTCATATTCACATTCATATTTGTTCCACAGACCCAAGGAGAGTTAGCTGTCGGGATTCCACAAATTCTGTAGTGCATAAACCACATTTTAAAGGTGTCTATTCACTCCTACTTACCCCTACAATACAGTTTGACAGATGATAGCAACACAATAACTATTATTGACAATACAGTCAGTGAATCTAAATGAACATGACTCCTGATTGACATCCATTTTCTCAACATCATCTTGATTCCACTCCTATCAGCTTTGGAAATGGTCTTTGAAGGATGAAAACTTAGAGTAGACTCAGCAGTGTACTGAATATCGTATCTGTAAAATTGAAATAATCCATTTAGGATATGGACTAGCCACTGTCACTCTGGCCGGCCTCTGCCTACCTGAGATGTTTAGTGGGTTGCATGCATGGTATTAGATGATGTAATCCCCTTGGTGGGTAGTGTTACACACAGACACGCTGGCCTCTGCTCTACTGTGGAGCTGGGACTCCCAAAGCCTGTCTACTGTCGGCTCTCTATCCAATTTGACCAGCCCAGTGCCAGCCTTAGTGTGACAGCGTGGCATGGAGGTTGACATGGCCTCTGGTCATTGAGAAACGGAGCCAGGGGATGTCCACTCACTATTGAGCCCCCTCTGTGAAGCTGACTTCATAGTTAAGGATGCAGGGAGATAATCAACTCCTCAATGGCTGGTGATCAGCTTTGAGTGACTGTATGAAAGTATTCTTTGATGACTTGTTCACTTGACAAATGGTGAACGTCACATTTAAAAAAATATATATATGACTGTGAACATCATTCCCAGGCACAGATGTGTTACCTGACAGTGCGGTGAACATAGCAGCAAAGGCGTTGAGCTTCAGCTTGTTCATGATGCTGAGGCAAGGACACAGCTCTAACCACATGAGTACACCACCCGTGAACAGCAGGATGAGGTAGAGACACTCAGCTGTGATGCACAGCCACAGGACCCCTGGGAATAGAAGGAAGAGAGGAGTCAGTCAGTGAGTACTACTGTCGCCTCTAGAATCCACTTCCCTCTACTAAATAATCCCACCTATAGGAAGGGAGACATCAAGTCCACAGACCCAGACAGGAAGAGACCCCTGAGCTCTCTGTAGGCCTGTTCTGGTGGGACTTGGATTGAGATGACAGGTACCACTGATAATAAGATGAAAGCTGCTTCTAATGTAAAACTACTACAACAGCTTTACTTTTGTTTTTAGACTGTTGTTTTGGATTTCCTAAGGAAGCACCGATTGCAGTCACAGTAGATTATGTTCCAGTAAAAAGCAAGAGTTGACGGACATTCTAAAAAAGTTGCAGAGGAATAGTACACTTGTGAAAAAAATGAAATAAAGTCTATATATACTACCAATAACTTAATGGGTAGTGGGGTAGTGTTGCGTTTACCCATTCAATTATTGGAAGCAGATATGACTGTCTTTATTTCTTCCCACAGTAGATTCTGAAAGATTGTTGATGCTTCATATAGATTTTGTTAAGAGAGTGAAAAAGGGGACACCTGCAAATGGCATCATCCTATAAAATCACTGTCTTGATACATTTTTGAAGACTGGACTTATATAAAGTTGTGGTCAAGAGGACAATATAGATTTATCAGGGATAATCATTTTATTGTCACGTCCTGACCATAGTAAGAGGTTATTTTCTATGGTAGAGTAGGTCAGGGTGTGACAGGGGGTGTTTTGTGTTTTTCTATGTTTTGTATTTCTATGTTTAAGTTCTAGTTTTTCTATTTTTATGTTGTTGTTTTTTGGGTTGATCTCCAATTGGAGGCAGCTGGTCCTCGTTGTCTCTAATTGGAGATCATATTTAAGTAGGGGTTTTTCTTCCTGGGTTTTGTGGGTTATTATATTTTGAGTAGTGTTTGTTTCGCTCTCTCTGTGTCACGGTTTGTTGTTTCGTCGATTCAGTTATTTATGTATTGCAAAGTTTCACGGATTTAATAAAATGTGGAACTACAACCACGCTGCACTTTGGTCTGCTCCTTTCGACAGCCGTGACATTTATAAATGGGTTTTACCTACCTTTTTCATGGTCAGGTGCAATGTCTTTAAAGTCTCTGCAGTTAAAACCTGGAAGCAGAGAAACATTCATTTAGTTCATGTAGCCTAGTCTTGTTCTTTTTCTTATCTTCTTATGTAAATTGTAGTTGTAGAAATAGGTAATGCAGTCTAAAAATGTTTTACCCTTCTTTGTTATTTTCTATAAAGGAAATATAAATGTGTTAGTATGCACAGAAGCATCAGCTAAATGGTTATGATCAGGATTTTCACCTTCATGTTGTTTGACCGCTTACTCCCCAAGATAAATCGCTTACCACTTTTAAAATCAGACCCTATCCATTATCTGATAGTGGTGTCTCCAGTCCTCATGTCTCCAGTCCTCATGCCTCCAGTCCTCATGTCTCCAGTCCTTTTTCTATCCCATTAAGCTGTTTGTTCTGTCACACCTCAGGACTGGCTACTGCTGACTCTCACAGCTGTTTGTTCTGCCACACCTCAGGACTGGCTACTGCTGACTCTCACAGCTGTTTGTTCTGTCACGCCTCAGGACTGGCTACTGCTGACTCTCACAGCTGTTTGTTCTGTCACGCCTCAGGACTGGCTACTGCTGACTCTCACAGCTGTTTGTTCTGTCACGCCTCAGGACTGGCTACTGCTGACTCTCACAGCTGTTTGTTCTGTCACACCTCAGGACTGGCTACTGCTGACTCTCACAGCTGTTTGTTCTGTCACGCCTCAGGACTGGCTACTGCTGACTCTCACAGCTGTTTGTTCTGTCACGCCTCAGGACTGGCTACTGCTGACTCTCACAGCTGTTTGTTCTGTCACGCCTCAGGACTGGCTACTGCTGACTCTTACAGCTGTTTGTTCTGTCACACCTCAGGACTGGCTACTGCTGACTCTCACAGCTGTTTGTTCTGTCACACCTCAGGACTGGCTACGGCTGACTCTCACAGCTGTTTGTTCTGTTACACCTCAGGACTGGCTACTGCTGACTCTCACAGCAATCATAGCAAATCAATGTTGGGTCACAGAGTTTCTGCAAGCATTCCAATTCTTGCACTCAATGATCTCCATACTGTAAAACTCCTACTAAAACTGATGCATCGTTATAAAGTCAGTCCATTTCAGTAAAGTCAACACAAGTAACCTGATGCCAAATAGAACATTACTTTTTGCTTATTTTATCAAATCTCAAAGACTAAAAAAAGACAAAACAACATGATGATGTAATTATGCAAGTAAATAGTAGACTGTCAAATCATTTGCATCTTGATCTTATTTTAGTCTCTCCCAATGTACTTCCTCCTTCACTTCCTGTTGTAACGTACCCTAACCACATCAGGTTTAGAGAGCATGGTCACACAGGACCAGATGCTGAGCGGCCAACATAGTCGCATGTTCTATTTCAACATTTCTGCAAGTTGTACATGAAAGTTATTTACCATTCATGTCAGCAGCCTGCTCACAGGAGAAGAAGATGCCGGTGTGGAACTTCCTCATCAGGAACTTCTCTTCTCCCGACTCCCAGATGTACTGCACCAGCCTGCTGTCATTGATGTTACTGCTGTTGAAGCGAATGCAGTACGACTGCCTGGTCGTCACCGGCCCCGTGCAGAAAGGCTTGACCACCTTCCTGGTCCCCTCGCACCAGAAGCTAGTGGTCACTGCTGACAGGGCACACGTAAATGCTACAATGTTGAGGCTGAGCGCCAGGGACCCCCGCCGACTGCACTCTGTCCCCATGCTGGAGACTGGACAAAATGAAATGAAATGAAAAGGCAACTAATCCAGGCTTTCGATATGTCGCTGCCGTGTTTTGCCTCTCAAATATATCTCAAATCTTCATAATCTTGTGGCATTTGAGGTTCCTTGAGTGATGCTGTATGTACATCTCTCCTGTGGCTCTAAGGATGTGCTGCCTGCTACCTTTATTGAAGGATTCCTTCTCTTCCTTGCTTGCGCTCCCTTATACTCCAATCCTCCAATCACTCTTTTTGTCTCTCCCTTGTTAGTTTGAACTCTCTCTCTCTTTTCTCTTCTGCTTGCTGTGGTCTCTTTTTCTCCCATCTTTCTCCACCCACTCACCAAATGCGTAATTTATTACACAGGACAAATTATATTCTAGACCTCCATTTTATTGTCATATCTAAACCTAAGCGGTTTCTTTGAGCATCGTAATAAAAAAGATTAATTTGGGCTTACTCTTTAATCTGGAACAAGGCTCTCGCCATTGCCAACATTGGACTGGACATGTTCTGGCATAGTTGGGCATTACTGATGCATGTTTTCACAAACTACACTGAGTGTACAAAACATTAAGGACACCTGCTCATTCCATGACATAGACTGACCAGGTGAATCCAGGAGAAAGCTATGATTCCTGATTGATGTCTCTGGTTAAATCCACTTCAATCAGTGTAGATGAAGGGAAGGAGACAGGTTAAATAAGGATTGTAAAGCCTTGAGACAATTGAGACATGGATTGTATATGTGTGCCATTCAGAGGGTCAACGGGCAAGACAAAATATTTAAGTGTCTTTGAAAGGGGTACGGTAGTAGATGCCAGGCGCACCGGTTTGACGGTGTCAAGAACTGCAACGCTACTGGGTTTTTTACGCTCAAACTTTTCTCGTGTGTATCAAGAATGGTCCACCACCCAAAGGACATCCAGTCAACTTGACACAACTGTGGGAAGCATTGGAGTCAACATGGGCCAGAATCCCTGTGGAATGCTTTCGACACCTTGTGGAGTCCATGCACCGACAAGTTGATGCTGTTCTGAGGGCAAAAGGGGGTACAACTCAATATTAGTTTTGTACACTCAGTGTATAATTTCATCATACTGTACCTGCTATCATAAAGGTCAGATCAACTCAACGTGTGACAGTGACTTTAGGTTGTGAAACACACATTATTGCATGAGGCTGCAGATCAAGCATCAACATGTGTGCATGCAAAGTAAATCTGTTCCTATTTGATAGCCTGGTGATTGGCTTATGCAGGATGTTACATGCAAATGTTGGCAAACTGCTTTGGGAAATAGGCTTAAGAGATGACAGATGTTGGGAGAAAGGATCCTGCATTTTCTTCAACTGATTTGTCTTGTCCATAACTACTCTCCACTAGGCCAATGAATACCAAGAGGGCAGCAAGTGCCACTTCCTTCACTGATCAGCAGTTGTGGCCTACCTATTGGAGTTCAGTGCATGGAGCTGACTTGAGTGAAACAGAATGGACACAGGGTCACAGGTATCTAAAAATCTCCACTGTGTTGGTGAGGTGCAGTAATTCTCGACATGGAGCTAACATCCAACAACACTGAATGATTGTTTCTATTTTGATACTGACATTTGTACTCAGCTTTCTGAGAGACCAAACGTTTCTGCACAGACCGTAAAAACAAAGGACCCAGAAGGATTGTTAGATCAGGGAATGAGGAATTAATTCCTCATGGCAGAAGTTACACAGTACACTGTGGAACTACCATGATAATGCTTAGTAATGATATTACATCTTATGTAACACCAAGCCTTAAATGTACTCTCTTGTGACTTAATGGGGCAGTGTCACTTAATAGATCCAACAGAAAGCAGAGATGACAGAGATGACTCTGCAGATTCAAGTGGTGGGGAAAACAGGGCAATAAAACAGATGTGTAATCAATCAATATTTGACATAATATTGGACACCTCCTATTGGAAAGTAAGGCAAACCCAGTGAGCTGAGAGTATACGATTGCAGCACAACAATGTTCTGTCAGAAAGTCTGCAAACATAATCCATATGTTGGTATATTGCCTTCCATGTGCTATTCGACCTTAAAAAGGCACAAATACCAAAACATTACTTTCAAGTGAATGGAACCAGACCGAGGGTTTGAGATATTTTTCCTTGTATTCTTGTAGTTATCTTTCAATTCTGTAGTATGTTGAGGGTTGGGTAATATTTTCCCTAGGAAATATAGTCTACCCTTGATTATGGGGCCATCTTAGTTGATTTACAATATTATGTGCAATGATATGCTTATGACCCAATTACTTTGAGTCCATACTGTTTGAGGCGATTTTGATATATAATTTTGGAATGTACACTTGCCAAATGCCCAATGTCCAGCTCCAGAGTAGTGCTGAAAAACAATCACCAACAACTATCTACTTCCAATTCCTCCTATTCTTATATAACAACCAATAAAAAATGAACATGATTTCCCCTCTCAACTATACCTGTATTGTTTTTGTTTTTGGCCAGAATCCACAATTTACAGAATCAAAAATGACCAGCAGTAGATGAAACATGCAACCTTAAAACTAAAAGCTTACAAAGGTATTCCAGCAAAAATCAGGATTATCCTCAATCTGAATCCTTTCATGTTTGCCGGGCGAACTGAGCACCATTGATGGATGAGGACATTGACCTTGTTCAACCCCATGTAGATACACACTGCTCTGAACACGTCAGCACACTCAGCTGTTGTCCAGGCTCCTGGATGTCATGAGAAACATGCATACACTGGGCTATACAGAAGCAAGAAAACATAAAATAAGAATACATTTGGACCTGATATACTTGTGAGAGTTTAGATGCCAATGTAAGAAATGTTGATTTTGGCATCATGATGGTACTGTAGGCTGCTATGTCCTGAGGCTCTACAGGCAACACCACTCAGTGTGTTGTTATGGATTTAGATGTCCACTTCTTTCTTTTCCTGTAAATAGCCTGGAAATTATTATAACTGGAACTCAACTTACACTACTATATCCTGACCATTATAAAGATATAAACATCAGTAATGACTAAAACATCAATCTAATTTCCCACCAACACATTTTTTACAGTAGTATTTCTTAATGCTGCTTACATATATTTGAGATACTGTGATTGGGTTAACTTGCCATCTGATAATGCCCGAGAAATTCCAGATTGATGGCATAGGAGTGCTTTGAGTGCTTAATCCATTAAAATGTTCAGTACATAAATATGAGTTAGGAAACCATCTGGCTGAACATTGTGCTCAGCAGTTATGATTTGCACAACTATGTTTGTGTCCCCTGTGTCACACTGCCATCACGTCAGACATAAGCTGGTTACACTTCATTCCCTCTATGACGTCAGTTGGTTTTACTAGGTAACACATTAGATCAAGACCTAAGCTGATATGAGCTCTGCTGGGGCTGCCAAAACTAAAATGAGATGCGGTTAAATTAATAAAACATTCACACACACCATCCCACCAAAATACCCTGAAAACCCTGAAAGTTATTTAGGTACGGTATAAAGTTATAAAGATATACGGTATAAAGTTATAAAGATGCTGACATTAACACCAATACCATTTCCCCCATTGTGTCATAGATGATCAGACGTACAGTACTGTAAACGGGTTGCTTAGACTTCACTCTCTTGTAACAAGAGGGCAACGCAAATACCTTGAGCTGAGCTCAGCACAGTGACATCTTAGCCTGGTATCTACACAACATGCCACTAACACCATAACACACATAATGCTAATTGTCTCACTATCATTTACAGTTTCATGCTGTTAATACCATTGCCAGTCATAACAATTTACTTGAAGATGGTATTATAGGCTTCCATATTATTGATCCTTCAAATAATAATTCTGATTTTCAAATCAATTACTCCAGAGAACGCGCTTCCACTGCTCCAGAGTCCAATGGCGGTGAGCTTTACACCACTCCAGCCGACGCCTGGCACTGCGCATGCTGATCTTAGGCTTGTGTGCAACTGCTCGGCCATGGAAACCCATTTCATGAAGGTCCCGAAGAACAGTTCTTGTGTTGATGTTGCTTCCAGAGGCAGTTTGGAACTCGGTAGTGAGTGTTGCAACTGAGGACAGACGATTTTTACGTTCTACGCGCTCCTGCACTCGGCGGTCCCGTTCTGTGAGCCGTTGTTGCTCCAAGACGTTTCCACTTCACAATAACAGCACTTACAGTTGACCGGGGCAGCTCTAGCAGGGCAGAAATTTGACAAACTGACTTGTTGGAAAGGTGGCATCCAATGACGGTGCCACATTGAAAGTCACAGAACTCTTCAGTAAGGCCATTCTACTACCAATGTTTGTCTATGGAGATTGCATGGCCCTGTGCTCGATTTTATACACCTGTCAGCAATGGATGTGGCTGAAATAGCCCAATCAACAAATTTGAAAGGGTGTCCACATACTTTTGAGGATGTAGTGTATAACACAGTTTCCTTGTTTAAATCACTACCTTCTGTAACCAATACTGAAATAAAAATTGCTTTACAACACTACGTAAAAAACTTGACATCTGTCAATGACATGGCAATGTTGACATGGTCTGAGCAGGGTCATCTAATATGGGTTTCAATATTGGCAAAGACTCTGTGGAAACATTAATCATTTTCAGGAATTTAACTTAATCTAAATTAGCCAACTTTTCTAATTACGCTGAGCATAAGCCAGTTCTAGTAGAGGAGTGTATGATGCTGTGACAGAGCTGTCAGAGTAAAGCCATCACTCTCACAGCACAGCACTTACTCAGCTCAATTACTGATTTCATTGAGGTCCAATTACTAAAACAGCAGATGGTCCAGTAATCTGCCATGAGACTGTTACAATGGAGAGACAATTCATCTCATCTCCCTATGCTAGCTACAGGGACAGCCCCGAGCTGCTTCACAGACACAAATACCCTGCTCTACAGGTGGGCTGAAACTTGCACACCTTTCACCCTGCTCATTCACATATCTTGTTTACCATAAACCAGGTAGCCGGCAGGTAGCCTAGTAGTTAGAGCATTGGACTAGTAACCAAAAGGTTGCAAGATTGAATCCCTGAGCTGACAAGATAGAAATGTGTCATTCTGCCCCTGAACAAGGTAGATAAGCCACTGTTCCTAGGCCGTCATTGAAAATAAGAATTTGTTCTTAACTGACTTGCCTAGTTAAATAAAGGTAAAATAAAAGTTAAGTCAGTGAACATTACTGTAGTGTCAACTACAATAGGTGAAATAGGACGGTAGTATCAGTATTTTTTTTATGGAAATCATGTAACATCGTTATTTTGGCAACAATGGACATATTACATCCAGAAAGCTCAATCTAATCCTTGGCTAATCTTAAACTGTATCAACCTGTATTATGCAAAGCTTGATGTCATTGGGCCTGTATGATGCACACACTACTACCTCATTGGACCCTAGAAAATATGTCAACCTCGTATGACGTAGTTATCCTCTTTATCTTTATCTAAGTAGCGATGACCATAATCCTGTTCAGCACATTGTGAAGTGGTCAGGGTGAGAAGGAGAGTCAGACCAAGTCAGGAAGAAGCCAACAGGAGGTTTCCTCCAAGTCAGGTGAGAGCGGTAGTACACACAAAACAAGAAAAATAACAATATTATCCCTTCACCATAGTGTTTCTTTGCAGCATGGGGAATTCTAAGAGTGGGGCACTGTCCAAGGAACTTCTGGAGGACCTGAAGTCCAATACTAAGTACAACGAGGCCGAGCTGTGTGTCTGGTACCAGTCCTTCCTCAAGGAATGCCCCACAGGCAGGATCACCAAGGAGCAATTTGAGGGCATCTATGCCAGCTTCTTCCCTAATGCAGACCCTACTGAGTATGCAAGGCATGTCTTTAGGAGCTTTGATACCAACGCAGATGGTCAACTGGACTTTAAGGAGTACATTGTGGCCCTGCACCTTACCTCCGGAGGCAAGACCCTGCAGAAGCTCGAGTGGGCCTTCGCCCTCTACGACGTGGATGGAAACGGAACCATCAGCAAAAATGAGATCCAAGAGATTGTTAAGGTACAAAAACAAACAATTTCTCTGCCTCTAGTGTGTAGACACAGTGGTTGTGGTGGTAGTTACTGAACCACACAGTATACAAAATGGACATAAACAAAGATTTTAGTTACAACCAAAAAGTGCAACAAGATGAATCAAATTAAAAGCAGAACATATATTTTTTCATACATTTGTGAAATGTTTAGGTGAATTGTTTAATATTCTACGTATTCAGTCATCCAGTAAAAATATGATGGGAGAATAATCTTTCTGTAGTCTGCGTTTCATGAACTGTGCTATTATAGTACATGTGCTGAATTCAGTATTTAATCTACATTTGAAAGTTACATGTTTTTCCTTATTGTTTGATTGCTTTACAGTCAATATTTAACATGATCCCTGAGGAAGACCAAAACGACCTGCCTGAAGATGAGAACACACCTGATAAGAGAGCAGACAAAGTCTGGGACTTTTTTGGAAAGAAAGAAGATGGTAATTTTGATTGTGTAGAATTTTCTAGATGTGATACGATGAGAAGTTCTGGCATGAGAGACTTCTAATGAGTCTTGCACAATTAGACACATTAAATAAACAACCATAATAATGCTGATTCAGTAATGACATTTTCTATGTTTCCTTTCCAGACAAGATTGCAGAGAGGGAATTCATTCAAGGAGTGATGGACAACAAGGACATCCTACGGTTGATTCAGTATGATGAGCCCCAGAAAATCAAGGACAAACTGAAGGAGAAGAAACAATAGCTTTCAGACAAAATCATTCTTTTGAATTCTATAAGACTGTTCAGAGCTTTACTGTTTACAAACCCAACTCTCCTGCCAGACCTGGGCCCTTTGTGCGCTAGACAACATTAGCATACACATTGAAGTACCGCACATTGTGGTGGATGACCTGTTTGTCTATGAGCCACCTGGACTTTTCTTCCCACTCAAATAACTGTTCCGTGCTCTAGAATTATGGCTATTCTTTTCTATTTCGTAATGAAATAATGGTTTCCAAGATTCTGTTGCCTGCTGCTGTGTTCACTTGCGTTCATTAGTTTAATAAAGAGAAAGTCACCAGGAAAGGACCCACTGGGCACACACTGGTTGAATCAATGTTGTTTCCATGATATTTATATGAAATTATGTCGAACCAACATTGAATTGACATCTGTGCCCAGTGGGGAGCTCCTTATGAAGGGAATTAGGCTGAAGTTAACAATCCCTGTCTTACTATCAATCCTATTAGTATGTGAAGGTCAGTTTAGAAACATCCTGGCAGAGGTTTCTTATTAAGGTAATCATGTCTATAGAATGTGTCTTATAATGTGCTTAGCAGGACTGAAACCTCATACAATGTACAGTATTCAACTGGTAGAACAAAGGAAAAGGAGTATTTTTCTTTAATATTGTTAATGTTGATGCTATCAGTGACTGCTGGAAACTATATAATAAAAAGGTAGCTATGTTTTTAAAGGGATTTAAGTACCGGTAGAGAAAATTAGTAAATGTGATATGTAATATTACATTTTTTTGAAAGATTCAATGCATTCTAAAAAGAGCAAAACAGATGTGCTTTCAAAAATGGTCTGCCTGGTCCTGAGGGAATGAGATTTCTTTCTTGTTTGCATTTTTATTGACCTTCAATAAGCGTGTATTTAAGTGTGTAGAGTTGTTACTTTGTTTTGAAATGGCATCATCCTGAATTTGATCATATAAAACACCCTATGTTGGTTTATATTGTTAAAGAGACACTATAGTATCAAATACAATAACTGTCTTTGTTTACAAAAACAATAGTAAACATATAACTAAATTACCATAATTGCAATCTAAGAGAATGTAGTGTTTTGAGATTGAGGAGATTGAGGAGCAGCCTAACTATGAGAATAGAAAGGTTCAGAACTTTAGTGAAACACCACAGCACAGTTTGAAAATATCTGGCAAGTAGAAATCAAAACTAGAGCTAGATGGGAGGGACTAAAGGGTAGCTGAAGGGTGGGACTAAAGGAAGAGGGATAACTAAGGTATAATGTACTGTGTCTGTAAAATGTATTGTATAAGCAGGAAGTATAAGTCGAAGTATTGTTGTCCATTAGTTTACTCCAATTAGGGGAGGGGTGGTAAGGTTAGGGGAAAATAATAAAGAAGAAAAAATATATATACTGCTCAAAAAAATAAAGGGAACACTTAAACAACACAATGTAACTCCAAGTCAATCACACTTCTGTGAAATCAAACTGTCCACTTAGGAAGCAACACTGATTGACAATACATTTCACATGCTGTTGTGCAAATGGAATAGACAACAGGTGGAAATTATAGGCAATAAGCAAGACACCCCCAATAAAGGAGTGGTTCAGCAGGTGGTGACCACAGACCACTTCTCAGTTCCTATGCTTCCTGGCTGATGTTTTCGTCACTTTTGAATGCTGGTGGTGCTTTCACTCTAGTGGTAGCATGAGACGGAGTCTACAACCCACACAAGTGGCTCAGGTAGTGCAGCTCATCCAGGATGGCACATCAACGCGAGCTGTGGCAAGAAGGTTTGCTGTGTCTGTCAGCGTAGTGTCCAGAGCATGGAGGCGCTACCAGGAGACAGGCCAGTACATCAGGAGACGTGGAGGAGGCCGTAGGAGGGCAACAACCCAGCAGCAGGACCGCTACCTCCGCCTTTGTGCAAGGAGGAGCAGGAGGAGCACTGCCAGAGTCCTGCAAAATGACCTCCAGCAGGCCACAAATGTGCATGTGTCTGCTCAAACGGTCAGAAACAGACTCCATGAGGGTGGTATGAGGGCCTGACGTCCACAGGTGGGGGTTGTGCTTACAGCCCAACACCGTGCAGGACGTTCGGCATTTTCCAGAGAACACCAAGATTGGCAAATTCGCCACTGGCGCCCTGTGCTCTTCACAGATGAAAGCAGGTTCACACTGAGCACGTGACAGACGTGACAGAGTCTGGAGATGCCGTGGAGAACGTTCTGCTGCCTGCAACATCCTCCAGCATGACCAGTTTGGCGGTGGGTCAGTCATGGTGTGGGGTGGCATTTCTTTGGGGGGCCGCACAGCCCTCCATGTGCTCGCCAGAGGTAGCCTGACTGCCATTAGGTACCGAGATGAGATCCTCAGACCCCTTGTGAGACCATATGCTGGTGCGGTTGGACCTGGGTTCCTCCTAATGCAAGACAATGCTAGACCTCATGTGGCTGGAGTGTGTCAGCAGTTCCTGCAAGAGGAAGGCATTGATGCTATGGACTGGCCCGCCCGTTCCCCAGACCTGAATCCAATTGAGCACATCTGGGACATCATGTCTCGCTCCATCCACCAACGCCACGTTGCACCACAGACTGTCCAGGAGTTGGCGGATGCTTTAGTCCAAGTCTGGGAGGAGATCCCTCAGGAGACCACCTCATCAGGAGCATGCCCAGGCGTTGTAGGGAGGTCATACAGGCATGTGGAGGCCACACACACTACTGAGCCTCATTTTGATTTGTTTTAATTTTAAGGACATTACATCAAAGTTGGATCAGCCTGTAGTGTGGTTTTCCACTTTAATTTTGAGTGTGACTCCAAATCCAGACCTCCATGGGTTGATAAATTGGATTTCCATTGAATTATTTTTGTGTGATTTTGTTGTCAGCACATTCAACTATGTAAAGAAAAAAGTATATAATAAGATTATTTATTTCATTCAGATCTAGGATGTGTTGTTTAAGTGTTCCCTTTATTTTTTTGAGCAGTGTATATTGGATATGATGCAAACAATTACATTGATAGAACCCACAATCTATCTGCAATATTAAAGATGATCTAGATTGAGGAGCAGCCCGCTCCATACATTACACACGTCAAATAATTCATTACAGAACATGTGCTTTAACTCCAATCATATGTCATCTTGGCACTGAACTTGTCCAAGCTGTAAGGTCAGAAACACGGGTTGACTCGTTCTCTCTCTAAAGCCTGATTGGCTCCCAGTAATGCATGGCCTGGTTTCATGTCAATATTCCCCACCTGGCCTATCTCCCTGGATCTCCCTGGCCAATCCACAGACAGTCAGAGGGGAGGGGATTGACTGTAAAAGCCGGAGGCAAAAGGCTGAATTTCATCTGCTTACTTGGATGAATCCAATTCATTTAAACATGTCCCAGAACTTGAAGTAAGCCAAACTGTATGTAAGCCAGTATGTGATAATGAAACAAAACCCTTTTAAGTCTTGTCAAATCGTATTTCAAAGGAAACGATTTATTGTAGACACAGCATTCTACAGTATATTGTCTGGACAAAGGTCACCAATGATTTGACATTTCTTTAAAGATTGGAAACATTTGAATTGACGTACATGAGAAATGGAAATCAGTTAACAAAAGGCAACTGAATCAACATTAACATTACTACAAAATGACTGGTTAAGTTAAGTACATTCACTTCTAATGTAAGAACTTTACCATAACACATATAACATTGACACATACTGTAGCAGGATAACTTATACAATAAGTACAACATTTCAATCTGTATTAGTTTGGCCTAGAATAATGCTAATCATTTCAGTGGTATTTTCATATTTTCTCATCTAGAAACAATGTGGATAAGGCATGTATATACTGAATAGATGTTTTCTCTGTATGCATGTCTTGGCATAATGTGGATAATGTATTATCCACATTAGAATATGAAAGGAATGATAGTTTGAGGAGATGGTCCATAAACACAGTAAATCCCTGCTTTGTTACACTTCCAGAATAACTAACAGATGGCAAAATACAGACTGACAGACAGACAGACAGACAGACACACAAACATGCAGTATTTTATATTATGTACGCTTGTTTAGGTGGATATGTTGGCTAAAGGCTATGCTATTATCTGTTAATAGCATGCTGTATGAAATGTATGGACAAGTACAGGTTCCAGTGCAAGTAACACCGACCACTTTTTCTGATGAGCTTTGCGAGTCATTAAAATTTGACTTGGAGCTTCCAACTTAGCACTCCTCTTGGATATACAAAGTGTACTGTATTTAGGATAAATGCAAAATAGCAATTCCCAACTCTAAGCAATGGTTGACTCCCAAAGTGCCCGTGCAAAATAAATGAATGATTTTAGAATCTGTTGACTATTATACTGTTATAATTAATTGACAAACAACAAGGTACAAACATTTAGTTGACCGAAAGTGCAAGGCCACAAACAGTTAACAGCAAAATACATCTAGCTTGTATCTACAAATATACACTGATGCAGAATAGAATACATCAAGAACATTCCAGGTACTGTTTATAACCTTGAGGCACTAAAAGGTGTTCATTGTAACATGGATCGTCGTCATTATTGTCTCACCACTGATCCAAAATAGACTCAGGCCTATGTTCCAATCTGCCACATGAGGTGACTTGTGACAAACATGCTGTTTCACAATCCTAAACATCTTACCCTATTCAACTTTGAGAGAGGTTGTTGTACATAAATGCATGTTCATGACAAAACTTAATGAGTTGATTCACTCTTGTTCATTGAGTGCAGTAACTTGGAGTATATACTTTCTGTAAACACATCCCATATACATTGTACTACAGTGCCAAGACAGCCATCATATTTCACAAATATGCAGTAAATGTAAGATATTTCCCAAAACATGCATATCTTGACAGGTAAAATGAATTGCTGTAAATATGAAAATATATCATATTTAATCTAGGATATCACATAATGTTTCATATTCCAGTATCTAAAATAAAGTGAAATGTTAATAATTAGTTGTTCAGTTTATATGCCAAAATTCTAAGGTTTTACAATGCATCCAATCTATTCCTCAAATACATAAAAATGTATCCTTCTTAATAGTGTAAACTTCTAATATTACAACAGATAAAAAACAAAATTATTGTTTAAGCTTGTTTAGTGGCATTCATTATACAGAGTAAAACTATCAAACATTGTATTACTGTAACATGCTGGTATTTGGACAATTGATCTATCTCTTGTTTTTCCATTGTAGGTTCAAAAGCACTGCATTGGGAATGCTAACTTTTCTCCAGTTATCACTGCGATAACATTGTGCTATTCTGATGTCATCATAGACAGAATGTACAGGCCTCACCTTATCCTGAACATACATGCACCTGCACCTGTAGTTGGAATGTTCTGTGAGAGGCCTGGGATTCTGACAGTATGGAGGTGTTGCCTCTGGCTGCTTGAGGTACGACAGTGTAGTTGACTATATGTCCATGTCCACAGGGCGGAGCTCCCCGGTCTTGTGCTCCTGCACCCACAGCTCTCGGTCTTTGGCTGGGTCCACACTCTGAAGCAGCTGATCCACTGGCTCCACCGTCTGCCAACACACACACACACACACACACACACACACACACACACACACACACACACACACACACACACACACACACACACACACACACACACACACACACACATATATATATGGACCTTCATCACACATGAAGCCAACACTGACACATCTCATAGACAATGTAAATGCTTAGAGAACTCTTAGATGCGCATACAGAACACAGTACAATGAGGGAAGAGACAGACACTTCTATCCATAGTGGACAGGGTTAAGCTCACTGTTTCTGGAGACACATCAAGCTGCCTTTCGCTAATACAACTGGAGGCAAAGAAGTGTGCCAGCAGGTATCAGCTGAGCTTGTTATAGTGGCCTTCTAAAGGACAACCTCCTTATTAGGCTGATCAGTAGTGTGCCACCTGTAATTGGCCTTCACCATCACCCAAAGCGGCACTACCCTTGGTACGGGACCCTAAACGTCTCGTTAGATCTGCAGGTGTTCACACCTCCTAAATGAGGAGAGCATCTGGGTTCATTCTCCCTGTTCTAGTATGGCCCAGTGAAGCAGCCAGCAGGGGATGAGAACAGCTGGTGAAGGGGTGACAGAGGTATGGTGATCGAGTTCGGAGGCAGTGAAATCCTTTTAACTGTTTGGCCAGGATTTTCACAACAAACATGCTTGCCAAAACGTTGATCTGAGTACATTGCACAAATTCTTTGTATTGGGATACTTGTTCTAGAATTGTTAACTAAAAGGATCTGCTTTAAAAAAAATCAACATACACCACACACTCCAAATGACCTATTTCACTGATGACCATTTTGTTTTACTGTAGCACTATGCTCTCCAAAAGAAGGTCATCATCACACAAAGTGCAACCTATGTTGTATATTTAATTATTTAACATAAGTTAAAAACTGCTCATCAGTTAACTAGGCTGACCATGGCCAATCTGGTCTCATAGACTAGACGTAGTAAGTGTAAATACGGGACACTCAAATGAGTATGATATGTTACCTTTGGCATGGTTACATGAGACAGAAGGTTACGGGTATAACGCCAACGTCTAGCAATCCAAAGTCTGCGTACTCGAATCTCATCACAGACAACATTAGCAACTTTGCAACTACTTACTACTTTTTAGATACTTTGAAACGACTTAGCACAGGGGTCTCCAACAGATCGATCTCGCAGCCCACCTATGAGTAGCTCGCCAACAATTCTGAAAGTACATGTATTTTTCACGTTCCACCGCAAACTGACAAACAAATCTCACAAGTATCAGAGACCGCAAGCTTCCATCTACAATCTAATTAACGTAACATTGACATTATCCCACCATTGGTTAGCCACTATTCGCTTAAAAAGCCAAACCTAACACGATATCTGCCAATTCATTTCTTACCTGGCAGAAGTACTGTATGTCATGAGTAAGTACATCATTTGTGTCTATTATTTGCAAACGTTACCATGAAATAAGCATCAGTAGTACAGAACCATTGCTCGACCGGCACATTAGATGGCACATTGCTCACTCTCTAGATGCGCAATTAAAGGGCCAGATGCACAATTAAAGGGCAATTATACTAAAAAATCTAAATGTGTTAGTTTTCTTCAAGACCAAAAAAAAGGGTCTTCTGGTGTGATTTAAGCATTGACATGGACTCACAACATCCAATTTCGTTTTTCTCTATGAACACAGTACAATGAGGGGAGAGACAGACACTTTATGTTTCTCAAGTGTCATTTTGAAAGTGAAAAACAAAAACAATCTTAAAATAGGAAAAATAAAACTGAAAAAAACATAATTTGGGAAAATATAAAACAATTTGGATTTTATAGAGCCCCCCTTAGATGTGTTATTGACCATTTTTTTAAACAGCTATATTGACAGAAAACATAATGCACTACTTTCTCATGTACACTAAGGTCCCAGGGAAGAGTTGGAGGGGAGAGGAGAAGAGAAGAATGTGACTATTTTAAAGCTAGAAAAAAATGAGTAGCTCGTGACATGTTTAATTTTTTAGAAGTAGCTCTCATGTCAGAAAAGGTTGGAGACCCCTGACTTAGCATGTTAGCTAAATCTTCCCCTAACCCTAATCTAACCCTTAAACTAACTCCTAAAACTAACCTTAACCCAACCTTAACCCCTAACCCCTAGCCTTAGCCACCTAGCTAACATTATAATTCATCATTCTTAACATATCATATGTTTGGCAAATTCGTAACATATTGTACAAATTGTAATTCATAACATATCATACGAAATGGATGATGGACATCTACAAATTAACACATACCATATGAAACGTAACATATCATGCTAATTGGAGTGTCCCAGATTTCACTTTTACTATGTTACATCTAGGTCTGTTACGGTAACCGTATTCTACCCTTGAGTGCAGGTTGTCATGACAACCTGGACTCAGCAAACAGCCACATGTTCTGTAAGGCTGACTCAAGGGAACAGCCACCTGTACTGTAAGTGAAATGGACACATGGCTCACACTTTGGTTGAACATGTCAGTTTCATGTCGCAGCGTTGTGTACTGGCGTAAATTTTGTCGTATCATCTCCACCCTCTCAACCTCAAGTCTCTCCAGCTCCTGAAGATCAGAGGGAAATAAATAGACAAGGAATCAACCTCACTGTCAAAACAAAGATAACGATGAACATGATCAGCTTTTATTGTTTGTTATCAACAATGAGACTATGAAGAGTTAGTTCAATTGTTTTACCAGGCTTGTGGTGACCATCTCCTCAAACCACTTGGACTGGGCCCGGTTGTACAGGTCCACATTGTGCATGAGGTCATCACCTGTAGAGAACAGATTCAGAGTGGTCATTCAACACAGTGTATTTGACAAGGAGGTAATACTCAACAAATCAACATTAAGTTGCTGGTATACCTGTGCAGTTAAATTGAGGTAGTTAAAGATGAAGTACTACCGGATTGAAGTATTTACTACATTAAATGTAGGCCCTAAATGAACTTATGCATGAGGAAAGGTGTGCATGAACTCAGTCCCTATGTCTCCAGCCAAGGGCACTCAGTAACCATGTGTGTTGCAGTGTGGGACATCTCTATCGATGCAGCGTAATGCAGAGGCTAAACCTCCGATGCTAACCTCCGATGCTAAGTCTACAAAAGCTTGGTTCAATAGGTTTGAAGAAAAGTGCAAAGCAAATGTGACCTAGAAACATTCTTCTACATTTCAGATCAATCTATTGGACATATATTACAAAGGCCTACTGTAGAAAGGGTGTAAGAAACAACCTAAAACAAAACTAGAGGAAGATATTTTACAATCCAGCCTCTCCAATAACAGCACATCTCAATCTATATGGAAATGAGGCCAGGGTTTTTAATGACATTTGCCCCTGGAAAAAGTGAAAGACACAAGGCAGACATCATCTAAAGCGTGCCTAACGGGATCTATTGATTAGAGCTGTGAACTGAGACTAATTACCTGAGTGGAGAGAGAATGAACAAGATGCCGGCTTTTATTTATTTATTTTTTCATGCTGGCTTTTTCCTCTAAAGTGTGTGCATAGATATGTACGGAAAAAGCAATTACGATCTTGGCACCTATTTGTACTATCATATTATCTGGAATACAGAGAAATGTGAGCCCCAGGCATTGAACTGCATGGCTGATCATAGCCTCGTGTTATCTGAATTAAGCATATTCACTGTGATTCCACATTCAAATATAAATGCAAAGCAAGATGTGTTTGTCTCCTAAGCACATGATAATGCAATGTTTTTTAGATCCACAGTACAACACAAAACACTGGAAAATAGACTTGCAGTATAACAGATGGTTTTAAGTATAAATGAAGAGACGTTGCTCAATATTTTGACTAAGCTAATTGCTTAGTATCATTACATTACTATTGGCTGCTGTTGGCAGTGAGCTTTAGTGTTGTCGGCCTCCTGTCTGAGCTCTCAAACCCCATCCATGTCTGACTGAACTCCCCCACATTCCCTATCTGACTGCAGCACAGCCCCACCTCACCCCCTCTGCCTCCTGCTGGGGAAAACATAGTCTTCTTAGACAACACAGTCTGGGATTCCACCCCCAAGTCTGAACCCTGAGCGTGTGAAATATATCTGCACTGTCCGCACCCCTGTCTCTGCTCCATTTACACAACAGGCCCGGCCATGTGATCCATGTCGCCAGATCTGACTGTTTGGGATGCCTGGCTGGTCCAGATGGGACAAGTCCTCCATTGATACTCTTGTTCACTGCGACCGAAAGATTAGCCCTGGGGATTGTGGGTAATGGTCCTCTCCCAGCCGACTTATTATCCCACCACAAAAATAGATCATTCAACTTGTTCCCATGTTGAAATACTACTGGCTCTCTTTTGCAATGTTTTCTGGTGTTGTGCCAGGGGGTGCTTTCCTCAACAGAGTTCTCACTCTGTCGGCTATGCCTCTTGCTGCTGAAAACACCACCACAACTTTACACAATGGCAGCACAACATCACAAGGGTAGGCATTTTGCGTGCAACGCAAGAGTGGCCTTAAAAGTGGCTTACGCAATATAAAAGCGGCTGCTCAGCGATACAGGGCTGATTTATCAAGAAACACAGCTGTAGGTGAATTGAATGGCTCAGATTTGAAAGGAGAGAAGCAATTTGTCGCCTTTAGAAGTACACTGTGGTAAGTTAATAAAAAGCACACCTGAGAATGCAGCATGCTTTGGGTGCATGTTCTCTCCTCTCTGGGGGTAGAATCGGCACCGCTATGCTGGTGTTTCATGGAACTGTGACGTGTGGCTGCTCTACATATGATGCACTGTGTGTTTAACCCCTGACCTGCTTGTGTGGATTTCCGCCGGGCCTTCTTGATGTCCTCCTCGTGTTTGTTCATGTGCTTGATGTCCAGCTGCTGGGTCTTCACCTCCAGATCTTTCTGCCGGTCTGCCAGGGCTTTACGGGCCTACAGCAACCCAAGTAGCAGTGTGAATACAGAAACAATATGAGTAATTTCATGCTAATCCTCAGATCTACTGAACCTACAGCTATTACCACAGTCATTGCAGCCCTTTCATGTCGGCTACCTATTTCCCCACTCAAATCCCGGCCTCATCCCTTAATCTATTCTTATTTCACATCACAGGATCTTCCTTCATCTCGTCTGTTGAGGCAATTCTCCAATGTCATAATGTAACACGGTTGGAAATGTAAACACAGCACTAGGCAGGCACGGACCGTAAACCCACAAAATCTCCTGTGTTTAATGGATGCCAACTAAAATAAAACGAACAGGACGTTATGATCGTATGAAGTCAATCGATTGATTAATCTAGTCTATATGATTACCATGGGGAGAAAGATAGGCGACAAAAAGCAACAGGTTTTTCCTGAGCAAAAAAACAGTTCATCTTATAATAGGTTGAATGGTTTCCATAGTCCAACAGAATAATGCTGTGGTGTAGTCAGATCATCCCTAAACCACTTCTTCTGACATACACTTTGGATCGTTTAAAGCTTCTCTGGGAAAACCTGAATTGTAGGACAAGGATTATAGGATGCTTTGGTTTAGAATGGTCCATACCTTCTCCACGCCTGCATAGCGGCTGGCCAGCTGCTTCCTGAGGTCTATGATGTGGTGATCGTACTTCTTCAACTCCTTCTTGAAGTTGTCTCTGAATGTCAGCAGGGGCTTCTCCACCTCACACTGGAGCTGAAGAGGTACAATTATTACAGTTGTAATTGATATGTAATCATGTGTAACTACACTGTAACTACATTGCACCTGCCTATCTAACTACTATACACCGATTTAGAGTCCTAGTAGGCCTATACAGGATATATGTAACCTAGCTGCATAAAGCATGGATACAAACAGTCATGAAAAGTGCACTTAGGCCACTATATGTTCAAGAGGATTTCTCACTCTTCCACTTGACCACACGTTACCTAACCCCATCCCATCAGCCGGGGTGTCTCCGAGCTCAGAGGAGAGGGGATCATGGCGTGCTGCATGTCCGCAGCCTGGGGCTCATCATAAGACACCACTAATTAGTCAGACAATGGAGGCGATGTAAAGCTTCAAGGCTACCTCTGCTTTATTTTAAGCATTCTTAAGACCCAGTAGATTTTTTTCTTCACTGGTAATTGCTGCTGTAAGCTTCCCCCCTCTTTTTCTTTGCCCATGTCAGACCAGAGTGAGGTAAACAAACACCCCAGTACGTGGTCATAGAGACCTTGGATTGACCAAAGGAACACATAAATAAACTAAGCCTTCTCTAAGGGCTCCATAGCTCATAGAAAATGCATCTTATAATGTTATTGAGGGTATGAGTGAAGCATGGATGTTGTCCACTTCCGTCGGTTCACATCGAGATTTTAGAATTTTCTTGGTCTGTTACAGTACATGCAATCTATAACATCCACAGTATCTTCTAGCAAGACAGTAGGCTACCTTGTTGGAGAACTTGAGGTGGACTTCAGCCTCGTCATGACAACTCCTCTTCAGCTGGGCCCAAGCTTCCCCAAGGGTTCTGAAATGGGATCAAACAAGAGACATCAACCAAACTGGATAGAATGGATGGGAAAACACCCAGGTAGCAAACAGGTATATGGTGAAGAATATAGAACGAATAGAAATCTATTCTGTTAACTCACTCACCCCTCCTCCTGAGCAGCCAAGGGGCTCTGGGAGAGCTTGGAGAGGTTCTTAGAGTATTCATCTTCAATCTTTATCCTGCAACAGACAAAGACAGCCATGGGGCTCTAAAGTATGGGACTCCAGGGAAGACCAATAGAGGAGAACATTTTTTAAAAGCTGACAGAGTTTCAGAGGAGCATTGGGGCATGGAGACACTGTCCTCCACTACATCACTGACACCCAAAGACATACAGCACTGTGGCCACAGTGTTTAAAGGCAGAAGCCTATTATTCTGTGCTGAAAAGATATCAAACAATATCCTATAACAACAGCCTGGATATGAGTTAATGCACTTTCCTGTGGAAAGGACAGAGATGGAAATGATGTGAGGCTATTTACTCATGGCCACCCTGAGGGCGACTCAGAAAGGCCAGCCATATTTCTGTGACATTCAATTATCCCACAAATACCCATTAACCATACACATCTGAGTAAACCTGTCCTCTACGGGAGGTCACGAAGGCCATTCCAAAGAAATGGATATGGCCAGAATCTGACATCAGGTCAGCTGTCTCACTGAACCAATGAAGAAAGGTCAGCCCTGAATTAGGATGTTGGGGACTGGGGCCTTTAAAGGATTTGTGTGAATGCAGTCAGGGAAAAAAGTGAAAGTCCACTTAATTCTTAAGTCTATTGAGTCAATGGGAACTTTTGTTGTGGGCGCAAAATGGGGCCTCTTGCTATGCTGAAGCCTATGAAGGCATATGTTTAGGATGTCCACTTTGTGTACGTCTACAACTTAACGTTATAAACCTAGTACAGTACAACACATTTATCTGAATTCAAATGTGCATTTTTTAATTTTTAGTCCCCATTTGGACTAATCTTCCAAGAGTCCTTAAACATTAAAATACAATTTATAATACGAACACATTTTCACATATAACACACTATTACAAACATACATAATATACTAACATAATGACCCAATAAATACTCAATCTAAAAAAGATTGATTCTTCATCTACTATAGTCCCACAACATTTCTATGTATTATATTTAAATTGTTTTAAAATAATGTTTACATTCATTTATTGAAAGGTTTCTGGTTTGCTCAGTTAATTTATTCAATTTCTTTATTGCTCTAAATCTAAATGTTCTTTTGCCTATTTCTCTTTTCTGTCTGGATAACGCATAGATGGTGGACAATCTATTCCTAGTATTTACGGAATGTCTGTCTCTTACCAACTGAATACCGTTGTGAATAGAACTTGGCTGTTTTAAAGGATGTATATTATGAAATAAAATAAGCATGTTTTTTTCAATTATCTTGTCCATTGATGACCAACCAAGAACATTGCGCATGACTGCATCAGAAGAACCATATCTCCACCTTAAAACAATTCTTGCTGTTTTGTTTTGTTCTGTGCAATCTGCAGCCTCCTAACTTCACTTGATGATGCATTTCCCCAGACCACAGAACAGTAGTTCACCTGACTCTCAACTCTCAATGCATGGGGATGATATACCTGGGGCGGCAGCTAGCCTGGCGGTCAAGAGTGTTGGGCCAGACCCCAAGTCGACTAGGTGAAAAATCTGCAGATGTGCCCTTGAGCAAGGCACTTAACCCTAATTGCTCCTTCAAGTTGCTCTGGAGAAGAGCGTCTGCTAAATAAATACAATGTAAATATATGAATAGATTGTATAGAGTGGAGCCAGGTTGTCAAGGACAAAATAACCCATGCTCTACAATAACATAATGATAAAGACAAGAGAACCCTGTTTCACCCTGATAAGACACGACAAACAGTCCAAATAAGATTACGATCAAAAAGATACGATAAAGAGAATCAATAACATTTTCCAACACACAAAATACACAGTACCACTGACCCCTTCCAAGCTGACTATGTTGTGTTACCTCTCCCGGACGAACTCAGCCATCTCTTTCTGCATCTGTTTGCCCTTGAGCTGTTTCTGCAGCAGCACCTCAAAGCCGCCCACAGAGGGGGTCCCCTGGGGGTCCTTCTTGTCAGTCTGAGGGAGAGGATGGAGCATCAATCACACACGCAGACCAATACAGCCACAGACTTCATTTCATGGAGAAAATGACATTGTTTACATTGAGTGTGTGTGAGTGGTGAGGGGTGTTGGGGAGTGTGTGTGGATGAGTGTATGAGTCAGAGAACTACTATGTGTCAAGGAGTGCATGCGCACGTGGGTGTGTTCGTCATTTGCGTGTGAGTTATGAGTGTGTGTGTGTGTGTGTGTGTGTGTGTGTGTGTGTGTGTGTGTGTGTGTGTGTGTGTGTCTAAGGGTTGAACAAGGAGCAGCACATCCCACTATGTGAAACAGGATGTGGATAGGACAGGGAGTGATGTGGTAGCCCCACGTGAACCAGAGGTGACAGATTCATTTCACACAATGGGCTTGAGCTTTGGCTGAGTGGAGCACATTATGCCACAGAAATACAGACAGCCACTGAGAACATGACTCAGTGGATCAAGAACAACCATCCAAATCACAGTTCAGTGAAAAGAGGCTTCTGTTACAATCATGTTTGTAGACACATGAGTTGGTGTTAATATGACAGACAAAATCTACCCTATTGGATTCAAAGTCATATGTAACAGGGCTGAGATTCCTATAAACATAGGAAGTAGGGATCTTATTCTATGAGCTGGATAGTGGTTTAGAGGTGTCAGGCGCTATCTCACCCAGAAGTAGTCACAGTAGCTCCACTCATTGGGCTTCAGTAGCTGCTGCTCTGGCTGATCTGGCGTCACACTGGGCAGCGGGAAGGTGACGCAGTTGATCTGAATGCCAAAAAATTGTGAGTCGAATTGAAGAGAGTGAGAGACAAGTGAGAGAGGTTTCTGTGAGACATCAGAGGGAGAGGAAGAAAGAAAGGAGGAGGAGGAGGATAAGAGACTAATTACATTTAACTCTAAGGAATGAATGTGGGAGAAACGCGATGGTTAGAGCAGACATCAAAGGTGTCATATGTGGGAGATGTGCATAGAAGCTTCTCATTTGGAGACGGGACATGGAGGCTCGGTTTGTGTCTGTCATGAGGATGGGAGTAAAGGTCAGGAATGAGTAAATACTCTCAGGGGGTGTTGGTCATCAAGATGGTGACCCAGAGAACCCTCGGTGGTGGAGATGGAGGGAGAGGGAGGGGAGAAATGGAGGGGGACAGATGGAGGGGAGAGGGACAGAGAAAGAGGGAGAGAAAAAAGGGGGGAAGAAGAGAGAGCACAAACCGTCCAGGCCTGGCCTTACGATCCTTACACTTATTTCTGATAAACTACAACAACATCATAACGTAGAGAAAGACCTACAATCAGGGATACAGAGGAAACAACCAACAACAGCCCAAACCACTGTAGAGTGGAGTCACAGCTAAACACACCCAGCACTCAGACTGAATACACACTCTGGTCCACAGCGTCTTCAATTACCCTTAGAGGACTGCAATTATGTAATGTTCACCATCTGTAACCTCTCCCTTCTGGCACAACAACATGTCCTCTATCTATGCCATACTGCCAATGATGTCCCAGAAGACTACATGGACATCCAGACATGCTGAATCTCAGATGCACAAATATGTATTACGTGTTCACTGCTTGGCTAAAGCACACGACGAGGAAAAACACACTGCAGATTTCTACTAGCTGATTACCATATTTGCTTATGTAACTATGACATTGTTTGAAGCTTTGTGTTGCAAATCATTGAGCCTATTGGGAGTTGAAACTATTTCGAATTAGGGAGAGATTTAGAAAAGTCAAACAGTGGAAGCAAGCCCTTAAAGCTATTCTGTAATAAATATTAACACGAGCTCCGTTCTTTCCTGAAGGCAACCAGCCGTCTGCAGAGATCTCCAACTCCTACTTGAAAGCAGTTCTATCAATGACCCCTGGACATCTAATATGTACACACTAACACCCACATATGGACAGGGAAGAGAAAGGAGGTGCATCACACACACACACACACACACACACACACACACACACACACACACACACACACACACACACACACACACACACACACACACACACACACACACACACACACACACACACACACACACACACACACACACACACGTCTGCATAATATGCATGCTTCCACACACCACATGAGATACAGTAGTAGAAACACACACATAGAAGTGTCGTAGACTCTTTCTAACGCTACGCAACGTGATTTACATAGTTGGTGGAGCCCAGTCACTTTGTTCATTTTCTGCCTGAGAGATCAGACTGATTGTCACAGACACCAGATTTTCCATCACACTGACCCGCCATCTATCACTGCTGTTGTTTATCTCCTGCTCACCTCCTCCAGAAAATGAGACCATTTATCTGCAGCATGGCTGTCTCTGTAGCTCACTACTCTTTTATGGGCTCTTAGTGGGGTGCTACACTGTTAGGACTCAGAGAGTCATATTCATTACCTCTGGGAAAATCAGGGAGAAATGTATGGCACTGTTGGCACTCTGTGTGGTTTAGAGTAGTTGATGTTTTTGGACAGTCAGCAAATCGAGGGTGTTATGGTTCAGCCTGACAGTGTTATGGAGATTCTAAGAGAGGCAGGCAGGGTCATAGCTTATGAATGATTCACATGATGTATGGTCATTCCTGTAGTTTAGAACAGACGAATTACACTTACCCCCAACAGCAGACAGTGTTGACAAGTGCCAGTTTGCCTAATCAACCAGAGGGACAGTCTGTCCTCTACCTGCATTCATTATATAGTCATTTCTACCCTAAATGCTGAGGCAAATGTAGAAAGGTTCATTTATTGCCTGGATGTTTAAAAATTGTGAGCTGGACTTCACACATTGGAATGGTTTAGCTCTGCTGAATAGACTAATATCACTAACATCATGGAAAATAACCCATGCTTAAAGCCATAAAACACAGAAAATAACCCATGCTTAAAGACATAAAACACAGAAAATAACCCATGCTTAAAGACATAAAACACAGAAAATAACCCATGCTTAAAGACATAAAACACAGAAAATAACCCATGCTTAAAGACATAAAACACAGAAAATAACCCATGCTTAAAGACATAAAACACAGAAAATAACCCATGCTTAAAGACATAAAACACAGAAAATAACCCATGCTTAAAGACATACACAGGGTGTCAACACATAAATCTCTTGCCACCTTAGCTAACACTATCAGAAAATAACTCTTCCCCCGGCACGTACTCGCGCGTGCACACACACGCGTGCACACACACACACACACACACACACACACACACACACACACACACACACACACACACACACACACACACACACACACACACACACACACACAGTAGGGTGCTCAGCCACTGTTGCTAAGCGACAAATTACTTTTGCTGTAAAGGCACAATCCCCCATAATAACAAAGGATTCCAAGACGTCCTCCACTATTCTCAGAATGCTGTGGCTTCCTTCAACTCTGTGTTCACTCATTAATTTAATGAGTGATTATTGTGTGACCGCTTTGGTGAAAACATTTTCTAATAATAATAATACAAATAACCCATCTCAGTCTTCCAAACGACACAAGATGACACCCTAACAAGCTGTTACTCTTTCTTCTTAACAACAAGTCAAACAGCACTTGAGAATGTTTAATGAGGTGGAAAACATGGCTGGCTATTCAGATGATTCAGCCCTGTGCATCTTCCTTCCACCACACTCAGGACCAGCCTTATAATATGGAGGAGACAAGGTAACAAGGTTACGGGTTTACTGGTCTCAAATCAGTGGAGGCTGGTGTCACTTTAAACGGGAGGATATGCTCATAAAATTGATTAAAACACATTAAACACACCGTTCCATTCACTCCATTCCAGCCATTAGTATGAGCCATCCTCCCTTCACCAGCCTCCACTGTCTCTAATGGAGGGGCCGTGATCCATCCCATATGGGATCTGAGACATGCTCCAGTGGTGGACGTTAAAGTCGTTAATCTGTCCTTGACAGCTGGAAGACAGGTCGCGTGATGCAACATGCATCATGGCACAACAGAAAAACACCCTCCTGGACTTACACCATGATGAACACCACACTCAGCATCAACGACTACAACCTCCCATTATTCCGTCATTCCACGACACCACTTCTTCTACGCAATGAGTCCCTGAACAAAGCCATGAATATCAATTATCACAGACCAATTACCCATTCATGCGATTTCTCTTTACACCGCAAAGTATAAAACTGCATTATAATGGAATGAATGTAGCCTAATCTAGTGGTCTCCTTTTCTGAGATATTCAGTGCTTCATCCATTCATATTTCTACAGAAGATATGACATCATGGTTAAATGTTGAGGATGTGTACAGACTAGTAAAGCACAGTTACCATCATGGCTTATGTAGGATTGGATAGTACGCTGAGGATTGGGGTGCACAACAGCACCCCAATCCTTTGTCAACAATGCCATCAATCAAGCCCTATCAAAACAAAGCTCACCTGCAAAAAAAGATCTACATATAAAAAAATATATATTTGTTTTCTATTTTTCCACAATATCAGTTCAATTCGTTTTCTGAATGGCTCCAGTGTTTCCTATGGCAGTGTTTTCCATTTCAGCACCATTAATCAGTGTGCTATTGCTTTTGTAACCATGGAAACTGGCCTTGCTGCATCTCTCTGTGCAGGTCGGTGGGGCTTCACAATAGGCAGACTGACAGCTCCCGTGGCTGGAGCAGGTCAGCGAGCCCACCGAGCAGAACCAACACTGGGCACACACAGAACTGTCTGTCAGCCCTCAACCCAGCACTCACCATCTCCTCCTACATTCCTCATTATAGACCCATAGGTTACATAACCACGAGGTCCAGTGTCAGAACAACTTAAACACTCTGAGGGATGTTTTACAAAAACCTGGTTACATGTGGTCTACACAAATCCCTAATTTGTATAAGGAGTATAATGAGTTTAATGAGTTTAATGAATGCTAGTTATGGATACGTGGGAGTAGGAATTCAAGCTGCTTGTGTGATGTAAATGTTTTCATTAGCTGTTGTTGATGGAGAGTAGAACAGAATTATAATCATGGCTGTAATGTGGAAGTGCTGATGTTGTGTTCTGGTGAATGCAGTCCTGGGTGTACGGTATTGTCTTGCAGCTAGATGTCGGCTCCATTGGGGGATGGGAGGGATGCAGCTCATATAATATATTTCTATGTCTTCTAGAGAAGAAGACTCAGAGGGCTCGTCAGATTCTGGACCTGTCAGAGAGAAATATACTCTAAATATACCCAGAGATGTCAACTGTCAGCTACAAAGGTCTTGTGCTTTTCAAGAAAATCAAAGCCCATCATACATTGAAAGAGAATGATTAAAAGAAAAAGACTTTGCTGCATGGTATACCTATTCTTACTCAAAGTCTGCGGCAGCTTCTGTGAACTGAGAGAAATCTGAAACTCCTCATTGCTTGAGGATGCATCTCTTGTGTGTAAATGCAGCTTGTGCAAGCCTCAGTCCCAAACACACAAGACTGATAGAAGGGAGTAGACACAGTACAGTCCATGAGAAAAAGATTGGCAGTTGACCTGTGGAAACCCCACTGATTAAGACTGATGTTCTATCCAATAGGCTGTTTGGTGTGGTGGCAGTGTTCCTGCACTGTGGGTTCCCCCATTACTCCACAGAGATCTGCAGCCAAACACAGAGACTACACTGCTACACGAACACAGCATAGTGGGTCAGATGCAGTACATTTTAACGTTGGCAGATGGTCGAATGAAATACAAACATCTAGCCTATTGTCAGGTAAAACATTATCTTCTTTCTTCTGTTCAATTATCTCAAAAGGGAATAATCCTAGCTAAAAATAAACATTCTGTCACATCTGCTGTTTCTCCCTGGTGTAATGGAGCACAGGATCTGTATCCTAAACACAGTCTGAGGCTGCTGCTGCTCTGAGAGAGAAAGGAAACAACAGAGATAGACAGAGAGAGAGAGAGAAACAGAGAGAGATAGAGAGTAAGAACAACACAGAGAGAAAGAGAGAGTGAGGGAGACAGAGAGAGATGGGTAGCGAGATGGAGAGGTTCTGGGTTTGGAGCTCCAGGGTACTCACTGTTATCTTGGTCTCCTTGATCTCCTTGTTCTGCCTCTTGGCTGGTGAATTGTTCCCCGGGTTCTGTTGGGAGAGACAGGAGGCATCGTCAACGTCAAAGCTCTCCTCGGTGTCAAAGCTGGCTGCCTCCATCATCACACAACACCTCTTCTCCTCCTGCTCCTCTCTCTGCTCCTCACGGGGAAACCCTGCTCCTGCAACTGAGGCTGCCTCTCACAGCCTGCTGCCTGCCTGACGTGGTGAGTCGAGTGGAGACGCGTCACGGGGGTGGGGTGGGGGGGGGGGTGAGTAGGGGGCTGGGGAGAATGGAGGGGGAGGTGGGGAGTGGAGGGAGGGGGTGGAGGCAGTTGGTCGTAGTCCTAGAAGCGTGACGAGGTCTGGAGGTTGACGGCAGGGGGAGGATGCAGCGAGGAGCTTTGTGTCTCCTTACTGTCCATACTGAAAACTACTGAGACAACACATGGATGGAGCCAGCGGAAGACAGCGAGAGAGAGTGCTTTAGCAATGTCAACATATGTTCCCCATGCCAATAAAGCCCCCTTGAGTTCAGTTGAGAGATGGAAGACTGAAGGAGAGGTGGGGATTTATTTACACATTCAATCACCATGCCTCACTCTTCCCTCTTCAGAGAGATAGAAAGAGACAGAGAGAGAGAGGGAGTGTGTGTGAGAGAGAGAGAGAGAGAGAGAGAGAGAGAGAGAGAGAGGAAGAGGGAGAGAGAGGGAGAGAGGGTTTTGAATGAGGGAGGAGAGGATAAGGAGGGGGGGCAGGGTCTGAAGGAAATGGCTTAGTGATGATAACTAGAAGGCTAATTATGATTAAGAGGCAAGTTGGAGGAAAAGAGGAGGAGGAGGAGGAGGGAGAAAAACACAACCAATGAACAGCCTCTCTGGCCCCACATGTGTGTTGAGCTTTACAGATTTGGTCTGTGTGTGTGTGTGTGAGACAATGTGGTTTAGGGACGTGTATGTGCATACAATACTGTCTGACAGTGTGGGTGTGTGTTAGCGTAATGACAATTCAGAGCGGTGTGGGTACAGGATGTCTGATAATAGTGTGTGGGTACAGGATGTCTGATAATAGTGTGTGGGTACAGGATGTCTGATAATAGTGTGTGGGTACAGGATCTCTGATAATAGTGTGTGGGTACAGGATCTCTGATAATAGTGTGTGGGTACAGGATCTCTGATAATAGTGTGTGGGTACAGGATGTCTGATAATAGTGTGTGGGTACAGGATGTCTGATAATAGTGTGTGGGTACAGGATGTCTGATAATAGTGTGTGGGTGTTTGTAAAGGTGTGTTCGGTAGGTGTGTTTGTGGAGGGCTGATGCATCTTTGGATGTTTTTCAGGGTTGTGGTCCAGAGGGTGGATGAGCGGAAGAATTGATGTACACGTGTGTGAGTGCATCGTATGTGAGTGCGGAGGGAGCCGAAGGGGTGTGTGTGTGTGTGTGTGTGTGTGTGTGTGTGTGTGTGTGTGTGTGTGTGTGTGTGTGTGTGTGTGTGTGTTTACCCACGCGCGTGTGGTGGTGTTATCTGTGTGGGCAGGGCTGCAGCCACACTTATCCTCTCTTTCTCGCTCTCCTTCTGTCCCTCTCTAGTTCTACTCTCTCTCTTTCTACTATTTCCCTCTCGCTCTCTCTCTCTCTCTCTCTCTAATGATGGCGTTCCACCAGAGGCTGCAGCATGTTTGCAGCAAAAAGCAGAGCTGCCACCGTATGTACACGTGATCGCCCCGAGGACACCACCCCACTGTGCCCTCCTCTCCACCCCTGCTTATTACAACAGCCCGCTGCAGAGGCCAACACAACAACACAGTCAGCTGTAGTAATCCAGTGAAAGCCTCATGCTTCGCATCAACGCACTCTCACCTTCCTCCTCCGAAACATGGCGCCGTTGACCAGCGCCTACCGATGTGTCCGGGCTGCTCGGAGCGTGGCGATCCAGCCAGCGGACTTTCCCAGAAACCCAGGACGCCCAGTTCTCCCAGTTTGAGCTATAAAGATTCTCTTGCTGGTGTCCTTTCAAAAGCTGACAACAAACCCTGCGGCGTGGTCCAAATCTCAGCTGCCCATATGGCCCAAATCTGTTCATCTATTCTCCCGTTAGCTGATGACGGGATACTCACTAACGGTGAGTAATTAGTCACGTGGGTTGGCGTGTAACACTTCTTGGCCCAGGTTCATAGCTGCTCAAAGCAGGACTGGGGAGGACCATACAGGACAATTTTATCCTGAAGAATGTTTGATGCGTGTGATGGATTTCAAGCATACCATATCAAGAATAAACAGTGAATTATTGCATTAAAATAGTAAAAGTGTTAATTAGCTTGCCTGCAACATGTTATAGGTGTTACAGGAACCATTATTGAGTTTGAGCTGCTTAATGTTGATGTGAAATCAAAATCAGACAACTATTTCACTCCAATCAATATGTTGAGCTGATTGCAATGTTCCAACCGTAATAGGCTTAACGGGTTGGACAAAATATAGGTGTATCAGGTGAAGTCCCTTTTAAAGAGGGTATTGCAGACTGCAGTGCTGAGTTGAAAGTCTCACCTGTTTGTCCATAGTGGCTCTCCGTAGGGGCACGCCAGGGGGGTCCGTGGGATGCATAGCACTTCCTGTGGTGTAACGTGTTCCATTGACTACAGAGGAAAAGATCAGAAATGTCATTGAGATGATTGACAGATTAAACCCGCTCATTACTGAATCAGGTCAGAACGATAAACAGATGGGGGAACATACAACTCCTTCATGTGAAGGACTTTGTATCAATCCATTATAGTAAAAAGGTCAGGTTGTGCTCATGTCTTAAAGTGACATCTTAATGTTATGGAGTCGTTTGCATCCTAACAGTAGGGAATAATACATCCCCATTCATCGTCCAGACAGAGAACAGTTTTCACTCCCTTATATCCCTCCTTTGTCCCAGCTCCAGTCCATCTCACTGGGCTACGGCTCAGTACACAGCATATCTCATAGGTGTTTTTATCTTCTTCTCCCTCTGGCCCATAAGAAAACAATGGCCTTAAAATAATGCCAACGGCCTGAAGGGAGATGTTCCTGTGTGTCTGTACGTGTGTGTGTGTCACAGCCCTGCATACATCTACGGTGATGTCCCTACTCACATCCTACAGGGTTCTAATGGTTCCTCATCAGCCGTGATTCATGGCCTGTCACTGCATATCAAGGCAGCCCATCTCAAAATGAGCTAATTTATTATTACAGTTGAAGTCAGAAGTTTACATACACCTTGCCAAATACATTTAAACTCAGTTTCACAATTCCTGACATTTAATCCTAGTAAAAATTCCCTGTCTTAGGTCAGTTAGGATCACCACTTCAGTTTAAGAATGTGAAATGTCAGAATAATAGCAGAAAGAATTATTTATTTCAGCTTTTATTTATTTCGTCACATTCCCAGCGGGTCAGAAGTTTACATACACTCAATTAGTATTTGGTAGCATTGCCTTTAAATTGTTTAACTTGGGTTAAACGTTTCAGGCAGCCTTCCACAAGTTTCCTACAATAAATTGGGTGAATTTTGGCCCATTCCTCCTGACAGAGCTGGTGTAACTGAGTCAGGTTTGTAGGCATCCTTGCTCGCACACGCTTTTTCAGTTCTGCCCACACATTTTCTATGGGATTGAGGTCAAGGTTTTGTGATGGCCACTAAAATACCTTGACTTTGTTGTCCTGTTCTATTTTTGTTTCATCAGACAAGAGGACATTTCTCCAAAAAGTACGATCTTTGTCCACATGTGCAGCTGCAAACCGTAGTCTGGCTTTTTTTATGGCAGTTTTGGAGCAGTGGCTTCTTCCTTGCTGAGCGGCCTTTCAGGTTATGTCGATACAGGATTCGATTTACTGTGGATATAGATACTTTTGTACCTGTTTCCTCCAGCATCTTCACAAGGTCCTTTGCTGTTGTTCTGGGACTGATTTGCACTTTTCGCACCAAAGTACGTTCATCTCTAGGAAACAGAACGCATCTCCTTCCTGAGCAGTATGACGGCTGCGTGGTCCCATGGTGTTTATACTTGTGTACAGATGAACATTGTACCTTCATAAGTTTGGAAAATGCTCCCAAGGATGAACCAGACTTGTGGAGGTCTACAATGTGTTTTCTGAGGTCTTGGCTGATTTCTTTTGATTTTCCCATGGTGTCAAGCAAAGAGGCACTTAGTTTGAAGGTAGGCCTTGAAATACATCCACAGGTACACCTCCGATTGACTCAAATGATGTCAATTAGCCTATCAGAAGCTTCTAAAGCCATGACATCATTTTTTTGAATTTTCCAAGCTGTTTAAAGGCACAGTCAACTTAGTGTATGTAAACTTCTGACCTACTGGAATTGTGATACAGTGAATTATAAGTGAAATAATCTGTTTGTAAACAATTGTTGGAAAAATTACTTGTGTCGTGCACGAAGTAGATGTCCTAACCGACTTGCCAAAACTATAGTTTGTTAACAAGAAATTTGTGGAGTGGTTGAAAAACGAGTTTTGATGACTGTGTCTTCCCTGTGGCTCAGTTGGTAGAGCATGGTGTTTGCAACGCCAGGGTTGTGGGTTTGATTCCCACGGGGGGCCAGTACAAAAAAAAAACACAAAAAAACGCATGAAATTAAATGTATGAATTGTATGCATTCACTACTGTTAGTTGCTCTGGATAAGAGTGTCTGCTGAATGACTAAAATGTAAATGACTCCAACCTAAGTGTATGTAAACTTCCAACTTCAACTGTACATCAGCATGACTCCTGAGGGAAGCTGAGCACCACATCCATGTAAAGACATGACATAATGACCCCTGAGGGAAGCTGAGCACCACAGCCATGTAAAGACACAACATAATGACCCCTGAGGGAAGCTGAGCACCACAGCCATGTAAAGACACAACATAATGACCCCTGAGGGAAGCTGAGCACCACAGCCATGTAAAGACACAACATAATGACCCCTGAGGGAAGCTGAGCACCACAGCCATGTAAAGACACAACATAATGACCCCTGAGGGAAGCTGAGCACCACAGCCATGTAAAGACATGATATAATAACCCAGCTCTTCCTCACACATAATGGAGCAGCGAATAGGGATCAGAGGGGACACTCTATTAGAGAGACATACAGAAATATATATCAAGCTATTTTATGAGGTCTCAGAACAACAGTGTGCTGAAATGGAATGGTATGAAGTCTCACTAGGTGGGTATCTGTGGTATCATCAGATAGGATAGGGTGCCGTCATACTTATTCTAGAGCCCATGGCTGTCTCCATGAATGCTTTGCATTATCCAAGCAGACTGAGTTATGGACTCAGATACAGGCAGTGTAATCTGAGCCCACTTCCTGTTCAACCCTACTTCACCCTCTCTAACCTTACCCCCAATCCGCCCAATCCCTAACTTCCTGGGGCTCGACTCCAGTGCCGGGCTGGGGCATCCGGAGCCCAGGGAGGATCCGGGCTGGACTAGCCAGGCAGAGAGATCCCTCAACCTGGGCTCCATTACTGCCCATGCCCCTTCTGGGAGGATATGCCATTCAACTCTCCTTCCATGGCCTCCAACTGCTCTTAAATACAAGTAAAACTAAATGCATGCTCTTCAATCGATCGCTGCCTGCACCTGCCCGCCCGTCCACCATCACTACTCTGGACGGTTCTGACTTAAAATATGTGGACAACTACAAATACTTAGGTGTCTGGTTAGACTGTAAACTTTCCTTCCAGACTCACATCAAACATCTCCAATACAAAGTTAAATCTAGAATTGGCTTCCTATTTCGCAACAAAGCATCTTTCACTCATGCTGCCAAACATACCCTCGTAAAACTGACCATCCTACCGATCCTCGACTTCGGCGAGGTCATTTACAAAATAGCCTCCAATACCCTACTCAATAAATTGCATGCAGTCTATCACAATGCCACAAGCCCCATATACTACCCACCACTGCGACCTGTACACTCTCGTTGGCTGGCCCTCGCTTCATACTCGTCGCCAAACCCACTGGCTCCAGGTCATCTACAAGACCCTGCTAGGTAAAGTTCCCCCTTATCTCAGCTTACTGGTCACCATAGCAGCACCCACCTGTAGCACGCGCTCCAGCAGGTATAACTCTCTGGTCACCCCCAAAGGCAATTCCTCCTTCGGCCGCCTCTCCTTCCAGTTCTCTGCTGCCAATGACTGGAACGAACTACAAAAATCTCTAAAACTGGAAACACTTATCTCCCTCACTAGCTTTAAGCACCAGCTGTCAGAGCAGCTCACATATTACTGCACCTGTACATAGCCCATCTATAATTTAGCCCAAACAACTACCTCTTCCCCTACTGTATTTATTTATTTTGCGCCTTTGCACCCCATTATTTCTATTTCTACTTTGCACTTTCTTCCACTGCAAATCTACCATTCCAGTGTTTTACTTGCTATATTGTATTTACTTCGCCACCATGGCCTTTTTTGCCTTTACCGCCCTTATCTCACCTCATTTGCTCACTTTGTATATAGACTTATTTTTCTACTATATTATTGACTGTAGGTTTGTTTTACTCCATGTGTAACTCTGTGTTGTTGTATGTGTCAAACTGCTTTGCTTTATCTTGGCCAGGTCGCAATTGTAAATTAGAACTTGTTGTCAACTTGCCTACCTGGTTAAATAAAGGTGAAATAAATAAAAAGGATTAGCCTTGTCTGGTCTAACAAATCCCTACAGCTGGCTGTTCTCTCCCTGGTTGTTCTCCCAGTGTGTGGAGAGAACATGCCAGCAGTGGAATACCATCTACTGGCCTGGGATGGTGTTCCTCAGACATACAGTAATGAGAGGCAGAACCTGAAATGCCCTAAATAAGCCAACAAGGGTTCCAGCTAGCTAGGTCAAGTTAGATTGCTAAGGCTTCAGTTGTACAGCTCCTACACAGTGAAGAAGAGGAATTGCTATATCGATGCAAGCAACACTTTTGACACTTATTTAACTCAATAGATATGGTAGATTTAAGTCAGAAGAGGCTTGATGTTACCTTCTGGTAAGGAGTTCCTTTGTGCCGGTGGTCTCACTGGGGTTCCATAAGCAGCGGAGGGCCGTTCCCATGTTGTTTCTGGAAGGACACATAAATGGTTAAAGCCAAATGAGGAGTAAGGCACAATGGACACACAGTTCCACAGTTTCCCTGAACGCTGAATGAAACTCTAAAGGACACAGGTGGAGAGCACAACCATTCAGAAATGTTCAAAAAGTATTGTGAGGACCTGGTCACACAGGACTATAGCAGGCGACTACTGTGTTCTGATAATCAGTGTTCTCTTTCAGTTGAGAACAGAGAAACAGGAAGAGAATACTTGAAATGAAAAGTATTGAAATGAATGATTCACTTGCAGAAAAAAACTATTGAGATTCTTGACATTCTCTCAGAATGTTCCCGGGGCATCAAACAAACATCATTCCAGTTAGTGGAGCAAGAAGTCCTTTGTCATCTGGACAGTGTTAGAGATGCTTTCTGACTATCAATCAGGCAGAGACACTGTATATACAATGATCTGATAACTTCGGTACATTACATGCTCTTGAGTAATAAAAGTGTTAGATTTGCTTGAAAATACAACTGAGTGCCCTTTAAAAATAGCATCTCTAATCAGTGTAATTCAAAAACACATTCTAATCATTATGCAGTTGAATTAAAGTCCATAATGGAATTCAGTATAATAATGAGTGTTGCAGCATACGGTTTTACAAAATAGCCTCTGGGTCTTTATCTCTACTACAGTGTGTGGTGTGCCAAGGTGCAGTGTTCTGCCAGGGTGTTGGAGCTGCCGTGGGTGAAGCCTGGCTTTGTCCTGTGGGAAACAGTCTTTTTCTCTGTCTCCTATCCCATTGAGGGACACACACACACACACACACACACACACACACACACACACACACACACACACACACACACACACACACACACACACACACACACACACAAAGACAGTCTGTGTAGTGCAGAATCATACCACCAAATGAAAAGGGTCCGATAAGCATCTCTATAAAAGGTTGGCTGCCTATTAGCCCTGGTATTAAACAAGCAGGTATTTCTTCTGTCTAGTAAACAGGGGTTGTTTAAATGTCATTACACAGGACGGCTTTGTGGAACACATGGGTTGAGCTGCTGAGGTACCTGCAGCAGTATCTGCCATCACCACACATTTGGGCTAATCAGATGAAAGTGGATGAGATGTTAAGCCCTCCTTCAGATGAATGGGCTGGAGAGATGTTGATGATGGGGAATGGTAATGAGCTCTCTGAGACGGCAGCATTTCACAGCAGAATTGGAAACTATGGTTACCAAACAAAACACTGACAAATGGAACTGATGGTTTCTGATTTAAAAAGATGTGAACCTACACACTGGAGAAGGTTGTTAAAACAAACATCTGTGTATGCTAACCTGACGCAGTAAAAAAATGCCCAAAAAAATGAAGTAAGCTTTATGCGTGTGGACGCATCACAATTTTTTGGCTCGTGAGATGATGAAATATGTATTGGTTCCAGCATAATCGGGTAGATTATATAGCTACAGTAATAATGCAGATATATACATTATATATACATAGTCAGAGGGGCATTGTAGAAATCTATGGTGCTGGCAGAAGGGGAATCACAGCCAATAGGAGTGGAGGATATGCCAGATTTCTTCCACCCTCCTCATAATATTGATCCTCCTCTCACATGAGTGAGCATGTCAGTAGGGTTGTGGTGGAGCTGTGTGCCTGGCTTACCTTTGCTGCCGGTGTTGACGTAGTACCTGCATCCCTCGGGTGACATGTAACATCTCCAGCCTTGGGGAAGAGGGACACTCTTAGTCTCATCCCCCGGTGCAGGGCAGGTGGCCGCTGGCTTCTGTCACAAACATACCACTCGTTTCACTACCAGATAGTTCATATAAGCTGGGACTGTTTCCCAGTCTTGCTCAAATAAATGGTGAGTACAAATATTAACTATTCATTGAGCAATGTTGATTTTGTTCTGTTTTTTTTACTGTAATTGATTTGCGCACTTGATTAATTTACATAATATTCCATACTACGTATCTGCATATCAAGGAGGGGTTGCATCAGCCTCTAATGTTCCCAATTAGCAGTGTCTGATCATTTCTACCCAGTTACAGTACAAAGTACTCCCACATTTCTAAAGCAGGCTGATTGCAGGAGCAGACACAGCTGTGTAGGAAAGATCTGTTTTAATTAGGAACAATGTCATAATTCATATAATTTCATTCAGGAAATATTGAACTGTGGCAAGGAATGGGAAAGCTTGTTTGATTGTTGGAAGGGTGTTCTTTTCTTTCAACCCTTCATGTGGTTGTTGGTAAACTTAGAAGACCCCACTGCCGAAAGAGAAAAGAAGGCCCCATTGCACTCTGCAAACCCCCACCTAAACCAGCCTAATGAAACAAAATTAGAGCTCTTTGACAGCACAGATCAGCCTTATGTTTATCGATGAGCAAATGAAGCAAACAAAGAAAAGAACATCCTCCCTACAATTAAACCTGGGCAGGTTTGATAATGCTGTGGATTTGCTTTGCTGGTACTGGGGGCCTTGAACGTGTGCAAGACATCATGAAATCAGCAGATTATCAAGGTGTTCTGGAGTGCAATGTTCAACCCAGTGTCCAAAAACTGTGTCTCTGTCAGTGGTGTAAAGTACTTAAGTAAAAATATTTTAAAGTACTATTTAAGTCATTTTTTAGGGTATCTGTACTTTACTTTACTATTTATGACAACTTTTACTTCACTACATTCCTAAAGAAAATGATGTACTTTTTACTCCATACATTTTCCCTGATAAAGTACTCATTACATTTTGAATGCTGAGCAGGACAGAAATGGTCCAATTCACACACTTATCAAGAGAACATCCTTGGTCATCTCTACTGCCTCTGATCTGGCGGACTCAGTAAACACAAATGCTTTGTTTGTAAAGTATGTCTGAGTGTTGAAGTGTGACCCTTGCTATCCGTAAATAAAAAAACAAGAAAATTGTGTCGTATGGTTTGCTTAATATAAGGAGTTTTAAATTATTCATACTTTTACTTTTGATACTTAAGTATATTTAAAACCAAATACTTTTAGACATTTACTCAAGTAGTATTTTACTGGGTGACTTTCACTTTTACTTTTTCTATTAAGGTATCTTCACTTTTACTCCAGTATGACAATTGGGTTCTTTTCCTCCACTGGTCTCTATTGAAGGTTGTGGGTCTTCCAGCAGAACAACAACCCAAACTCACATGAGAAAGCACCCAGGAATGGTTCAAGAATAAACACTGGACTCTTCTGCAGTGGCCAGCAATGAGTCCAGATCTGAATCCCATCATAAACCCATGGTGAGATCAGAAAACAGCAGTTGGTGAAAGGCATCACTCAAACATTGAAAAATTGGAGCAGTTTGCAGCTGAAAAATGGGCCAAATTTCCATGTGCAGCAACCCCATTGATGATTACAATAAGTGTTTTTTTGCAGTTATGTTCGCCAAAGGCTGTTAAACCAAGTATTAGCTGCCATTTGTTGAAATTTTCTTAAATAACATTGTAAACTTAAGTGTCCCCCCCCTCCAAAATGGTTCTGCAATGTTGACAATCCAATAAAAAAAATGTTTCCATTTTAACTTATTTCAGAAGTTCAAAGGGTCCAATATATTTGTCCACCACTGCACATGTTTCCTTGAAATGTGCAAACAACATCCGTTCCAATGTGCTGTTATTATTTGGAAGCTATTCTTTTCGGCTCACAGTGCTTTCTTCAGGGCTTTCACAGTGCCTTCCCTTGGTTGGAGGGTGTTATTCACAATGATCCACTATCTGGATAAATAACAATAACAGCTTCTTGGACCTTATCAGCAGTTCCCAGAAGCCTCATACACACCTATAAAGCTCCTGGTCACATTGCGACTGCAGAATTTACTGCAGTGTACTTTACAAGGCAAAAGTCCTCTTTAATCTACAGGGATGGCCTGACCGACAATTCATTGTCATTAGCAACAGTGTGTTGCCCAGTCAAAGCTGTCTGCTGTATCTGACAGAGGGCCTGCTGAAGTCTGCCTGTACCTCTTCTAACATGGTGACTGGCTGCTAGTCACGACCCTACCCCAGATCCACTGAGGAGTGTGGGGACAGAGGGGGAGGAGAGGGGGAAAGGGAGGAGAGGAAGGGAAGGATATTAATGGAATGATAAAGCAGATAGATCCTGCAGATATCTACACTCGTTTGATGTACAAGATAAAAGGGATTCCTTTCTGTCTCTCTTTCTGATATAAAGCACTGGGCTTGCAGTGAGCAGTTTGCAGTGAGTACAATACAAAGCGCCTCGTCTTCATTGACGAGCCATGCTGTGCTGCAGGAAACTGTCCTCAGTCATTTATCATGAGCTCATAAAATGCATTATCCTTCCTCAAGCTCCCAATAAGGACATACTGTATGTGATTACACTATGTCAGACAAATCATGAACATACTGTATCACCAAAGAGCACAATGTCCGTTAGCTTAACATAAATCAGACTTTATACAATATAATGGCCACTACTAACCCTGACCTAATGCATCTTAGGCAGCATACCATCCTCTGAACCATGGAATAGCAGTGAACTGTTACTTTTTGCCGAAGACAAGAATCGTTAACTAATTAATCCTCCCAGAGAGATGTAAATGACAGATTCTTATCTTGAGATTTATATCATTTGTGATTTATCTCACTTCCCTGAGCTGTAGCGATTTCACATGTCCCCTGGCAAAAAAAACTGTTGAATAAAGCGGAACGGCATCCAGGCTTTCAAAGAATTTAAAAGGACAAAATCCTCTGGATATCTCCTGCCAAATCCCACAATCCTCTGGGGTGGTGCTCCCACTGCAACCCCTGGGAGGAGACTCTTTATAGAGTATACTCCCCTCCAGTTTCCTCAGTTCCCATTGAATACCAACAAAACAACAGGACAGGCTCTCTCCCATCACTACAGAGGAGAGTCTGGGCTCTTGCTGTTAGCATGCCCTTCTGTGGCTTCATTGGTATGACTGGGAATGAATGAGAGCATTAACCCCACTTTGTGCTACCTGCAATTGGGGGATTATTATAGTGCAGCACCTGAAGCTGGTTAGAGACAGGGGTACTAAAGGAAGAGCCTGGCCTAGTGTTAAATCCTCACCGCTGACTGATCTCTCTGCCTATTGTATCCTACTTAGGGCCTATCTATCTCACTCAGTGGTGTGGTCCGGTGGGCAAAGCCCTTTCACTGTCACTCCAGGAAGTCTTGGTGGTGCACCGAGTGCACTGTAACAGTTTTAAACTCCAAATTGCTTTCAACAGCAAATGACCATTCGCTAAGCTCCGCCCCAGAATTTTTAGCAACCAATCGCAGTGCGACAACTGTCGAGTCCGACACATTTTCAATTGCATAAATGCTCACTTTTCAATTGCATAAAAGCCAGTGAGGGCTATGGCAAAAACTGAGTTATTAAAAAAAATGAAATAGCTTAATAATTGAACAGTGCAAAGGGAGTATTGTGATTCCTAAAGTGCAGAGTCTGTTGATGGAGTATTTTTTTAATCCGAAATTCTACTTTTGTTACATTGTATAACTTGTTTTCCAAAAATGTATGTTAGCTAGCTAAGTTTGCAATGTTATGAATACAACTCTCATCTGCTGTCGACAGCAGGATACGATTTGAGAGCACTAGTTAGCTCCAGAAGTGGTTATAGCTTTGACTGCATGCTGAGTGAATTCAGCTCCATTCAGTGGCTAGCTGCACTACAAACATTACCAGGTTCCCTTGAAGCAATTGTAATGACAGTCCACCACAACATATCCAAGAGTTAGTAAGGCGTAGTCTGTGTAAGGCGTAGTCTGTGTTTAACCCACTGAGGTAGGGTTTCATTTCATTGTATATTATAAACAGTTTGAGATCATTTTGAGAGGATTTTGCCAGTAGTTGAATGGGGAATTGGGCTTTTCTGGAAAATGTTGTCCGAGGTTGCAGCAGTAACCAAGGGGGGCAGGGCTTAGCGAAAGGTAATTAGGAAACGTTCCAGAGAACGAGAGTGGCAGGAATAGATGAAATCCCACTGCAAATGTGGTACTTGTGCTAGCTTTGAGTCATCAGTCAATCGAGTTGATTGTCATTGTATGACCCTTTGTTTAGAATGTCTACATACTAAGGTGATTTCAAAAACACTGCATCTGCATTGATTCAACCGGCTACCTCAGGCTCTGCTATGCACATAATATCTTCCATTCTGTCCAATCACATCAATTCAAATTAAGGCACTGTGGTGCTTGTTGTCAGTCACCCACATTTGTGTACATGTTAAATAATATATTGCAACAAAATGTTGCATCCAAGTTCAGTATGGTAAGTGACTCTTAATCTGAAACACTTACAAAACAGTGGACTAAATGTAATTTGTTTTTACATGGTTTTCTCTGTGGCTCCAGGGCATGTACAGTACTAACTGTACTGTAAATTTCAGTAATTATGAGAAAAGTCTTTTAAAACAACATACCGTAACTCCACACATGATAATGATAAAAAGGGGCGAACATGGACAAATCAGTGAGCCCTGTTTCTTACACAGGCCAATGAACGTGACAATAAACAATCCAGACTTCATTTAACAGGTTCTGTTTTTATCTTTCAAGGGAAACAGAGCCTTCCTGAAGACACAGAAGAAGAGGGAATTTGACTGAGCTAGGAGAGCAGGGTGGCTGAGGGACAGAGGGACATTTAAAACCAACAGTGAAGATCAAAGTGTTTTGGCAGGCCCCCCCACAGGGCACACATTGTGCTGTAGAAGAAGCAGAATATGAGAGCTATATCTGGACAGAGACAGACAGACCATGTCTAAGCAGAATAAAAATCCACCAAACTCAAAAGGATGATAAATAAAATACATCTACATCCGACACAAAGGCTTGAACAGAGCCAATGAATCTCCTGTACCCATTCTGTCTGACTACCACAATTGTTCCGCTGAAGCAACAGTGCTCCATTGAAGAAACTCCCAAATCTGTCAAAAAATGTAACACCGCACATAAAGTACTGTCAAAAATGTCATTGATAACAGAGACTGATAATAATAGCATTAAAAACAAAGCCTTACCATGTTGGGCTGAGACTAAGTCGTAAGGAAGCAAACAGCCAAATGAGAGAAGTGTCCGTTAACGAGTCACAGTGAACATTGAGTGGGACAAGACTCTTTTAGAACCAGGAGGAGGAAACATTTGTCACACATATGGGTTCTCATTACTGGCCAGAGTGACCCGGCACCCAGGGTCAAAGCTAAGACATGGAAGGAATGGACAGACACTAAACATCTTTCTACTCCGCCTCTTTTCTTTATTTACAAGACAAAGAATAAAATGGTCCAGGAAGAACCATCTTGTGGTATGAGACGTTTTCTATGAATCTTTGTTAGTGTCCAGCAGATGTAAGGGTCTGGAAGCCCGTTCTCAGATGCAGCCAGGGGCCTTCTCCATGGCAGGCCACACAATGGCCAACACTGTGAGACAGAGCTGTGAGGCACTCGCAGGCAACAAGGCCTGTTTTGTGTTGATCCGTCCCTCCATTTCTTATAAATCAAATTGACCCTGTGTGAAGTGTGTTCGAGCTGCCACACTCCCTTCTGATACTGACTGATTGTGACTGACTATCTCTAAGAAGGCATGCAGCTGGCCAGGCTACATCATCTGGCAGCTGGCTAGACAGAGATCTAAATGAAAAAGCGATAAGAACCAGTGAAGACAGCAGACACATTTTCAATCTTTAGAAACCCAACTTTCAAGCGGAGTCATCCTGTTCAACATCAAGTTAATTTACAGCCAGGATGTCTGATATGTCCTTAAGAACTCATCAAGGCCATGGGGGACTATTTGTGTGGAATATGTTTATATGGCCTATTTATTTTGTCCTTTTCACAATCACTCAGCTTAATGCAAATCAGAACAAAGGCTTACATTACCTATAAGACACAGAACTCATACTCATTTACATTTACGTCATTTAGCAGACGCTCTTATCCAGAGCGACTTCCAAATTGCATTAAGTTATCAAAGCCTGTTATAGTAGTATATCTGGTACGCAATGTGCACTATAGGGACGGCTTCATGATGAGATTCTTGAGATGTTGATGATTGACAACACATGATAATGTCTGAAACAAACACGTTGTCCTCTTGCGTTTTGAATATGAGTTAGAAGAACACATAAGCTCACACTAAACGTTCCAAAGATGAGGACACTGTGTTTCTTGTTGACTGAACTTGTTGACAAGTGGCAAAGCACCGTTTATTAGCTCCAGAGCATACTGGAGCATCATTGACCAACTTCAATGGAGTGTTTCATGTTATCAAACAATCTTCACTGAAGGAGCAGCAATAATTCAATGTTGGTTCTCTCGTCTGATATGAGGGGTATAAAAGACAAACATGCGCCTACAGCAGCTGTGGAGTATCTGATCAGTTAATGGAGTTCATGAGTTGATCAGACTGATCAGTTAATGGAGTTCATGAGTTGATCAGTTAATGAGTTCATGAGTTGATCAGACTGATCAGTTAATGAGTTTATGAGTTGATCAGACTGCAGAGCATAATAGTCCCTTTTCAGATTGCTCAACTTTCAAATACACTTCATATACTGTACCTTTGATCACTATTGTAAAGTGTACTGTATATATATATAGGTACATTGTGTGTGTGTGTGTGTGCGTGCGTGCGTGCGTGCCTGTCTGTCTGTCTGTCTGTCTGTCTGTCTGTCTGTCTGTCTGTCTGTCTGTGTGCATGCGTGCATCTGTGAAGGAGGCCTTCTAGTCAGGCAGGCCCTATTACTGTACAGTTTGACATGAAAGACGACAGGTTTGAAAGGCTTGCTTATTGTCATCGACATCTTGTACTAGAAGCTTTTCACACCAGAACGTGATTGATGTAGCTACGTTAAGAACAAGGAGTTGCTTAAGCTCAGTAAGTAAGCATCCTCTTGTGGAAGATAATGGTGAAACAAGCAGTGTGATGCTTTCACTCATACAGAATGAAAAGGAATAGCCTTTAGAATATTTGATTTGACAATTTAAAATCCATAAAATGTTACACCAAGCAACAGATACATAAATAAACAGTATCTGACGTCTCAATACATGATCTGTAATTCTTCAAATTGAATTACGTTTGTCACCCCAAAGCACAATATTCAGTATCCAACAACTTGAACTGCAATGTCTTATTTGATCGTTCTCAGTTTATGTATGCATTCATTCATTTGTTATCCCATCCATTCATTGTGTAAGGACACCTTGTGTGAATATTAAGTTCAAAGCCCTTGCAGACTAGGCTATCCTGCTGTCCATGACATATCAAATGTTCAATCAAAGTGAAATACAAATCCTGCTTTGTTAATTTCTAGTTGGCATACACTTGGATGTCACTATGTGAGTACACTGTCCTATCGCTCACCTTGCTGTGACATTGCACTCTACAGTCACATGGTATAATAATGTTCTAATAAAGCCTTGTCTTAAAGGGATACTTCGGGACTTCCCCAGAGTGAGATGAACTTGTGGATACCATATTTATGTCTCTGCGTGCAGTTTGACTGAAGTTGCTAACAAGCGCAATTGCAAACTAGCGTTAGCTCAATGACTAGAAGTCTATGAATATCTGCTAGCATGCTAGTAGATACCCATAGACTTCCAGTCAGGGGCACCATGTAGCCTAGTGGTTAGAGCTTTGAGCCAGTAACAGAAAGGTTGCTGGATCAAATCCCTGAGCTGACAAGGTAAAAATCTGTTGTTCTGCCCCTGAGCAAGGCAGTTAACCCACTGTTCCCCAGGTGCCATGGATGTTGATTATGGCAGTGTAACGATCGTCTGGAAGAGAGGACCAAGATGCAGCGTGGTAAGTGGTCATAATTATATTTAATGAAACACTTTAAAACAAACAAGAAAACGAAAGCCAACAGTTCTGCCAGGTGAACACACACAAGACAGAAAACAACTACCCACAAAACCCAAAAGGAAAACAAACCCCTAAGTATGACTCCCAATCAGCGACAACGAAGTATAGCTGTCCCTGATTGAGAGCCATACCAGGCCAAAACAAAGAAATACAAAAACATAGAAAAAAGGACAGAATGCCCACCCAAATCACACCCTGACCAAACCTAAATAGAGACATAAAAAAGGCTCTCTCAGGTCAGGGCGTGACAGGCATTCACTAATTAATTTGACTCTGGGGAAGTAGATAAAAGGCCAAAATCCCGAAGTATCCCCTTAACAATGAACAAAAGGTGACATGAAAATGATTAACTTTACTTCTTTGTGAATAATATGGTCTGTAGAGTGGACATATAAGTTATGCCGGTTAATTCTGCCATTCTGATGAACAGGAGAGAACAGGGTTCATACTGTAACTGCTGTTTGGATTGGACTGTGGCTATGTACTTATTGTTAAAACAGCTGTATCCAAGTCCGGGGCTTTGTACGCCAGTATTTCCATCCCAATTAACCTGAATTATCCTTTAAAAAGAAGGGAAACAACCCTCTTCAAATCTGCTTAAACGTGTCTGAGTAATCATGTTACTTTTCTACAATCACTGAAATAGCAACCACACTAAGACAGTCATTAAACAAGCTGCTGGTTGTCAGATGTCTCTGTTATATCACATTTCCCAGGGTAGAGGAAAAAGGGACAAATCTATTAGCCCATAATTTATATAGTTTGCTCATACTGTAACTATGGTACGTAAAGTTGTCTTTGGCCAATGTTAAGTCTGATATGGAATATTTAGTAGAGTACCCCTACTTTATTTTAAATGTAGCCGAGTCTATGAAATTGGATCTTGATTAATGCAACAACCTGGATGAATGAATAGGGAGTGTGTCCAAAGTGCCTACTAAGCACAACTCATATTTATAGCTTTGGGGTCATTTTCAAATGCTCTTCTCAACAACAGCAGATGAATGCTTTGACAGATATTACTGGCGCAAATGTTTCCCCCCTATCGTTTGGCTTGCATTGTTACTATATCATCTTTATATGTAAGTTACAGTATTTCAGCTAGTTTTTCATCTATGAAATATTGGGAGTATCATGTAATATTGTCATTAATATCCATGGCTCTATATATTATTATATGTATGTATAGAGAGAGAAACGTATGACCAGATCACTGAGCATAGAACTAAACAGTCACAGTTCGTTGCAATCTCTTTTGGTTGTGGTTAATAATGCATTGATGTCAGGTTCTTTATTGAATGGAAATGTGACATATCATAGTGCACGAGTGGTAGGCCTAAATATAACCATAGAGTACCTTGTGCTTAATGGAGTTATCCATGGGCAACAGGTTCATGCAGCTCAAACAATGCTTGCCCATTACCCCCTAGCATCAGCAACAAGGTAAGTCTCCCCCCTGCTTGACAAGAATAGCTGAATTCTTATAACTTCATGTTAAAAAGCAGATTTCCATGTTATGTGGTTGCATTCTCAGACAGGCTTCTGGACCGTTCAAACGCACAGCTTTTTTGGTGTCAAGGGATTCAGTGATTGCAGTAAGCTGCAAGAAATAGGTAGGTAGAATGACAAATGACAATTTAATCTTTGACTTTCAAGGAAGAAAAAGCCTGAGGTTAAATGTGTTATACTGTATTCTTAGAGGCCAAAATGAGCGGGGAGGGAGAAATGTCCATCTTCGGGCCAGCTTCCCAGTACCTGAGGAAGTCAGAGAAGGAGAAGATCGAGGCTCAGTCTACGCCCTTTGACGCCAAAACAGCCTGTTACGTCAGTGATGACAAAGAGCTCCATGTGAAGAGGCTCGTCCAGAACAAAGACGGAGACAAAGTCACCGTCCAGACCCTGGATGACAGAGTAGGTCCACGGTGGAACCAATGTTGTTGCAGTCAGTGGCAACATGGGCTCATTTCCATTCAATGTGCCAGATTGGAGGCTTGCCTTCAGCAGCTTTCAGAACCCTGCTGTATTTTGTTTCTATTTTCCAGACTTTAACAGTCAAGGAGGACCAAGTCTTTCCAATGAACCCTCCCAAGTTTGATAAAATGGAGGAAATGGTTATGATGACCCACCTCAATGAGCCCTCTGTGCTGTATAACCTCAAAGAGCGTTACGCAGCATGGATGATCTATGCAAGTCTTTCACACTGATACACATTTTATTAAATTGATAATCTCATTGTTAAATGTATCTAACAAGGGCATATATATTTATTTTGTATTGACAGACCTACTCTGGGCTGTTCTGTGTGACTGTGAACCCCTATAAGTGGCTAGCGGTCTATAACCCAGAGGTGGTGAGCGCCTACAGAGGGAAGAAGAGGATGGAGGTCCCACCTCACATCTTCGCCCTCTCTGATAATGCCTATCAGCTCATGCTAATGGGTATGTCACCCACTGCTTTAAATGTCTTTTCATTACATATTGTGATTTTGAACATCCAACTTATTGTGCTTATTTTTCTTTAGATCTGGAACATCAGTCTATCCTAATCACGCGAGTATCATGTGTTTTTCTTTTTTTAATTGATGCAGATATAGTAGTTGCCAGTTAAGTATATTCGAATTACACAATAATCGGATATTTTTCTTCAAGAGTGGAGAATCCGGTGCAGGCAAGACTGTAAACACCAAACGTGTCATCCAGTACTTTGCGACAATCGCAGTGTCTGCGGACCAGAAAAAAGAACCAGTCAGCAAGATGAAGGTAAGTCTATACCTTTTGTAGTGCAGGGGCTTTAACCGGTGCTGTACAGAAATGGGCTTTGACCGGTGCTGTACAGAAATGGGCTTTAACTGGTGCTGTACAGAAATGGGCTTTGACCGGTGATGTACAGGAATGGGCTTTGACTGGTGCTGTACAGAAATGGGCTTTGACTGGTGCTGTACAGAAATGGATGTCAGATACATTTCCTTTCTTGTGGCAGGGAACCCTGGAGGATCAAATCATCCAGGCCAACCCTCTGCTGGAGGCTTTTGGGAATGCCAAGACAGTGAGGAACGACAACTCCTCTCGCTTTGTGAGTGAAACCAGAATCCAACAGAATAGTTTTTTATGCAGAAGCGTAGCAATAAGAGCTGAACAACGTTAAACTTACATTAAGACACTTTTATTTTCTCAAAAAGGGCAAATTCATTACAATACACTGTGGTACAACAGGTAAACTGTCCTCAGTAGATATTGAAGTGTGTAAGTACAACATTTGTTTTGTTGCTAAAATTCATTTCCTGACTTTATCCATATACTGTATGAGTGATGTTGAATTAATTCTGCTTTGTTACTGAAAGATCTGCTGGAAAAATTTCGAGTGACATTTCAATTGGGTGCTGAGAGGAGCTACCATATATTCTACCAGCTTACTTGCAACAAGAAGCCAGAGCTTATTGGTACGTAGAATCTTGACATACTGCAGTATCTCTCTTACTAAGCCTCTCTCTCTCACACACACACACACACAAGCAAATAATATGGGACCCCATCATACATGACCCCCATCATATGTGACCCCCATCAAATGTGACCCCCATCATACGGGACCCCATCATACGTTAGCATGTCTTGTCATCAGGTGAATCATAACTCCAAATACATTTTTGCTAAGAGCAGCTTTTATATACAGTATATATATTTCCACACTACAAGGTTTGAATAATACTGTGAAATTGTGAAACTTATGATAATGTCCTTTTCGTGTAAAAATGTCAGCCCGTTTTGGTGGTATGGAGTTTTGGCCTTCCATGGCGACATCACTCTATGGTGACATCATTTATTCATTTATAAACCAATAAGAAAGAGAGTTCCAATAACAGCAAACTTTCCATTTTCCCCTCCCCACTCAGACCTCTCCCAGACAGTCCTAGCAAAATTCTTGCTTGAGAAAATTCTCTTTGCTAAGAAGCTATTTTTGTTTCTTTTTGACCATTTTAATTGAAAACAAATAACGGTAAGGTACTTAATTGTTACACAGAAATTTGATATTGAGAGAAAAATGCACGGATACTGTCACGGTTGTCGTAAGAACGGGACCAAGGCGCAGCAGATGTTGAGTTCCACATATTTATTACAAAGTGAAACTTTAAGCAAAAACAAATAAATCAATAAAAGAACAACGAAACGTGACTACGTGGTGCACAAACACAAAATAATATCCCACAAACACAGGTGGGAAAAATAGCTACTTAAATATGATCCCCAATTACAGGCAACGATTACCAGCTGCCTCTAATTGGGAACCAAACCAAAACACCAACATAGAAATTTTAAACTAGAACACCCCCTCATCACGCCCTGACCTACTACACCATAGAGAAACAAGGGCTCTCTATGGTCAGGGCGTGACAGGTACAGTATCCTGTTTGTGGGTGCTTTTTCAAAGTCTACGTATGTCAGATACTCCAGTTAGTGTAACTGGCTCCGGTGAGTGTAATTTGCTCAATATTAGGAGTTGAGAAATAAAGTTAAAACGAAGATATTGTCCTCTTTTCTACTGTAGGTACTGTATGTCATTCCAAACTTGTCTATTCTGTTGCTGCTAGTGATATTCCTAAAAACATTGGGAAAAATGTACTTTAAAAAAAGAAGACATTTAGGGACCCCAGTCTAATTGAATTTCCCCCTTTCAGATATGCTTCTCATCACCACCAACCCCTATGACTTTGCCTTTATAAGTCAAGGAGAAATCACCGTGAAGAGCATAGACGATGCAGATGAATTGATAGCTACTGATGTGAGTTGAGTTAAGTGGATCAAATATGCATGGTTTCTTTTCAGATAGCTTTGATGGCCCTCTTTTATGGCACAGGAAGCTATTGATATCCTGGGTTTTACTGCTGATGAAAAAGTGGGCATCAACAAGTTGACTGGAGCCATAATGCATCATGGGAACATGAAGTTCAAGCAGAAGTAGCGTGAGGAACAGGCAGAACCTGATGGCACCGAGGGTGAGGGGGAACACTCTAAAAACCCTTCATCATATGATTGTGTATATCAAAACTGAATCAAATACAATTAATCAGGTAGTCATCAATCTTTGTCATAGAGAACAGGTATTAACAAAACAAAAGTTGTAATGTCATAAATTGATGGTTGTCTGCTCTGTTTGTAAAGTATTGTTGTGTTCTCTATACATAAGCTGAGAAAGCAGCATACCTGATGGGCTTGAACTCTGCTGACCTGCTCAAAAATCTCTGCTATTCCAGAGTAAAGGTTGGGAATGAGTATGTCACCAAAGGATAAAGCGTTCAGCAAGTGTGGCAACAAGACATAGACATTACGAGTGTTTAGACTTAGCAATAGTCAACTAAGAGGATATTTTCTATACATTATAGGTGTACAACTCCATTGGAGCCCTTGCCAAATCAGTCTATGAGAAGATGTTCTTTTGGATGGTCTTAAGGATCAACCAACAACTGGATACAAAGCAGTCCAGACAACATTTCATTGGTGGTCTGGATTTCGCTGGATTTGAGATCTTTGAAGTATGGTTCCAACATATTGATATCTTTCATTACTAATGTTGTGTGAAATGAAATAAGCATACATTGATCCTCAGTCATTCATTTGCATAATACTTTCATATTCCCTCAGTACAACACACTGGAACAGCTCTGCATCTCCTTCACTAATGAGAAGCTGCATCAGATTTTCAATCACCACATGTTTGTGTTGGAACAAGAGGAATACAAGAAGGAAGGAATAGACTGGGAGTTCATTGACTTTGGTATGGACTTGGCTGCCTGCAATGAGCTTATTGAGAAGGTATTGTCAAAAACCATATACATTGATTTAATCATGTTGAATGGCCTGCATTTGACTAGTTATTCTCAGTAATGAATCATCTCTTGTCCACCAGCCATTGGGCATCTTCTCCATCTTTGAAGAGGAGTGTATGTTCCCTAAGTCAATAGACACTTCTTTCAAGAACAAACTCTACGACCAGCATCTTGGAAAGAACCAAGCTTTCCAAAAGCCAAAGATTGTCAAAGGCAAACCTGAGGCCCACTTCTCCCTGGTGCACTATGCTGGTACTGTGGACTACAGTATCACTGGCTGGCTAGAGAAGAACAAGGACCCGTTGAATGAGTGTGTTCTGCAGCTGTACCAGAAGTAATCTGTCAAAATACTGTGTATGCTTTATGCAACCTTCTCTGCAACAGACAGTAACCATGCATTTTTAGTTTATATTACCTGATCAAATTAGATCAACTGACCATGAAGACCATCTTAATTCATCTCACATAGCTAAAATAACAGGCCATGCAGTATTGCTAATTATTTCAACATTGTTTCTTTAGAGCCTGCGGCAGGTGGTGCGGCCAAGAAAGTTGCTAAGAAGGGAGCATCGTTCCAAACAGTTTCCTCTCTGTTCAGAATAAGTTGTTCATGTGCAGTTGATCAATGTGCAGTGCTGCATAGACAAAATAAGACATCACTCTCTGATAAGAGAATTATCTAATAAAGGTAAATTAATCAATAATCCATTATTAATTAGTAGTTATGTAGCATGGATAATGAACAATTAATGTACTGAATGGTTAGTCCCATAAGGTCTAGTAGAAGGCCGGGACAAAATGTGTGTGTGTGTTTAAGCAAGGGTGTTTTTAGCAGGGAGGTATCTCCAAGGTTTCTCTAATCTCGGGGGAAAGGAACGGGCAGCACTGGATAGTGATTAACGGTTGTGAGATATCCGGGGAGTGAAACATACATCTAATATTTGTGTGTATGTATATGCTTAGGTTAACTACGGTTTGTGTGGAGGAGTGTGCGTAAATGAGGAGCCTGGTATATAATGATGCTTTGTTATTGGGACCGCAGAACGTTCTCTGAATAAAGCCGAATGAACCTTTTGCAGAAAGCTGAGTCCTTGCCTAATTATTTAACCCATTGTCTTACAAACCTTGGGAATTAGTCAAGGCTTATTGATTGTTAATTATTATCATTAGGATAGAAAATTCCTTTAACACTCTCCCCACATGAGCTATTGTATATAGTCTATATACCTACACTTCCTGATACATTTTTATGTTACATATTTTCAGGAGAACCTTGGCAAGCTCATGACAAACTTGAGAACAACCCACTTTATGCGGTGTTTGATTCCAAATGAGACCAAAACACCAGGTACTCAGGATAATCTGCTCAATTTCAACTCCAGTGAAACTTTACTGCCTTGAGATACTGCTAAATGTCATTTTATGCTTCCATCATAGGTGCAATGGAGAACCAATTGGTTATCCACCAGCTGCGCTGCAATGGTGTGTTAGAGGGTATCAGAATCTGCAGGAAGGGATTCCCAAGCAGAATCCTTTATGGGGACTTCAAGCAGAGGTAAATTGGGGGACACATGTTAATGTAACGGAGTTAAGAATGTGCCTTAAGCTCACTCCACAGCTGGCTTAAAATGTCACCGATGGAGCTATTCAATTGGTACCTTTTGAATAGCTCAAATGTTTGGTAAGTTGTCAAGGAGGGACGGCTGTGTGTTTGTGAGCAGAGGATCACTGGTTCTAGCTCGGTATGGGGACAGGGACAGTGGAGGAAGCTAAACTGTTAGCAGCACACTGACGTCGGTTTCATTAGGGACTACTTGGTATGCGGTTTCTAGTGTATTCAGTACTAATGCTTGGTCCCATGTGTTTCAGGTACAGGATCCTGAATGCCAGTGCTATCCCAGAGGGACAGTTCATGGACAACAAGAAGGCTGTGGAGAAACTGCTAGGCTCCATTGAGGTGGATCATACTCAGTACAGGTTCGGCCACACCAAGGTGCACTTTTCACACTGCATACAACATTCACACTGTAATAGTAATGCACAAACCCTATATTGATAGTAAACCAAACTCCTCTTTTTCAGGTGTTTTTTTAAAGCTGGTCTCCTGGGTGCTCTGGAGGAGATGAGAGATGAGCGCTTAGCCCATGTTGTGACATCTACTCAGGCACTGTGTTTAGGATATGTTGTCAGACCGGTGTACCAGAAGATGATGGCCAGAAGGTATGGAAACACGGGTCTTTTGCAATATAAACACCGTGAACTCTGGGATATCACTTAAGTCAATTTTGAATTAAATCTAACAGAATAATCTTGACTTTACTTTGATAGGGAGTCAATTTACACCATACAATATAATTTCATGAACATGAAACACTGGCCATGGATGAAGCTATATTTCAAACTCAAGCCTCTTCTGAAGAGTGCAGTCGGAAAAAGAGATGGCCCAAATAAAAGGTGGACTTCACTAAGTGCAAGGAGGATCTGGCCAAATCAGAAAGCAGGAGAAAAGAGCTTGAGGAGAAGATGGTCTCCATTGTCCAAGAGAAGAATGACCTTCTCCTTCAAGTTCACGGTGTAAGTACTCCCAAAATAGTTGAATAAATAGTGAAATACATCTGCAACTAACATTATAACACTTTAGTAGTTGTTATTACATCAACAAAATGTTATTATTTCTGACAAATTAGGAATCAGATCATCTGCTGGATGCTGAAGAGAGATGTGAGGGCCTAATCAAAAGCAGGATCCAGATGGAACAAAAACTTAAAGAGGTAACAGAAAGACTGGAGGATGAGGAGGATGGGAATGCTGAGCTGACTGCAAAGAAGAGGAAGCTGGAGGATGAGTGCTCTGAACTCAAGATAGACATGGATGACTTAGAACTCACCTTAGCCAAAGTGGAGAAGGAGAAACATGCCATAGAGAACAAGGTGATCCACCTACTCCCATTAGGCTTTCTCGGGGTTTAAACCATTTAAACAGTTTCACAACAACACTTCATTATTATTTCAGGTGAAAAATCTTACGGAAGAGATCATGTCTCAAGATGAGAATGTCGCTAAACTGACCAAAGAGAAGAAAACCCTCCAAGAGGCCCACCAACAAACACCAGATGACCTGCAATCAGAGGAGGACAAAGTCAACACTCTGAACAAAGCCAAATCCAAGCTGGAACAGCAAGTTGATGATGTGAGTTAGTTTATTAAATGAACATGGGTGTGATGATGTGTGAAATGTAAAATAAGGTACATGTACAGTACTCAGTATTTTATTTGTATGAATTTAGCTTGAAGGTTCCCTGGAACAAGAGAAGAAGGTTCGTATGGACCTCGAGAGAGCCAAGAGAAAGCTGGAGGGTGACCTGAAGCTGTCTCAGGAGACCTTAATGGACCTGAAGAATGAGAAGCAGCAGCTGAATGAGAAGCTCAAGAAGTATGATTACGTTTTCCCCCAAACACATGCACAAAACAGGATTAAACCTTTAACATAAAACCACACCAATATTGTATGAACCTCACAGTACTTTGACATTGTCTAATGTTGCATTGAACAGGAAAGACTTTGAGGTGTTACAGCTGCTGTGTAAGGTTGAGGAGGAACAGTCTCTTTCTGCACAACTTCAGAAGAAAATCAAAGAGCTTCAGGTGAAGAAAATCTTACTGTATTTGCCTAATGGGTTAATTAACTTGAGGATCTGTTATCTGTTATGGATAAATGCACTATGGGTGTGCTAGGCAAACTGAACATAGTTTGTCAACCTGTAGGGTCGTATTGAGGAACTTGAGGAGGAAACTGAGGCTGATCCTGCTGTTTGGGCCAAGCTAGAGGAGCAGAGGGCTGACCTCTCCAGGGAACTTGAGGAGATCAGTGAGAGGCTTGAGGAGGCTGGTGGAGCCACTGCTACTCAGGTTGAGATGAACAAGAAGCGTGAGGCTGAGTTTCAGAAGCTGCGTCAAGACCTGGAGGAATCCTCTCTACAGCATGACGCTACCTCTTCTACTCTGCGTAAAAAACATTCAAACAGTGTGGCAGAACTGGGAGAGCAGATGGACAATCTCCAAAGAGTTAAGCAGAATCTGGAGAAAGAGAAAAGTGAGCTAAAACTGGAGGTGGATGACCTGTCAAGCAACATGGAGGCTATTGCTAAAGCAAAGGTAAGTTAACAAACATTTGTTAATGTTTGTTTTTGGTTTTGAAATATATATTGAAATAGCTACAGTTTTTTAAATTTGTTTGGCTGTGGAGAGTGGGTGGAATGAGGAATCACTGCAAGCGGTTTTTTACCAGGGGTTGTCAGAGCAACTCAAGGACGAGTTGATCTCCTATCCTGAGCCTAGTGACCTGGACAGTCTGGTAGCATTAGCGATTCGGGTGGATAACAGAATCCGAGAGAGGAGGAAGAGGCAATGGGGCACGTCCCATCAATCAGCTACTCGGTTACCATTCGGGTCAGGAAGTGGACCGGAACGAGTCGATCATTATTCACCTCACGGGATTAGTGGAGGGGTCCTGCCTCCAGATCCTGAAACCATGCAAGTGGGGCGGCATGGGTTAACCAAGGAGGAGCGCCAACGTAGACGTGAGTCCAACTGCTGCCTCTACAGTGGTAGCTCGGGACATTACATCTCCGCTTGTCCCCAGCGCCCGTTAAACTGCCCGGCTTGCTAAGGTTGGGAGGACTTTTAGCGAGCCAGTTTCAACCTCTCAATAGTCCTGACAGACCCCGTTTTCCTGCAACACTCATGAACAAGAATCAGAGTTTAGCGATTAACGCTTTTATCGATTCAGGTGCCGATGGCAGCTTTATGGATGCCGACTTGGTGGAACAGCTGGGGCTTTCCAAGGAGCAATTACCGGAAGCCATTGAAGCTACCACTCTGAACGGCAGTAGTCTGGCACGTATCACTAAGAGGACTGAACCGGTTAAGATGCTGTTGTCAGGGAATCATTCAGAGGTTATCTCATTCTTCATTCTGCCTTCTCCCCATGTTCCTCTGGTTCTTGGATACCCCTGGCTGAGAGAACACAATCCCACGTTCGATTGGGTGACTGGCAAGGTAACTAGTTGGAGCATTGAATGTCATGCTAACTGCCTTAAGACTGCCTGTTCCCATTCTGTTCCCAGTCAGGTCATTGAGTCTACCCTCCCAGATTTGTCCCTGGTTCCTGAAACATATCACGATTTGGGTGAAGTGTTCAGTAAGCAGAAGGCGCTGTCACTTCCTCCCCACCGACCATATGACTGTGCCATTAACCTGTTCCCTGGAGCTACCTATCCCAAGGGACGGTTATACAGTATCTCTCGACCTGAACGTGAAGCTTAGGAGACCTACATAAAGGAGTCTCTAGCTGCTGGTCTCATTCGTCCCTCGTCATCACCCCTGGGGGCAGGATTATTTTTTGTGAGTAAGAAGGATGGCTCTCTTCAACCTTGTATTGATTATCGGGGTTTGAATGATATTACGGTCAAGAACAAGTATCCCCTGCCCTTGATGAGCTCTGCTTTCGACTCCTTACAGGGTGCTACTGTGTTCACGAAGCTGGATCTACGCAATGCGTATCATCTGGTCTGGATCAGAGAGGGAGATGAGTGGTTGACTGGCTTCAATACACCGATCGGTCATTTCGAGTATCTGGTGATGCCGTTTGGACTGACCAATGCTTCAGCAGTATTCCAAAGTATGGTTAATGACGTCTTGAGAGATATGATCGGTTTGTTTGTGATCGTTTACCTGGATGACATTTTGATCTTCTCTAAGGAGCCTTCCAGCCACGTCCAGCATGTCAAGCAGGTTCTGCAGCGATTGTTGGAGAACCGCCTGTTTGTGAAGGCCGAAAAGTGTGAATTTCACGCCCACACTACATCCTTCCTCGTGTACATCATCTCCCGGGGAGAGATTAAGATGGACCAAGAGAAGGTTAGGGCAGTTCTGGATTGGGCCCAGCCCGATACGAGATTGCAGCTCCAGAGGTTTCTGGGGTTTGTGAATTTCTATCGTAGATTTATCCGTGACTACAGCCGTGTGGCCACTCCAATAACTGCCCTGACTTCTAGCACCAGGACCTTCAGTTGGAATCCTGAGGCAGACCGAGTATTTCTGTAATTGAAGAGTCGATTCACCAACGCCCCGATTCTCTCTCAACCTGACGCTGCTCGGCAGTTTGTTGTGGAAGTGGACACGTTTGATGTGGGGGTTGGCGCCATCCTGTCCCAGCGAAGCTCCACTGACGGTAAACTCCATCCCTGCGCCTTCTACTCTCGTCGTCTTTCGTCTGCGGAGAGGAATTACGATGTGGGTAACCGGGAGCTTCTCGCGGTGAAACTGGCCTTGGAGGAGTGGCGTCACTGGTTGGAGGGAGCGGAGCAACCGTTTATGGTCTGGACTGTCCACAAGAATCTTGCTTACGTGCAATCGGCTAGACGTCTCAACTCGCATCACGCCAGGTGGGCTTTGTTTTTTGGACGCTTTAATTTTTCCCTGACGTTCCGACCTGGGTCTAAGAACGGCAAGGCGGACGCCTTGTCCCGGATGTTCTCCAACGGAGGAGAGTGGGGCCAAGACTGAGACGATTCTTCCCCAGAACTTCGTCGTGGGAGCAGTCACATGGAGGATTGAGGAGGAGGTTCTGGCGGCCCTTCGGACGCAGCCCGGTCCCGGTAACGGTCCACCCGGTCAGTTGTTTGTGCCTGAATCTGTCCGTTCTGCCATTCTCCAATGGTCCCACGCCAACAAGATGGCTTGTCACCCGGGGGTGGCTCGGACGATGGCGTTACTACGCAGACAATTTTGGTGGCCTGCCATGGGAGAAGATACCTGGAGGTTTGTTGCTGCATGCCCAGTATGTGCACAGAATAAAAGTGCCAATCGGGCCAGCTCTGGACTTCTTCACCCCCTACCTATTCCCCGGCGACCATGGTCGCATCTGGCGCTGGACTTTGTCACTGGATTGCCCTCTTCTGATGCGAACACGGTCATTCTGACTATTGTGGACAGATTCAGCAAGTTCGCCCACTTTGTACCATCTCCAAGCTTCCCTCTGCCTCTGAGATGTCCAAGATCCTGGTTAGGGAGGTTTTCAGGGTCCATGAGTTGCCCAGTGACATAGATTCCGACCATGGTCCTCAGTTTACCTCTGCTGTCTGGAAATCATTCTGTTTGGCCATTGGAGCTACTGTCAGTCTCACGTCTGGATTTCACCCCCAATCTAATGGTCAGGTGGAGAGAGCCAACCAGAAGATGGAATCCACGCTGCGCTGCCTTGTCTCCTCCAACCCCGCCTCTTGGGCCTCTCAGTTGCCATGGGTCGAGTATGCACACAATACTCTCCCTACATCTGCCACTGGGATGTCTCCCTTCCAGTGCCTGTACGGTTACCAACCTCCCTTGTTTCCTTCGCAGGAGAAGGATCTCGCGGTACCCTCGGTCCAGGCCCACATTCGTCATTGCCACCAGACCTGGCATTGGGCCAGAAAGGCTCTCCTTACAGTTTCTGACCGTTATCAGCTCCAGGCGAATCATCGCCGGATTCCAGCCCCCGCTTATGCCATCGGAGATAAGGTATGGTTGGCTACACGGGATCTTCCTCTGCGGACTGAGTCGAAGAAACTGTCACCGAAGTTCATTGGTCCGTTTGTGGTGGAGAGAGTGATCAATCCTGTTGTGGTTCGACTGAAGTTGCCTAGAACGCTCAGAGTTCACCCCACCTTTCATGTCTCCTGCCTCAAGCCTGTGCACCTCAGTCCTCTGCTACCCCCTCCGCCTCCTCCTCCTCCTCCTCGGATGATTGGAGGTGGTCCAGTCTACACGGTGCGCCACATCATGGATTCCAGACGGCGGGGTCGGGGTTTCCAGTATCTCGTGGACTGGGAGGGGTATGGTCCTGAGGAGAGGAGTTGGATTCCTCAGCGTCAGATCCTTGATGATGCCCTCCTTCGTGACTTCTACCGCCTCCATCCTGACGCTCCGGGTTGTCCACCCGGTGGCGTTCGTCGGAGGGGGGGTACTGTCAGGAATCCTGCTTCCTGAGTCTGTTTTCTGCCTGAGCTGACTGTTTTTTGTTTTGGAGTCTGTTTTCTGAGGTTCCTGAACGCACCCTGTCTGGTTGCCAGGCGATGAAGCTAGGCGGGAGAACTCTTGATTACCCGCACCTGCATCTCATCAGCCATCTGCACACCTGGTCTTGATCATCACCTCTTCTCTTCATAAGCCCTGACCTGACATCCATTCCCTGCCGGATGGTTAGCAATAAACAGTATGTTGTGTCAGCGTATCAGCCTCATGTTACCAGAGTTAGTTTTGTTGTTCTGTACTTTTTGCCGGTTACTCACCCCCGTTTACTCTGTCTACAGTCATCCTCCCGGAACATTCAACTCCCTTGCCTGGCCGTCGGTGGTTTCAGTGACATCATTGGATCTGCCTATTCACTCATCAACTCACCTCCGCTGCCGCTCCGTCTCCTGGATTATTCTATTTTCACCTCGAGACTGTAAATAAATACTCACCTTCATTTTACTCACCTTGTCCTGGTCTGCTTCTGGGTTCAGCTTTAGAGAATCGTGAGAATCGAGAATCGACACATTCAGGCCTCTCTGGAGCATAAGGAATCTAAACTCCTCCGTGTACAGCTGGAGTTGAACCAGGTGAAGTCTGAAGTGGACAGAAAGATTTCTGAAAAGGATGAGGAGATTGACCAGCTGAAGAGAAACAGCCAGAGTTATTGATTCCATGCAGACCAATCTGGACTCTGAGGTCAGGAGCAGGAATGATGCCCTGCGAGTTAAGAAGAAGATGGAGGGAGACCTCAATGAGATGGAGATTCAGCTGAGCCATGCTAATAGAAAGACCAGTGAGTCACAGAAATAGCTGAGATATATACAAGTTCAGCTCAAGGTTAGCTGATGGAAACATACGTACTGTACATGGAATATACTGTTTGTCTTGCAGTTATAGGAGAGACTTCACCATTTCCTCTTACTTTGATCAATTCATTCCCACATAGGAAGCACAACTCCACCTTGATGATGATATTAGAGGACAGGAGGATATGACGGAGCATGTTGCCATGTCTGAGAGCAGGAGCTGTTGCAGGATGAAATTGAGGAGATGAGGGGTACTCTGGAAAATACTGAGCGAAGCCGTAAAACAGCTGAGCAAGAACTAGTGGGTGATAGTGAGAGAGCGCAGCTATTGCACTCACAGGTACAGTACTCTACTTTCTTAATCACCTCTGCCCTAAAGCAACAACTAATTTAATCTAAAAATACAAAATGTCCCCATTGTAATTTGCTGAATTACATATTTTACAGAATACAAGCCAGGTCAACAGTTTCAAGAAACTTGAGGCTGATCTCACCTCAATTCAGGGTGAGATGGAAGACAGTATTCAGGAGGCCAGAAATGCTGAGGAGAAGGCCAAAAAGGCTATCACTGATGTAAGTTTATATTCCGCCTTATTTACTGTCAGTGTCCCTTTAATGGTTATCAATGTTCTAAACTGTTTTTATGGTTTTCAATGTGCTAAACTGTTTTTATTGCATGTTCAGGCTGCCATGATGGCAGAGGAGCTGAAGAAGGAGCAGGACACGAGTGGTCACCTAAAGAGGATGAAGAAGAACCTGGAGATCACCGTCAAGGACCTGCAGCAGCATCTGGATGAAGCAGAGAATATTGCCATGAAGGGTGGAAAGAAGCAACTCCAGAAACTGGAGACAAGGATAGTGTTTGTATAGTTAATATTATAATAGAACCTTGACTACTATTGGAGATGCAGATGACAATGTTATGCTGGTATTGTGTGGTGGTAATAGTTGTTGGTTTCAATCAGGTGAGAGAGCTGGAGAATGAGCTAGAGTCAGAGCAGAAACACATCTCAGATGCTGTCAAAGGCATACGCAAGTATGAGTGCAGAATCAAGGAGCTCACCTATCAGGTAAATATCAGTTGGATGGATACACTGCATGCAAAACTTCACCATTGATTTCCTCATCACCACAGTTCTTTGGTGAGTGGGAATTCTAAGAACTCTTTTTTTAAAACAGTCTGCGGAAGATAAAAATAGACTTCAAGAACTGGTGGACAAGTTACAGCTGAAGGTTAAAGCCTACAATAGACAAGTGGTGGAGGCTGTGAGTACAACTCAATCCAGACCAGTTTAGATATGGTTTGGAACCTCCCTTAAAAATGTTGATACTTGATCCAATTTAATTTTATAGGAGGAGCAAGCCAATACCCACCTGACCAAGTTCAGGAAGGTGCAGCATGAGTTGAAGGAGGCTGAAGAGCGTGCTGACATTGCTGAGACCCAGGTCAACAAGATGCGGGTCAAGAGTCGTGACTTGGGCAAGGTTAGTTGATTGGATAGCAAACTTACTGCATTGTATTTTGTTCATACAATAAATCTGACTAACCAAACCTGATATACTGAAGTGGCATACAATATATTCCTTACTATTTCTTTATTTTACAGGGAAAAGTCAGTGAAGAGTAGCAGATGGCTGGCATTCTGAAGAAAACGTGGGAAATGCCTGCAACATTAACCTCTATGGGCTATGTGGGACGCAAGCGTCCCACCCCTGGTACACCCTATCAACAACAGGTGAAATATCAAGAGCCCAAATTTGAAAACAATTAAATGTCATAATTCAAATTTCTCAAACATACAACTATCTTACACCCTTTGAAAGATAAACATCTCCTTAATCTAACCATGTTGTCCGATTTCAAAAAGGCTTTACGGCGAAAGCATAAAGTTAGATTATGTTAGGACAGTACATTGAAAATAGCTGTGTAATGTTTTGTCAATGCAAAGACACGCGTCACCAAAAGCAGAAAGCCAGCTAAAATTATGCACTAACCTTTGACAATCTCCATCAGATGACACTCCTAGGACATTATGTTAGATAATACATGCATTTTTAGTTCTATCAAGTTCATATTTATATCCAAAAACAGCGTTTTACTATGGCGTTGATGTTGAGGAAATCTTTTCCCTCCAATACCGCCAGTCAAATCAGCACAACAAATTAAATAATTACTATTCGAAAACATTGGTAAAATATTATATTGTCATTCAAAGAATTATAGATTTACATCTCTTGAACGCAACCGGATTGCCAGATTTAAAAATAACCTTACTGGGAAATCACACTTTGCAATAATCTGAGCACTGCGCCCAGAAAAATCCGCTTTGCGATACAGACTAACCGCCATGTTGGAGAGATCTAAAATCAAAAATACTATGTAAATAATCCATTACCTTTGATTCTCTTCATCAGATGTCACTTCCAGGAATCCCAGGTCCATAACAAATGTAGTTTTGTTCGAAAAAGCTCATAATTTATGTCCAAAAAGCTCCGTGTTGTTAGCACATGATCTAAGCCCGCCGGACTTCTCTTCATGAAAGAGGGGAGAAAAAATATTTACGTTCGTTCAAACATGTCAAACGTTGTATAGCATAAATCATTAGGGCCTTTTTCAACCAGAACATGAATAATATTCAAGGCGGACGATTGCATTCTCTTTTAAAACGTATTGGAACGAGAGTACCCAACATGAACTCGTGCGCCAGAGTCTTGTCGGCCACCACCGTTCCAAGGCTCTTGTTCGTTCAGTTCTCACAGTAGAAGACTCAAACAACTTTGTAAAGACTGGTGACATCTAGTGGAAGCCATAGGAAGTGCTCCACGATTAATAAAGCCCCTGTGTGTTTCAATGGCATAGGCTTAAAGGTAATTCAACACATCAGGTATCCACTTCCTGTCAGAATTTGTCTCAGGGTTTTGACTGCCATATGAGTTCTGTTATACTTACAGACACCATTCAAACAGTTTTAGAAAATTCAGAGTGTTTTCTATCCAAACCTGAACAATAATATGCATATTCTAGCTTCTGAGTTGGTGTAGGAGGCAGTTAAAAATGGGCACATATTTTTTTCAAAATTCTCAATACTGCCCCCTATCCCAAACATACTCTTAACCAACTTCCAAATACCTCATTTGTTTAGTCTAATGGATATTGATGAGAACTGTAAGAAAATGGTCAAGAGGTGAAATGTAGAAGTTGTAGATGTATTATTTTTGGTTTGCAGTAGTGGATGCATGTTGCCCTATAATAATAAACTTTCAACATGATTTGTGTTTATTGATTCATTGTCTGGATACACAAAAGTTAGCCTATGCTATTTGACAAAATCAGTAGTAAAAAAATATACAAAATAATAGCCTAGTATTTATTTCTGCTCTATCCCATTTTGAATGGCGCAAAATCCACTCAACATTAGGGCCTACCTACACAAAACAGGTTCACAGTTGACAAACCTAGGTCTTGCATTCCATTTGCAGACAGTGGCTTACCGGGCATTCAGCTCAAAAAAACATGTCAAAATGTCCCTACAGAAACGTTTTTTCTTTCACATTCTGCCCCCCACTTCCACCCATAGCATTGCAGTATCCTAATGGAATTCCTATTGCTGCAAAATAAACTAAAAATAAACACTTAATAAATCCAACACTGATACAATTATGAATGATTTGGTGGACTCATAACCTGGCCTAGCATGATTACATAATGACTACCCACTGGGCACAAACTGGTTGTATAGTGACACAATGTATGTGACGTTGAATATATGTGGAAAATTCATTGAATTTGAATACAACGTCAACTGTTTTGAGGGTTATATTTCAACCACATAGACAAAAAATATGTTGAATTTGTACCTTTAAAACAATGTCAGATATCTATGTTATATCTACGTTACATAGGCTGAGCAGCAACTCCTACTGGACTGTTCTCTCTGCTACCGCACGGAAAGCGGTACCGGAGCGCCAAGTCTAGGTCCAAGAGGCTTCTAAACAGCTTCTACCCCCAGCTTCTACCCCCATAGCCTTCCCTGTGGCTCAGTTGGTAGAGCATGGTGTTTGCAACGCCAGCATGGTGTGTGCAACGCCAGGGTTGTGGGTTCGATTCCCACGGGGGGCCAGTACAAAAAAAAAAATATATATATTTTTTTTAAAAAAATGCATGAAATGAAAATGAAATGTATGTATTCACTACTGTAAGTCGCTCTGGATAAGAGCATCTGCTAAATGACTAAACTGTAAACTGTAACTATAATACTCCTGAACAGCTAATCAAATGGCTACCCAGACTATTTGCCCTCCCGCATGTACATAATTACCTCAACTACCTCGACACCGGTGCCCCCGCACATTGACTCTGTACTGGTACCCCTGTATATAGCCCTGCTACTGTTATTTACTGCTGCTCTTTAATTATTTGTTTTTCTTATCTCTTACTTTTTTTGTAGGTATTTTCTTAAAACTGCATTGCTGGATAAGGGTTAGTAAGTAAGCATTTCAATGTAAGGTCTACACCTGTTGAATCTGGCGCATGTGACAAATAAAATTTGATTTGATCTACTGATAAGAGAATTATCTAATAAAGGTAAATGAATCAATAATCCATTATTAATTAGTAGTTATGTAGCATGGGTAATGAATAATTAAATTACTGAACGTTAGTTCCATAAGGTCTAGTAGAGACCCGGAAGGGAGAGAAATGTGTTTGTGTGTAGTGACCGGGAGTAGCCTTCAAGGTTCTCCTAATCTCGGGGGAAAGGAACAGGCAGTGCTGGATAGTGATTAACAGTGGTGGGAAGTCAAGGGAGGCATACTGTTCGCCTACTGTTTGTGTGTATGTGTGTGCGTAGGTTATCTACTGTTGGTATGGAGGTGTGTGCGTAAGCGGAGAGAGAGGATAAAATGAACTTCTTTGTTAATGTTGGGCAGAACGTTCTCTGAATAAACTGTACAGACCTTTTGCAGAAAGCTGAGTCCTTGCCTAATTATTAACCCATTGTCTTACAAACCTTGGGAATTAGTCAAGGCTTATTGATTGTTAATTATTGTCATTAGGATAGAAAATTCCTATGACATCTACCTACTGCTACCCTTTGGTCTCTCATCCAGGGTTTTAACCAAGCCCAACCCTGCTTGGCTTTGATATTTGTCACTTACTATTAGCCGCGCTATCATGAGAATGATTGTTTAGAGATCTCCACTTAAAAACGGGTAGGTGTAACAGAGCAAAATGTGACCATACTTTATCACTCATATATCATTCATGATGCTATTTAGGCCTATATAGCCAGAGCTGTAGGCTAACATTTGTTTAGGACAGTCAGAAAACCAGGAAAATATACTCTACACAATATACTCCAATCATAATGTAAATGCATCTGCGGTGTCAAGTCCAATTTCTATTCAGCATGTGCAGAAAAGCAATTGACAAAATCATACGCTGTTTATTGGACAAACCATGTTATTGAATAGGTTTGTGAAGCCTACTTTTACATGGTGTGAATATTGGCAATAGGCCTACCTACACTGAATTTGATTTGAAAATGTGTTCGTCTCAGTCTTGACCTTAAAACATGAGACATTATCTTCTATCTGGTGATACTGAACAGCACCAGGAGCCATCAATCTACGTGGTGGAACAAGCTCCCTCACAACGCCAGGACAGCGGAGTCAATCACCACCTTCCGGAGACACCTGAAACCCCACCTCTTTCCACTGGATATCATAAGGTGAATGCACCAATTTATAAGTCACTCTGGATAAGAGCGTCTGCTAAATGACTTAAATGTAAATGTAATATTTATTGATATTCTAATCATCGTACATAATTATTTGTTCTAACTACTATGATTACAGTAGGACATGGACAACATGAAAGGTGAAAACAATATGACTAAATTTAAGGTAATGATATTTATTTAGGGACATAAACCTTTGTTAGAGTCAGAACATGATATTGGCACAGTATTAGTATTGCTAATGAAAATGTATTCATTATTTGAAAGTTAGTCTGTTCATTGATTTATGAATGGCCTGTGTACAGTATACTTAAAGGAGGTGAACATGTTTGTAATTAAAATGATTGGAATTTTTCACTAAATAATATATTACTATTTTAATGGGGCACACATGTTGTTTGAAGGACAATGTGTTTGAGTTGATAGAAAATATGACGCAATAGTTGATTGGTTTTGTTGATTGTATAATGTTTTGGGTTATTTGTTATGACGGAGACACTATTTTATCATAACACTGGTTTTACAATTCATCCAAGATGGTAGGACTATGATAGGCTATTAACTACCTAATTAGTAACCTCATGCAGTTGTGAATACAAAGAGCATGCATCTTCTGGTATTTAATGGGGGACAACCTCTGCTAGTCCTCCATTCCCTCTTGGCCCTGTGTTAAGAAAACTGATTAAAGCATGTTGCAGCAAAGAAGGGTGAATACATTTTTTTGATTGCTACTTAGACCATAATCACAGATCCATTGATTTCTCATATGTAGCTCTTATCAAAGATTGTCTATTATAATGACAAGATATTCGAGTGACCGGTCTAACCATGAAAATACATGTCCTCAAAGATGGAAGGCAGGTGGGAGGAGGTGAGCTCAGGTGAGACCATTCTAGCCAATGAGAGGGCAGATACAAGTGTAAACAATTCTTTGTATCTGTGCCAGTTTAGAGTCTGACAGGCTCAATGGAGCTGCCCATGCTATCTCAATTTTAAAAAGTAGTACTTTTTTTTTTTTTCAGCGGCTGATTGTTCCAAACTCATAGGAATCCCCACCCAGTTGACTACTTTAAAATGGTGGATGCCCTCAATGGCAATGCCCATGCTAAAACAAGTTATATCCATGACTAAGCCTCTATCTCAATGACAACAGGAACAACTCTGACATAGTCATTTTTTTCAAAGTTTCCATAATGCCACATGCATCCACTTACAGTACCCGTCAAAAGTTTGGACAGCCCTACTCATTCAAGGCTTTTTCTTTATTTTTACTATTTCTACATTGAAGAATAATAGTGAAGACATCAAAACCATGAAATAACACATGGAATCATCTAGTAAGCAAAATAATGTTAAACAATTCTAAATATATTTTGGCAACCCTTTGCCTTGATGACAGCTTTGCACACTCTCGGCATTATCTCAATCAGCTTCACCTGGAATGCTTTTCCAACAGTCTTGAAGGAATTATCACATATGCTGAGCACTCATTGGCCGCTTTTCCGTCAGTCTGCGGTTCAACTTATCTCAAACCATCTCAATTGGGTTGAGGTCAGGTGATTGTGGAGGCCAGGTCATCTGATGCAGCACTCCATCACTCTTCTTCTTGGTCAAATAGCCCTTACACAGCCTGAAGGTGTGTTGGGTCATTGTCCTTTTGAAAAACAAATGATAGTCCCACTAAGCCCAAACCAGATGGGATGACTTATTGCTGCAGAATGCTGTGGTAGCCATGCTGGTAAAGTGTGCCTTGAATTCTAAATAAATCACAGATAGTGTCACCAGCAAAGCACTCCCTCACCATCACACCTCCCCCTCCACGGTGGGAACCACACACACGTCTCACAAAGACACGGACGGAGGTTGGAACCAAAAATCTTCAATTTGGACTCAGACCAAAGGACACATTTCCACCTGTCTAATGTCCATTGCTCGTGTTTCTTGGCCCAAGCAAGTCTCTTCTTATTATTGGTGTCCTTTGGTAGTGGTTTCTTTGCAGCAATTCGACCACGAAGGTCTGATTCACACAGTCTCCTCTGAACAGTTGATGTATCTGATACTTGAACTCTGTGAAGCATTTATTTGGGCTGCAATTTCTGAGGCTGGTAACTAATGAACGTATCCTCCGCAGCAGAGGAAACTCTGGGTCTTCCTTTCCTGTGGTGGTCCTCATGAGAGCCAGTTTCATCATATGGTTGATGGTTTTTGCGACTGCACTTTAAGAAATGTGAAAAGTTCTTGAAAGTTTCAAGATTGACTGACCTTCTTGTCTTTAAGTAATGACTGTCATTTCTCTTTGCTTATTTGAGCTGTTCTTGCCATAATATGGATTTGGTCTTTTACCAAATAGGGCTATCTTCTGTATGCCACCCCTACCTTGTCACAACACAACTGATTGGCTCAAATGCATTAAAAAGGAAAGAAATTCAACAAGTTCAAATTTAACAAGGTATACCTTTTAATTGAAATGCATTCCAGGTGATTACCTCATGAAGCTGGTTGAGAGAATGCCAAGAGCGTGCAAAGCTGTCATCAAGGCAAAGGGTAGCTACTTTGAACAATCTCAAATATATTTGTTTAACACTTTGTTGGTTACTACATGATTCCATATGTGTTATTTCATGGTGTTGATGTCTTCACTATTATTCTACAATGTAGAATATATACTGCTCAAAAAAATAAAGGGAACACTTAAACAACACATCCTAGATCTGAATGAATGAAATAATCTTATTAAATACTTTTTCTTTAAATAGTTGAATGTGCTGACAACAAAATCACACAAAAATAATCAATGGAAATCCAATTTATCAACCCATGGAGGTCTGGATTTGGAGTCACACTCAAAATTAAAGTGGAAAACCACACTACAGGCTGATCCATCTTTGATGTAATGTCCTTAAAACAAGTCAAAATGAGGCTCAGTAGTGTGTGTGGCCTCCACGTGCCTGTATGACCTCCCTACAACGCCTGGGCATGCTCCTGATGGTCTCCTGAGGGATCTCCTCCCAGACCTGGACTAAAGCATCCGCCAACTCCTGGACAGTCTGTTGTGCAACGTGGCGTTGGTGGATGGAGCGAGACGTGATGTCCCAGATGTGCTCAATTGGATTCAGGTCTGGGGAACGGGCGGGCCAGTCCATAGCATCAATGCCTTCATCTTGCAGGAACTGCTGACACACTCCAGCCACATGAGGTCTAGCATTGTCTTGCATTAGGAGGAACCCAGGGCCAACCGCACCAGCATATGGTCTCACAAGGGGTCTGAGGATCTCATCTCGGTAAATAATGGCAGTCAGGCTACCTCTGGCGAGCACATGGAGGGCTGTGCGGCCCCCCAAAGAAATGCCACCCCACACCATGACTGACCCACCGCCAAACCGGTCATGCTGGAGGATGTTGCAGGCAGCAGAACGTTCTCCACGGCATCTCCAGACTCTGTCACATCTGTCACGTGCTCAGTGTGAACCTGCTTTCATCTGTGAAGAGCACAGGGCGCTAGTGGCGAATTTGCCAATCTTGGTGTTCTCTGGAAAATGCCAAACGTCCTGCACGGTGTTGGGCTGTAAGCACAACCCCCACCTGTGGACGTCAGGCCCTCATACAACCCTCATGGAGTCTGTTTCTGACCGTTTGAGCAGACACATGCACATTTGTGGCCTGCTGGAGGTCTTTTTGCAGGGCTCTGGCAGTGCTCCTCCTGCTCCTCCTTGCACAAAGGCGGAGGTAGCGGTCCTGCTGCTGGGTTGTTGCCCTCCTACGGCCTCCTCCACATCTCCTGATGTACTGGCCTGTCTCCTGGTAGCGCCTCCATGCTCTGGACACTATGCTGACAGACACAGCAAACCTTCTTGCCACAGCTCGCGTTGATGTGCCATCCTGGATGAGCTGCACTACCTGAGCCACTTGTGTGGGTTGTAGACTCCGTCTCATGCTACCACTAGAGTGAAAGCACCGCCAGCATTCAAAAGTGACCAAAACATCAGCCAGGAAGCATAGGAACTGAGAAGTGGTCTGTGGTCCCCAACTGCAGAGCCACTCCTTTATTGGGGGATGTCTTGCTAATTGCCTATAATTTCCACCTGTTGTCTATTCCGTTTGCACAACAGCATGTGAAAGTTATTGTCAATCAGTGTTGCTTCCTAAGTGGACAGTTTGAATTCACAGAAGTGTGATTGACTTGGAGTTACATTGTGTTGTTTAAGTGTTCCCTTTATTTTTTTGAGCAGTGTATTAAAAATAAAGAAAACCCCTTGAATGAGTTGGTGTCCAAACTTTTGACTGTATATCAGTGTATTTGTAACAACCTAACCATTATGAAACTTCTATTAGATCAAATAAACCTCACATAGCAAATTAGCAAGAAAACATTTTGTTGATCAAATTTGACACTCCAAATTGTTCACATGGTGGGCTTATTTTCGTGCACAGATTTCGGGCGGAGTAAGATGTCTTGCTTCGCATCTTTCTCTCTCTACACTCACAGAGTACCCTCTAGTGTTTACGATTGGAAGGGACAAGGCCATTATCTCTGTTGAATTGGAACTCAAAACAAAACTATATACTTCAAACATATCAATACCTTTGTTTCCATGTTGCGGTTCTAATCTTGTTAACCTGAGACTCAGCACGCTCGTTAGCCTCTTCCAGCTCATCCTGCACCTTTCTGAATTTGGCCATATGAACATTAGCTTGCTCCTCCTGAAATTGAATGAGATGCAGTGTAGGTTAGCCTACATTAATTATTGCAGCCAGAGCCTAACCTTCACTTTAATACTCAAAATCTAGTGGAGAATGGTCCTTGGTATATGGTTTGCTTACATCTTCCTCAGACTGTCTTTTGTAAGCCTTCACTTTGATCGGTAATTTATTCACCAAATCCTTAAGTCTAGTAACATTCTTCTTGTCTTCCTCAGTCTGTAAGAAATCACAGATGGCAGTTTTTTTTTTTTTTAAATGTTCAGGACAATGCGATAAGTGGATTGCAATTTCATTTGAAACTAGAATGGGAAATAAATACATCTCTGTTAAAATGTTGGTGACAATATGACTTTACCTCCTGATTATACGGTACATTAATACGTTCTTATTTCTTACCTGATCGGTGAGCTCTTTCACCCTCCTCTCATATTTAAGAACTCCTTTGATAGCATCAACCTCCTGTTCTCAGCCTCAAGCTCATTTTCCAGATCACGGACCTAGATAATAGACAAGGTTTTTTAAATCAGTATGCAATACAGTATTATAATTACCTTTGCTACATACCCTGCCCTCCAGTTTCTGGAGTTGCTTCTTTCCACCCTTCATGGCAATATTCTCTGCCTCATCCAGATGCTGCTGCAGGTCCTTGACGGTGATCTCCAGGTTCTTCTTCATCCTCTTCAGGTGACCACTCATGTCCTGCTCCTTCTTCAGCTCCTCTGCCATCATGGCAGCCTGAGAATGGGACAAGATTTGAAAGAAACTCATTTAGCTTGTGGAAGTTTGTGTTAAAGAGACAGCTTGTGAACTGTAGAATTTACATCAGTAAATGCTTTCTTGGCCTTGTCCTCTGCGTTTCTTGCCTCTTGAACAGCATCTTCCGCTTCTCCTTGAAGTTGAGTTATGTCTGTGTCAAGCTTCTTCTTAGTGTTCAAAAGGCTGGTGTTCTATTTGGAATAGAGAGGTTTAGTTCAATTGTAAAGTGAGTAAACTGTCAGGATTAATGAATCATATCACACAACCAACCTGGGAGTAGAGAAGCCCTGCTCGTTCACTAGCTTCAACAAGCTCCTGCTCGGCCACTTTGCGGCCTCTCTGTCTGCTCAAGCGCTTCTCTGAGTTCCTCAATCTCAGCATGCATCAGGGTGGTCCTGCACTCCACCATGGTGACCTGCTCCTTCATATCATCCTGTCCTCTGACAGTATCATCAAGGTGCAATTGGGCATCCTGGAATGGTTTAATGATCAACTTTGACTGAAACCCTAGGCACTCATTTGCAAATCAATGTAACCTACTGTCACATCCATGGCTATCAATGGCTTTTAAGTACTGTATACACACCATCTTAAGGATCTCATATTAACAGCATGCCTGTCAGATTAACCAGACAGTGTTCCTTGATCTCTATGCTTCACACAATGTTTTTTTCTTCCATTAGTAAGCTCTGAGTTTGGATGCTTTAATGAGATGCAATTTGTAATGCATTTTATGATTAGAGTGAGCTGGGGGAGAGGTTCAGGAATTCACAGGGATTCTGGTATGTACAGTATCTATACGTGGAGAGTAAGTGGACAATGTGTTTGCATTCTTTGAAAGTCATTGTGTATTCATGATCATTACTGATGAAAGCAGTGGATGATTTTGATGTATTGTAGCTCCTGACAGATGTCTCTTTGATAAATGAAAGATGAGTGGACACCTCTGACATAACTCTGTATGAGGGGAAGCTAATCTCCTGGAGTATGAATGTTTCTCCAATAATGCCTGGCTTTTTAATCAAATGCTTTTGGATTTTATTTTTCTGCACTCTGTCTCGCCTAGAATCAAGCTGTATGTCTCCTAAAGTCTAGGTCAGTGAGGCCAACCTGTTGTCAGATAGCTATCCCTGGAATCTGTCTGTATTCACTCAAAGTTGGATCCAGAGCTGTCTCTAACATAAATTGAAGAATGGCTATGAGACGTTATTTATGGGTACATACTGTGATGGGTTTTCTAGTTTTTCACAACCATTCCACCCAAGAATATCATAGCTCAGGTATAAAATGGTATTGTTTTTCTTGGAAGTAAGATTGTTGTTTGTTTCATTTTGCTTTTAAACTATGGAGCCTTAACATGCGCATATATTTGAATATGAGATAACTAAAATAACTTACATTTTTATAGTCTATGCAATTGGTCACAAGACATATACTGTATTCTATTCTATTGTATTTTAGTCAATGCCACTCCGACGTTGCTCGATCGAATATTTATATATTTCTTAATTCCATTGTTTTACTTTTAGATTAGTGTGTATTGTTGTGAACTGTTAGATATTACTGCACTGTTGGAGCTAGGAACACAAGCATTTCGCTACACCCGCAATAACATCTGATAAATATGTGTATGTGACCAATACAATTTGAAGAGACCATAATCAAATCTACATTCAGTTAAATGACTTGAAGAAGAGGGTTTTATTCATCAATTCCTAATTATTCTTTGGTCTGTGTATGTTTTTTTTCATTGCTCAACCTTTATGGTGGTTTGCGACTCAAGACACGTCAATTGGTGGTTCACGAAGCAAAATGTTTGGGAACCCTCTACCATCTAGTTTCATGGGTTCAATCAGATCAAGTCATCAATGACATAACCTGAGTTGTTCCCCTATTGCAGACCTACTCTGGGCTGTTCTGTGCGACTGTGAACCCCTATAAGTGGCCCCCGGTCTACAACCCAGAGGTGGTGACTGGCTAACGGGGCAAGAAGCGCCAGGAGGTCCCACCCCACATTTTCTCCATCTCTGATAATGCCTATCAGTTTATGCTAACAGGTATAATCTTCATTTCATGATGTATCATATTGTGGCAGCAAGCTATTACAGTATACTTAACAGGTCATTTTATCCAGTGGTGTAAAGTTCTTAAGTAAAAATACTTGAAAGTACTACTTAATAAGTCGTTTTTTGGGGTGTACTTTACTTTACTACTTCTATTTTTGACAACTTCTACTTTTACTCCACTACATTCCTAAATAAAATAATGTACTTTCTATTCCGTACATTTGCCCTGACACCCAAAAGTACTCGTTACATTTTGAATGCTTAGCAGGACATGAAAAATGTATAATTCACACACTTAAAGAGAAAATCCCTGGTCATCCCTACTGCATCTGATCTGGTGGACTCACTAAACACAAATGCTTTGTTTGTAAATGATTTCTGGCTATCCATAAATTTTAAAAACAAGAAAATCGTGCCTTCTGGTTTTCTTGATAGAAGGAATTTGAAATTATTTATACTTTTACTTTTGATACTTCAGTATATTTTAGCAATTACATTTACTTTTAATACTTAAATATATTTAAAAAAACAAAATACTTTTGGACTTTTACTCAAGTAGATTTTACTGGGTGACTTTCGCTTTTACTTGAGTCATTTTCTATTAAGGTCTCTACTTTTACTCAAGTATGAAAATGGGGTAGTTTTTCCACCACTGATTTTATCTTTCAACAGATCGTGAAAACCAGTCCATCCTTATCACGTATGTACTGTTGCACATGCTGTTACTAATGGTCTGCCTCTGTAAAGAACTGGATATACTAGGAATGTTTACATTATTACTGTCAATTGTGTTGTTCAATCTGGATTTTGACAGTGGAGAATCTGGTGCAGGGAAGACTGTAAACACAAAGCGTGTCATCCAGTATTTTGCCACAATCGCAATGGCTGGAGGAAGTGATTAAGAAGAAGGAAATCAATGGAAAAATTCAGGTTCTATCCATACTCATGTTACATGAACATAAGATGTACCATATAGTTCCCTCTATTGCATTTTCTGTTGCAAAAGTAATTTCTATTGCATTTACTGTAAAGTGTATTTACTCATACTTGCCAACACTTTTATTCTCAAAGGGAACCGTGGAGGATCAAATCATCCAGGCCAACCCTCTGCTGGAGGCTTTTGGGAATGCCAAGATGGTGAGGAACGACAACTCCTCTCGCTTTGTGAGTGGGTTTGATCAACATACAGTATGAGCATATAGAGTTAACATATAGCCAAGCATGCATTCATAAACCAGTCACCTTAGCTGAAATGTGACATTTTAAAAACAATTTAATATTTGGAAAACATACAGGGAAAATTCATCCGCATCCACTTTGGAACAATGGGGAAGCTGTCCTCAGCTGATATTGAGACTTGCCTATTTTCTTTGCAAATACAAGGCCTTTGCTGTGGATTGGAACAAGATGTCCCTTGATTTCTACGATTTCCTTCTTTAGACCTATTGGAAAAATCCAGGGTAACGTTTCAGCTCCTAGCAGAAAGGAGTTATCACATCTTCTATCAGATCATGTCCAATAAGAAGCCTGAGTTAATTGGTAAGTTGAGTAATGCTAGCTGGTGGATCAATGTAAAGCCATAAACAGTAATTGTAGTTTTGGACTGCAAGGTTATTGGTTACTTTAAGTGGGCAATCTGTGATTGCTACATCCATTTTGTGTACTTTAAATGAATGATATATACCCATTGATTCTTGAAGAATAAATGCCTCATAAGCTTAGGTCAACTGTCGTACACCATCAGAACCCAAAATATAAGATTGTTTTACTCCATTGTTTACGAACAATGTAATTGTAAATAAAAACTGTATAGCCGAGTCAGTCCTCACTTCCATAGCTCTGTCTATGAATTTGAGAGTGGTTATATTTCCCCAGCCCCATCCCTCAACTGCTACCAAAAACAGTGGTAGGTTGACCACTTTGTTGTTGTTTGAACTGCAGATTGCCCCTTTAAATGTTTTGCATCTAAAAAGGGGGCTGCAATATGCAATCTGGAAAATGTGCTGTACTGTGAGTTCAGCCTCCAACACCAATATAACCCCCAATGGTAAATATACACCTTCTTTATCATGTTCACCAGAGATGCTGCTCATCACCACCAACCCATATGACTACCCTTTCATCAGCCAGGGGGAAATAACAGTGCAAAGCATCAATGACACAGAAGAGCTCATGGCCACAGATGTGAGTCCACCTGTACCTTATATCGCATTTCTTTATATTACCCACACAGCTTGGAAAAGAACTACAGTATCTCACAAAAGTGAGTACACCCCCCATATTTGAGTGTATCTTTTCATGTGACAACACTGAAGAAATGACACTTTGCTACAATGTAAAGTAGTGAGTGTACAGCTTGTATAACAGTGTAAATTTGCTGTCCCCTCAAAATAACAACACACAGCCATTAATGTCTAAACCGCAGGCAAAAAAAGTGAGTACACCCCTAAGTGAAAATATCCAAATTGGGCCCAAAGTGTCAATATTTTGTGTGGCCACCATCATTTTCCAGCACTGCCTTAACCCTCTTGGGCATGGAGTTCACCAGAGTTTCACAGGTTGCCACTGGAGTCCTCTTCCACTCCTCCATGACGACATCACGGAGCTGGTGGATGTTAGAGACCTTGCACTCCTCCACCTTCCGTTTGAGGATGCCCCACAGATGCTCAATAGGGTTTAGGTCTGGAGACATGCTTGGCCAGTCCATCACCTTTACCCTCAGCTTCTTTAGCAAGGCAGTGGTCGTCTTGGAGGTGTGTTTGGGGTCGTTATCATGTTGAAACACTGCCTTGCGGCCCAGTCTCCGAAGGGAGGGGATCATGCTCTGCTTCAGTATGTCACAGTACATGTTGGCATTCATGGTTCCCTCAATGAACTGTAGCTCCCCAGTGCCGGCAGCACTCATGCAGCCCCAGACCATGACACTCCCACCACCATGCTTGACTGTAGGCAAGACACACTCGTCTTTGTACTCCTCACCTGGTTGCCGCCACACACACTTGACACCATCTGAACCAAATAAGTTTATCTTGGTCTCATCAGACCACAGGACATGGTTCCTGTAATCCATGTCCTTAGTCTGCTTGTCTTCAGCAAACTGTTTGTGGGCTTTCTTGTGCATCATCTTTAGAAGAGGCTTCCTTCTGGGACGACAGCCATGCAGACCAATGCAGTGTGCGACGTATGGTCTGAGCACTGACAGGCTGACCCCCCACCCCTTCAACCTCTGCAGCAATGCTGGCAGCACTCATACGTCTATTTCCCAAAGACAACCTCTGGCTATGACGCAGAGCACGTGCACTCTACTTCTCGACCATGGCGAGGCCTGTTCTGAGTGGAACCTGTCCTGTTAAACCGCTGTATGGTCTTGGCCACCGTGCTGCAGCTCAATTTCAGGGTCTTGGCAATCTTCTTCTAGCCCAGGCCATCTTTATGTAGAGCAACAATTCTTTTTTTCAGATCCTCAGAGAGTTCTTTGCCATGAGGTGCCATGTTGAACTTCCAGTGACCAGTCAGTATGAGGGAGTGTGAGAGCAATGACACCAAATTTAACACACCTGCTCCCCATTCACACCTGAGACCTTGTAACACTAACGAGTCACATGACACCAGGGAGGGAAAATGGCTAATTGGGACATTTTCACTTAGGGGTGTACTCACTTTTGTTGCCAGCGGTTTAGACATTAATGGCTGTGTGTTGAGTTATTTTGAGGGGACAGCAAATTTACACTGTTATACAAGCTGTACACTCACTACTTTACATTGTAGCAAAGTGTCATTTCTTATAAATTGATTTGCATTTTAATGAGGGAAATAAGTATTTGACCCCCTCTCAATCAGAAAGATTTCTGGCTCCCAGGTGTCTTTTATACAGGTAACGAGCTGAGATTAGGAGCACACTCTTAAAGGGAGTGCTCCTAATCTCAGCTTGTTACCTGTATAAAATAAACCTGTCCACAGAAGCAATCAATCAATCAGATTCCAAACTCTCCACCATGACCAAGACCAAAGAGCTCTCCAAGGATGTCAGGGACAAGATTGTAGACCTACACAAGGCTGGAATGGGCTACAAGACCATCACCAAGCAGCTTGGTGAGAAGGTGACAACAGTTGGTACGATTATTCGCAAATGGAAGAAACACAAAAGAACTGTCCATCTCCCTCGGCCTAGGGCTCCATGCAAGATCTCACCCCGTGGAGTTGCAATGATCATGAGAACGGCGAGGAATCAGCCCAGAACTACACGGGAGGATCTTGTCAATGATCTCAAGGTAGCTGGGACCATAGTCACCAAGAAAACAATTGGTAACACACTACGCCGTGAAGGACTGAAATCCTGCAGCGCCCGCAAGGTCCCCCTGCTCAAGAAAGCACATATACATGCCCGTCTGAAGTTTGCCAATGAACATCTGAATGATTCAGAGGACAACTGGGTGAAAATGTTGTGGTCAGATGAGACCAAAATGGAGCTCTTTGGCATCAACTCAACTCGCTGTGTTTGGAGGAGGAGGAATGCTGCCTATGACCCCAAGAACACCATCCCCACCATCAAACATGGAGGTGGAAACATTATGCTTTGGGGGTGTTTTTCTGCTAAGGGGACAGGACAACTTCACAGCATCAAAGGGACGATGGACGGGGCCATGTACCGTCAAATCTTGGGTGAGAACCTCCTTCCCTCAGCCAGGGCATTGAAAATGGGTCGTGGATGGGTATTTATTCCAGCATGACAATGACCCAAAACACATTGCCAAGGCAACAAAGGAGTAGCTGAAGAAGAAGCACATTAAGGTCCTGGAGTGGCCTAGCCAGTCTCCAGACGTTAATACCATAGAAAATCTGTGCAGGGAGCTGAAGGTTTGAGTTGCCAAACGTCAGCCTCGAAACCTTAATGACTTGGAGAAGATCTGCAAAGAGGAGTGGGACAAAATCCCTCCTGAGATGTGTGCAAACCTGGTGGCCGACTACAAGAAACGTCTGACCTCTGTGATTGCCAACAAAGGTTTTGCCACCAAGTACTAAGTCATGTTTTGCAGAGGGGTCAAATACTTATTTCCCTCATTAAAATGCAAATCAATTTATAACATTTTTGACATGCGTTTTTCAGGATTTTTTTGTTGTTATTCTGTCTCTCACTGTTCAAATAAACCTACCATTAAAATTATAGACTGATCATTTCTTTGTCAGTGGGCAAACGTACAAAATCAGCAGGGGATCAAATACTTTTTTCCCTCACTGTATAGTAAGGATAGTGACCAGGCAGCATTATATATAATAAACAGTAGCAGCAACCCTGTTACAATGGTTTTATTGTCTAAGGTATGCTACTTGTTCATATTTCAATAGGAAAGAGAGAACCTCTCTGATGCAGAGGAGAGATGTGAGGGGTTGATCAAGAGCAAGATCCATCTAGAGGCAAAAACCAAGGAGTTCTCTGAGAGAATTGAGGAAGAGGAGGAGATCAATGCAGAGATCACTGCCAGGAAGAGGAAACTGGAGGATGAATGCTCCGAGCTCAAAAGGGATATAGACGACCTGGAGCTCAATATTACCAAGGTTGAGAAGGAGAAATATGCCACAGAAAATAAGGTGAGGGCATCTGATAAGCACATCACCCATGCCTTTAAATCTCATAACCACAATGAATGGAGGGTAACTGTGTGCATTTTTTAACACAGGTGAAAAATTTGACAGAAGAGTTGGCCACATTAGAAGAACATCTTCTGAAGTCTTCAAAGGAGATCAAGGCATTGCAAGAGGTGCACCAGCAGACCCTGGATGATCTCCAGGCAGAGGAGGACACAGTCAACACTCTGACTAAGACAAAGGTCAAGCTGGAGCAACAGGTTGATCATGTAAGCATCAAGTGACTTATACACTTTTGTCTTTTGTTAGCATTCTTTCAAGATTTTCTCACAGTCATCGATTGTTCTGGACTATGGTCTTCTTCCAGCTTGAGGGATCTCTAGAGCAGGAGAAGAAGGTGCGTGCGGATTTGGAAAGAGCCAAAAGAAAACTTGAGGGAGATCTCAAGCTGTCCCAGGAAAATGTTATGGACCTGGAGAATGAAAGACAACAAATGGATGAAAGATTAAAAATTAATTTTGAAATTATCATTGAGTTTATGGAGATTAAACTCTTGATTCACATTTTGATAGAGCAATAGTTGAAAGTGATAGAAGCAGCACAAACAATGGAGCATCAACTAATTTCCATTCAATGAATTCTCAAATGTTTTCAGGATGGATTTAAAGTTCAGTTACCTGCAAGGTAAAATTGAGGATGAACAAATATTGAGCTCTCAACTTCAGAAGAAAATAAAGGAGTTTCAGGTATGTGGTTTGTGAAAATAAATTAAATGCATACATTGTAACTTTTGCCAAAATTTTTACAGAATAACTTTTTTTACCACAGGCTCGCATTGAGGAACTCGACAAGGAAATCGAAGCTGAGCGCTTTGCTCGGGCCAAGATAGAGAAGCAGAGGTCTGATCTCTCCAGGGAACTTGAGGAGATCAGTCAGAGACTGGAAGAAGCTGGTGGAGCCACTTCTTCCCAAATTGATGCAAACAAGAAGCGCGAAAGTGAGTTTCAGAGGCTGCGTCGTGATCTTGAAGAGTCCACACTGCAGCATGAGTCAATCACTGCTGCTCTCCGCAAGAAGCAGGCAGACAGCATGGCAGAACTGGGAGAACAAATTGACAACCTCCAGAGAGTTAAGCAGAAACTGGAGAAGGAGAAAAGTGAATACAAGATGGAAATTGATGACTTGGCCTGCAATGTAGAGAGTGTTCTCAAAAGCAAGGTAGGTTCATCAGATGTTGACCATGTTGATATTCAACATACAAAATAAACCCTTTCACTATACACCAGCCTGGTCTCATAGACTAGCAGTAACATAGTAAACGTAAATCCAGGATGTTGAAATGAGTATGATATGTTATGTTTGGTATGGTTATATAAGACTTAAGGTTGCTTAATGCAAAAAACGAAAGTAGGTTGGGTGTATAATGCGAACGTCTAGCAATCCGTAGGTTGTGTGGGTGGGTAGCTACTCTGCAACTACTTAGCTAATAGCTAACCCTAACTTTAACCTCACTCCTAACCCAAACCTTACATCCTAGCCTAGCTAACATTAGCCACATAAAATTGGAATTTGTAAATTCGTAACATAACACAATTTGCGACATATAGAAATTAATGATGGACATCTGCAAATGAATACATACCATACGAACCATAACATTTACTTTTACTATGTTACGTCCAGGTTGGATACACTGGTTACTTACTGTAAGAGCATCTTGTCTGTTTTTATTTTTAACATTTTAGGCTAACCTTGAGAAAGTGTGCAGAACTCTTGAAGACCAAAGTAATGACTACAAGAACAAATCTGACGAGGCCCATGAGTCTCTAAATGATTACACTGCCCTGAATGCTCGCTTGCAAACAGAAAATGGTAAGTTTCAGGTAAATCTCATTTACATGAAGGACACTTAGGATTTGATACATAGTTTGAGAACTACGCTGCTAGTGTGCTACTTTTACAATATCTCTTGAATAGGTGAGCTCAAACGCCAGCTTGAGGAGAAGGAGTTAACTGTGTCCCAGCTGAGCAGAGTGAAACTAGTGAGCAGTCAGATTGAAGAGCTGAAGAGACTTTTGGAGGAGGAAGTTAAGGTTAGACAACCTCTTGCCAATTACAAGCAATAATTATTTCACAACGACGATATAAGCTAAGACTAACTTTATGAATTGTCTCTGGCTTTAGGCTAAGAATTCCCTGGCCCATGGTTTACAATCAACCCGCCATGACTGTGACCTGCTCCGGGAGCAGTATGAGGAGGAGCAGGAGTCCAAGGCTGAGCTGCAGCATAGCATGTACAAGTCCAACAGTGAGGTAGCTCTGTGGCGAACCAAGTATGAGACTGATGCCATCCAGCGCACTGAGGAACTTGAGGATGCTAAGTAAAGTGCACTGATGGGTAAAACATATATTATTTTGCAACATACATTCATTCATTAATCAATTGATTTACTACTGTTTGTTCCCTTTTAAGGAGGAAGCTTGCCCAACGCCTCCAGGATTCTGTAGAGCAGACAGAGCCAATGAATGCTAAGTGTGCCTCACTGGAGAAGACCAAGCAGAGGCTACAAGCAGAGGTGGAGGAGCTCATGGTCGAGGTGGAGAGGTCCAATTCAGCCATTGTCACCCTGGACAAGAAACAGAGGAACTTTGACAACGTAATCATATTGACTTATTTAGTGTCTCAATTACTAAATACTGTGGTGTGGTTCGGTCTTAACAATTGGATTGAATTTCATGTGATTTTTTTTACATCAGGATCTTGCTGAATGGAAACAGAAGTATGAAGAGGCCTGGTCCGAGCTGGACGGCTCACGAAGGGAGTCCAGGTCTCTGAGCACAGAGCTATTCAAGATGAAAAACTCATTTGAAGAAGCCCTGGATCACTTAGAGAACATGAAGAGAGAGAATAAAAACCTTCAACGTATGATCATCATCACCCTCTAAAATCATAACAACATATCCTCATAGAATGTGTGTATGAGTTTTAGCTTATATGCCTGCATGTAACAAACATATTGCTTTGTCAATTTTCAGAGGAAATAACAGATATCACTGAGCAAGTGGGACAGTCTGGAAAGACCTTCCATGAACTGGAAAAGGCAGCGAAACAAGCTGAACAGGACAAGATAGACACCCAAACAGCTCTTGAAGAAGCTGAGGTTCGCCATTTTCTCACACATATTGTGCATTCCCCTACATGTATTATTTGAATATGACCGCAAATGTTTCTGTTCTGTGCACTTGTGTCTTCTTCTAGTCCTCCCTTGAACATGAAGAAGCCAAGAGGCTCCACCTTCAACTGGAGTTGAACCAGATCAAGTCAGAGGTTGACAGAAAGGTGGCAGAGAAAGATGAGGAAATAGACCTGCTGAAGAGGAACCATCAGAGGACCGTGGACACCCTGCAGAGTGCTCTAGATTCTGAGACCCACAGCAGAAACGATGCCGTCCGAGTCAAAAAGAAGATGGAAGGGGACCTAAATGAGATGGAGATTCAGCTGGGCCATGCCAACCACCAAGCAGCTGATGCTACCAAGCAGCTCAGAAACATCCAGGGCCAACTCAAAGTTAGTGTTTGATTCCAGAAACCCATTGTTTTTCAACCATAACACTCATCATCTCTATCAAAGTTCTAGTCAGTGGGTATTGGACTTATTCATGACCTTTGTTTCAGGACACTCAGGTCCATTTGGATAATGCCCTCCATGGGCAGGAGGACCTGAAGGAGCAGCTGGCCATTGTAGAACGCCGCAATACACTGATGATGGCAGAGATTGAGGAGATGAGGGCAGCACTAGAGCAGTCAGAGAGGTGCCGTAAACTGGCCGAGCAGGAGCTGGTCGACGTGAGCGAGAGGATGCACCTGTTGCACTCTCAGGTGAGGCCCCATAAACAATTCAGAACTTTGGCCTTAAGTGAAATGTATCAATTTAACTTATTGTGTTACCTTCTCTCTTTACTCATTTAACAGAACACTGGTCTCATCAGCACAAAAAAGAAGATGGAGTCTGACCTAACTCAGCTGCAATCAGAGGTGGAAGACGCAGTCCAAGAAGCAAGAAATGTAGATGAGAAAGCTAAAAAGGCTATTATAGATGTAAGTCCGAACTCAGTGTAAATCTCAGCCCAAATGAAGTCTGTTCAAACAATATCTCGGTCGATTACAAATTCTTTATCGATAGGCTGCCATGATGGCTGAGGAGCTGAAGAAGGAGCAGGACACCAGTGCTCACGTGGAGAAGATGAAGAAGAATCTGGAGGTCACAGTTAAAGACTTGCAGCAGCGTCTGGATGAGGCTGAGCAGTTAGCCCTTAGCCCAGTTAGCTCCAGAAACTAGACACCAGAGTAAGGATAAAGATAAATGTTTTATTTCCAGTTCACACTCTCTTAGTTTGTGATTCTTTCGTAATACATTATTTACACTCAAGGTTAGAGAGCTGGAGAATGAACTGGAGGCAGAGCAGAAACGTTGTGTGGAAGACATGAAGGGTGTGCGGAAATATGAAAGAAAAGTCAAGGAGCTCACATATCAGGTAAAATATGTTTGGTTGCTTATTCCTGACTTTCACCAAATCAGGATAAAATATGTGAGTAATTGAAAACACTGGGTTTGTAGGGTGAGGAAGATAAGAAGAATGTAGGCAGACTGCAGGACTTGGTCAACAAGCTGCAGATGAGGGTGAAAGCTTACAAAAGGCAGAGTGAGGAGGCGGTGAGTACAATATATTATTGGCAACAACTGTGCATAGTATTATTAGATAAATATGACAACAGTTCACCACTTCTAACTTATTCATATCCATCTCTTTTCTGTGAACCACAGGAGGAGCAGACCAGTATCAATTTGGCTAAATTCAGGAAGGTGCAACATGAGCTTGAGGAAGCTGAGGAGCGGGCAGACATAGCAAAATGCCAAGTGAACAAATTAAGAGCTAAGAGTCGTGATGTTGGCGTCAAGGGAGAAGAATAGAGATATGGGCATCTTCTGCTGATGGTGTTGTAATTCATGTTTAGAATTACAATAACTCAGATACAATGTAGATCCAGTATACAATAATTATTGTTGCAAAGATACATGCCTGCTTACACCGTTGTACGTACCTGTATGTTAGCATTCCTCTGTGCTATAGTTTGCCTGCTGACACTGTTGTACGTACCTGTATGTTAGCATTCCTCTGTGCTATAGTTTGCCTGCTGACACTGTTGTACGTACCTGTATGTTAGCATTCCTCTGTGCTATAGTTTGCCTGCTGACACTGTTGTACGTACCTGTATGTTAGCATTCCTCTATGCTATAGTTTCACTGCCATGCTCAGATGTTCTACTTATATATAAACATTATCAGAGATGGAGAAAATGTGGGGTGGGACCTCCTGGCGCTTCTTGCCCCGATAGCCAGTCACCACCTCTGGGTTGTAGACCGGGGGCCACTTATAGGGGTTCACAGTCACACAGAACAGCCCAGAGTAGGTCTGCAATAGGGGAACAACTCAGGTTATGTCATTGATGACTTGATCTGATTGAACCCATGAAACTAGATGGTAGATGTTTGATTGACAATGCAATTAGAAGATGTACGTATGACTGAGTTGAAATGTAATCTGATCTGTGTCTGCTTACATAGATCATCCAGGCAGCGTAGCGCTCCTTGAGGTTGAACAGCACGGCTGGCTCAGGGAGATGGGTCAACATGGCCATGTCCTCGATCTTGTCAAATTTAGGAGGGTTCATGGGGCTGATGTCATCCGGATTCACTGTGACAACCTGCAACATGATCAAATAAAGGAGAGGGCAGTTAGGGGAGGCAAGTTTCCATTCAAATAACGAACCAGTTGCATTCTAGAATAATAACTGGATGAAACTACATCGAAATCATGCCACGGTGGCATAATTAACTTTTTATTTAGCATCCAAAAGGCTTAGAAATGACATGTACTCTGAATTTCAGTCACTCTCACATAGTAAGTACAATATATCATGCTTTCCCACTGGGCAAAAACTGGTTGAATGTTGTTTCCACGTCATTTCAACAACAAAAAATGTATGCGATGATGTTGAATCAATGTGGAAAACTGATTGGATTTGAAAAAAGTCATCAACATAAGTGAATATTGTGTTTTTTAACCATGGTGGAATGTTTTGTTGACTTCACTTTGAATTCACGTTAGCTGACAACTCAACCAAATGTAAATGAAAACTAGACATTAAACTGACGTCTGTGCCCAGTGGGTTAGAACATATGGTCAGATGTTCTAGAACATTTGATATGTACTCACCCTCCCATCCTCAGTCTCCACTATGACCTTGGAGATGTCTTGGCTCTTGATTTTGCCTTTCACATACTGCCGTTTTGGCATCAAATGGCTTGACCTGTGCCGCAATCCTCTCCCGCTCCGGCTTGCGGAGGTACGAGGCAGTCACCCCGAACACTTCCATCTCAGCATCACTCATTTTCTAAAGCTGTGTAGTAAGGAGACAATTGATTATACATCATATGCTTTATATTGATCTGTTTGTCATGGATTATACTATAAAAACAAATAATTGCAGAAATTCTCTATATTCCTTGAGAAGATCCAATAAACATCAAAGGCCTAATTATATGATTTGGTCCATTCTTACCTGAGTGTTGCAGTTGCACAATCTATGATCACAGTAGGACGACCCCTGGAGTTTCAGAAAAGTGACAAAGACTGTATGGATGCTATCTCTTTATGGATGCATCCTCTATTTTTGTTAAATGTTTTCAATTGTAACCCTGCAGCCTGTCCATTAAAAATGCAATGATGACTAAGGATGGCAGCTTAGAGGGCTTTGGGTCCAGACACGACATTCCTCATTTTCTGGGATCAGGGAAGATTAGGTCTGTTAGGGCATTGCTCAGATTCTGGCATTGGGTGACTGGGATCACGGTCATTTAGGGCTCACTGGGAGGGCATGGCCCGATACGGGCTGGGGTTTACAGATGGCAGTTAGCACGTTCCAGACAGACAGAGACATGTCCGTCTGCTGTGTATTCCATTGTCATTCAAAGACCTGAGACGAAGAGATGTTATCAAAAACCTTTTCCGTTTTGCTTTCAAGACTATTGACCTAATGCTAAACTGAGGTAATGTTGCTCTATGAGATTGGATTCAGTCACAGTGACCAATACATAAATGTGAAATAAAAATAAAACATACTGACACAGCAAATTTGACACAGTAATTCTGAACAAAAATGATCTACTAAACTGAATACCAGAGGCCTTTGTCGGCTCTATAATGAAGCACGCTGAAGCAATACAAGACTTCTGACAATACAAACATCTAAGCTGCTTCCAATTGTGATGATGTTACATGTAGTAAAACGCTTTACAGACGACCTGAATACATCTCATACAAAAGCAGCCCATGCCTCATCATGGCTTCAAAAAAAAACCCAGGCCCCCGTTTATGCATGGCCAAGAGAGCATTCCAAACAACAGAGTTAACAACAAATCCGAAAAAGCCCTCCAGATCCATACAAAATCCTGAGTGGATTTCTATTAATGTTCCTCAGTTGCCCATGTCAATATAGCACAAGTATGTGTTTCAAGTGTACCATATGTCACACCCATGTGATGCCTGTGCTGATAGAGGCCTTTGGTAGGGCCATATAAGGTTTTGTTGAATAAGTAATCTATTTCATCAATACAGCTGGCATTTCAAGAATACAATGACAAACAATACAATGCATTCACAGCGCTGTAGATGTTTTCAATTGGTTTATGTTCCGTTTATTCCTGCGTGTGGCAGTGTGCAAGAACAATTCTAAATCAATGAAATAAACATTTTACTGATTCAAATTAAAACTTATTTTGAAAAGAAAATTGACTGATATACTGTGGTACATTTTGAACACAAAATTATCTCTGGTCCAGGGTGTTAATGCGCATTAGTAAGGAACGGTCACTAATGCCCTGGACCAGAGCTAGCACAACATATAGGATCATGCCATCCCATTTAGAGAGACTAGATCAGGGGTGTCAAACTCATTCCATGGAGGGCCATGGCTTTTGGTTTTTCCCTTTCAATTAAGACCTAGACAACCAGGTATGGGGACATCCTTACTAATTAGTGACCTTAATTCATTGATCAAGTACAAGGAAAGAGTGAAAAGCCACAGACACCTGGCCCTCCATGGAATGAGTTTGGCACCTGTGGACTAGATAGATGCTGCCTCATCATCAGGTAGTTTAGTTTAGACTGTTGGTCTGATATCATGCACTCCTTTGGACAAGCTCCTAACCACGCATCAGTTAGAATGTAAACTGACTAGCATAGAAGTGCTGTGGTCATAATCATGACCCTCTAAAACTCATGTGATGTCATATGCAGTCGACAATAGAATGCCAACGCCTGCATTCTTCTGTCAAATTCCTTTATATCTATTGGTTAACTCAGCTGCACACAATGCTAAACAATTTCTTTAGACTTACACTCTATGCATGATCCTATTCTACCCTATAAACATGTTACAAAGAACATTTATCTGTAAAACGTCAAATGAATGTGTGAACTGTCTCCAAGGAAAGAGTCAGTAGAGTTGTACGGTGTGTGGGCCATTCATTTTCATAAACTATGACACAAACTGACACTGCATCAAAGCCAACCTAATTGGTGTTGATTTAATATCCCATAAATGTCATTTGAAGGGCTGGCAACAGTTGTGGGTATAATTGGTCATGGGCAGGCAGTAGGCAGGCTACCACTGTCTAGACCAGAGTAGGGCTTATGCTGACCTCCACGTTACAGTAGAGTACGTACATTGACTGTGTCAAGGACACTGCGGGATTGTGGGAATTTGAAGTCACAGTGCGAACGAGAGAAGAAGTAAGGAGACAATCCCCGTCGGCTGGTTCTGTCCGAGGCAGACTGATGCCTGTCCCTGGTGGAATATAGATCTGAGGATGGGTGCATCTGCCTTAGATTAGAGGGCCAACGGACAGGAAACCACAAAATAAAGCTGCTGATAACCACTTCTAGTCTGAAAGGACACCCAGTTTTAGGGGGACTGTCTCAGACAAGACATCCACAGGGACAGACACTGATCGTATCATCAAACTGAATTCTCCAGGACAACAGTATACATTGAAAAAGGCACAAGGGACTCCTGTCCAATTTTGCAAAGAGACGGGCATGTACTGTAGGTGGGACACAAATCAAGATATGGAATGGTTCAGTGGGTGAATTCATGAGCATACAATATAAAATTATCATAAAGGATGATTTGATACTTTGAAAGGTGATCTCTTCTCATTTACAAGAGTATTTCTTCCCAGTCATCACAAACCACCAACCAGCCAGGAATGAGTGGAGTGCTTTGCCAAAGAGTGCTGAACAACTGCTGTGCTCTCTCTAGTTCAGGTTACCAAGGGGGAACTCAACAGGTTCTTGCCTAAAATACAGTCATCAGCTGCGTATTCAGTTTGAAAGGATATTGAGAAATAATTTGTATGTATTATAAAACACAAATATATTAGGAATGTGTGTGTGTAAATTCATCGAAAATGATATGTTACTATGAGCCAATCATGCATCTATGGCTAGAACCAGAAAGAGTCTCTGGTGATTACCATTTATTTGCAGAACAATGCACCCAGTCAAGACACTGTCCTGGCGGTCATATCAATAGCAACATGATTACAAATCAATCTGTTAAATTAGTTATCTAGGACAGTACTCTACTCTTGACAACTCATACGAAAAACCTTAAATTCTGACCAGCAAGTGTTTGCCACTAGGAACATGCTAGTCTACAATATGGTTGGACAAACAGGCTAGTCTACAATATGGTTGGACAAACAGGCTAGTCTACAATATGGTTGGACAAACAGGCTAGTCTACAATATGGTTGGACAAACAGGCTAGTCTACAATATGGTTGGACAAACAGGCTAGTCTACAATATGGTTGGACAAACAGGCTAGTCTACAATATGGTTGGACAAACAGGCTAGTCTACAATATGGTTGGACAAACAGGCTAGTCTACAATATGGTTGGACAAACAGGCTAGTCTACAATATGGTTGCACAAAGTGAAGCTCTGACAACCTGCATGGTAGCCTACAACTACATGGGCAGTAAAAAAAATAAAGATCCAACAGACAGACATAATTGTAAGTTCAAGTTTAATAAATTAAACATTACTTTGGAAATTCAGTTGAAATATGACTGATTTATGAATAGTACAAATCGAGTAACCAAAGACTTATTACAGTGCATAAATGTTTCTGGTGTCACTGAGACGAGTCCAGGTATTGGGCCAGACTTAACAGCAAGGCTAAAAAAGAGAATTAGTGTAAAGGAAGTAAAGCCGAACTGTAACTGCACAACGACAACTATTCATGTTTTTTTCCACTAGGAGTGTCCAAGGGTAAACACTGGAAACCTTTAGTTCTTCAGTATTGATTTCTAGGGAATATGGTAGATACATTTGTTAAGGTACTTGAAATCAAGTATTTCTGTTTGGCTCTCATATTTTACATCGAAACAATTGTATTTCACATTGATTTAAATAATGGGCAAAGCAGAAAAAATAAACACAAGTGCTGTCCACGCCCATTTGCAAACAATCACTTTAAATCATCTTAGACTTAAATATGATATTAGAGACCATTTTAAATGGTATCCCAACAAGGGAATGGTCATTCGTAGACATCTGAATTCAATGAAAAGTAAATATTCCATGTCATTGACATAACATGGCAGCGTTCAGTCCTGCTGGGCCAGCCAGAGGCTGCTGGGCCGGCCAGAGGCTGCTGGGCCGGCCAGAGGCTGCTGGGCCGGCCAGAGGCTGCTGGGCCGGCCAGAGGCTGCTGGGCCGGCCAGAGGCTGCTGACAGTCTCTGAAGGCTGTGAGAGAGGTACACAAAAGGTGTTCCCAGACACAGACAGTGCACTTGACCAGTTCTCCTTCATCTCACCTCTTAATTCCCCTTCTTGTATTTCCTCATGTGTGATGCAATGGAAGAGGAGATCTCAGCGCTCCTCTTGTTCTGTCCAAAATACTCCTTGAATTCTCCGTCCGGACCAACCAGGTACATGATGATTGTGTGATCGACCTGCAGCCAAGTATAAAGGAGGTTTCATTTAGATATCAATTCAGCTGGGAAAAGTGGGAATATCTACTTTACTATGAACAAATGAGAGTTCTGAATAAGGGCAGGATCAGACAACGAACTCACAATGTAGTCGTTGTCTTCATCCTTTGGTCCCTGGCTGTAGTAGACTCTGTAGGCTCGAGAGACCTGGTCAATTTGGGGCATTGTCCCAGTCAGGCCAATGAGCTTAGGGGAGAACTCTGGGGATAGAGGACAGAGGGGGAATGTTATTGTTCCACCAATGTGTAAGCCCCCCTTTTACCATAACATGGAAGCTACAGTAGTTAATGGCCTGTTCTCTTTACCTTTCACATATGTCCCCATGGCCTCAGGTGTGTCCCTGTCAGGATCAATGGTGATGAGGATGGGGATCAGGTTTGGAAGAGATTGTATCCTGTCTGGGAAACATGGAAAGACATGGTGTTGATCACAACAAATCTTCTGTACATCCCAGGGTTGTAGCATTAACATTATGCTTTGTGAAAACATGATATGAGTGACTGACTGGCTACTCATTCAACCATCTAATTGCCATGACATTCATAAATAATATGATGCATAATAAGAGACGTTTAAATTAAAACACTTTACCTATTTCATCCACCACCTCAATCATTTTCTCGATTTCATCAGGACAGATGTCAGGGCAGTGTGTAAACCCAAAGTAGATAAGGACCCATTGGCTGAGGAAATCCTCACTTTTACAGGGTTTATTATTCTGATCCACAAGAGAGAATGGACCCCCAAGTGCTGGTTTCCCCATTGACTTTGTCCTTTCTCTTTCAATCACTGCAGTGCATGTGTTAAAAAAGACAACATAATGTAAAACAGATTGTTACCAACATGTACAGAAACTGACGATTAACTCCAGGAGAACTTCAGTTCGGGAACATAAATTAATTTGTGTAAATCCACTGTTAGATGGAGCCTACTGCATGATGGTGAGTACCCATGAGGTGAAATGTCCTTACATTCTTCTTTTTCCTTCTTGAAATATTTCATTCCGGCAAGGAGAACACCCCCAAATGCAAATGTTATTGCTAATGATTTCCAAGTCACTGGCTGCAGAGGATAGATGAATGGAGACAGGCAAAGCAACAAGGTTAAAGACAAAGCAAAAGCATGGTGCTTTATTTTATCCATAGACATTAAAACCAGATTTTATCAGCTGCCCAGCCACAGTTGTTTACATATCGCTCAGAAATGAGTTGATACGTTACATACTCCTGTCTTTTTGGTTTTATCACCAGAAGGTGGCGGTGGAGGTAAAGACGAGAATGATCTTGAGTCGTAAAAAGACAACCACTGTGATGTCCGGCACGTCCAACTCCTGCATAGATTTACCTGTGCAGTGCATGAGTACACACAATATGCTACCATGATGGATAGGTACAAGGTACAATGATATCTGTCTTCAAGCTGTAGGTCATTCCGCGCTTCAAACCGTAAACACATTTGATCCTAGTCTTGAGTGTTGTCAGCCATGTATAACCTACCAGCCCGTGGACTGTCCGTGGTGAGAGATCTGTGTACGGAGAGCTAGTCCTTCTCGATAAAGCGCGTGTAAAGCTGCAGATTGTGCTCACGCTTTGGTGCGAAATCATACGATTTAACAATCGACAACTCAAAGACTGATACGATATTAGACCCACTGCCATGATGTTGAGCTTGTTTATCAAGATCTCAATGCGGAAGTGGTGGCAGAATTTTACACAACGTGAATCATGAAAGTAAAAACGAATTCAAATTCCTGATCTTGGATCAGTATACCTTTTACAACAATGTTCATTAACCGAGTGGCTCGCAATATCAACTTTTTAAGCTGACCCTGGACCTGCCGGCGAACACAGTTATTTCTGACTGTTAGAACCGGAAATTACGTACCTGAGTCCTTTTTTGTTCTGTTCTCTGGGCGCTACTGACATCTAGCTATTGTACAGAAAATTTACTTTTCATTGGCAGTAGCCTACTTCTGCTGCCAACTTTAACAAGTTAGGAGCACCAAACACGAAATGAGTTTGATTTAAATTGATTTAGATATAGCCTACATTACATTTAAAGCACATATTCTGTAGCTATAGAGGCGCAGTGGTGCTAAATAAAAATACCAAATTATTTGGAGCCTTGAGTAGGCTACAGTACATGCATTTCTTTCGATTTCTGATGCAAAAATAATAAAAAGCCATTTATATTTCTTATTAAATTGCTTTATTTTACTGTGATTACACCAGATATCACCACAAGTGCAATGGGTTGCCTACAACAACAAAAATGTTCAGAAAGAGAAAAGTATGATTCCAGAAAAAAAAGGAAAACGTATCAATCATAAGTGACATTGTCACTTATTTAGATGTATGGTTTAGCAGGGGTGTTTTTTTACATGTGTCTTTTTAAACAATGCATTCATGATTTCCATACTGCCTCTGTAGCTTGGTCATATCCTCTTGTAAATGTTCCATCCCGCAGATATGTTGCTCACTTGTCACTGGACTATCTTAATGAATGGATATCTATAGTGCAGTTTTACAATGCTGGGGCCAGCTGGTCCTCAGCTCCTTGTTAATGTAGTAGTACAGCCAGGCCACAAAGGGGAAGATTGTGATGGCAACAGCAACGGACAGTCTGAGAGCCCCAATAGAACTAATAGAAAATAGTTACGACAGTACAGATATCAGTGATGTACTGAGTTTGAGTCTTTTTTAAATAAGGTATTGCATGTTGGGATAAGGTCCAAATCTATGTTGAAAGTCCTTACCTTCCAGAGTGTTGACACAGGAGAAGCCAGACAAGTATCAACATGAGACCAGAGAATTCCCTGGGGATAGAGAGAAACAGGTGTGACAAAAAATAATTATTGAACACAATGCTCATCTAAACAGAAAAATATTTTGACCGTGAGACTATACCTTCCCTCCTCTTGCTGGAAGATATTTGTGATGCGCTCTTTATACAGAGTCCATCCCATCATGGAAACAACAGCAGTCGAAATAAGCACATGAAGTTTAGCAATTCTCCTCCAAAGTAGTGTCTCTGAAAAACAGCCTCTCAAGCATTTAAACATTCAGGGTGCAGTGCAGGCTCATGTATAAATATTTCTAGCTTTAACTCCACTCATGATATAACTACAAAATACTAAACAGTCAATGGCCTTTTTCACTGGCCAAAAATGTTAAAATGGAAATGTTATTTAATAGGAAAAATAGGCAAAGGTCATTGATGGATCTCTATTCATCCATAATGCCTTCATACCTGTTACATGTGGTTTAATGGCAATCAATAAACACAGATTTGCTGGAATAGCATAGGCAACCTGGAAATAGAAAAAGGTGTGCATGTGGATTACTGTAAATAAAAAAAAATGTAAAAGCACTTTGATTATAGTAATTCATTAAGAACATTAAACGACTAAAAGAAGCGTGATCCTACCATCCATAACACTGCATCCGGATCGTTAATCTATGCCAATAAAAAAGACATGGGATTTACTCAGTTGTGACAAATATTCAGAGACAGACATACACCATGTTCACTCATTAAATTACTCTGCTAAATCCATGAGTTCAACAGAAGCAGATATGCCTACAGCAAACGCCAAATACAGTAGGCTATAAAAACAAAGTATCTCAAACAATGTAAGCAAATAAGGGAATCACTTGCCTGCACATAACTTGCTAGAGCAAAGAACAATGACATGCATCCATTGCAAACTCTCCAAATGATCAGAGAAAAGTTCGTTTTTGTGCACTTAACTTCACTAGGTTCGTTCATTGTCACTGTCTATAACTACAGAACCAGTTTCTCGTAATCAGCAATTTGACAGCAAATCTTCCTCCTGGACTTTGAGCCATAAACTTTGCGTTGAATCCGTTAATTTTTTTGAGTGATGTTTGGGGTATGAAGTTTCGACAAGTGAACATTTATAGGCACGATTGCAAAGTCGCCAAGACTCGTTGTTTTCTATATTTTTTCCTGAAAACTGCTTTCTGAATATATATGAATAAGGAAAACGATTAAAAGGTACATATGTGTTACTGTTAGATTAAATACTGATTTGGCTACTTTAAAATGAAAAGTATTACACACTACTTTAATGTACGTAAACTGACATGTTACTGTTTACTGTATGGTAATCAATAGCCTAATACAATTAGGCTAGAAATCGCCCCCACCCACTAATACACGGTCAGATATTTGTCTTCCCCTTAGTGCTTTAGGTTAACGCTGGCGGTACGGTTATCTGAGCCTAGATTAGTGTTCCTCGAACTCCGTCCACAAACACAGCAGCGTCGCGTTGGAAGCTGTGGGTGTTCACGTTCGCAAGTGACATTAGGTCAGCTGACTGAGTCTCGACCAGAGACGGAAGAGGAAGCGAGATTCCCCACTCGCTGTTTTTTTCTGGTTCAATTAAACTAAGTAGACCAGACCAAGCTGCCATTGCATTGGTGTCTATGAGAGACACACCCAGTTAAGTAAGCCGGAACTGACCTTTTTTTCAATGGTAGAAGGCCTGACTGAATAATCTTTATTTATCCACCATCTTTAGTCTCGACTCTATGTGGAAAGGTGGTTACTGGACTGTCAAACACTGTCCCGATTTCTTACTGTTTGTTGGTAGTTACGGTCTTGTTCGGTAGCGCTCTCTACAACCACAATTGAGTCGAAGAAGTCTAGCCAGTTTGATTATTCTCCAGTCTTGTTTTGTAAGGTTGAAGTTGCTCTCTGCACTGCAGCCTAGTGCTGCTGATGGAATTCAAACACAATGGCGACTCCCAGCCCCAACAACTCAACATCTACCAGCAATAACGCAGGATCTACAGGCTCACATCACCATCAATCCCAGTCGCAACACATAACAACAATGAGCAGTATGCAAGGTAAGGATTGTAAAATACCAGCTTGTTAACTAGGTCTTTTTTTGTGAGTGGTGTTAACGGGAGTAACCTAATGACTATGCTAACGAACTAGCTTCCTATATTGGCAAGCTAGCTATCTACTTACTAACATATAACTTGCCTCAGTTGTATTCACACACTATTACTCGTTAGTTAGCTTGGTGTCTACAGTTAACGTTAGCTAGCTACTGTCAAAATCAGTTGCCCTCACACCCAAAACATTGTCTTAGATCAAATAATGGGTTCTGAAAATGTATTTTGTTAGAAATAAGTAACACCAAAAACGTTAGCCAGCCACATAGCTTACGTTAACTAGTGAATAGTTGTTAAGTTAACTCGCAAGGTAACTTTAGCTAAGGTTGGCTAACAAGCGGCATTGCTAGCTAGCCTAAATAACGTTAGCTCGCTAGAATATAAGAAGGCCTGTCATGAATGATCTGGATGTGGTCATGTGTTGCTTACTGTCTTTTTTGTATTTATTTTTTTATTTCACCTTTATTTAACCAGGTAGGCTAGTTGAGAACAAGTTCTCATTTGTATCTGCGACCTGGCCAAGATAAAGCATAGCAATTCGACACATACAACAACACAGAGTTACACATGGAGTAAAACAAACATACAGTAGAACAAAAAGAAAACAAAACGTCTATATACAGTGAGTACAAATGAGGTAAGTTAAGGCAATAAATAGGCCATGGTGGCGAAGTAATTACAATATAGCAATTAAACACTGGAATGGTAGATGTGCAAAAGATGAATGTGCACGTAGAGATACTGGGGTGCAAAGGAGCAAGATGAATAACTAAATACAGTATGAGGTAGGTAGATAGATGGGCTGTTTACAGATGGGCTATGTACAGGTGCAGTGATCTGGGAGCTGCTCTGATAGCTGGTGCTTAAAGCTAGTGAGGGAGATAAGTGTTTCCAGTTTCAGAGATTTTTGTAGTTCGTTCCAGTCATTGGCAGCAGAGAACTGTAAGGAGAGACGACCAAAGGAGGAATTGGCTTTGGGGGTGACCAGTGAGATATACCTGCTGGAGCGCGTGCTATGAGTGGGTGCTGCTATGGTGACCAGGGAACTGAGATAAGGCGGGGCTTTACCTAGCAGAGACTTGTAGATGACCTGTAGCCAGTGGGTTTGGCGACGAGTATGAAGCGAGGGCCAACCAACGAGAGCGTACATGTCGCAATGGTGGGTAGTGTATGGGGCTTTGGTGTTGGAGGCTATTTTATAGACGACATGTCAGGTTACCTCTAACTAGCTAACTACAATATGTTGCAGTTCTAAAAATAACAAGATCACGTTGGGATGTTTTTTTGGGAAATTCATTGTATCTACTAACATGCTACTGTAGCAGTTACCATACAATTCCAGTCATTGCACTAACGCTAGTTAGCATTAGCTCGCGAAACTACCTCAACTACTGGATGCAGAGACAAAAAATGTATCCATGGTTTGATCTGACTCTTGTGAAGTAGATAAAGGGCTTTATTACTAAAATCCCGACGTATCCTAGGCCAGGCAGTTAATGTTAGCTCAGTGAAACTTGTGCATGAGAATCTCTTAGATTTCAAATAACGTTAACTTACATCCACCTGAAGAAATCTGTTAAATTTCCACCCAATGCATAATTAGCTAGCTATGTTTTTACAAACTATATATTTTTTAACTTACAGAATCCAACACGTGCTGGAGATGTCAGAGTGAAACAGGTAGCTAACGTTACTGTCAATATTACACATTTTAAAAAGATTATATATATATATATATATATATATATATATATATATATATATATATATATACACATTTTTGTTGTTGATGCTTTAACAATAACTGTCGTAGCTCGTTAGTTCCTTTTGCATCTGGTTCTATATTTTTGCATGCCATTCTGAGTCTGATATTTAACAGGTAGTAAATGAAAGAAACATATGTTATGGTCCGCTTCTGTCAGTGTCAAAGTATTGAAACTACATTTCTGTAATATTTTTCTTCCCTTTCCTTAATGCTACTAACTTCCCATAACCCTCCTGACTTGATGCTGATCGATGGTGAGCTGTCCCAAGAATAGTTTCTTCAATTGTCATTGTCTCCCTGCTAGGATAATTTTGTGGATGCATTTAATTTTCTATCTCACACCCCTCCATTTTTAAATCATTTGTAGGTTGTTATTTTTATAGGTCTACCCCAATTAGCTCCACTGAATCTGCCTGAGCTAATCCTCAATCATACCAAAGTTATCTTGGTTGTTTCTGGCTATATGTGTGTGCATGTAGATTAATCCCCCCCTAAGCAATATATTTTTCTGTGTGGTGGAATGCTCAGCGTAAACGTTTACCAGTTCACTAATGTGAGGCCAAGTTATAAAAGTTCAGTAGTTCACTCAGCAGAAAATAATTTGAGTATGTCACGGGGTCCTATAGCCACACTTGTTTACAGGGACATTTCAAAGTGCAGTGTTACATTTGACAGTTTAAAAAAAAAAGCATAACCGATTTGAATAATAAACATGTTTTTAACTCTTTAGTTATTGATTGGTTTCTTTTGGAAAAGTACATACAACATGAATACAATAGGGTCTGGGAAATGTACCATCCATAGCATAGAGAAGACATGTGCAAGAGAGGTAAGCCTACGTTTTTAGTAGGCCTTCCTTAGCACCAGTGCCTATTCAGCCAATTGTCTCTGTGTTCAAGTTATATAATTTGGGGGGTTTACGCAAAGGAGCTTTTACTGCTTCAAACTAAGTACATTTATGATTATTAACTCTAACATGCAACATTTATAACAAGGCTGCTGCCATTTCAGCTGGTAACATCTGATAAGTATCCTAATTATTTAGTTAACTATTGCATATAGGTTAGGCCTAGATAAAATATTTCCAGTCAGGATTTCTTAAATTGGGTTAGTTGGTCATGTTTTAGTGTGTGTAGTAGTTGTCCACACTTGGTATCAAACTGTGATTCATAGACCTTTCCAGGAATGAAGCCTCATTTAGCAAAATCTAGTTGATTTGAGATACTTCAAATAGTTGTCAGTCAAGGTGGTGCCGGGTGTTGGGAAACTGCTCCATCGTTCCCTGGTCTAAACTGAAGCTGAGAAGAACAGCGTTTGTTGTTCACCACGTTTCCTAATATAACTTGATAGTTTTTTGTTTATCGGTCAAACAGTAGTCTTAATAATGAAATATGAAAAGAAATGTTCTCTTCTCACCTCTAGGGTTTCAGATAAACCTGTCTGGAGCTCCCCCAAGTAAGCCACACCTCTTTTGCTACAGTACCAACAGTTCTCAACCCTTTGCTTCCGCCTGATGGTCTGGTATGGGGGAGTCTGTCCTCTTTTCTCAACTAATCCAAGTGAAGAGTTGTTGGTGTCTAGTAGGCTTGTGCCGGTTTTGATAGTTAAGGCTAATAGTTGAGGCTAAACATTGATTATCCTAGAGTTAGAGTGCAGCTTATGTTGGTCTGTGATTTAAGACATTAGGTCATAATATTTTACTGATGTAAAGCAAGTGAATGAAAGACTTGTCCAACTGTGAGTCTTATTGATTTAACTTTTCTGTAGTTTCAACAAAAAAACAAAAACAACAGTTGGTGTTAACCATCCTGTATGTTTTTACCTTACTATTAATTATCCCCAAACAATTTAGTTTCATAATGTTCATTTACCAAGACGTTCCAATCCATATTCTGATCATCCATCATCGGCACAAGCCTAGGGCTAAGAGCTTCCATTAGCATTGGTGTATATATAGATTCACACTTTGGCTTTCAACTGGTCTTTACCGCTGTTTGGTTCGGCCTGAACTGATAACCTTCTACACAAAATAGCACTGTGTTGGAAATGTATTTTATCTTGACAGAAGTGTAGTCCTTTTGCTTGTATTTATTAATTAGGTGTGTTTTTAATAAACATTGTAATGGAAGCTCTACCTTTTTTTAGTTTTAGCACTTTTAGTCAGCTTGCTACTAACAAGCAAAACTAGCTAGTAATGCTTGGGGTTTTGTCACATTGTTTTTCCAAACCAGTTTGCAGCTGTTTTGTTTTTGAACACGTAAGTGATTTTTGGCATGAGCTGTACTTAAACACTTGCCTGTTGAGACATGGAGACACTAGTGTAATTTCCAATGGCTTGTGCCATTTTATTGGAATTTGAGTACATGCATTCTTGTGGTGTTTTGGGTGGAGAGAACAGAATGCATCCTTTATTTCAAGGTGAACTCAGAACAGTTTTACTTGCGAAGCTCCTTCTCCTCTGGCAAGATTTTCTAGTCTGCAGTGTAGGCTATTTTACTCTTATGTATGGTTATGAGCCAGAAGTCACATTTTGTCATTTCAAAGATCCAGTTCTGTCAGATCAATGCTTTTGTTGAGTTAGAATCTCATCACACGATGTCATGTTTCACAGTCTCTGGGTAGTAGCCTAAATGAAATAAAACATGTAAAAATCAAGAAAGAAATGGTCCGTTTTTTTATTTAAATTCTCACCTATTCCCTCATTATTGTTTAAATTACCAAGCAAAACCTACTAAAACATGGTAGGTGAGTGTTGGATTGTAGCTAAGCCTCCATCCTGAATAGCCACGGTATGGGATGTGATCTAGTACTAGGCTATGGTTTACAGCAGGTGTCTACTGAGAAGTGTATGCCTCTGCATCAACTTCAGTGAACTGGTCAAAGTATATACCTACCATCTGCAATGAGTCACTGGTACAACCAGGACATGTCTTGTAAAAATACCTCCAGGGGGTTTCTGTTCCTGGCCACTGAGGCTATAGCATACACATATTTGATTGAGAACCTGTTATTAGACCTACTCGTGATTCATTTTAATTTGGTCAAGACCTGTTTTGTTGACTATCCCATATAGTTCAGTATCAGCCAAAATCTCAAAATCAGCATCTATAGAAGAAATCTATGTTCTCACAGAGAAATATAAAGAGGGACGTCTTTGGTAAGAAGCAGGTCATTACTCTTACATCCATCGTCCCTAGATGTGGATTGCATGACTTCAGTAAATTTACTTGAATACTCATGTTAAATTTACCTCTCCATTGCTTTACTGGTCTCTCATTCTGTGGTATGGTAACTGTTTGTTTTCATGTTGTTTTTGAGTGTGTAAGTGTTGTTTTCTGGCCCTTGGCTCTACCCCTGCCATAGATGTCTTGTGTGCAATCTGACATAAACTCTGCCTCTTCCCTATCAGGTAAACGCAAAGCACTGAAGTTAAATTTTGCCAATCCCCCGATTAAACCAACGACCAGATTCACTCTGAATACAGCAGGACCCCCATTCCAGAACCCCCACATGTAAGTTCACCTCCAAACTTTGCAATGGATGTGGTTTTCTGAAGATGTACATGGAGCGGAATTTGCATTAGCCACAATGCAAACTCCTGCATAATGAATTGTTATATGACTCTGCACTCTAGTCTGCTGAGACTCTTCATCTCCAAAGCCACACATTGTCAATGTAACATTCAGTACTGTATAGGTACCCAGGCAATGTGTCACAATAAAGACAGGCTAAGTGAGGTTGGAATGATTAGCAGTTGGTGTATTTCTATCTCCACCTGCTCATGGGAAAACAGAGAGTAACTGAATGTAGCCTCAAGTACCTGTTTGAGCAACACCATTGTTGTGAATAAGCCCTGTGTCTTGGCTGTGTAATTAGATGATAACATGAGCCTGCTAAGTTACCTTGGACAAGCAAATTACTGATGCTGGATAATGCAAACTGAACAAATGGATGCCAACTAGCCATCCTTTTTCAGGTGCAGTATCATATATATATATATATATCTGCTCAAAAAAATAAAGGGAACACTAAAATAACACATCCTAGATCTGAATGAATGAAATAATCTTATTAAATCCTTTTTTCTTGAATGTGCTGACAACAAAATCACGCAAAAATAATCAATGGAAATCCAATTTATCAACCCATGGAGGTCTGGATTTGGAGTCACACTCAAAATTAAAGTGGAAAACCACACTACAGGCTGATCCAACTTTAATGTAATGTCCTTAAAACAAGTCAAAATGAGGCTCAGTAGTGTGTGTGGCCTCCACGTGCCTGTATGACCTCCCTACAACGCCTGGGCATGCTCCTGATGAGGTGGCGGATGGTCTCCTGAGGGATCTCTTCCCAGACCTGGACTAAAGCATCCGCCAACTCCTGGACAGTCTGTGGTGCAACGTGGCGTTGGTGGATGGAGCAAGACATGATGTCCCAGATGTGCTCAATTGGATTCAGGTCTGGGGAACGGGCGGGCCAGTCCATAGCATCAATGCCTTCCTCTTGCAGGAACTGCTGACACACTCCAGCCACATGAGGTCTAGCATTGTCCTGCATTAGGAGGAACCCAGGGCCAACCGCACCAGCATATGGTCTCACAAGGGGTCTGAGGATCTCATCTCGGTGCCTAATGGCAGTCAGGCTACCTCTGGCGAGCACATGGAGGGCTGTGCGGCCCCCCAAAGAAATGCCACCCCACACCATGACTGACCCACCGCCAAACCGGTCATGCTGGAGGATGTTGCAGGCAGCAGAACGTTCTCCACGGCGTCTCCAGACTCTGTCACGTCTGTCACATGTGCTCAGTGTGAACCTGCTTTCATCTGTGAAGAGCACAGGGCGCCAGTGGCGAATATGCCAATCTTGGTGTTCTCTGGCAAATGCCAAACGTCCTGCACGGTGTTGGGCTGTAAGCACAACCCCCACCTGTGGACGTCGGGCCCTCATACCACCCTCATGGAGTCTGTTTCTGACCGTTTGAGCAGACACATGCACATTTGTGGCCTGCTGGAGGTCATTTTGCAGGGCTCTGGCAGTGCTCCTCCTGCTCCTCCTTGCACAAAGGCGGAGGTAGCGGTCCTGCTGCTGGGTTGTTGCCCTCCTACGGCCTCCTCCACGTCTCCTGATGTACTGGCCTGTCTCCTGGTAGCGCCTCCATGCTCTGGACACTACGCTGACAGACACAGCAAACCTTCTTGCCACAGCTCGCATTGATGTGCCATCCTGGATGAGCTGCACTACCTGAGCCACTTGTGTGGGTTGTAGACTCCGTCTCATGCTACCACTAGAGTGAAAGCACCACCAGCATTCAAAAGTGACCAAAACATCAGCCAGGAAGCATAGGAACTGAGAAGTGGTCTGTGGTCACCACCTGCAGAACCACTCCTTTATTGGGGGTGTCTTGCTAATTGCCTATAATTTCCACCTGTTGTCTATTCCATTTGCACAACACCATGTGAAATTTATTGTCAATCAGTGTTGCTTCCTAAGTGGACAGTTTGATTTCACAGAAGTGTGATTGACTTGGAGTTACATTCTGTTGTTTAAGTGTTTATTTTTTTGAGCAGTGTATATAAACAAATATATATATATATATATATAAACGCAACAGGTAAAGTGTTGGTTTCATGAGCTGAAATAAAAGATTCCAGAAATGTTCCACACGCACAAAAAGCTTATTTCTCTCAAATTCTGTGCACAAATTTGTTTACATCCCTGTTAGTGATCACTTTATCAGTTGTCGAGATAATCCATCCACCTGACAGGTGTGGCAAATCAAAAAGCTGATTAAATGTTATGATCATTACACAGGTGAACCTTGTGCTGTGGGCAATAAAAGGCCACTCTAAAATGTGCAGTTTTGTCACACAACACAATGCCACAGATGTCTCCAAGTTTTGAGGCAGCATGCAATTGGTATGCTGACTGCAGGAATGTCCACCAGCGCTGTTGCCAGAGAATTTAATGTTAATTTTTCTACCATAAGCCGCCTCCAACGGCATTTAAAAATAAATTGGCAGTACGTCCAAACGGCCTCACAACCGCAGACCACGTGTAACCACGCAAGCCCAGGACATCCACATTCGGCTTCTTCACCTGCGGGATCGTCGGAGCCTATGCCCTCCCAGGCCCACCCATAGCTGCACCCCTGCCCAGTTATAGGAAATCCATAGATTAGGGCCTAATTTATTTAAACTGGCTGATTTCCTTAAATGAACTGTAACGCAGCAAAATCTTTGAAATAGTTTCATGTTGCAGTAACATTTTTGTTCAGTATATGATTGAGGTGAAATTAACTTAACTAACAAAGATTGTGTTTCTAATCTGTTTCCCACCTATTTCTGTGGCCAGAGAGAGGCTGCGTACGCATAGTATCGAGTCATCAGGGAAGTTGAAGACCGCCGGTGGCGATTGTGACTTCACGGCTGAGGACCTCAAGGACCTGGGGGAGATTGGGCGGGGCGCTTACGGCTCTGTCAACAAGATGGTGCACAAACCCAGCAACCAGATAATGGCTGTCAAGGTGACTGCCCCTTACTGACCTCTTATTGACTAAACTACAGGAAGTGTTCAGGGCAAGATTTGGAAACCATGTGTTTGATGTTGATACCTTTCCACTAATTCCACTCCAGCCATTTACTACGTGCCCGTCCTCACCAATTACGGTGCCACCAACCTCCTGTGACTTCCAACTATGGTCACAATTGAAAGCAACATGCATCTGATTACAATGTGTGTCTCCCACAGAGGATTAGGTCAACGGTTGATGAGAAGGAACAAAAGCAGCTGCTAATGGACCTGGATGTGGTCATGAGGAGTAGTGACTGTCTCTACATAGTTCAGTTTTACGGGGCTCTTTTCAGAGAGGTGACCATGCAAGTTTTTCACTTCTTTGTTTTGTTGATTGATTTCTTTATATAGGAAATGCATTGGATGTCAATCAATCGTTCTGTGTAGTTAGCAATAAGCAGTGTATTGTCTTCACGCAGTAATATTATGCTTTATGATTCTTTTCTTTGTCAGGGAGACTGTTGGATATGTATGGAACTTATGTCTACCTCCTTCGACAAATTCTACAAATATGTATATTGTGCTTTAGATGATGTGATTCCAGAGGAAATATTAGGCAAAATAACATTAGCTGTAAGTTTTCATGCATTTTCTCCTTACATAATTTACACTGATTCATTTGACAGGAAGGGTACATATTTCTCTATATTAATTTAGTTGCTATGTGTTTTTATTACAGACTGTGAAAGCACTTAACCACTTAAAAGAATACTTGAAAATAATTCACAGAGGTAAGACGAGTCCAGAATGGAGACCTTGTTCTTTATTTCCTCATTTGAGATGTGTATTGCCGTTTTTACCTCACAATGCTCTATTTACTGTACCACAACAGAAGTGGCACTTCCTTTACCCAGAACTCTTAGCCTAGCTTTGTCATCTCTTCTATATGTTTCTCCTCTCAGACATCAAGCCATCCAACATCCTCCTGGACAGGAATGGCAACATTAAGCTTTGTGATTTTGGCATCAGTGGTCAGCTGGTGGACTCCATTGCCAAAACCAGAGATGCAGGGTGCAGACCGTACATGGCAGTAAGTAATATTAATATATATATATATATATATATATGTATATATGTATATGTATATGTATATGGGGATTTCGGTGCAATGTTTCATTAATGGCTGGAAGACAAGACAAGTGCAAGATGTACAACTAAGGCTCTTTCTAAGAATACATTTCACTTTCACACGATCCAGTACATAATAAGAATTCAACTGTTTTGGTACTTAGTGACTTGGTGGCGATCGTCAGTTGTAAGGAGACTGTAGTGTTGTTATTGAGGGGAGGTAGGTAGTTAAGATTGTTGGGCCAGTAACCGAAAGGTCGCTGGTTCGAATCTGATTCAAGTTGGAAAAATCTGCCGTCCTGCCCTTGAGCAAGGCAGTTAACAACAACTGCTCCCCGGGCGCAGATGAAGTGGATGCCAATATAAGGCAGCCCCCTACACCTCTCTGATTCCCCTTTCCCTATTGTTGATGGCAGTGTTGGTAATTATATTATGGTTGCTACTGATATCTGTTCTTGCTGATGCTTGTTGTCTTGTTCCTATTTTGGACTAGCTGCAGAGTAATCTCATGCCGTCTGTGTGTATGTGACATGGTTGAAGTCGTCCAAACTGCTGGCAGTGCAGTGGAAGGAGCTCATCGTGTCGTCATCACAGGGTTTATTTTCTGGCGGGGGTATTGCTGATGGGAGAAGGGAGCCCCTGCCCCTCCAGTTTCCATTCTAAATTTGGCATCTCCCTATCAGGACGTAGGGCACACCTCTGCCATATCTCTGCCACTCGTCTACCAGAAGGCCAAGGAAGGGCTGGGTTACTTCATTCATGTCTGTCAGAATAAAGCTGTTTGGGTGGGTGCTCCCACAGCTGTGAGCTCACAGTGCAGGAATCCAACCCACATGGCTCCAGTTTCCTTTTTCAAATATAAAAATCGCAGACCTGCCAGGTGCTTCTTGGCCACCCCATTGCTAATTGCTTTAGCACCATTTGTCTCTGTTTGGTCTAGATATTAGAGAGGGATTGATTTCACTTCAATGGAATATAATGTACTACACTACAATTAAGTAGGTTAGATTTGGTTCATGGTATTTGGTTCAGGTGACAGTCTAGCTCTGTTCCTCTCTGGTTGTTATGATTTAGTTCATTTAGCTGGCAAGGGGCCACATGTCTAGAATGTTTATGTTGGAATATGCTCACTAATACATTTGCACACTGTAGTGTCAGGTTAATGTTGCTACTACCATTATGTACCAAAGCATTCTTAAATCAACAGTTCAGTCATTTTAATTAGGAAATACTTTTTGTATTTGAAAGCAATTACACATCTAAATGAAATTTGCACCGATGTCGTTTTGAGTTGATAATATACACTGAGTGTAGTTGTGTTTTGAGTTCATAACAAGTCTGAGTAGCTGAGCTGTGTCCTAGGTGAGAGCTGGGCAGCCAGATCTTTTTCAGTCTTGGCAGAGGTGAGCTGGTGCTGTAGCCACTATGCCATAAAACACATCAGTGCTGCGGTCAGAGAATTCTGTCCCACTGCTGTGAATGGGTGACATCATCTAATTCTGGTGCATGAATGAATGAATGAATGAGCCAGAGGAGAGGAGGTGCTCCCTCCACTCAGCAGCATGGCTGGTAGAAGTCTGCTTCTGATGACCTTGGCACTGTTTAGAACCACTGCATTGCCATTGCATTTTTTTATATGTGTGGAGGTGAGGTCATAGGTGAAGTAACTGGCTGAGGTGGTTGTTATGAAAGGCATGTAGAACCAGGCAATGAGGACATGGACATAGGGCTGTCCCAGACTAAAAATGTATATTGGTCGATCAACAGTAGTCTTTTCTTTCGACCATTGTATTGGTCTAAAATGTTTACATTTTACATTTTTTCATATACTCACCCTATGTGTTTTATTAAAATCAACTATGTGTATTGAGCTTGTCTGGTACTTTAAGCACAGTTTGATTATATAATTACACACAACACTCGAGGGAGCCAGTGATCAAGATCGTTTACACACCCCCTCTCACACGTGTAGCATAGGTGGTGAGCTCTGCAAATGTGTCCACTCTGACAATGGGAACGGTAAACGACTAATAATATATTGAATGCATTAACAGAAATGACCGTAACCAAACAAACATTGTAGAGCATGGTGTGTGCAACGCCAGGGTTGTGGGTTCGATTCCCATGGGGGGCCAGAACAACAAAAATGCATGAAATGAAATGTATGCATTCATTACTGTAAGTCGCTCTGGATGAGAGCGTCTGCTAAATGACTAAAATGTAAAATGTAAAAATGTAGATTAGACATGGGAATGAATGGTAAATGTAGGCTACTACTGGTGATTATATGCAATGGGGAATTGATATACACTAATAATTAGGGCGAACAGTTCACACAATGAAGTTATGAAACAGTGAATGCGCAAGAGCGCATTCTCGAGAGACGTGCATTTTAGTAAAGATTATGGATATACTGATAAGGTACAAAAAAAAGATTTTCCACCGAGTTGGGCCTCTCTTCCTCTCTGATTTTAGCCACACGCCCCTTTTTCTAGGAACGTGGCAGCCCAGAGTCCTCCTCAATGGATTAGTCCACTCAGAGTAGCGCAAATCAGACAGGTGTGCCATAAAATAAACATTTATGACTGCTCGACTAAAAACATCTCAGTTCACCAACAGCCTATCGACTAAACAATCGACCAGTTGACTAAATGGGGTCAGCCCTTGGGTGTATGTTGTATTCTGTTGAATAGACAGAATTGAGTGCCTATGATAATTAATGCACTCAATAATACAGTCCTCACCATATGTATTTGGACAGTGAATCTATTCAAGACAAAGGAGATGATTGTGGACTACAGGAAAAAGAGGACCGAGCACACCCCCATTCTCATTGACGGGGCTGCAGTGGAGCAGGTTGAGCGCTTCAAGTTCTTTGGTGTCCACGTCACCAACAAACTAACATGGTCCAAGCACACCAAGACAGTTGTGAAGAGGGCACGACCAAACCTATTCCCCCTCAGGAGACTGAAAAACTTTGGCAGGGTCTTCAGATCCTCAAAAGGTTCTACAGCTGCACCATTGAGAGCGTCCAGACTGGTTGCATCACTGCCTGGTATGGCAACTACTCGGCCTCTGACCGCAAGGCATTACAGAGGGTAGTGTGAACGGCCCGGGACATCACTGGGGCCAAGCTCCCTGCCATCCAGGACCTCTATACCAGGCAGTGTCAGAGGAAGGCCCTAAAAATTGTCAGACTCCAGCCACTCTAGTCATAGACTGTTCTCTCTGCTACCGCACGGCAAGCAGTATCGGAGCTCTAAGTCCAAGAGGCTTCTAAACAGCTTCTACCCCCAAGCCATAAGACTCCTGAACACCTAATCAAATGGCTACCCAGATTATTTGCGTTGCCCCTCTCCCCCTCTTTTACACTGCTGCGACTCTCTGTTGTTATCATCTATGCATAGTCACTTTAATAAATCTACCCACATGTACATATTACCTCAACTAACTGGTACCCCCTGTATATAGTCTCAGTATTGTTATTTTACTGCTGCTCTTTAATGCTACTTTTATTTCTTATTCTTATCTATTAAAAAAATTATAATAAATTCAGCTGCATTGTTGGTTAGGGGCTCGTAAGTAAGCATTTCACTGTAAGGTCTACACCTGTTGTATTCGGCTCATGTGACTAATAAAATATGATTTGATAGTGATAAGTTTGATACCGGAGCTCCGAGGCATGCTTCGAAAGCTGCTTAGTGATAACTTCGAAGCAGTGTGCCGATGCATGTATCTTTTATCAGAAGTATGTCATCCGTTATGTCCGACGCTTTGTTTGATCACGTGCTTTTTCAAACCGTGTGTTGCAAAATGCGAGATCCCACTGATTTCGTGGTTCCGGTGCTTTCTTCAAACCCAAGCTGCTTTCAAACACCGACTTCTACTGGACACTGTACTTACAAATGTAGTTAGGATTTTGTACATGTAGTTTCACCTGACAAGTAGTTTAGCATATGGAGTAGGGAACTATGGAACATACAGTATTTGTATTTATTATGGATCCCCATTAGCTGCTGCCAAAGCAACAGCAATTCTTCCTGGGGTCCAGCAAAATTAAGGCAATTTATACAATTTAAAAAACAAAAACATTACAATACATTCACAGATTTCACAACACATTGTGAGCCCTCAGGCCCCTACTCCACCACTACATCTACAGTACTAAATCCATGTCTATGTATAGTGTATGTTATCGTGTGTATGCATGTCTGTGCCAATGTTTGTGTTGCTTCAGACCCCGCTGTTCCATAAGGTGTTTTTTTTTTTTAATCTAATTTTACTGCTTGCGTCAGTTACTTGATGTGGAATAGAGTTCCATGTAGTCATGGCTCTATGTAGTACTGTGCGCCTCCCATAGTGTTCTGGACTTGAGGACTGAAGAGACCTCTTGTGGCATGTCTTGTGGGGTATGCATGGGTGTCCGAGCTGTGTGCCAGTAGTTTAGACAGACAGCTTGGTGCATTCAACATGCCAATACCTCTCATAAATAAAAGTAGTGATGAAGTCAATTTCTGCTCCACTTTCAGCCAGGAGAGATTGACATGCATATTATTAATATTAACTCTCTGTGTACATCCAAGGGGCAGCCTTCCTGCCCTGTTCTGAGCCAATTGCAATTTTCTTAAGTCTTTTTTTGTGGCACCTGACCACACGACTGAACAGTAGTCAAGGGCAACAAAACTAGTGCCTGTAGGACCTGTCTTGTTGATAGTGTTGTTAAGAAGGCAGAGCATCGCTTTATTATAGACAGACTTCTCCCCATCTTAGCTACTACTGCATCAATATGTTTTGACCATGACAGTTTACAATCTAGGGTTACTCCAAGCAGTTTAGTCATCTCAACTTGCTAAATTTCCACATTATTTATTACAAGATTTAGTTGAGGTTTAGGGTTTAGTGAGTGTTTTGTTCCAAATTCAATGCTTTTAGTTTTAGAAATATTTAGGGCTAACTTATTCCTTGCAACCTACTCTGAAACTAACTGCAGCTCTTTGTTGAGTGTTGCAGTCAATTCAGTCGCTGTAGTAGCTGACGTGTAAAGTGTTGAGTCATCCGCATACATAGACACTCTGGCTTTACTCAGTCAGTGGCATGTCGTTAGTAAAAAATTGAAAAAAGCAAGGGGCCTAAACAGCTACCCGGGGGAATTCCTGATTCTAACTGGATTATATTTGAGAGGCTTCCATTAAAGAACACTTTCTGTGTTCTGTTAGACAAGTAACTCTTTATCCACATTTGTAGCAGGGGGTGTAAAGCCATAACACATGTTTTCCCAGTAGCAGACTATGATCGATAATGTCAAAAGCTGCACTGAAGTCTAACAAGACAGCCCCCACAATCATTTTATCAATTTCTCTCATCCAATTATCAGCCATTTGTGTAAGTGCTGTGCTTGTTGAGTGTCCTTCCCTATAAGCATGCTGAAATTCTTTTGTCAATTCTTGTCTTTCATAATTTGGTCCGATATATACTTGGATGTGTAGTGTCAGTGTTTGTTGCTGGCGTGTCATCCCTAAGTTTGCTTATCTTGCCAATGGAAAAAGTCATTGAGGTAGTTTGCAATATCAGTGGGCTTTGTGATGAATGCGCTCCATTCAATGAATGAATGGATTTTTTTCCCCCAAGATGTCATTTAAGGTGCTCCAAAGCTTTTTACTTTCTTTATATAATTTATATTTGTTTCATAGTGTAGTTTATTTTTATCTAGTTTAGTCACATGATTTCTTAATTTGCAGTACATTTTCCAATCAGTTGGGCTGCCAGACTTAACTGCCATACCTTTTGCCTCATCCCTCTCAACCATACAATTTTTCAATTCCTCATCAATCCAAGGGGATTTAACAGTTTAGTTACTTTCTTAATGGGTGCGTGCTTATTAGTAACTGGAATAAGTAGTTTCATAAATGTGTCAAGTGCAGCGTATGGTTTCTCCTCATTACACACCACAGACCAGGAAATATTCTTTACATCATCAACATATGAATAACTACAAAACATCTTGTATGACCTCTTATACACTATTTTAGGCCCAGCCTTTGGTTTTCCTAGATATGGCTATAATATTGTGATCACTACATCCTATGGATTTGGATACTGCTTTTAAAGCAAATATCTGCAGCATTAGTGACGTGAGGGTATGAGGTCGAATACCATTGAAGACACACTATTTAGAAAATGTGTTTTGTCAAACCACACTTTCTGCACTGTTCAAATAATTAGTTTCATTTAGTATAGTAAACGTTTGTCTTTAGCATCCTAAATATCCTTTGCACCATATTATTTAGATTTGAACTTTCTTCAAACTACAAATCTACCATTCCAGTGTTTTTCTTGCTATACTTTATTTACTTTGCCACCATGGCATTTTTTTGCCTTTACCTCCCTTATCTCACATCATTTGCTCACATTGTATATAGTCTTATTTTTTTCTACTGTATTATTGACTGTATGTTGTTTACTCCATGTGTAACTCTGTGTTGTTGTATGTTGTCGAACTGCTTTGCTTTATCTTGGCCAGGTCGCCATTGTAAATGAGAACTTGTTCTCAACTTGCCTACCTGGTTAAATAAAGGTGAAATAAAATAAAAAAATAAAAAAATAATGCCATAGATTGTGTTTTTGAGAAATGGCTAACTTGAAGGGCAAAAAAAGTAAGCCTGACGTCAGATGTGAACCTGGTATTCCAACTGATCATAGGCTACTAAATCCAACAATTTACCGTCGTGCCACTGAATTTTTATGAAAACAGTGGAGAAAAAAATATTCTGATAATCACACGCAGATGCCACTAATGTGCATTGTGAACAGATAATGACGCTCTGTGTAGAACCATTTTTCGGTGAAAGCACCGAAGCCTTTCTCATCACTACTATTCACCATTCACTTACAATTGAACAAGACCTGGCCTAAAAGGTAAACACCCAAAACAAACTGCAAATGCATCCAAAAAGCAAAAGCGTTTATGGAGTTACAAGCATGATATAGTTGTGTGAAAAATTATATGGAACCAAAAACGAACCTTCAGATTACTGTAAATTTGTCCAAATACTTGTGATTTCTTAAAATGGGGGAACTAGATATATAAAGTGCTTTTATTTCAAAAGGATAAAACAGATGCCCACAAATATATTTTATTATTTTATACCATTGCTTCATAGTCATCATTTGATTATCCAAAATACTGGAGTATAGAGCCAAAATAAGATGCGCTTCACTGTCCAAATGCATATGGTGAGGACTGTATACACACTTGTCTGTTTTTGATTTTTTTTTTTCTCCCCAAGTTGTCTATTTTGAACATTTTTATTTTTGTTTGTACTTCATTTTATTTTTTATTTTTAAAGGCCCATCTATGATATCACTACGATGAATTTTAACATGTTTTCCATTTCTCTTCCACAGCCTGAGAGAATAGATCCAAGTGCCTCCAGACAAGGCTATGACGTCCGGTCAGACGTATGGAGTTTGGGGATAACACTGGTGGGTCCTCAACCCTCTTGTCCACATTGTTTTTAACATTCAAAGAGCTATTTGAAGATGCACTGAATGTTAAAACCACAAGATAGTATATTATTCTTTGTGTTTTTGTAATATTGTAACTGTAGACTCACCATGTTGTCTTTGTGGGTTTTTTTTTACAGTACGAGCTGGCGACTGGGCGGTTTCCCTACCCAAAGTGGAACAGTGTGTTTGACCAGTTGACACAGGTGGTGAAGGGAGAACCTCCACAGCTTACCAACTCAGAAGACAGGCAGTTCTCCCCCAAATTCATCAACTTTGTCAATCTGTGGTAAAGGACAAAGATACTTCTGCTGGCACTGCTTCAATGTTATTTTCACGATGATATAGTATAAGTTGAAGTACATTGACAATATTGCTCTGCAGTGATTCAATGTAAACTAGTGCATACTTTCGCAGTATTCACCCACAAATAACAAAAATGTGAAATTCATAAGGAATCTTCTGCATTTTTTTGCATGAGACATCCTCTGGATTTGATTTCCCCCTGGTGGACAAAACATGTTATGTCTGTTTTAAGTGTCTTGAAAAGAACCATGATGTGGTTTAGTTTATTGCAGAGCAGAATTTTAATTATTTATTCCCTTTGCCCCCTTTAGCCTTACAAAGGATGAGTCAAAAAGGCCAAAGTACAAAGAGCTTCTGGTATGTATGTCCCGTGTGGCTCAGTTGGTAGAGCATGGCACTTACAGTTCAAGGTTTGATTCCCACGGTACGGGGGGAGTATGAAAATGTATGCATACGAGCGTCTGCTAAATGACAAAATATTAATTAATGTAATTGTATTACATGCAGAGATACTTATATCAGCATTACATGTTTCTGTGTCTCCAATACAGAAACATGCTTTCATTCTGATGTATGAGGAGCGCTCAGTGGATGTTGCCAGTTACGTCTGCAGAATCCTGGATCAGATGCCTACTTCTCCCATCTCCCCCATGTACGTCGACTGACTGTAGAACAAGTAGAAATGGAAGCCTGGAACAACAAAACAATGACCTAAAGAGTTGCTTCATCCCATACTGCAGTGTTAAACTAAGACAGGAAATGTACAAACTAAAACACCACGTGTACTAAGACTGATGATCAGTCATGTCTGTATGATATCAACATTCACACACTTTTCTCTATCCTACACCCACACACTTACATGTAAGTACAACTAGTAACAATGAATATACCATGGTCTTGGTTCTTCTCGATGTGAGACCTCATCTCTAATGTGGATACAGTACAGTGATTTTAAAATCTGGAAATGTATTTATAGTGTTTAATCACTTGTGGAATATATGATTTGGAGATACTGGAATCATGCTCTTTGAATCTTCCCACCTCTTCCATGTATGTGACTTTAAGCATTGTGGTTTGTATCTTAAATGAAACCTTGCTTCTTTTGGTGTAAAGCAATTTAAAACGTAACAGAATTGATGGACAGGATCATATGGCCTCCATCCAATGTTGTGAGGATGCTGCCGTCACTGTGCAATGGACTTTGTGCTGATATATAAATAAAGAGAGAAATAATTGTGCTTTGAGAGACATTTAGTTACTCTGCATCTATTTGAGCTCAGGTTAATCCATTGATGTAAGAAGGCAAGCAACCACACAAACACACTCACTGGCTCTCAGCCATGGCATATGCAACACTCTCTTTTAAAAGCTAAGCTGTATGTATGTATGGTGCTGTTGATCTGTAATTACTCATAATGCCATCTTGTATCCCTGTGTATATAGCCACACATTTATCTGTAATGAAATTGCCTGCTGTTCTGGATGTTGCAACCGTTCTAATGCACCCGACCGGCCCCAAATGATTTCAGCTGATATGCCAGTATTTGTTTCTTAAATGCATGGCACCTGAACTGTGTTCAGACTGACTCCGATAATATTCATAATGTACACAGAATCTAGAGGTTTAGTACACACAGTGTAGTTCACATCTTTTTAGATGACCATATATAATTGAAACTTGACTGCTGGTAAAATACTGGTACAGTAGTAAACTATTAAATTGGCTGGATATCATTGCACACAACGTGCATTCAAATGTTTGCAGTTTTACTGTAGAACATTCAAATTAGAATATCTTGCCGGGCAGAATGTGTAAAATATTTAATGACCTGAGAATATTAAAATGAGCTTATGAAATATAAGGATGATGTATACATTTATCTTTCATCTGACTGTGAAAATATAAGTGTACATTTTGAGCTTGGTGTCACAGAAAAATGTAAGAACTATCCAACAAATAAAACATGTACATGGATTTGCCTTACTGGTGTTCATACAGAGTAACTCTGGCAAGTGGAAATGGAGCATTTGAAACACATGATGTAAGACCTTATTTACTCGTTTTTTCTCTTTTGTAATGAATTATTTAGTCCATTCCTTTTGGTCAGGATAATTGCTGCACAATAAGGGAAAGCAACGGTCTGTAAGTCTGGAAGCACAATATGAAGAAAAATGTAATATAAAAAAGATTGATATTCAAAGAAATAGCAATGACAATATCTCATTTATTAATAACTTATTTCAGGGGTCAAGGGGTACAAGCTAGCAGGATAAATGGTAAAATAAGACAAATAGCCCACAATGGTGTCCCTCTCTTTTCGCAAGCCAGTGTGAAGAGTCTGTAGCCCTATAAATACAATGCCAAATTTATGATATTAATAAACATTTGGATATTGTATTTTAAATTCATAACATATTTATAAATATATGACTATCCAAAATAAAATGTTTATTTTTGAACATCATGAATTTGCCATACAATTTATCGGTCTACCTGGCCTGCTACATATGAGGCTATTGATAAGCTCTGCTATATTACTGAAGGGAACGTTGTCAGATATTAGCTTTTATCAAAAATATTCCAGTTTATTTATTGGTTGTTTTATTGCTATATTGCAAATCAATGCAAAATAACAGTGAGACCTCCCACATTTATTAATACTCAGCTGGTCCCTCCCTGGATTTTGTGTTAAATGCTCTACAACAACGCTTTCTTAGAGTCCAACAAACATTCTGTACCCTTAATCTTGTTCTGAACACCTCCAAAATGAAGGCCATGTGGTTTGGTAAGAAGAATGCCCCTCCTCCCACAGGTGTTATTACTACCTCAGAGTTTAGAGCTTGAGGTAGTCACCTCATACAAGTACTTGGGAGTATGGCTAGACGGTACACTGTCCTTCTCTCAGCACATATCAAAGCTGCAGGCTAAAGTTAAATCTAGACTTCCTCTATCGTAATCGCTCCTCTTTCACCCCAGCTGACAAACTAACCCTGATTCAGATGACCATCCTACACATGCTAGATTACGGAGACATCATTTATAGATCGGCAGGTAAGGGTGCTCTCGAGCGGCTAGATGTTCTTTACCATTCGGCCATCTGATTTCAATCAATCAAATTTATTTATAAAGCCGTTCTTACATCAGCTGATGTCACAAAGTGCTGTACAGAAACCCAGCCTAAAACCCCAAACAGCAAGCAATGCAGGTGTAGAAGCACGGTGGCTAGGAAAAACTTCCTAGAAAGGCCGGAACCTAGGAAGAAACCTAGAGAGGAGCCAGGCTATGAGGGGTGGCCAGTCCAATGCAGGTGTAGAAGCATGGTGGCTAGGAAAACCTCCCCAGAAAGGCCGGAACCTAGGAAGAAACCTAGAGAGGAACCAGACTATGAGGGGTGGCCAGTAGTCCTGAAGCATGGTCCTAGAGAGAAAGAGAGCATACTTAAATTCACACAGGACACCGGATATGAGAGAAATACTCCAGATATAACAGACGAACCCTAGCCCCAGACACAAACTATTGCAGCATAAATACTGGAGGCTGCCACCAATGCTCCTTATAGGACACATCACACTGCACTATATACTCCTCTGTAAACTGGTCATCTCTGTATACCCATCGCAAGACCCACTGGTTGATGCTTTTTTTTTTATAAAACTCTCTTTGGCCTCACTCCCCCCTATCTGAGATATGTACTGCAGCACTCATCCTCCATATACGACACTCGTTCTGCCAGTCACATTCTGTTAAAGGTCCCCAAAGCACACACAGTCATGGGTCGCTAGTCTTTTCAGTTCGCTGCAGCTAGCGACTGGAACGAGCTGCAACAAACACTCAAACTGGACAGTTGTATCTCCATCTCTTAATTCAAAGACTCAATCATGGACACTCTTACTGACAGTTGTGGCTGCTTTGCGTGATGTATTGTTGTCTCTACCTTCTTGCCCTTTGTGCTGTTGTGTGTGCCCAATAATGGTTGTTCCATGCTTTGTGCTGCTATCATGCTGCATTGTCATGCGTTGCTGCCTTGCTATGTTGTTGTTTTAGGTCTCTCTTTATGAAGTTGTGATGTGTTTTTTTGTCCTATATTTATATTCTATTTTTTAAATGTTTAATCCCAGCTCCCGTCCCCGCAGGATACCTTTTGGTAGGCCGTCATTGTAAATACGGATTTGTTCTTAACTGACATGTTCTGCTAAAGGTTAAATAAATACAAAATAAACACACCAATGATCGAGAGTGTGATAAAGACGTCATCAATCTACGCCGGAAGAAACACAGTTGAGCGTCAAATCACGTGTCTCAACCGCTGAAGTCCTGACTGAATGTTTATATTTCAATGATATGTGTGCTAATAGGATAAATTGTATTTTCATAAAGATTATGCAATGATTATTGATAAGTTTGCTGTCTTGTACGACGAGCAGAACTGACTTCCATTAAACCGAATGTTTAGTATGACTAAAGTGTCTCTACCCTGTAAATCTATTGCATGGCTATTTGTGAGACACACATCTACGGGTCGCCTACAAAGCTTCGCATGCAGTGAACATCGTTTTCCCCAGACTATTTTCCAGTTTCTGCGGACAATGTCTACGAACACAACAGACAACCAACATCGGGGATCAAAGAAACCCAGAGCACCCAAAGAAACATTGCGACATGTGAAGTCTAGAGAACAGAGGAAACGTGGAGTGGATGTGCATGGACCAGCCACTGTCTACGCGCAGGTCGTCGGGGCAGGGAGCCGAGATAATGGCGCATCACTTTATGTCTTCTCTGAGTTCAATAGGTAACTTAACCAGTGAACATGAGTGTCTGACAATTTGTTGTAACATTGCCAAATATATTTGTACAGTGGGTATCATCAGAAAGACACTTGGCTGCAGCATATTTGTTTACCCTTTTTCCTCTCTGGAAGGTACCTGTTCAACTGTGGTGAGGGAACACAGAGGCTGATGCAAGAGCACAAGTAAGTTGAATTGCCTCCTGTCAATGTTCAACTAAAATCTATAATTCAGTCTCAGCTCAATAAATCTCAATGTTCCTCTTGTCAGGTTAAAAGCTGCTCGCTTGGACAATATTTTCCTCACTAGAATGAGCTGGGAGAATGTTGGTGGTCTATCAGGTAAGTTGCTTGTTATTCTAGCCACTTGACATCAAGTCAGTTATCTGTCAACCTGGAAACAACTGTGCATAGATAATAGACAGGTCAAAGGTAATTGCATTATTAGCTTATGTCTATGTGTACTGTCATGTGAAAAAGTAAGTACACCCCATGGAAAGTGGTCTTTTTGTTGTTTTTACATATTTGGGCACATTTATTTGAGCTAAATTCCAACCACATTAATTGATAAAGGTAAACCAATTTAACAATGCACAAAAAAAATGTTTGGCTGCAATGCCAAATGCCCTGTTTGGCTAAAATGAAACACTGCCTTTGAACAGAAGAACCTCATACCAACCGTAAAGCATGGAGGTGGTGGCATTATAGTTTGGGGCTGCTTTGCTGCCTCAGGGCCTGGCCAGTTTGCCATTATTGAGTCAACCATGAATTCAATATTGTACCAGAGAATTATTGAGGAGAATGTGAGGCCATCTGTCAAAAAGCTGAAACTTAACCAAACATGGATCTTGCAACAGGACAATGATTCAAAACTACAACAGAATGGCTAAAAAAATAAGAAATTGAGGGTATGGAATGGCCGAGTCAAAGCCCAGATCTCAATTGTGTCAAAAAACAGTGGGGGGACTTGAAGGGGGCTGTACATGCATAAAAAGCCCTCAAACATGACACAATTGAAGCAGTACTGTAAAGAAGAGTATTTTAAAATTCCTCCCAGTGGATGTAAGAGACATAGACAGTTGCAAGAAATGGCTACAGGAAGTTATTTCAGCCAACGGGGGCAAAACCAGCTATTAAAGCTAGGAGTGTACTTATGTTTCCTACACTATGGAATTGCATTTCTGTAGATTTTTGATGAATAAATGATTGCAAAGTATGATCCTTCGGTGTCATTTGTTAAATTAGGTTACCTTTATCTGTCAATAGTGTTGAAGTGAAGATTACATAGCCATCTGTCCAAATATGTACAAAAAAAGACCACTTTCCAGGGGGTGTACTTGCTTTTTCAGATGACTAGATAGACAGGTCAAAGCTTATTGCATGCTTAGCCTATGTCTCCGCATATGTCCTTAGGAGTGATAAACTGTGTACTCTCTGGTTTAGGGATGATATTGACACTGAAAGACACTGGTGTCCCTGAGGTTGTTCTCTCTGGACCACCACAACTGGTGAGTGGACATTGTAGCAGTATAAAAGATTGTCTGTAATGAGTCAACTGTTTTTGTGGTACCCTGAGTCTAATATGTCATTGCCTCCTCTTGATCTAGGAGAAATATGTGAATGCCATCAGAGTATTTTCTGGACCACTGGAAGAAATCAAGCTAGCTGTTCGACCATACACTGAGAAACAATACACAGATGACACAATGACAGTTAGTCAAATACCAATATTTGGTGAGTACTAGAAATCCCTGTTGTAATTTGTTTTTAGCATTGAGTAATTTACTGTTACTCATACTCTTTATCTTAAAGCATGTTAAGTTTAGGACGGGTAAAATGGTGAATACTTGTGTTCTCATGCTGAAGTTGGTAGTTGACACTCTCTTAACCCCAATTATACCAGCCCAGCTCAAAGAGGACGGGCCAAAGTGCTCCTCTAACTCAGGGAGGAGCAGCCCCTCCAGTAGTCCCCAGAGGAGGGAGCTGTGGAGGTCGGAAGACTTTGAGGACACCAGCACAGACAGCAGGAAGGAGAGAGCAACCAGCCCAGGTAAGACTAGGAGCATGTGGGCTCGGAAGCCCAGGCTGCGCATACTCTGACTGTTAGAAAGCCTGGGGACGATCTCAGGAAGATGATAAGAAAGAGGTGAAGTACGTTGGAGTCTAGATGGAAACTTGTGATGCTTATCAAACCAATCAAGTATTTTGCGAGGATGGAGCTCCAAACAGGTTGTTTTTCTGAAAATGTTTCTGACTTGCTAGGTAGCATAAGATACAAAACAGGTTGCTAAAACGTTGTACAAACAGTAGGAGAAGATATTGACGAACAAAGGAAGGAAGGAAAAACAAAAAATAAACACAAGGAAATGCCTCTCCTAAAGGAAAATATAATTTATACTCAGAGCCAATCAAATGCAAGTGTTAACCCAGGAAGCGCTCCCATTCAAACGCAAAATTCAATACTAATATTATCCAGACTTCTAATAGTCAAGTCAACGGGAAGAGATTGGGAAGGATGACCCACGAGACTAAAGGAGCATGCAGCGCTATCAGGGGCATCAGTGCCCTAGTTCAAGTATGTTGAGCTCCAAAGGGCACCATTTCTCACATTGCATTTTCATCTCAGGTGGAAAAGCAAGAGCAACAAGGGATCCGTCTTTAGTTGTGGCATTCGTTTGTAAGGTAAGAAACACAATCTCATTGTCTCAGTGACATACTGAATTATTGCATTTTGATGAAATTTATGTCAAGTTTTGTCCTTGACTTGCAGCTTCATCCTAAGAAGGGGAACTTCTTGGTTGCTCAAGCAAAAAACCTTGGGTTACCAGTGTAAGTTGATTTTTCAATACAAATTCAGTTTTGCCTGCTCAACAAACTTGAGCCGATAATGACTTTTTTGATGCACTTTCTCCACAGAGGCACTGCAGCTATTGGTCCTCTCATTGCAGCTCTGAAGGATGGGAAAAGTGTTACCTACGAAGGAAGAGAGGTACTTCAATTATATTTGGTTGATTGTTAGGGCTCTGGCATTTTGGATTAGCTATTGTAAATGTTAGATACATTGTCATGTTTTCTGATGATGTCCTGATGGTTGTCCTACAGATCCATCCTGAGGAGGTGTGCACTCCCACTGATCCAGGACCAGCCTTCATAGTTGTGGAGTGTCCCTCTGAGGAGTTTGTTCAACCAATCTGCATCCATCAGCAGCTGAGCAGGTAATGGCCTGAGCGAAGTTGGCCAAATGTGTCAACGGCTGCTTCTGCATCCTGCGTCATTACTCCTTCTTTAGGAGAGTGTAGTTAAGTTCTGAGTTATTTGTCTCATCTGCAGATACCAACGTGGAGGAACCGAGGACCCTGCTGCCTTAGTAGTCCACATGAGCCCTGAGTCTGTGCTGAAAACAGATGAATACAAGCAATGGATGGAAAGGTACAAAATCAGCCATATGTAATACTCAGTTTCAGACTGTTTACATATTCCATATTCTGCAATTCACTTGTCTCTCTGTTTTCTGTTGGTCTTTCTACATGTTTAATGTTTTTGTGTGTTTTTGTATTTTAGGTTTCCATCTACCACGGAGCACCTGATCCTGAATGAGCAAGTTTGCACTGTTCACAACGTCAGGAGCCACAAGATTCAAACTCAGCTCAATCTGATTCATCCAGAGATATTTCCAGAGCTCCAGCACTATAAAACAAAGGTAAGTTGTGAAGTGCTAGAACTTTAATTATTCACCATTGTAACCTGCTGTTACACAGAGATAAGCGTGTTCATTGGAAACCTTTTGTAGCTTGCGTTGTATTGTGCTAATCTGTTTCTACTCTTGTTTTCGTAAAAACTTCTGTTGTTGGTCTTCTCAAGGAGACCCAGGCTGCCCTGCATGTCCCCAATGTCAGAGCCGAGTGTCTTCTGAAGTTCCAGCTCAGACCCAAGATTGAATGGCAAAGGTGAGTATGTCCTTCAGGCCACAATTTGCCAGACATTAGTCTCCACTTACGAAGGGCTGCTTTGTCAAAGAAAACCATTTCAGATGAAACACTACTTTCAAGTGTGACTTACTATTTCTTCTATGATCTTATAGATGCCAAACACTGTCAAAGTCAAATGAGAGCGTTGCTGCCCCTCTCAGCACTATGTGATGAGTGGTGTGTGTGCTCTACTGTTTCTTATTCATTAGAGATGCCATCCCCTCTTGTGACACTGAAGAGTTTGTTAAAGAGGCTGCGGAGGCCCCTAACTTCCTCCAAGAAGTGGAGGAGTGCCGTCGGTTCCGTGCGACTGATGCCGCAGTGCTGTCTGGTGAGCCCTGCTCTGATACAGGTCAGGCTACAAGCCCAAGGGGAGATGTTACATTGCTCAGTCCAACAAAGCTCCATCAATTTCTCTTTACTCCTTGAGTGGAGTTGCAAACATTTCACTCTGGGCATTTAAGAAAGTAACAGAGTTTAATTTCCTGTAGTCCTTTTGTCTGATAGAATATCATAGTTTTACGTCTGAAATTTCAGTGGCATAGAAACATGTGTTGTATCGTATGACAATGTGTTTCTTGCAGGGCGGGCAGAAAAATACCCAGAGGTGGTCTTTTTAGGAACTGGATCGGCTCTTCCTATGAAGATCAGGAATGTTAGTGGCAACTTGGTCAACATCAGGTAATGGCCCTCAGTTAGACTCATATTACTATATAAAATCCTTAAAGATATGTCTGTGTGAGGTAGCCAGTATAAATGTCTGTCTGTCTCTCTGTGTTTATGCTATATCCCATGTCCTTCAGTGCCACTCAGTCAATGCTGCTGGACTGTGGAGAGGGCACCTTTGGCCAGCTGTGCCGACACTATGGGGACACTGTGGACGAGACACTGGCAAAGATTTCAACCGTGTTCATCTCTCACATGCACGCGGACCATCACACAGTAAGGATTATTTTTCCTATAAATATTTGTTTATTACAGAGTTATAGCATATATTCTGGCATAAAGTAATTTCAAATCACTTTTAAGGAATATGACTTTATTTTGCAGGGATTGTTGAGTTTGCTGTTTCAAAGAGAGAGAGCCTTGGTCAGTAAAGAGTTTCCCTTTATCAGATTTGAAGATGAGTCCTGTTTAATTCATGCAAAATGGAACACTTTAATGAATGTATGTCCTTATCTCTTTACCGTTCAGGCAACTCTTGGGAAAGCCTTCAGCCCCATCTATCTGATAGGCCCTGTCCAGATGATGACCTGGCTCAACCAGTACCATGACCACTGTGAGGAGATCCTCAGCCATGTCAAGTATGTCAGGAAAGACACGTCTTACTCTGTTCAATTGATGCTTTCAAACCTGATGATATGATGTCCATGGTCTCTAATATTGATGTATTCTGACTATGTTTCAGCATGGTCCCTAGCAAAGTCCTGTGTGAGGGGGCTGAGGTGTCCAAGTTCAAAACCAAGGCATTCATCCAAGCACTGCTGAAGAAATCTGATTTAGCAAAGGTATGTGGAGACTTGAACAGGCTTCTTCGTGCTTCAATACGACTCATTACACTCTTGTTAGGTTCAACGACTGTTTATTGAGGCTATCGTAAAAGCTTAAATACATATATTTTGTTTCTCTCATAGTTCCAGACTTGTCCGGTGCGTCACTGTAAGAATGCCTTTGCCTGCAGCATCACTCACCAGTCTGGCTGGCAGCTAGTCTTCTCTGGGGACACAATGCCCTGCGATGCCCTCGCACATATGGGTCAGTACCAACAGTTCTCGACCCCAATTGTAATGTTTGTACAGCTCCCAGAATTTGTGTGATGTGAAAAGATTTACACACTCTATGAACCACACTTGTGACGTCCGGATCAAATGGTAAATACTCACCATTGCCATTTGATTTGCCGTTGCGTGCATTCCACAGAGCCATACTCGAATTTTGGACCCAGAGTGTATCCTCTACACAGTTGCTGGTGGTATGATATACATATAGATTACTGTTAATGGACTAGACATCTACAGTAGCCAGTCTGATCTGAACCTGTCATCCAAGCTCTATGCTGTCTGGCATCATTTACCAGATATTGCTTAATGCTATCGATCGGTTCCAAAGTTCGCTATGAATCACAAGGTCTCCCACATTTTTAAATTGTTTGACTGGGTGTGATCCAGCGGAAGACTCCCAGAGAGTTATAGAGGCCTGGGTGTGCCAGACAAGCAGGGCTGGCTGATGGTTTATTACACAGAGCTGTGTGATTGATTTCCTCTGGGAGAGGAAGAGAGGCTGGAAGTGCTGCGCCATGCAGCAGTCGTGTGATTCATGTTTGTCATTGTGTTTTCAAAGGAAAGAATGCAACTTTACTTATTCATGAAGCCACATTGGAAGATGGATTGGAGGACGAGGCTGTGGAGAAGAGACATAGGTTAGTACATGGATCTTCTCTTCAGAGGTGTCCTTCGTTATTCTATTAGAAAACTATCTTTCTTGGGCTTGATTCAATCAATATCGCGGAAGATCTGCGTAAAAACGTTTCTGATTGAGTCGACATATGCAGTGTTTACCGTGAATGCAGTCTCCGCAGACGCGGAGACATTGCCTTTAAATTTCAATCGAGCCATAATGCATATCTTCCGTGATACTTCTGTGATACTGATTGAATCCAGCCCTAAGTGTGAAAATATGACATGCATTGAAGGAGGTAAACAGAAATAGACTAGTGCCATTTTTCAGCTGACAAAGAAACTCAATGAGCTTTTGAGAAGCCAGTCATTTTTAGAGGGCATTGTAACTGGCTGCATTCTTCTCTGAGATTGCCATTGATTTTTGGAGCTCTGTATTGGAGGTAATGAAGGCACTTCTGCCTTCTAGCTGGAATTTCAGTGACTTTGGTTAAAGAGCTCCATCTCGTATTGAAAACAACTTGAAAGTCATTGAGTTGAACTGAACAAACTCTGTATAGCTTACCATGGGGTTAAGTCTGGTAATTACTCTTATAATAGTAGCAGAGTAGCATCATACTTCTCTGCTTGCCTCCCAAAATGACAGTACCACCTCCCAGGCCATCGGTATTGGCATGAAGATGAATGCTGAGTTCATCATGCTGAACCACTTCAGCCAGCGCTATGCCAAGATCCCCCTCTTCAGTGAGGACTTCAACGACAGAGTGGGAATATCTTTTGACCACATGAGGGTAAGTGAGTGGTGAATGGTGTACTTTAGTCCACTTGTTATGCATAGCAACATTGAAATGTTTATGCAGGTTCTGCACATCTGAAATGTACTTTTCCACTGGATATGTGTAGCCTCAGAATGAATTAGGACCATGATTCATTACGGTATGATCAGACGATGCCCCTAGTCCAGGTAGAATACTCTCGGACAACTTCAGTTTAAATCTAGAGGTAGCATTTTAAGGTAACATTCGGAATGTGTTAGACTCCTATCAGAGATACATCTCCAGCTGCCTCAGAGGACGCTGGGTATGTTGAAAGACCTCCTCTGAGTGATCTCTATTCCCTGTCTCTCCTCAGATTCGGTTTGGAGATTTTAGAATCCTCCCCAGACTCATCCCCCCCCTCAAAGCCCTGTTTGCCGAGGAGATCGGAGAGATGGAGGAGAGGAGAGGGAGGAGGGAGCTTAAACAGATGAAAGGAGTCATTGCTGAAAGCAACGAAGAGCAGAGGATACCCAATGAAGGCGAGACGGTCAAAGGTGCCAAGCGAGAGCCAGAGGAACCAACACAGGACGCGGGAAGTAAGAGACTCAAAACAAACTAAGACCCTGACCATAGCTTTGGGTTACACCAGAGATTAGTGGAAATCAAATGACTGTTATTTTACTGAGTTTGCTTTATTTTAATTATTTTTTATGAGAAACTTGCATGAGGGATGCTCTGTAAAATAAGAGATTTTCATTTGGCTGGACTGGCTGCCTTCATCGCTTGTGAATAAAGCATTTCTGTTTTTCCTGTCATTACCATTGTTGTGTATATAAAACATGTAATTAACATAGACATTGATTTTGCATTTAAAAAGTAAAGTAATGTCAATCATGCTTCATGGTATTGGCCTGTTGTTTTCTCGCAACATATTGTGAACAACTCATACAACGTTTATGTCCTATTAAACCACACCCTTAAAAGTTGCATCCAAACAAAGGAATTTAGTGAAGTTGTCACACATGGATAAGTAGTATTACATAAGTCATACAGCACCATGGTCACTCGTTGCTTAACAGTTATTGGCAAAGGTTGAGGTTGCATTTCATCATAGATGATGGACTAGGAGTGCTGTGTGATGGTATGAATATGATATAAAGCTTCACGAACCAGATGAACTTTTTTTCCTTTTTGTAAATAATTTATATGAAATACAATATGTGCTATTGTTCTAGCCTGAAACATGAAAAATTAAACAGTGATATCCATCAAAAACAGTCCTGATCTTTCAGTGAGACAAGACCCCCTAAAGCACTGTGCCAGCAGCATGCTCTCTCTGTGTGACAACTATGTATTGATGTAATATTTATTGCAGTAATCAGAATAAAGTTAGGGCCGCTTAGATACCAATTAATGGGGCAACTGCAACTTTACTGACAGGTGGAGTTTGCAGCTGACAGTTCAATCTAAATGGATCCCTATCAGAGGAGGCTGGTGGAAGGAGCTATAGGAGGACGGGGTCATTGTAATGGCTGGAATGGAATGGTGTCAAACACATCAAATATATGGAAACATCCTGTTTGGAAACCACATGAAAACACGTTTGACTCCATTCCAAAAATTGCATTCCAGCCATTACAATGAGCCTGTCCTCTTACAGCTCCTCCCACCTGTTGCTTCTGATCCCTGTACAGTATGTACAAAGAATGATGGATAACTGAGTGCCTCTTTGTCTATACCAGAGAGCACAGTAGCCTATACTCTAGTGTGATGCAGTACTGTCCCTCCACATGGTGCCTGTATCACAGCTCTTTGTCTATACCAGAGAGCACAGTAGCCTATACTCTAGTGTGATGCAGTACTGTCCCTCCACATGGTGGCTGTATCACAGCTCTTTGTCTATACCAGAGAGCACAGTAGCCTATACTCTAGTGTGATGCAGTACTGTCCCTCCACATGGTGCCTGTATCACAGCTCTTTGTCTATACCAGAGAGCACAGTAGCCTATACTCTAGTGTGATGCAGTACTGTCCCTCCACATGGTGCCTGTATCACAGCTCTTTGTCTATACCAGAGAGCACAGTAGCCTATACTCTAGTGTGATGCAGTACTGTCCCTCCACATGGTGGCTGTATCACAGCTCTTTGTCTATACCAGAGAGCACAGTAGCCTATACTCTAGTGTGATGCAGTACTGTCCCTCCACATGGTGCCTGTATCACAGCTCTTTGTCTATACCAGAGAGCACAGTAGCCTATACTCTAGTGTGATGCAGTACTGTCCCTCCACATGGTGGCTGTATCACAGCTCTTTGTCTATACCAGAGAGCACAGTAGCCTATACTCTACTGTGATGCAGTACTGTCCCTCCACATGGTGCCTGTATCCCAGCTCTTTGTCTATACCAGAGAGCACAGTAGCCTATACTCTAGTGTGATGCAGTACTGTCCCTCCACATGGTGCCTGTATCACAGCTCTTTGTCTATACCAGAGAGCACAGTAGCCTATACTCTAGTGTGATGCAGTACTGTCCCTCCACATGGTGGCTGTATCGAGCTGTCATTGTTTTATTATTTTATAGATGGGCCAACAATGACCTACTGGAAGCTGTCTGAGAGGGGAAGGGCCACAGCCTCACCACCTTCCATTTCAAAGACCGTTTACTGGTCAGTCTCTCAAATGACATGAAGTGTTGACTGTAATTCACTGCAGATGAGATCATTTGCCTACACTAAATGCACCAACTAAATCAAATCAAATTTTATTAGTCACATGCGCCGAATACAACAGGTGTAGTAAACCTTACAGTGAAATGCTTACTTACGAGCCCCTAACCAACAGTGCAGTTTCAAAAAATATGCATAAGAATAAGAGATAAAAGTAACAAGTAATTAAAGAGCAGCAGTAACAATATATACAGGGGGGGTGGCGGTACAGAGTCAATGTGCGGGGGCACCTGTTAGTTGAGGTAACATGTACATGTAGTTAGAGTTATTAAAGTGACTATGCATAGATGACAACAGAGAGTAGCAGTCGCGTAATGAGGGGAGGAGAGGGGCAATGTGAGTAGTCTGGGTAGCCATTTGACAAGATGTTCAGGAGTCTTATGGCTTGGGGGTAGAAGCTGTTAAGAAGTCTTTTGGGCCTAGAGTTGGCGCTCCGGTACCACTTGCTGTGTGGTAGCAGAGAAAACAGTCTATGACTAGGGTGGCTTTCCTCTGACACCGCCTGCTATAGAGATCCTGGATGGCAGGGAGCTTGGCCCCAGGGATGTACTGGGCCGTTCGCACTACCCTCTGTAGTGCCTTGCGGTCGAGCAGTTGCCATACCAAGCAGTGATACAACCAGTCAGGATGCTCTCAATGGTGCAGCCGTAGAACCTTTTGAGGACTCATGCCAAATGTTTTCAGTCTCCTGAGGGGGAATAGGTTTTGTCGTGCCCGCTTCACGACTGCCATGGTGTGCTTGGACCATGATAGTTTGTTGGTGATGTGGACGCCAAGGAACTCCCAAACCTGCTCCGCTGCAGCCCCGTCGATGAGAATGGGGGCGTGCTCAGTCCCCTTTTTCCTGTAGTCCACAATCATCCTCTTTGTCTTGATCACGTTGAGGAAGAGGTTGTTGTCCTGGCACCACACGGCCAGGTCTCTGACCTCCTCCCAATAGGCTGTCTCGTTGTTGTAAGTGATCAGGCCTACCACTGTTGTGTCATCAGCAAATTTAATGGTGGTGTTGGAGTCGTGCCTGGCCGTGCAGTCATGAGGGAGTGAGGAATGTATATGCTCTCTTGGAGCAGCAGGTAGCCTAGTGGTTAGAGCATTGGGCAAGTAACTGAAAGGTTGCTGGATCGAATCCCGTGCTGACAAGGTAAAAATATGTCGTTCTGCCCCTGAACAAGGCAGTCCCATAAGGCTTACCTTGTCAGCTCAGCCACTGTTCCCCAGTAGGCTGTCTTTGTAAATAAGAATTTGTTCTTAACTGACTAGGTTAAAATAAAAGTCCTGTTTTCTGTTAGACTTGCCAGTCTGATAACTATTGTAAACAGTAGTGTAATGCCAGAGTTTTCTGTCCCAGCTCTTTTGTGTGAATATGTTCACAGAGTTTACTGAGGTTGAATTTGCATTGGTTTACTAAAACCCCTACAGAGAACAGCTGAGGCCAGTCATGATCCCCTGTCCAATGCTGGCCACTTTGTCTGCATGTCCCTTGGGTAACATTTGCATTTCAATTGGGTATTGATCTTTCCACATTGATCGTTCTCCACCTAGAGGACTAGATCCAGCACTAGGTGATTATCTCAGACTTGTTGTTGTGTTGCCATTTGAAGGGCCAGTGATAATTCATGATGTTGGAACTGCCCAAAGTCTGTTATCCTACTTTCCTACTATTGGTATCATTTTTTGTTGTAACTAGGCAAGTCAGTGACGGTCTAGGAATGATAGTCTAGGAACAGTGGGTTAACTGTCTTGTTCAGGAGCAGAACAACAGATTTTTACCTTGTCAGCTCGGGATTTGATCTAGCAACTTTTCAGTTACTGGCCCAACGCTCAAACTACTAGGCTGCCTGCCACCCCATGATGCATTATGTGGCATTACTCAGAGTAGTGTCTCCCTATATGATTGTTTTGAAACTAAACTAGAAAACTGAGGTATCAAATATACTCTGGGAGTAAGAATTTAGTCAATATCTCTGTGTTATAATTGTGAGCTCATTTGTATTGTATTTCTGAGTCTGTCTGGAGAGGTATAATACTATGAGCCTAAGACTCTACACAATGACATCTTTACTCTCGTTCCCAAAATACGAGTGGATATGAGATTTCCTAACCTGTGCTTCAATGAAGTAGCAAAATTGTCTTGCGGCAAATCTCACACTTCACAATACCAATATGACTTGCAAGTCATTGCAGCTTAATGTCTGCTCCAATCCTGCAGTGGCATCGTGAGAGAGACTGATGTAGAGTCATTATTTCCATTTACCACTTGAGGGAGCGGTAACCATGAAAATCTACTCAACACAAGGTAATGGCACATATAGGCTCAGGGAATTCACCCATGAGAGGGGCCAATCATCAATGGCACATAATTACAAAACACTCCTAAAATTATGAATAGCAGACAGTGGTGAGCCACAATAGTCCATCATTAGGGTTCCAGAAAGCTGGTATTTACATTTGAGCAGACACTTCTATCAAGACAGTCTTACAGGAGCAATTAGGGTAAAGCACCTTGCTCAAGGGCACATTTCTCACCTAGTTGGCTCTGGGATTCAAACCAGCAACCTTTCAGTTACTGGCCCAACACTCTTAACCGCTTGGCTACCAGCCACCCTATCTCTGTAATGCAAGTCTTTACTGAATAAGAAGTGTGTATACATTTTGTCTCATGTCTTCAAGGAGGCTATTTCAGCCCGTCGGTCTTATCCCCCTATGACACAGCTCCAGTATAGTGTGTCTGTGTGTGTTACCCAAGTGAGACATGACAAGTTCTACCTGGAGAGAGAACTGAAACGGGAGCTTTGGAGTTCTGAGGCTTACTGTAGCCTCCATCTCACAGGAAACAGAGGATACTTAGCCCTGTGCAATATGTCATGTCAGAGGCACACAATTGTTGGAATACTGCAGACCTTTTCCAACACAACCTGCAATCAGATGGATTTCCATCAGAATATTAGCTGGGCCTTGAATGATTAATAAGCAGGTTCTAGATGAAAATCTGGGGGACTTCTGTGTCTGTTAATTGTACTCCCAATACGTTTCTATCAGGTTTTCCTTTAGCATTTCCTGAAACAGCAACAAAAAAGGCATTGCTGAATGTGTAAGGGTGTGGCATACATATCAAGAAGACTCCTTCCTTTTGTAGATAAGACAAGTGCTTTAACTCTCAGTTGAATGTAACGTGAGTGTTTTTCTGGGCTTAGTGGGCTCAACGGACAGGTGATTATCGTATTTTCTGGAGTGTGAAGCAGTCTGTTGAAGAGTCAATGCTTCCAGGCCCAGTCCATTAGGGCCCATTCTAGTGACAATGGCCCAATCTATCTGGGGGCACCTAAATCACAAGCAGTGGGGCAGAGTAGGCTAAATCTCCCTCTCACAGCTTTTGTTGTGTCTAGAATTTGTCAGACAGAAAGTGACCGTGAAGAAGTACTGGATCTGCAGTCAACATTTGCATTCATTGCACATATATTTAAAACACAGATAGTATGAAGCTTCCGTTTTAATTGTATCATTCATTTGCTAGTCTGGTTGTTTCTGTCTGTGCATTTAGTTTTTTTAGCAGGACAAAGCCCCCTAGTGGGCCAATTTGGCTTTGGTATTGACCCTAACCATACAAGTAGTTTTAGCTTTCTCTGAGAAGCATTTGCATGTTATTTCTTTGGCAGGTGTGCGGTGTTTGTCTTTCTTTTTCATAGCGGTTATTTGTGGATATGGTTTAGGCCCTCAAGGGATTATTTCTAAATGAAGTCTAATAAAGGAAAGAAGCTTCTCCATCACCTCTGCATTCAACTATCTTGTCTGGAGACTTTATCTACCCCACATAGCCATAGATAAAAGAGAATGTCATTAAAATATAACATCGTCAAACAGGGAGCCACTTCATTGTTAATGTTTGTCATTTATTTTTGTCTGGGAGGGGAGACGGCAGACGTAAACAGAACGGGGCAGGAGGGCAGCCTCCAATCAGATACACCTCTGCAGACTTGAATGTCGCCTCAGTCCAAAGTCAATTATGCAGCCTGCTCTGCTCTCTTCACATTTTCTGCCTGGCTGCTGATTCAAAGAGGGGCCCTATTCTCTGCCAGAAGGAATCAAAGTGTGAGAATCTGAGGGGACTTCTGTGAAATTCGATGACTGAAGAGGGACCGGGACTTTAAGCTGCTCCAACTGGAGGTTACGGTTCTGGCCAACTCATCACGGCTCACCTGGACAGGTCAGTAATTGTGGGCAGACAGCCATCCCTGGCGACTCGCCTGAGACCCCCACGTGACTGTCACTCAGCTGTCACCTCATACCGAGCTCTTCATCTCCACCCCTCATCCTCTGTCATCCATCTATTACCCTCCGTCCTACTCCGTCGATCCTAACGCCTGAGGAAGATCCAACCTGGACCTATCTAGAACCCTCCCCTGCAAGGAAGAAAGAGAGAGGGGGAAGCTGTGAAATGGAGATCAGAGTTCCAAGCCAGATCTTTGATAACTTTGCAACACGGTGAAAATAGATTTTTAGACTTTTTAATGCTACACAACGAAAAGACAAGAGAAATAAGGTGTGTATAAGGGGTCTCTGCATGACAGAGGGCATTAGTATTCCACGTGGCAGGGCCAGGGTCAGCCTGTCTTCCCCACGACGAAGCTGCATTAACAGACTGTCTGTAGGAGAAACCTCAGGAGACATGAACAACACTGGTGTTACCTGGCCCTGCATGTGAATGAAGTTGGATTCTCCCCACGCAGCCACGAACGACAGGGTGCTCTTACATTCACCAGCAGTAACCCAACAAAAAGTACCTGCCGCATAAATGCAAAACACAGGAGATTAGAGGGGCAGGAAGGGATTGGGGATGTGCTGGCTTGACAAAGTTTCAGATTTAGAGAGCACATTTGCATGAAATGACAGACTGCCATAGAAGGTTTAGGTGGATGGACTGTAGCATTGATTTCTTATTCAAACCCAAGACTGATGGGAATATATGATGAAAGAATGGCCAGCAGCCAACAGTGAGAGCAGAAAAGTGAATAATTTCATGGTACTTAGTACACGTTGTACGACCCCTTTTTGCCCATGGTCCATTACAGTAGGTAGTGATGGAGGATGTATTTCTATCAATGTACACTTACGTAGTATTCTAAACAAGTCAATAAAATCATGCCCTTAATTTACTTATTAAATCCTTTGCCAAAATACCACTTTATTTGAGCTGTGATTTAGAAGACCAGAGAGATCAGATGAGGCCCCTGGCTGAATTCTCTCTCCCTCTCTCCTACTTCCCTGTTTCTCTCTCCCTTTCTCCTCCTTCCCTCTTTCTCTCTCCCTCTCTCCTCCTTCCCTCTCCCTCTCTCCTCCTTCCCTCTCCCTCTCTCCTCCTTCCCTCTTTCTCTCTCCCTCTCTCCTCCTTCCCTCTCCCTCTCTCCTCCTTCCCTCTTTCTCTCTCCCTCTCTCCTCCTTCCCTCTCCCTCTCTCCTCCTTCCCTCTTTCTCTCTCCCTCTCTCCTCCTTCCCTCTCCCTCTCTCCTCCTTCCCTCTTTCTCTCTCCCTCTCTCCTCCTTCCCTCTCCCTCTCTCCTCCTTCCCTCTTTCTCTCTCCCTCTCTCCTCCTTCCCTCTTTCTCTCTCCCTCTCTCCTCCTTCCCTCTCCCTCTCTCCTCCTTCCCTCTTTCTCTCTCCCTCTCTCCTCCTTCCCTCTTTCTCTCTCCCTCTCTCCTCCTTCCCTCTTTCTCTCTCCCTCTCCTCCTTCCCTCTCCCTCTCTCCTCCTTCCCTCTTTCTCTCTCCCTCTCTCCTCCTTCCCTCTCCCTCTCTCCTCCTTCCCTCTTTCTCTCTCCCTCTCTCCTCCTTCCCTCTTTCTCTCTCCCTCTCTCCTCCTTCCCTCTTTCTCTCTCCCTCTCTCCTCCTTCCCTCTCCCTCTCTCCTACTTCCCTCTTTCTCTCTCCCTCTCTCCTCCTTCCCTCTCCCTCTCTCCTCCTTCCCTCTTTCTCTCTCCCCCTTCCACTTCTCTCTCTGTCAACATTGTTTCAAAATTCAAAGCAGAAGACGCCTAATTTGAATGATCTTGCAAGGGGGCCTAATACTTTTTTGCAAATCCTTTGCTTTTAACGAAAAACGCTGTGCATTGAGTGGAAAGCTTTTAATACTGCTCTGACGTTGACTTGCTTTCTCAGTATTTGAGTGATCCCTAAAGCAGCAGCATATCACTCTGTCCCTAATGACATTGCCATGGACTTCAGTTTATGCATGGTGAATAACCACTCTATAATATCCTATTTTCAAAATGTCCTGCTAAAGTTTCAATGTGCCCTTCAAAAGTAAACTTTCTCTCTGTTCAGTAATAATAGCAGTCAGTCCAGTTTTACATCAATATTTGAGTGTCTTTTTGGAAGATGGTATAGTTTGTTGTTGACACTGTAGTGTAGGTAGGGCTCTCTTGCTGTTGATAATCCTGATAATACTTTCACACCGCGACTCTGATTGTGATGCATTTCTCATGCCTACCTTATGGTAAGAGAGGTGTAGTGGGGTAATATCTGATATGTGTATATTATATACACTCCTCACATGCGACCCGTAATAAGACTATGCACTTAGCCTATTAAATGTATTTATCTGACTCCATAAAGAGGATTTAGATTTATGCACAAAACTATAGCTGAGTTACAGTAATAGGCAATCAAGAAAGGTCTAAGAATTTTCTTTCAAAGGCAAATAGATTTATTTAACATTGTAAAATGAATTATTATATTGTACAAGGCATAAGCTTAAGTTACAAAGCATTAACAAGCATTACAAGGCATTATCTAGGCATGAAGATCCTAGAGTTACCAAAGCCAAGCATGAACATAACAGGCCTACTCAAGCTGAAGGCCTGGGAAGCTTACAAGAGAAGCATACATACAATCTTAGTTCATGGGCAGGATACAGGATAAGAGGCAGAATAAATGCATTTAATTCCATTTATAACATTTGAAGGTGTGACACTTTCAAACCAAAACCAACCACCATTGATCAATTAAACCATACGAAGTTACAGTAACCTGATCACCCAGGCCCAATCTCCACAGGATGTCACAGCATCTAAAGGCTTGTGTGTGGGATGAGACAGTGGAGATAAGGCAGAATTGCTAAAGACTATACAACCCTTTGCATAGACCAGTTAGAGTTAACCCTGTCCAGATACAAGTTACCACAGAGATCATACATCCATATAGATGGCAAGTTTTAGATAGATACCAGACATGGAAGCAATAGCATCACTAACACACATTTAAATAATCAGTCCTCTGGTTACTGTAACAGAGAGATACATTTTGGCACATCAGAGGTGGAAGGGCTGACTAGTCCTTGGGTATTGTCTTTTTTGTTTTGTTGGGCCATTTGCCATGCGGCCGGAGGTGATAGACAGCACATAAATTAGGGACGAGTCTACAGAGGCACTTAACAGAAATTGATGGTCTATGCTCTTGCATAGTTCATTGATTCATTATGACATGAGTAATGGGCAGTATCTTATGGCAGAACATATTACAGTCTCATCTTGGATCTGTTGCTACAGTATCATGGATATCATTACCTTTTTGGGTTAAACCGTTGTCTACTTATGATTCATTGCTTTATGTGTCTTCCAGCCTCCAAGACAGTGTAATAAGGTACTCGCATATTCGCATATGGCACCCATGACCTGGGAGAGCCTTGTGCTTTTTGACTACATGCTGTGAAAACACCTCGTTATCCATCTTCCCTCTTCATACCAGCAGATCAAGACCAGCCTCGCCAGTGAAGAACTTAGTATCAGTTCTTTAACAGTAAATTGCCTGTCTTGCAAAGTTGTTTTAAAAACAGCTTGTTGGCCTAAAATAAAATGAAAAATTCCCAGGACCACAAATACAAATTCCATCTAGACACCGTTGCCCTAGAGCACACAAAAACTATACATACCTCGGTCTAAACATCAGCGCCACAGGTAACTTCCACAAAGCTGTGAACAATCTGAGAGACAAGGCAAGAAGGGCTTTCTATGCCATCAAAAGGATCATAACATTTGACATACCAATTAGGATCTGGCTAAAAATACTCAAATCAGTTAAAGAACCCATTGCCCTTTATGGTTGTGAGGTCTGGGGTCCGCTCATCAATCAAGAATTCACAAAATGGGACAAACACCAAATTGAGACTGCATGCAGATTTCTGCTAAAAATATCCTCTGTGTACAACGTAAAAAAACGAATAATGCATGCAGAGCAGAATTAGGCCGATACCCGCTAATGATCAAAATCCAGAAAAGAGCTGTTCAATTCTATAACCACCTAAAAGGAAGCAATTCACAAACCTTCCATAACAAAGCCATCACCAACAGAGAAATAAACCTGGAGAAGAGCCCCCTAAGCAAGCTAGTCCTGGGGCTCTTCACAGACATAAACAGACCCTACAGAGCCACAGGACAGCAAGACAATTAGACCAACCAAATCATGAGAAAACAAAAAAAATATTACTTGACACAATGGACAGAATTTACAAAAAAACTGAGCAAACTAGAAAGCTATTTGGCCCGAAAAAGAGAGAATACAGTGGCAGAATACCTGACCACTGTGACTGACCCAAAATTAAGGAAATCTTTGACTATGTACAGACTCAGTGAGCATAGCCTTGCTATTGAGAAAGGCAGCCCGAAGGCAGACCTGGCTCTCAAGAGAAGATAGGCTATGTGCACACTTCCCACAAAATGAGGTGTAAACTGGGCTACACTTCCTAACCTCCTGCCAAATGTAAGACCATATTAGAGACACATATTTCCCTCAGATTACACAGACCCACAAATAATTTGAAAACAATCTATTGGGTGAAATACCACAGTGTGCAATCACAGCAGCAAGATGTGTGACCTGCAACCAGTGAAGAACAAACACCATTGTAAATACAACCTATATGTATGTTTATTTATTTTCCCTTTTGTACTCTATTTGCACATCATTACAACACTGTATATAGACATATTATGACATTTGAAACGTCTTTATTCTTTTGGAACTTTTGTAAATGTAATGTTTACTGTACATTTTTTATTGTTTATTTCACTTTTGTTTTATATATTTCACTTGCTTTGGCAATGTAAACATATGTTTCTCATGCCAATAAGGCCCTTAAATTGATATTAAAATATCATATTGAGGGAGATGGGGAGACTCGTAGACGTTGTGTGGCCAACACTCAATGCCAACTATTGAACTAGAGATTTACCACACACTGAGTCTGTCTGGATGTTTGCTGCATAGAATCTATTGAGAGATAGCTAATTTCTGTTCAGAAAAAGGAAAGCATGATTCTAACAGTTTAATCTCAAAAGGAGAAAGAGGCATACATAGAAAACGCCTTACAATGCATTCTGTGTTAAGACCAGTGGTTAATTTGTATCACCTTGTGGAATGGTGATCTAATTGTAGATGTAGTAGCAGTACTCATTTGAAGACACGTCTGGGGGAGTTTCTGAAAAACAGTTAAAGACGGGACAGATTCAGTAGAACAACTGGCAGTCTTTAGGAGTTACATTATCTCTGCTTAAAGTGTATGTACATGTACTATTTGCATGTGATACTGTTATGTGTGTGTTTGTGTCGGATGTGGGTCCAATAGGGTTACCTTAGAATACACAAAACTCCAGCTAAAATAGCATAAGCTGTAGCAGGCTGGTGGTGTCAGCATGCTGAACTCTCACTGGTGGTTGTGGGACAGACAGCTACACTCTTAGAAAAAAAGGTGCTATCTAGAACCCTTTGAAGAACCCTTTTTGGTTCCAGGTAGAACCCTTTTGGTTCAAGGTTCTACCAAAAAGGGTTCTAGATAGCACCTTTTTTTCTAAGAGTGTAAAAAAAAGATTATATCCAGCAGATCAAACAAATGTCTCCTATCTCTTCTTCAGCACAATTACCGCAGGTGGTCCGGCGCTACAGATCTCATTGTGTCAGATCTCAGCACTTAGAGTTCACTAGCCTTCCGCTTGCACGTATCCCTCCCCTGCTTTGATTTCCCTGTGGGCCCACATGTAGCCCTGACACATGCGTGGGCCTCTGAGGCTGTTCAAGTTGACACAGCTGTCCTTGCTCTTGTCTTCACACACTGTCTACCTGGAACTGCGAAGAGGAAACTGTCATACTTCATTATGGTATTACTTAGGCCTGCAAGTTTTGACATCTTGTTACCCAGCTAACACATGTTTCCATTTCAAGCAAAAGCTTTTCCTCAAGCAAAAATATGAGTTTGTTTGGTTCAGATGAATCAAGATGAATTGGTGTTACACAAAGATGAGGAAATGAACAGGTATATTCGTTATGATATAAATTCAGGGTTGGGTAGGTTACTTTCTAAATGTAATCTGTTACAGTTACTAATTGCCTGTCAAAAATTGAAATATGTAATGTAACTTTTGGATTACCCAAACTTAGTAATGTAATTGGATTACTTTCAGTTACTTTTCATTTACTTTCCCCCTAAGAAGCATTCGAAGAAGACAAAAAGGGTCAAACACATTTGGTGTGTCATCATAGTGGTCTCTGACTTGTGGTCAACACTCGCTCAGGTGGAATAAACTTAAACTTGCGCCTCTTTTCAATTGAATGTCATTGAGAACAGAAAGGTTTCGTAGTGTCTTTTTTTGTTGTTGCAAACATCCTTTTTGAATTTAAATGTAATCCAATAAGTAATCATGTAGTTTTTCAAAAGTTTCTGAAATCTGATTACAATCCAGGCTGTAACACAACCGGCCATGATTGGGAGTCCCATAAGGCGGCACACAATTGGCCCAGCATCGTCCTGGTTTGGCCGGTGTAGGCCGTCATTGTAAATAAGAATTTGTTCTTAACTGGACTTGCCTAGTTAAATAAAGGTTAAATAAAAATAAAAATTAAAACAATATTTTTGCTGGTGATGTAAAGAAAAACAAAAAGGTAATCAGATTACATGTAACTTTTAACAGGTAATCAGTAACTCCTCAACCGTGGATATAATACTGTATGATACATTGCCAAAATGTGTTGCTACATTTTCCCCTTAATGGTAAATGCCAGAATGAGTGGGAGCCAATCACAAGATGGTGTGGCATCTGTCCAGAGATAGTGTGAAGAGATAAGCTTGCTCCTGAGGAAGGAAGACAGCCAGAGGTAGACAAAGATGAATCTGTCTTATCTACCCAAACACTGGCATCATGTGAAAGGTTGATTTAAGAAGTTCTGGGATAATTAAGCCTGAATTCAGTGCCTCTTCCACTTCCAGAATTCTTTCATTTGTAAACTTAAGAGACACAAACACCCTAACATTCTGAGCCAAATCTCTGTTCTACCCTCAAGGTGGCCATGTGATGAACAGCATGTTTTAATTGTGATGAAGAAGGAATGCACCTGTCCGTTTATAGTTGACAAGCTGCTTGGTCATGAAAATCAAGGCAATCTAGCTACCATTGTCTTACGTCAGATGGCGTCGCTCCTTTTCGACGCTCGTCCCTGCAGGCGGAATCAACGCGCTATCTGACGTAAGACAATGCCTAGCTACAACATTAAATCAAATCAAATTGTATATGTCACATGCGCCGAATACAACAGGTGTAGATCTTACCGTGAAACACTTACCTACAAGCCCTAGTGGCGCAGCGGTCTAAGGCACTGCGTCTCAATGCAAGAGGTGTCACTGCAGTCCCTGGTTTGTATCCAAGCTGTATCACATCTGGCCGTGATTGGGAGTCCCATAGGGCGGTACATAATTGGCCCAGCGTCGTCTGGGTTTGGCCGGTGTAGGCTGTCATTGTAAATAAGAATTTGTTCTTAACTGACTTGCCTAGTTAAATAGATCAAAAATAACCAGCAGTTCAAGAAATAGAGTTAAGAAAATATTTACAAAGTAAAAAATAAAATAAAAATGAACACAATAAAATTACACAACGAGGCTGTATATGGGGGTACCGGTACCGAGTCAATGTACAGGTTAGTCGAGGTAATTTGTACATGTAGGTAGGGGTAAAGTGACTGCATAGATAATAAACAGCAGTGGGGGGTGGTCAATGTAAATAGTCCGGGTGGCCATTTGATTAATTATTTAGCAGTCTTATAGCTTGGGGGTAGAAGCTGTTAAGGAGCCTTTTGGACCTAGGCTTGGTACTCCAGTACCGCTTGCTGTGCGGTAGCAAAGAGAACAGTCTATGGCCTCTGACACCGCCTAGTATATACACTACCGTTCAAAAGTTTGGGGTCACTTGTTTTTGAAAGAAAATCACATTTGTTGTCCATTAAAATAACATAAAATTGATCAGAAATACAGTGATTAATTAATATGTAATGTAACTTTTGGATTACCCAAACTCAGTAATGTAATTGGATTACTTTCAGTTACTTTTCAATTACTTTCCCCCTAAGAATCATTCGAAGAAGACAAAAAGGGTCAAACACATTTGGTGTGTCATCATAGTGGTCTCTGACTTGTGGTCAACACTCGCTCAGGTGGAATAAACTTAAACTTGCACCTCTTTTCAATTGAATGTCATTGAGAACAGAAAGGTTTCATAGTGTCTTTTTTTTGTTGCAAACATCCTTTTTGAATTTAAATGTAATCCAATAAGTAATCATGTAGTTTTTCAGAAGTATCTGAAATCTGATTACAATCCAGCCTGTAACCTTTATTTAACTAGGCAAATCAGTTAAGAACAAATTCTTATTTCCAATGACAGCCTAGGAACTGTGGGTTAACTGCCTTGTTCAGGGGCAGAACAACAGATTTGTACCTTGTCAGCTCGGGGATTTGAAGTTGCAACCTTTCAGTTACTAGTCCAACACTCTAACCACTAGGCTACCCTGCCACCCCAAAAGACTATTGTAGCTGGAAACGACAGATTTTTTATGGAATATCTACATAGGCGTACAAAGGCCCATTATCAGCAACCATCACTCCTGTGTTCCAGTGGCACGCTGTTAGCTAATCCAAGTTTAGATAGTACACGCAAAACACCAATTCTCAACGTCAACAGTGAAAAGGCGACTCCGGGATGCAGGCCTTCTAGGCAGAGTTCCTCTGTCCAGTGTCTGTGTTCTTTTTCCCATCTTACTCTTTTCTATTTATTCGCCAGTCTGAGATATGGATTTTTCTTTGCAACTCTGCCTAGAAGGCCAGCATCCCAGAGTCGCCTCTTCACTGTTGACGTCGAGACTGGTGTGAGGCATCTGTTTCTCAAACTAGACACTCTAATGTACTTGTCCTTTTGCTCAGTTGTGCACCGGGGCCTCCCACTCCTCTTTCTATTCTGGTTAGAGCCAGTTTGCGGGGTTCTGTGAAGGGAGTAGTACACTGTGTTGTTCGAGATCTTCAGTTTCTTGAATATTTCTCGCATGGAATAGCCTTCATTTCTCAGAACAAGAATAGACTGATGAGTTTCAGAAGAAAGGTATTTGTTTCTGGCCATTTTCAGCTTGTAATCGAACCCACAAATGCTAAGGCTCCAGATACTCAACTGGTCTAAAGAAGGCCAGTTTTATTGCTTCTTTAATCAGAACAGTTTTCATAATTGCAAAAGGGTTTTCTAATGATCAATTAGCATTTTAAAATGATAAACTTGGATTAGCTAACACAACCTGCCATTGGAGCACAGGAGTGATGGTTGCTGATAATGGGCCTCCATATGCCGTATGCCATATTCAATAAAAAAATCTGACGTTTCCAGCTACAATAGTCATTTACAACATTAACAATGTCTACACTGTATTTCTGATCAATTTGATGTTATTTTAATGGACAAAAGAATTCTAAGAGACCCCAAACTTTAGAACGGTAGTGTAGGTCCTGGATGGCAGGAAGCTTGGCCCCAGTGATGTATTGGGCTGTACACACTACCCTCTGTAGCGCCTTACAGTCAGATGCCGAGCAGTTGCCATACCAGGCGGTGATGCAACCGGTCAGGATGGTGTTGATGGTGCAGCTGTAGAACCTTTTGAGGATCTGGGGACTCATGCCAAATCTTTTCAGTCTCCTGAGGGGGAAAATGTGTTGTCGTGCCCTCGTCACAGCTGTCTTGGTGTTTTTGGACCATAGTTTGTTGGTGATGTGGACACCAAGGTACTTGAAACTCTCGACACGCTCCACTACAGCCCCGTCGATGTTATTGGGGGCCTGTTCGGACTTCCTTTTCCTGTAGTCTACGATCATCTCCTTTGTCTTGCTCACATTGAGGGAGAGGCTGTTGTCCTGGCACCACACTGCCCGGTCTCTGACCTCCTCCCTATAGGCTGCCTCATCGTTGTTGGTGATCAGGCCTACCACTGTTGTATCATCAGCAAACTTAATGATGGTGTTGGAGTCGTGCTTGGCCACGCAGTCATGGGTGAACAGGGAGTACATGAAGGGACTGAGCACGCACCCCTGATGGGTTCCCGGTGTTGTGTGTTGTTGCCTACCCTTACTACCTGGGGCGGCCCATCAGAAAGTCCAGGATCCAGTTGCAGAGGGAGGTGTTTAGTCCCAGGGTCTTTAGCTTAGTGATGAGCTTTGTGGGCAATATGGTGTTGAACGCTGAGCTGTAGTAAATGAACAGCATTCTCACATAGGTGTTCCTTTTGTCCAGGTGGGAAAGGGTGGTGTGGAGTGCAATTGAGATTGCGTCATCTGTGGCTCTGTTGGGGCGGTATGCAAATTAGGGTGGGTCTAGGGTTTCCGGGATGATGTTGATGTGAGCCATGACCAGACTTTCAAATCACTTCATGGCTACTGACGTGAGTGCTACGGGGCGGTAGTCATTTAGGCAGGTTACCTTCACATTCTTGGGCACAAGGACTATGGTGGTCTGCTTGAAACATGTAGGTATTACAGACTCGGTCAGGGAGAGGTTGAAAATGTCAGTGAAGACACTTGCAGGTCCGCGCATGCTCTGAGTACACACACTGGTAATCCGTCTGGCCCCGCGGTCTTGTGAATGTTGACCTGTTTAAAGGTCTTGCTCACATTGGCTACAGAGAGCGTGATCACACAGTCATCCGGAACAGCTGGTGCACTCATGCATGCTTCGGTGTTGCTTGCCTCGAAGCAAGCAAAAAAGGCATTTAGCTCGTCTGGTAGGCGCGTCACTGGGCAGCTTGCGGCTGGGTTTCCCTTTGTAGTCCGTAATATAAGCCCTGCCACATCCGACGAGCTTCATAGCCGGTGTAGTCAGATTCAATCATAGTCCTGTATTGACGCTTTGCCTGTTTGATGGTTTTTCTGAGGGCATAGCGGGATTTCTTATAAGCATCCAGATTAGTGTCCCGCTCCTTGAAAGCGGCAGCTCTAGCCTTTAGCTCAGTGTGGATGTTGCCTGTAATCCATGGCTTCTGGTTGGGCTGTGTACGTATGGTCACTGTGGGGATGACGTCATCGATGCACTTATTGATGAAGCCGGTGACTGAGGTGGTATTATTATTATTATCCTCAATACCATTGGATGAATTACAGAACATATTCCAGTCTGTGCTAGCAAAACAGTCCTGTAGCGTAGCATCCGCATCATCTGACCGCTTTACCTTCTTTATGTGCAGCACATTCTGAAGCGTTGTCTTCTTGAATAATACATTGTGATTCTCATTGCAATCGTAAACAACTTATGACCCAGAGATGATCCTTAGGAAGAAACTATTCAGGACCATATCTATTCAGATGATTAGTATGCCTAACGCAGACCAAGGGTATCTGAGAAAATGGTATACATTTGCAATCCTTGCATTATTTTGTGCATTAGTTATTAAATGATGAATCATCATAGAGAAAGTCCTTCTTATGGCAATAACCTTCACTTGTATTCCGTCTGAATAGCTATGCTCAGCTCTATGTTAATTCCTCTGTCTTCACATACTGCTCAATACAATATAAACAAAATCATGTATTGGCATTGCAGCATATGGTAATGTTTTTATAACAGCACACGACAGATCATATTTGCAAGTGAAACAAAGTACAAACAATATAGCTGTCTATTTCTGCAGAGAAAGAAATGATGGCAGTTTGAAAATACAATAGCTAGTGAGCACTTCTCAAAGGAACAAGAAGCCAGTAGCAGGCCAATCGTTTTAACTTCAAGATGAGGACGTTTTAATTTAACATGGGAGGAATCAGAAATAATAGAATGATCATGAAGTTAGACTGTGGCTATTCAGTGGAAATGAATGGCGCCTTTAGCTGAGGTAAGGCTTTCTGCCTGGGGTGATGAATGTGTGCAGGCTTATTATCGTTGTACTGTATGGTGATATCATCTCAGTCTCTCCTAAGTCCCCCGGTGCTGTGGAAGAGTGTCCTTGGTTTTGATTTACTGTCAGCTCACATACTATCCCAGGACTGGAGTTATAGCAGCCACTTTTTATATTGGGAAACCACTGATTTCACTAAGGCCCTGACTTGACTCAGTCATGCTGAGAACCATCAAGCCTAGATGAAAACCGTGTTTTTCACCAATGCAACACACAGTTTAAGAAATATGGGGCCAAAATAGGAGCAAGTGCATGATAAAAAAATAAAAAATAGTTGCTAGTTAGATGAAAACACAAGCTACTGACTTTAGCTGTACTATTGATGGAAAGTATAACTTAATACCGAGGGTGATGAGTCTTTGACAGGGAAAAAACAGAATTGATGTATATCCACTAGCACTGTGCTAAAAGGGAGGAAAATGGCCTAACATATAAATCACATTATTGCCAGAGACGCAGAAAGCCATTAACTGTCTCAAATGAGAATAGAGAGACAAACCTTAATCCTAACATTAATGGCTGACGTTAGAGACAATAGCCAAACCATTGCTTGTTAATGTGGCTTAATTGCTTTTTGGGACCATAATGAAATATTTCAAGGAAATGTAAATGATTGAGGAATGCCCCCTCACTTAGTGTAAACCAGAGCATAACGGACAATGCAGCTAAAGTGCAGAGCGTTCCTGACATATGGCTATGAACGACAGGTCTTAGAATTGTGTTATTAATTATGGCGGTTAGTCAGAGAATGTTTGATGGACTGGTGGTTTTCCTTTTTTTTCTTTTTTTCCTCTCACTTCTTATACAAACATACACATACAAACTTACAGACGCACACAAACGACTCCATCCCATCTGCCCAGACCTGCATGCTCACACCCCCATCCCTAGTGCCTGTATTATTGTTTGTCACGTGGCCTTAAATTGGTCTGGTGGTTTTCTATTGATTCTAAGGAAATTTTATTTTAACATATGGACATTTTGTGCACCGCAGAAGTAACACAAATAAGAATGATAATGCTCTATGTTCTGTTTACATTTAAAGGGGCAGTGAAGTCAAAAATGTGATTTTCTTGTGTTTTATATGTATTTCCACATTATGAGGTTGGAATAATGCTGTGAAATTGAGAAAATGATGATAATGTACTTATAGTGTAAGAGCTGTTTGAAATTTCACCTTGTTTTCCTATAAAATGAAGCATGAAGAGTTTTTTTAACATAATGCAAGATTCCTTAAGGTTAGAGCCCTTGCAATTTGCATTGCCCAATAATTGCAAAACTGTGCCAAATCAATTCTCTGATCAACCTTGGCACTATATTTCTCAGCAGATTAGCATGTTGTCCTTACAGCCTGTCAATTGCCTCAAATGCACTTTGTATCAGCAGGTCTTGAAAATGGGCCTCCAAATTCCACCTCTGATTTTCTCAAGGGCAAGAAGAAACCTTGATGAGCATCCAACTCACAGAGTTTAATGTTATTGTTGGTGGAATTGGAATACACCCAAAAGCACTTTAAAATGTTTGTCACTTTGGATAATTAGGTCATTTGAATACTTGTAAAAGGTAGTTTGCTTGCCAAAGAGAGTTCATAATCACTTTTGTTAGTGATACCTGCAGACAGTAGTTGCACTCCTTTCGGGTGCAGTAAAGAGGAGCTACTGTAGGTGTGAAGGCTGCAATTTAAATTCGAAATTCCTTCTTGAATATTTACTCTTTCCTGACTGCAGGGTATACAGTATAAAAGGCTATACAGCATTTAATTAAATTACCAGCACCCACCAGCACCCACCAGCACCCATAGCCTACAGTGTAAATAATATGATCATTCTGCTTCATTGGCTCTCTGTCATAATCCAAATGGAATCTTCTATTATATTGAGTTATATTTTCTGTTGTTTTTACTCTCTTTCTTCACTTTGGCTCAAAATTTCATTGATCCCCTGGAGGGATAAATCCCATATTCTCCACTCAAAAGAAACGGGAATTAAAAAAAAGTCATGAAAAAGAGAGATGAGCTAGATGGAGGGAGGGAGAAAGAAATGATCTTGACTGTCAGTTGCACTTCTCCCCTGCAGAGTCGGTTCATCTCTTTGCCTCCTGACATAATCGTCTTTAGATGACCCGTCTAGGGCTGCCGGCAGCAGAAACAGGTGTCCCACTGTTGGGGAGGAAAAACGCAGACAAGCCGGAGAAATTTCTGCATAATCCGTAGAGGAGGCTAGTGGACACACAGCAGGTCAACGGGTGGACCAGAGCAGGCCTCCAGCCCCCTGGCCTCCCTGCCTACCTCCATCTGGGCTAGAGATCAGAATAAAGATCTACAAAACGCAGACAGGCTCTGTATTGATTCATATTTTAATAATGTATGTCAGGTCTTTTGCAATGAGGGGAAGACCTATGGGACTTGAGCTTATCCAAGGCCATTCATTTTCCTCCGGTACATAGCTTGAAATTTCCATTACTACAAGCGCCAGAGTAGCTCTGCATATAATAATCTCTTTACATTTGATGTCACAACAGTAGATTACAATGAGTTAATTCCTCCAGCACAATAGAATGCCATCAACTGCAAACCTATCAAGAGATGACAACCCTGGCAGAAGCAGGCACAACAGCCCCAACACTATGTCATGCTGATTTTCCCACTGTTTGATGCATTTGCATCTTGGGATCTGAAGTTTTTTTTATCCCTGTATCCTCTGCTGCAATGGTAAAGACCTGTGTGAAACTGACATGCTGTTAACTTCCCTACACTGATCATCACTAAGCTCCCAAAATCACAGGAAAGCTGTCCTGAAAATAATCTATCCTGGCATTAAAAATGACCATTTACTGTCTGGTATCTATCAGAAAACAGCCATGAGGTATTACTTCCTATTAGTGGCAATCAACCTCATAATCTACCTGGATTCAAAACGTGGACAGGACAGAAACTGTATGTAGACAGTCCAGTGGAGGGGAGGACGGCTCATAATAATGCCTGGAATGGAGTCAATGGAATGGCATCACACACATGGAAACCATGTGATTGATGTATTTGATACTATTCCACTGATTCCTCTCCAGCCATTACCACAAGCCTGTCCTCCCCAATTAAAGTGCCACCAACCTCCTGTGGTGGACACCCATCTCCTGCTGTAGCCGTAGTCATATCCTTAGTGTGGATGGGCCAGGCAGAGCAAAGTCGGTTCGTGATTAGAGGGTACCTGGACCACAACAGAGTTGCAGGCAGGCATAATAACGATAATGCTCTATGTTCTGTTAACATATAAAGGGGCAGTGAAGTCAAAAATTGTATTTTCCAGTGTTTTATATATATTTCCACGCTTTAAGGTTGGAATAATGCTGTGAAATTGAGAAAATTATGATAATGCACTTATAATGGTAATTGTAATATATGCATTGAGAATAGTTGCTGAGGTGATTGAGTTTCCTATGCTGCAGTTAGATCCTTGAGTAGGGCTAGTGTGGTGCTGCTGCTCCCTTTTGACGTACAGTATTAGTCGTCCATTATGACTATGTTATTATGTATGTTTGAAGTTAGATGTTAGAGTTGACAAGTTTAGGAGGATCAGCTATTTCCAGGAGAAGTAATTTGAGGGACATGTTTCATGAGTGTGATTTTCTTGGTGCTGAAATTCATGTAGAGAGGCAAAGCTGCATTACCCTTTTCTAATTGGATGTCATTATATGGGGGCAAGTAGCTGAGGCATGCTTTCTTTATTATGAAATGCAATTACTGGAACTTGTAACTTTCTGCTCCTCCAGAGATGACTCTCTTAGATGACTCTCTTAGATGACTCTCTTAGTCAATTTGTCTCTCTCTGCAAAGCACTCTCGGTTACATAAAGGAGGGAAATCAAATTTATCTGAGAAAGAATGGTTTTATGTTCATTATTTTAGTGAATAACTTTTTAATGAGTTTTAAAAATCAGATGGAATTAAATCTTTTGTAATGAAACTATTTAGTGTAAGATGGTTAGTATTGCTTTGACTGCTGTGAGGAGAAATGAAAATAGGAGCTGAATTGCTACATTAACGGTACAATATTTACAGTATCCGCAACATAACACCCATTAGACCATGTATGTCAGGTTATATATCTTCACAAACCGTTAGAGACCATTGTGAAAGTTGTTTTCCGTGTTCAACATTTTCTAATGCAGTATAGGTCGTCCCTCTTGGCTTGCCTTACTTAATTGACCTGAGAACCAGCATACTATACCACCATCATTCATTCAAGGCCCAGGACCTAGCGAGCTAGGAAGAATGTCAGAATGACAGTGTTAAAAAGTATATTCTAAAGCTATTACAGACACTGGGTCCTCCTGCACAGGCAGCCTATTTCCTCTCACCAATAACTCTCTGTTTCTCTAGTGTCCCAATTTGTGGTGCTGGATATTGCTTGTTTTCTCTGGATAATGGGACACATGGAGAAGTAATGGCCACACTCCTCTATTGTTCCATTCTTCTCTCCCTCCCTCATCCTTCTCTCATTATTTCCCCCTCTGTGGTGAGGCAGCTGTGTGGCCAAGCCTCCCTTCATTGCTGGTCAAATGGCTCCTCTCGTGCTCATCGTGGGAGTGAGGAGGGATAGAGAGTGAATCTCCTGGGGAAGAGGAATCTAGACCAAAGCCTTCCTGTGCGCCGGCCTCGTAATTAAATTGGCAGATTAAATTCTCTCTTATTGTGGAGATTTAATGAATATTCACCAGGCTTCGGAGCGTCTGGGTGACATGAGCTTCCCTTTAGTTATCACATTAACCCTGTCAGACTCACTCTTCCCCTGCTCCCTCTCCTCCTTCCTTTCCACTCCATCAGCTGAGAAGACACATCCTCCACCTCTTGACTTAATTCATCTCTTTCACCACAATGTATTTGTGCTGTTTCTTTCACTTCGTATAGGAACATAAGACGTGTGTGTGACTGTGTTCTCCACTCGGTGCATTGAGGGGACAGGGACAGGTGGAGGAGAGGACAGGGATATCTTTGGGCTCTCTTTTCATGTCATTATTACTGTCATTTTCATGGTTATGCATTCATTAGGCTGATCCAGTCACTAACCAGGCCCCTCCACAGTAGCAGTTAATATGTCATGTGATTTCCACTGGCTGAATATGATTATGGTGCTTGACAGACAGTGGCGGGCAGGATGCAAGGACAGCTGGACACAAACAGGAAGAGGTCAGGCATAATGAGGAGGGGGACTGGTCCCCTGACCTGTCACAGAGACAGTGATGGTGACAGGAATTAGATTTTCAGATGTTCACATAAAACTCCACTGTCATCCTACTGTGAGGCAGAAATGTCCAAGGTGGGTAGATGGTTATTATTGTTATGAGAGAGAGATAATATACATGAATGCCGCCCACTAACAAAGCAAAGCACATACAGAGGACGTCTCAAGGATTGGAGGACATAGCTGAAGTTATTGCACACTGAACTTTGAGTAGGTGTTGAGTAGTGGGTTGAAGGGTTAGACTTTTTCGTCCCAGTAAGGAGAAGAGTACGGGTATTCAGAACCTCTCATTATTCGGGCCTGCACTCTTAGAATAAAAGGTGCTATCTAGAACTAAAAAGGGTTATTCGACTGTCCACATATGACAACCCTTTGAAGAATCCCTTTTTGTTCCAAACTGAACCCTTTTAGGTTCCATGTAGAACTCTTTCCACAGAGTGTTCTACATGGAACCCAAAATAGTTCTACCTGTGTAAGGAGTGCGTACTGGCGGCAGAGAAGTCAGACGCAGGAGAACAAAAACTGTGCTTCCAAATGGCGCAGTTTAATAACAAAAAACCCACCGGAAAACAGAACAATCAAATAATGGGTACATAACCCGACGCACACCAGGACAGACGTGCACAAGCACTTACAATAAACAATCACCGACAAGGACATGAGGGGGAACAGAGGGTTAAATACAAAACATGCAATTGAATGGGATTGGAACCAGGTGTGATGGAAGACAAGACAAAACCAAAGGAAAATGAAAAGAGGATCAGTGATGGCTAGAAGGTCGGTGACTTCGACCGCCGAACGCCGCCCGAACAAGGAGAGGGACCAACTTCGGCGGAAGTCGTGACAACCTGGAACCAAAAAGGCTTCTCCTATGGGGACAGCCACAAAACCCTTTAAGAAAAGATTTGGCATGGGTCCTCAGATCCTCAAAAGGTTCAACAGCTGCACCATCGAGAGCATCCTGACTGGTTGCATCACTGCCTGGTATGGCAACTGCTCGGCCTCCGACCGCAAGGCATTACAGAAGGTAGTGCGTACGGCCCAGTACATCACTGGGGCCAAGCTCCCTGCCATTCAGGACCTCTATACCAGGCAGGGTCAGAGGAAGGCCCAGGAAGACTCCAGTCACCCTAGTCATAGACTCTTCTCTCTGCTACCGCACAGCAAGCGGTACCGGAGCGCCAAGTCTAGGTCCAAAAGACTTCTTAACAGCTTCTACCCCCAAGCCATATGACTCCTGTACAGCTAATCAAATGGCTACCCAGACCATTTGTATTGCCCTCCCCACCCCCGCCTTTTTAACGCTGCTGCTACTCTGTTTATTATCTATGCATAGTCACTTGAACTCTACCTGTATGTACATATTACCTCAATTACCTTGACTAACCGGTGCCCCCGCACATTGACTCTGTACCGGTCCCCTTGTATATAGCCTCTCTACTGTTATTTTACTGCTGCTCTTTAATTATTTGTTACTTTTATTTTGGATTTTTTACTTATCTATGTATTACTTAACACGTATTTTTCTTAAAACTGCATTGTTGGTTAGGGGCTTGTAAGTAAGCATTTCACTGTAATGTCTATACCTGTTGTATTCGGCGCATGTGACAAATAAAGTTTGATTTGATTTGAATCCTTTTTTATTAGTGTACTGGTGTGTGAACATTTTGAAATACGTTCTTGAAGTTATATTCCTTGCGGCATTGACGTGTTTCACACCATAGTCTGGGTAAAAAAATGCAATTCTACAGTTCTGAGAAAATGGCTGTTGATAATTATCTTTCCTCAATTGCAGAGTAATAACATCTAACTTGGTGTGACACCAATATGAAAGGAAAGAGTCATGATTTATTATTGAAAGATAAAAGACAAAAGCATTCTCAACCATTCCAGCTTTGAAATCTAGCTTTGTCAATTGTTCTTTTTTTAGTAGTTGTGCAACAGCATTTTTCTAATTATGCTTAAATTACTTTGAAGGACTACTGTTCCTGCCAACTCATTCAATGTACAAAAATGGCATGACAGTGAAAGGGTAATACAATTTAAGATCCATTCTATCAAATCCTTACGCCATGAACTAGCCTAATTAAATAGAGACCATGCCTAATTAAATAGAAGCGTGACTCCTTTTACTTTCTGAATCCATTACGGTTCTGCCGGATCATTATTGTTGAGGAAGTTCTGGCACAAAGACAATAGTAAGAAAGTCTCCTAATCAGTGTAAAAGGTTGCCCTATGGCACCAGTGAACATTAGACATTTTCAATTTAGAAATGTTGTTCTGAGTTCGGTTCTAGTTGTGTAGATTGTTTCATGAATTGTTCTGCATTTAATGAATATACGTCTCATGATGAACCACCCCTAAAAGGTCAAGGTTTTGTCAGGAAGTAAAAAGAAAAACATGTCCCTTGCAAATATTGAAGTGTTCTTTTGAATACTAGCTTTGGGTAGTTCTTTGCAATGTAGCATCACCCAATGAAAACACACAAGCAAACCATTTTCAGCTGTATTACTTATTCTAATAACCCCAGCAAAGTATATTCAATAATATTGCATATGCATCTGAATCTTGGTTTGCTCTGGCCTATGCAGATGAAACTAAATGTTCGGGACTTGAAATCCCATTGTGTTATGAAAGGAAATGGCCCAGACCGAGTGGTCAACTATGGTGAACGAAGAACAAAATAAATCATTTATCACCTATAACTGCACCCATTGAACCATGCAGTGGTGAAATAGAGGAGGCAGACCCAGAAGGGCTTTGTCATGCAGATGACATACACATGTACCACGGGAGAGAGAGAGCTAGAATGACTCCCAATCCCTTCCCATCATGCTGATATTGGAGGTGTAGGAGTATTGGGGCTAGAGTAGAATTCCTAACCTGGTGGCGTCGTGAGCTGATATTGGGAGGAGAAGTTGGGAATAGGGCAGAAGGTAATGGAAAGTGGAGATGCATCCCTGCTGTGCACAATGTATGAGACAGTCATTCAACAGTTTCCCCTATTTCCCTGCACGTATTAGACATTTAGGGGCCCTGTAGGAATCTATATACCATAGCCTACATTCACCAGGAATAGAAGCTCATGACATTGTTTATGAGATTGTTGTTCAATATCCAACCCAGGGCCTCTATAGAAAGACTGTACAGTATTTTAAGTTAGATACCACTCTTCCAGTTGTGCTTTCTTCCTCAAATGGTTGGAAAAATAACAGGCCAACTGTGTTGTGTGCCTCTCTCAGTCATTACCATGGATACCAGAGGGATCAAGGGGCCTGTAGATGTATGAGGCCCTGTGAAAATCTGATGGCCAATCTGATCCAGCAGATAATGGCTGTGGATGAGCTGTGTTATCTTCAGGATGGCCAAAGGGTTGTGATGTATTGCCCCGATCCCCTGGTTGACTCCTTCCAAACAAAGTGTTTTTTTAAGTCTTCTACAAGAAACAGAGGGAGAATTAGTGTCACATGGGCACAAACCCATTCTCAGTAGCTATAGTGTGACCAGAGTGGAACTTCCTAGCCCCAGTAGATCAGGTCAGAATGCATATGCTAGCATGCAGACAGGGCTGTTGGAATAGGGTGGCAACTTGGGGTTAGATTTGAAGGTCAGACTTTATGGCTCAATAGCAGTTATACAATATGTAATGTTGTAGGTATATATATTTATGTGTTATTAATTTTGTTTTATTTTTTATAATGAAACTAGCTTATAAGCTTAGAAAAAAACACTTAAATCAAGAAGAAATACATAAATTCCTTGTACGGCTTACAAAGCATTCAGCAGCATGGACAGCTCTGCGTGGCTAACTCAATCAGTGGGGTTTAGGAGCTACAACTAGACAGACCAATGTTTTCATGCCATATATGTTACAATACAAAATGTATTATGAAATTACAATGTGCACACTTTAATGTGTATACTGTATATGAGAGCCAGACGTATAATCACAAATATTAGAATAATTAATAGTGCATCTGTGAATACGGCTGCACAAATCGACATTTCCTCTCGTTTTATTGCATGGGTCATTTTATCCCGACCTCCAAGCAACACAGCCGCAATCTCCATATTGAACTGGATGAAATGAAGCTGTGGAAATACAGACACATATTATGCCAGAGGTCAAAGTGTTAAGGACACAATGATTCAGTGAAATTGTTGCATTCATCACAGCAACACATTCCAAAGGAAAGTGTGCTGGTCATTTTCACTGTAATCATCATGTGAATAATTATGAACAAAGGTCTAATGCCCCATGAAGAAAATAAGAAGAGAGTGTGTGTGTGTGTGTGTGTGTGTGTGTGTGTGTGTGTGTGTGTGTGTGTGTGTGTGTGTGTGTGTGTGCGCGCGCCTGGATGAATCAGGAGGAAGTGGTACTCGCTAAGCAAGCAGCGTGACATCCTTTAGAGCTCAACGCTGGAGTCACTGTTGAGTAAGTTTGAGAGGTGAATGTAGCATATGGGAATGTGTGAAACTTACTCCTCAGCCTGAGGTGGTGCCGACCGGTAAGACGCTTCAGGAGGGCGGTCACGTGTGCTAGCAAGGCAGAGTTCCTGGGTTTGAGCCTCAGAGCTGAATCAGGAGGAAGTGGTACTCGCTAAGCAACCAGCGTGATGTCCTTACAATAACTTTTTTGAAAAGTCTGGACTTTTTTCATGCTATTTTAAGCTTAAGGGTTAGGTTTAGGGTTTTGGGGTTAGGGTTAGGTTTAGAGTTAGGGATAGGTTTAGGGTTAAGGAAAATAAAAATTATAATGGTAAAAATATTTTACACTCGTAAAAGTCCTGAAATGTCATGAAAACACAGCTGTGTGTGTGTGTGTGTGTGTGTGTGTGTGTGTGTGTGTGTGTGTGTGTGTGTGTGTGTGTGTGTGTGTGTGTGTGTGTGTGTGTGTGTGTGTGTGTGTGAGAGAGAGAGAGAGACAGATGGTGTGAGAGTGTGTTAAGTAGGTTGGAGTTGAGCAGAGGGAAAAGATGTTGGGTGGGAGGGGAATTGACAACAGCAGTCTTTCAAGGACGACCAAAGGTAAGTAGGGGCCTCACAGACACTCCCCTACATCAGAGCTCCATTTGCTTTGAGCCACATTAGAGTACCCTCTTTCACCATTACCCTCCTACCTTTGTGACGGTAGACTCTTTAAAATGCCACCCACGTGGGCCAAAAGATGATTGCTAGAACATCATTGGTTCCACTGGGTTGACTGGTTGCTATGGAGCAGCTAGATATATTCAGAGGCTAATTCAGATATATTTCACCCCGGGCCTCCAAAGGGCCTCTCATGGTGATTTATTACAGACCCCTAAATTATTAAATCCACTACAGATAGATTGGCTTTTTTGGTAAGAAATGACATTAATTTTAATCTAGATGGAAAAGCAAATTGTATGTGGATAAGCTCATGTATGTAGATAAGCATGTGAGCAGTGTTTTAACAGGACAATACAAACAGCAAAAAAAGGCTAAATAATACAACGTTATATTACTTTAATTCTACCCTCAGGGGTGCTTGCTCAGTCCACTCCTGTACTCCCTGTTCACTCATGACTGCATGGCCAGGCACGACTCCAACACCATCATTAAGTTTGCTGATAACTCATGAGACTGAAAAGATTTGGCATGGGTCCTCAGATCCTCAAAAAGTTCTACAGCTGCACCATTGAGAGAATCCTGACTGGTTGCATCACTGCCTGGTAAAGCAACCGCTCGGCCTCCGACCGCAAAACACGACAGAGGGTGGTGCGTACGGCCCAGTACATCACTGAAGCCAAGCTTCCTGCCATCTAGGACCTCTATACCAGGCGGTGTCAGAGGAAGGCCCTAAAAATAGACTGTTCTCTCTGTTACCGCACAGCAAGCGGTACCGGAGCGCCAAGTCTAGGCCCAAAAGGCTGCTCAACAGCTAGTACCCCCAAGCCATAAGACTCCTGAACGGCTAATAAAATAGCTGTCCAGATTGTTTGCATTGCCCCACCCCCCTTTTGCACTGCTGCTATTCTCTGTTTATCATCTATGCACAGTCACTTGAACTCTACCTACATGTACATACAGTTGAAGTCGGAAGTTTACATACACTTAGGTTGGAGTCATTAAAACTCGTTTTTCAACCACTCCACAAATTTCTTGTTAACTAACTATAGTTTTGGCAAGTCGGTTAGGACATCTACTTTGTGCATGACACAAGTAATTTTTCCAACAATTGTTTACAGACAGATTATTTCACTTATAATTCACTGTATCACAATTCCAGTGGGTCAGAAGTTTACATACACTAGGTTGACTGTGCCTTCAAACAGCTTGGAAAATTCCAGAAAATGATATTCTGGCTTTAGAAGCTTCTGATAAGGTAACTGACATCATTTGAGTCAATTGGAGGTGTGCCTGTGCATGTATTCCAAGGCCTACCTTCAAACTAAGTGACTCTTTGCTTGACATCATGAGAAAATCAAAAGAAATCAGCCAAGACCTCAGAAAAAAAATTGTAGACCTCCACAAGTCTGGTTAATCCATGGGAGCAATTTGCAAACGCCTGAAGGTACCACGTTCATCTGCACAAACAATAGTACGCAAGTATAAACACCATGGGACCACGAAGCCATCATGCCGCTCAGGAAGGAGACGCGTTCTGTCTCCTAGAGATGAACGTACTTTGGTGCGAAAAGTGCAAATCAATCCCAGAACAACAGCAAAGGACCTTGTGAAGATGCTGGAGGAAACAGGTACAAAAGTATCTAGAATTAAAAGTCTTCCCTGTGGCTCAGTTGGTAGAGCATGGTGTTTGCAACGCCAGGGTTGTGGGTTTGATTCCCGTGGGGGCCAGTACAAAAAAAAAATGCACGAAATGAAATGTATGCATTCACTACTGTAAGTCGCTCTGGATAAGAGCGTCTGCTAAATGACTAAAATATATCTATATCCACAGTAAAATGAGTCCTATATTGACATAACCTGAAAGGCCGCTCAGCAAGGAAGAAGCCACTGCTCAAAAACCGCCATAAAAAAGCCAGACTACGGTTTGCAACTACACATGGGGACAAAGATCGTACTTTTTGGAGAAATGTCCTCTTGTCTGATGAAACAAAAATAGAAATGTTTGGACATAATGACCATCGTTATGTTTGGAGGAACAATGGGGAGAATTGCAAGCCGAAGAACACCATCCCAACCGTGAAGCACGGGGGTGGCAGCATCATGTTGTGGGGGTGCTTTGCTGCAGGAGGGACTGGTGCACTTCACAAAATAGATGGCATCATGAGGATGGAAAATGATGTGGATATATTGAAGCAACATCTCAAGACATCAGTCAGGAAGTTAAAGCTTGGTCTCAAATGGGTCTTCCAAATGGACAATGACCCCACGCAACATTTGACCCAAGTTAAACAATTTAAAGGCAATGCTACCAAATACTAATTGAGTGTATGTAAACTTCTGACCCACTAGGAATGTGATGAAAGAAATTAAAGCTGAAATAAATAATTCTCTCTACTATTATTTTGACATTTCACATTCTTAAAATAAAGTGGTGATCCTAACTGACCTAAGACAGGGAATTTTTACTAGGATTTAAATGTCAGGAATTGTGAAAAACTGAGTTTAAATGTATTTGGCTACGGTGTATGTATATTTCCGACTTCAACTGTATTACCTCAATAACTTCGACTAACCGGTGCCCCCGCACATTGACTCTGTACCCCTGTATATAGCCTCGCTACTGTTATTTTACTGCTGCTTTTTAATTATTTGTTACTTTTATTTTTGATTTTTACTTATCTATGTATTTCTTAACACGTATTTTTCTTAAAACTGCATTGTTGGTTAAGGGCTTGCCAGTAAGCATTTCACTGTACACCTGTTGTATTCGACGCATGTGACGAATACAATTTGATTTCATTTAATGATTTGACATGTATTTGCAGGGAGCAACCGTATCAACAATCAACTGGTGGTTCCATCTGTCACACCTTGATATGACAAGTAAACAGTATCCGTTTCCCATAAAGCTATACGGCTCTCTAAAGAGTAACATAGGTATTACAGAATTGTATTAGATTGTGGCAGCAGAACACTGTAACTGTGACAGTAAGCCTCACTTACAGGCGTGTCCATTCAAGCAGACTGAAGCAAAATTTCCTCTGTGTACCACTGGTTACGTTCTGCTGTGACCAGTCTTCCGTTGCTCTGTGAATGGATGACACAGTATCCATTTCCCCCAGCGAGCTCCATTTATCTTCCTGCAATGGTTTGTGAGCACAGATACAGAGTGCCTGGGCAGTGGCTGTGATGTTTTTTCTTTAGAGAACATAGAACGGTTTTCTACTTCACGTCCTGTTAGCAATAAGAAAGCCTTTGTCATTTTCATGAAGGCAAGTCCTAGGCCAAATATGCCATGCTCAGTTAGGAAAATATATTACAACCAATAGAATTAACCTACATTTTTTATTTTACTAGGCAAGTCAGTTAAGAACAAATTCTTATTACAATGACGGCCTACCCCGGATGACGCTGGGCCAATTGTGCTCCGCCCTATGGGACCTCCAATCACAGCCAAATGTGATACAGCCTGGATTTGAACCAAGGACTGTAGTGAGGTCTCTTGCACTGAGATGTAGTGCTGTAGACCGCTGCGCCACTCAGGAGCCATATCTTTATGTAAGTGCTATTTTTTGTCCTATCCTTCTGTCCTGTATTTCAACTTAGACATTACTTAGAAGGTTTCTAGTTAGTGGGCAAATCGCTGTTTGATGATCATATGAGGTGGACTGCTGGCTGCGGTGTCAGTGGAGACTTTGGATGTGGCAATGGCCCCTAATGACTGTGGCTGGTGCCAAACCAGAGGATTGTGCTGTGGTGTGGGGTCTGGCCTCGAACAGCAGCCTCAGTTGTCACTTGCAGCCGAAGGGTCAGTTACTATGGCAGCATGGGCCCAGTTGACTCCATGGCCATTGAATTGTGCCAGAGATGTAATCCTTGGTCTACAGCTGCTGCCCTTGTTCGACATATTGTTGTGGCATTCAGGGAAGCTTTTTTGAAATGCCCTTCATTTGATTTAGTGTTTGTTTCATACTGTGTTTGAAATCCTTGAATAATGAATGAAAAACAAACAAATGCATCCATGTTTACTGCCATGTCTTTTTTCCCCTACAAGTACAGACTTTGCCGATAGTTACTTTGTTGCAAAATTTTTACTTTCTATGACTGAGATATGTGGTTGTCCTACCTACCAGTCTTAAGAGTAATGCACTAACTGTAAGTCACTCTGGATAGCTAAAATGTAAACGTAAGTGTCTGAAAACTTAGAGAGTAGTAGTTTTCATTGCTTGGTAGTGGATATGATCAGTATGAGGATCATTGGCCATCTTACTATACATGAGAGCAACTTTGGTTTTACATGTGGGGGGGGGGCATATTATTATCCAGTCAGATAAACACTCCAAACAGCCTACCCGACCACTTCGAGGCGTCCTCATGGTCCTAAAGCACACCGTTGCCTCGTTTTGTATCACATTCCAATGATACAACTGGGGGGGGGGACAAAAATGCAATTTCAGAATGTGGGGGGACATGTCCCCCCGTCCCCAGTGAAAGTTGCGCCCCTGCTACTATACACTACTCTTACACTTTGCCAAATCAATTGGCATATTGATCATTTACTACAGTAATTATAAAATAAATGCCGTCCAAGCATAAATAAGGAGATGGACTCAAGTATGTGAAATTGATTTCCGCTCTCCATTTTTAGAAGAGAACAGTGAGAATGAATTATTCACAAACTCCCCACTTCTCAATGGGTGGTCGACCTTTAGGAGTACTTTAAAGTGCTAGTTAAGAAGTAGTGGGCTTTGATAGAGCTCAGAAAGTTGTGAACTGCTTGATGAAATGTGTAAAAAAATACTTGCCTTTGAATTATGAACCAATTAAATCTTCACAATTATTGTAAGATATTTATTTCGTCACATTAGATGAACCAGATTGCATTTTTTCATTGTTATCAAGAGACACTGTTGAAAGGAATACCATATGTACGAACCCTACTTCCATGTTCTATAGAGAGGTAGGACACTAGTTCAGGTGGTAATTAAGAGTGTGAAGACATCTTAGCTGGCAGCCCAGACATCCTCAGATGTAGATCTTGAGGCCCATTGTGAGTCATTAGGTATCTCTAGAAATATTTCTGTAATTTATAAAAACACTGCTTTACCGTGGTCAACTGTTGTGCCATTGAGGCTGAAGGCAATGTATACTGCATTCTTTCTGGCTGATACAGCAGATAGTTTACAAAAATAACAAACTCCACCTCTGTGTACAGAGACAAGGAAATGTAAACAAGGGATCAGGAAAAGAGAAGACAGGGAGTTGACTTGTCAGCACAAATCCATTGCCTTCTGTTTAGAGACCAGCTGGATAATAAGGGATGAAATAAACATGGGATCAAACATTAGCATTCTTTTGGTAAGACTCGCCTTTGAAAATAAATCTCTTAGTCTTGAGGCTAAAAAACGAATATATGGCTTTGGTCCAAATCTACATGAACGCACCAGAGCACACACACCATCTTACAGATTGCTATTCACTAATGAAAAAACATAATTGAATTGCATTTGACAGTTACAATCATGCTGTAGACCTTTATGAGCTGCATGTGTCTTTGTGGTTGGAAAAGTCAGCATAAGTGTTGTTCCAATGTTGTATTCTCTGTGAGCTTCTCATTGACCCCCACATAGCACAGACGTTCGAGGGCAAGGTCAGGTTAAATTGATGCACTGTAGTTAGTACATGTGTGTCAGAATCCATATCAACAATACCCAGAGCCACATTGTGTTCAATCAAATCACTGTGTACCCATTATGGTATACTGTATGTATCCCACAAAAAGTGAGATAAATGAATACATTGTTGTTTTAATTTATACCTAGACAATATATATCACAAGCATGTCTATTATAAAGTATGTGCTACCAGTTATGTCTGTTCTTTAAGTCCTTTGAGAAATCATTTGGTGGGGGTAACTCATCTCTCTTGTCATTTTAATGTAGTGCTGGCTCATGTCATGTCATCTATTAACACAGGGACTGAATTATCTTCTCCAGAGCTAGCTGTTAACATCTGATTTTGATGTAATGTAAGGTTTCAAATGGTTTCTCTGGAACTTTTGTTATTAATCATGCAACATTTTGCAATAGTCGTGTTTACGGATTACTTTTGAGAGGTGAATTGAGTAAGCTCGGTAAGAAAAGATATGTATACATGACGACATTGAAGCCAGATTTGTTGTATTACAATTGTATTGTTACCCGTCTCTACAGTATAATACAAAATGCTGAGACAAGTGTTGAGAAATGCGATGTGATGCCGTTTGTATCTCTTGGTGTTAACAAGAATTTGAATTGTAATACATTTCTTTACACAACACTATGGCAGGCCTGCTGTGTAGAGGGGTTGTATAAGAGGACAAAATGTGTCTGCTTGACATTCAGCAAAATTACACACTCATTATTTCCTGGCTATCCCATGTAGTTCAACTATGTTATCTTTGGGCCTGTGTTCTTGATAAAAAGCGACTGTTCCAAGTCACCAGCGACACTTTGACGTGTTTGTTAGTTTTTTTTGGGTGCCAATATTCTATTGTTCTTGTTTCTTTTGAGTTGGCAAACCATCTGGTCCCACAACTTTTCAGAGTGTCATCGACAGTGGCTCTGTGATGCAGGCAAGCTGCTCCAATCAGAACACCAGCAGGGACCATGTCCTACTGTGCCAGACACAGGCAGTGATAGACTGACTGAGAGAAGGAGGGAGGGAGGGAGGGGAGAGAGAGAGAGAGAGAGAGAGAGAGAGAGAGAGAGAGAGAGAGAGAGAGAGAGAGAGAGTGTACTTCAACACATTGTTACAACACTGTACGTAGCCATAATAAGACATTTGAAGTGTCTCTATTCCCTCGAATTCCTTCGAGTGTAATGTTTACTGTTAATTTATTTTAGTTATGGGGCCTTCTATGCCATCAAAAGGAACATAAAATTCAACATACCAATTAGGATCTGGCTAAAAGTATTTGAATCAGTTATAGAACCCATTGCCCTTTATGGTTGTGAGGTCTGGGTTCCGCTCACCAACCAAGAATTCCCAAAATGGGACAAACAACAAATTGAGACTCTGCAAGCAGAATTTCGTTTATTATCTGTTTCACATGCTTCGGCAATGTAAACATATTTTCCCCATTCCAATACAGTCCTTTGAATTGAATTGAGAGATGGACAGAGAAATATGCAGTGTAGTGATGTGTTGTTTTAATGTTGAACATCCTTTTACAGGCTGTCTATAATGCTGATCAGTTATGGACTACTGAGTTCCTCCAAGCTCTCTCTCTTTATCTGTCTCTCACTCTCTTTCTCTAAGACAAAGGGTCAAAAAAGTGACCCTTCACACCTTGGTGCGATACCATGTGACCTCACGGAACCACAAAAGGACTTTGCTGTCTCCTCTTCTTAGCTCTTAGCCTCTTATCCTGCCAAGCTGGACCTGTCAAGCTGGACCTCTCTCTTGAGGAGGGAGAAGAGCCTCCATCTTCAGTAGGCCGACCACAGGACCTGGACTTTCATCTTTAACGGCCAGAACTGGTTACGCGATAAGTTAATGAAAGTACCTTTCAGGGAATAGTACCTGTAATCCAGTGAAGAAATTGGGATGGAAGTGCCCACTCACTAAACAGTCTCTGAAGAAGACATGACACTTACAAGAGCTAGTGCAGCCTGAAGGGTATTTTTATTTATTTAAACTTTATTTAAGTAGACAAGTCAGTTAAGAACAAATTCTTATTTTCAATGACAGCCTAGGAACAGTGGGTTAACTGCCTTCAGGGGCAGAACAACAGATTTTTACCTTGTCAGCTCAGGGATTCAATCTTGCAACCTTTCAGTTACAAGTCCAACACTCTAACCACTAGGATACCTGCCGCCAACCTTCCTTAAAGAAAGAAGCAGACAATTTGAGCACAGCCTCTGCAACTCAAGCAAGCAAACTGTGATGAGTTCTGCTGCTCAGTGCCCAGACAAATAGTGACCGTGAAATCCAACAAAGAGGAAAGTTGGAAAGGACAGTACATTCTTCAGTATATGTTGATACAGCCCAAGGACAACTTATTTCTCAGTGTAGCGTGTGTTGTCAAAGCTTGACTTATGAATACCGACCGGTACAGGACTTGAAAAAAATGGGTCCTGTGTTGCTCAGTTGGTAGAGCATGGTGCTTGCAACACCAGGGTTGTGGGTTCTATTCCCACGGGGGACCTGTATGAGAAAGTGCAAAAATTGTATGTAGTCACTATTGTAAGTCACTCTGGATAAGAGTGTCTGTTAAATGACTAAAATGTAAACTAAATATCCAATCCTACTAAGATATGAGCTTGAAAGAAATGCATTTTCCTGGGCATGTGACATTAAAAACTTGAAACTTGATAATACCCTTGACCTATACTGTGTCATGAAACTGGTCAACAAAAAGTATAGATTTCTTCCTTATAACACTGTGGTTATTTATCTGTACTGATACCAAGGTCCTCCAGCTTGCAATAAAGAGACATGAATGCTGGGAATTTTGTATTTTTTATTTTGGAAGTCTAAAAGAAGAATACAAAAATGGCTCCATAAGCCCCTCTCCAGACCATCTCCGCTTCCTGAACTGGGTTTGCTCTGTAAACTTAAACAGTGACAACAGCACTGTTCTAAACTCTCAAACTAAAAACAGTTAGTCCTAACCTTGTCACCAGCCTAATATACCCCCATGTTCCATGGCAAGAGGACTGATGTGAGGCGGGATATTGAATGTATGGAGTCCATTCATTTGATGATTGAACAGTATTCTGGTTCACCAGGAGCCTGTAGAACACAAAGGCTTTGGGATTCTCCATTCCTTCTATGATTTAGGTGCCTTCCTCAGAAATGTGGCTTATGTAAGACAAGCCAGGGCTCAATTTGAGATTGGATTTAGCGACAAGCATATTTGCTATTTTAAGTGCTGACGTTTGGTAGATCAAAGAGATCCATTATTTGAGGACGGCTGTTGAAGCGGCTCATGCACACTGTATGATAACCTTCCGAGGTCTTTCCTGTGAGTCATGGTGAAATTGCTTCAGTGCAGAAAGGGAAGAAAATCTCCCCTACAATGCTCCTCCAACACATTCTCCAACTTTTAATTTGTTCTCGGGGCATTTGCTCATTGTTAGTGCATGTGTCGTAATCTCCACGTTCTGTGGTGCACTGCACATGCAATAGCTGCTGATAAGGAAAACTGGAAGAAAAGAACTACAAATATTGTTATCAACAATACACCAGACTTGAGTGATGTGAACTCAGCATTGTGAAGAACAGAGTCGACTTCAACTATGGGAGGAGAAGTGAACCCAGCAGCCTTAGCAGAGGTAGGTAGCCATGATAGTAGACTCCATTTACCTGCCCATGCTGTGAGCCTGCTGTGGTGGAGCTGGGGTTCAGGGAGGATTCAGAGCTGTGTTTAAAGCAGGACACCTCAGACAGATGGGGGGAAAGATACCTGCTACTGCTTTACCTTCCAAGGACACTCAGGAATACACTCGGCTTTGAAAGTACATGGTCTTTTCAAACAGTCAGCCACACTGCAAAATGTATATCTCAATTTAAGACTCGAGAGAACTGACTTTGTAATGGTGGCCAAAGGTCAGGGCTAAACCTCAACAAGACCCCTCAGGGCTTTAAGGCATCTTCATGCTTCTGGGAGTAACACTCTGTGTTCAGCCAGCCATTCTTGTACAGTGTGAAGAGTTATTCCAAGGCAGCATTACATGGTATGATGTTTCATTAAGGTTGACGATGTCAACATTATGCTGTCAAAGGACACCTGGACAGGTGAAGATAACGTTAGATTAATTTCCATCTCATATCATTCCTCAATAGTCGCTGTAGTAACATTTGACACTTGTCCCAAAATGTCCTTCTTCAGTTGAACAGAAGCATAGCTGCAGCGGACCAGCAGGTTGGATATAGGATGATGAAAGCTGCCTCCCAGAGACCTCAGACAAACTTCTGAGAGTTTGCACATCAAAAAGCAGCCCCTTGTTCTTGTTGTGTATGATGTCGGTCCAGCAGAGCGGAACAGCGGCCTGTCTCGACTACTGCCTAATCCGTGCGTTTGTCTAGGTATTATAAATTCAGCTGTAGCTGACTTAACTTATTTATTATTTCCCATTGTCAAGGAGACAGAGAGGAAAACATGAAAATCCATTGTCATCTCCCCAGGGCTCAGACCGGAGTAGAGCTCTGCGTAGAAATCTGTGTGAAACCCAGTTGATGTGTCTCTAGAATGGGGTCTCCATCTTAGTCCCACATTTACTCCTCAGGTGAAACACTACCCACTGGGCACACACTGGTTGAATCAACGTTGTTTCCACGTCCTTTCAATGAAATTACGTTGAACCGTTGGATTGACATCTGTACCCAGTGGAAATGTATCTTCAGAGTGTTTATATACAGTAGCTCTTCTAATATATTAGACGTTGCATTTCTTGAAATGTTGTGATACTTATCGTCTTTCATCGGTCTTCATTAGTCTCTTCCTGTCGCCTATCCCTGTGCCTCAGCTGCTCAGAATGATACATTAAAACGGGGGACTCTGCCTTCCTCCCCTGAGATATCCCTCTGCTATACGTTGTTAATGTAGGAAAATGGTGTGTTCCCCCATACCAAACATAATGATAAACACTGAGATAATCACAACTGTAGCGTTCCAAGTCTCAGGCCTGGACTGACCATTAGATGGTTCATGTAAATGCAAGAGGAGTCGGTATGTTTATAGGTTAGACCTCTGTGAAAAAAATGACAGTATTGATCATTTGAACCTCAGTGGCCTGCTTATTTCAAAGTTTTCACTCTGTCGGGACACTGTTTCCTGTACTTTACTCCTTGCTCCCTTATCCTGATACATGGTTGGATCCAGTAAATAGTCGTAGGCTGTGTCATGGACTTATTAAGGCATCTGGAGAGATAAGACTTAAACCAGCCATAGTCAGCAGCATGGACATAGCAGATTGGAGGGGACTCAGATAAAGAAACAGTAATCAAGCATTGTTTACCAAGGTCTAGCTATGTATCTTGTTGTAGCTATACTACTTGGTGAGTTTCCATCAGCGATTAAACAAGCCCTTATGTAGACACCCCCACCCCCCAAATGGGGCTGGAGGAACATACTGTATGTTGGCCCTAGTCCATCACTGCCAATTCTCCCCAAATGGACCAATGCTGGAAGCAATTTCTTATTTAAAATAGACATATTCTTGATTTAATTTGAGCAGAGTTGTCACCTCCCTATCACAGTGCTCGTCTGAAGTCCCAATTAAAACCAGGCCCATGTTTGTGTGTTGTGTGTATGTTTGAGAAAGGGAGGGAGGGAGAAAGAGTCAGTGTGTGTGTTTGTGTACATACATGTGTGTGTGTTCTTTTGGTTGTGTGTGCATGTGTGTGTGCGAATGCATCTCTGTCTGTCTGTGTGCGTTTGGAGGAGGAGGTTGTTGTGCGGACGGCCGGTCTTGTCAAAGTCCATCCCCAAAGGACACGGCGGTGCTGGCGCATTGACAAGACCAGCTGCCACAGTCAGCCCTGCGTAGTGATAAGAAGCAGCACATCTAAAGACTGAATAATGGCCTGCTGTCTCAGATCACTCCCCTGCTCCACGACAGGAGGGGACAGGCAATCAACACTCAATCTCTGGGCCGCAACAAAACAAGCTGGGAATATGGCCTGACCAGTCAGCTGGTGACAGGAGAATGATGTATTTAGATGGACAGCTTCACAAATGGGAAACTATTTATGTGCCTGTACACATATACAGAGTCATACTTAGAGAGTGCATCTCTCTGAGATACTGTAGGTGACATGTGCATCCCACTTGTCTCTTATTGGTCTCTTTCAGAAGTTTCAGTTGTGATCTTGCCTACAATCGATTACAAATCGCTGGAGATAAAAATCCACATACAGTATATTTAAAGATCAAATGGGAACTCCCCACAAACCCGGTAAACAGTTTTGATTGAATAGTATTCTACGGTACATTAGGTAGTGAACTCCCAGTGATATAGATCAGTCCTCCTGTAAGTGTTAGTCAACAAGCAGCTCTCCTCAGAGTGTGACTCACCCTGGACTGACAAACACTACTATTGGAAACGAACATCTGAGTGCTTTTCTTCAAATTATCCTCCAAGGAGAGATGATGGTAAAAACGTCCTTCTTAAGATTCCACTCCAAGCTGCTCTCGCTCTCTCAATTCAACTCAATTGCCAAAGCATGTGAAATGGATAAGCAAAAGTGAAATAAACAATAAAAAGTGAACAGTAAATATTACACACACTGTGGTATTTGGATTTGTTTTCGAATTATTTGTATCCCTGTGTAATCTGAGGTAAATATGTGTCTCCAATATTCTAATATGGTCATACATTTGGCAGGAGGTTAGGAAGTGCAGCTCAGTTTCCATCTCATTTTGTGGGCAGTGTGCACAGTCTCTCTCTCTCTCTCTCTCTCTCTCGCTCTCTCTCTCTCTCTCTCTCTCTCTCTCTCTCTCTCTCTCTCTCTCTCTCTCTCTCACCTGTTGGAGTTTATCTACAGCCTTTATACACACTTTCAAATATTTTGTTAAGGACTTCCATATTCACACAGAATATATATATTTGTATACTTATTTCAGACCAGTAACAACTGTGCCATCATGATTGAGTGTACCCATATATGTGTGTACTTTTCAGTCAGTGACTTAAAAGTCACGTTACTTCAGCTTTGGAAGATCCTGCGTCTATCTTAGTTATTTTTCACTCTATCCTTATCAGTGAAGTAACACCATTCCACAGTGAGAAACAGAAGATTAGAAGAGAAAGAGAAACTCTATATTGGGGTGCATTGGCCTGTTTTTCTCTCACAACCTTAAGTTTCAGTAACCAATGGTGCCCTCTCCCACATTAAAAAAGACTATTGTATACTATAGTGTTTTTGCTGACTTGACTGTAGTATTCACTGTATTATACTGTAGTATTTACAGTTACCTATAGTATAGGTTGTAACGTAACAAAATGTGGAAAAAGTCAAGGGTTATAAATACTTTCTGAATGCACTGTTGTTGTGGAGCTGAGTGAACTCTTTTATTGGGCCATCAGAAACAATTGGGATGCTTGATGAAGCATTTTCATGTAACTGTTCATCGTTGTTAACACTGCTTTATTAATCTGTTGGTTGATTGCCTTTGTCTTTTAAATGGATCAGGCACTAGAGAGGTTGGGCTGACTGTAGCGTTTTCATTTACAGCAGAACCTTAAAGATATGTGTATTGTTTCATGAACTAGATACGTTAAAGAAATATCAAAAGGTTTTTGAAAAAAATCGACCTGCGTAATATTTGGTAGGCTTTCCCTGAAACGAGCCCGAAAGGTTTTTCCCTGCACGAGGCTCTTAAAGAAACAGAATTCAAATAGCACCCAGGCGAAACGCAGTAATGTTTACTCATTACGAGAAACCTTTTACATTCTTGTATTGGGTAAACAACACTGCTTGGCGTCCTTGCAGTGATGTATTCCCTGTGCAATATAAGTTCCACTCAGGTGTAGGAAATATGATCAAACATTTGCTCAGAGTAATGTGGCATCTCTGATCGCCACTTCCACAGTGGGTGTTTATGCCTCATGAATTATTCAACATATGACCCATAATGCATTCTCTACCCATTAATGAGACAATCCTCATTATTTTCCCCCTTCTTATCACACTCACCTGCAACAAAACAAAACCAATCTATGTCTGCATATAGCCTCTGTTTGGATCAGGAGAAGAAGAAAAAAAAAATCCTGAGCTCTTGTATTATTTCCTCTGTTTTTGAAATGTAGATCTTCACCTCTTTTGAAGAAGAAAAGAATCAGGTGATCGATTAAATATATAAACAAAGGAAGTTTGTCTTGTAAGGAAGGGGGGAGACTATTCTTTGTTTTCCATTGGGAGGAAATTGGGCTTTAGATCCATAGCAGATATGTGAGGGTAATGTTATTGTTTCTTTGGGTTCATAATGACGTCACAAGACACCAGTAATACCCACAGGTGTGTAAAAATATATTGTTTACTGGAACACAACTCCCTTGTAGGAGGAAATGACAACAGAACATTCCCACAAACACAATCTATTTGGAAAATCACAAAATGAAGCACTGTTTTGAAACAGCCTCAACCTCCGGGGCACTGCCTTAATTTGTGCTCTCTGTGTGAAAACCATTTCCATAATCTGGAGATGTATGAGTCACATTTAATACTGCCACATCAATGTCAGCAAAATTGCTTACAATTCTGTGCATGCCTCAGATGTGATTTATCACCATTTGTGTTTACAACATGCAACCCCTCCCTGTAAGTCATAGAACACTTTATGCTCTTGGCCTTGTTAAGGGAACAAACTTAAATCTCGACACAGCAGAACATACGCAATCGATACACAATCAGGTTATCCGGTTGTTTTTCCTCAGTTTGGTAATTACTACCTCTGCTCCCTGCAATGGACACAGACTATATGTCTCTGAGTCTCTTTCCAAGGTGTTGTCTCTAGCTTCTGGGTCTCTGAATATATTCTTAGCCACCTATCTCTTCATCTTGTCTAAGTCCGTCCCATATTGCTGCGTCTCGCACTGAGAACCCATGGTATCTGGGTTGTGGCATCTGTTTGGCGCAGGGCCTTGATAAGAAGTTTATTCATTTTTAGGGAGGGGGAGATGGGGGACAGATATGGCAGGTTGATCATTTGGTGGCAGCATGTCCTCTGCTAAGACACGTCACCCTATAGTGCCTCTAGTCTCCTCCTAGTGTAAGTATAAGGCGGGCTGGAGCAAGGCGAGCATTGAGATGCAGATGTGGAATGACGGGGAGGGCATATGTTAATTGGATGTCAGATGAGGTTCCTGGGTTCTAATTTCAGAGGTCTTTCTCCTGAGAAGAGGGCACCATCTCACAGAGGGGTGGCACTCCAACCCATCCTGCCCAACCCTACCCCAACCCCATTCTGATCAGAATGCAGAGGGTGCCACAGGGTGGAAGGACTACCTTCCTCCCTCCTTCTCTGTGAGACTGACCTTCACCTCGTTCTTTTCTTGCATTACAAAAACAACCAATCCTGATTGTCTAGAACTGCATAGTATCTGGAGTCTTGAGGGTATCATGATATCAAAATAAACACTGATTTCTGTCTTTACAGGATGTTACCATTGGTCTGCAAAAGGTTGAGGTTGCTCCGCAGACAATTGCTAGAAACAACAAGTAAAATATGTGTTGCCCTAATTTCCTCCAAACCTGGCCACTAGACTACTGCTGGGAGAATCCTAGGACTCAACGTCTGTGTCTCTGAGAGTAGTAATGACTGTCCCCAGGTGTTTCATGTGGATCTGTCTCATGCTCTATCCTCTGACAGTGCAAATTCTGAAGAGGCTGCTTGATTGAGGTTTCTGATTCTGCTCAGAATGATTCTGTCTGAGACGGCGACGAAAAGCTGCCACCGAACGGCTGTTTCCAGCCTGCTGACTGTCTCTGTCTGGGGACACACGATAAAGCCTCCTTTTTCCATGTGCCCATACATTTCCCTCTCTCATGTTCATCAGCCGAGAAGCACACGCACACAAGAACTCCCACCACTAAAGTCTTCAAACCCTATCAATAAAGCCCATGTGTGAGAAATTAATTTAGGACACAACCATGGGTGTACTTGTATTGCACTGCTGGTATATGACATTTATATGAATTGCTTGGCATCTTTGGAATTATTAACTTAAATATTGTTGGCTATGCATCTTTTTATTTTTTACATTCAATTGAATTCAAGAGTGGAATGGAAATGCATATTTTTAAGATTCAAAAGGCACTCGCACATCTGAGCAATCTTTTTTGCAGGTGCATGGTAACAGTTGGACAAGATGAGGGAAAAAGGAAACCACATGAGAGGCAGTGCCTTCAAAGTATTCATACCCCTTGACTTATTCCACATTTTGTTGTGTTACAGCCTGAATTCAAAATGGATTAAATAGATTTTTATTCTCACCCATCCACACAACACACCATAACGACAAAGTGAAAACATGTTTTTAGACATTTTTGCAAATGTATTGAAAATGAAATACAGAAATATCTAATTTACATAAGTATTTTCATAACTTCGTGTTAGAATCAACTTTGGCAGTGATTACAGCTGGGAGTCTTTCTGGGTCTCACACCTGGATTTGCACACCTGGATTGTACAATATAATTCTTCAAGCTATGTCAAGTTGGTTTCAAGTCTTGCCATGGATTTTCACCCCGATTTAAGTCAAAACTGTAACCAGGCAACTCAGGAACATTCAATGTCATCTTGGTAAGCAACTCCAGTGTATATTTGGCCTTGTGTTTTAGGTTATTGTCCTACTGAAAGATGAATTTGTCTCCCAGTGTTTGTTGCAAAACAAAATCCTCAAGGATTTTGCCTGTGCTTAGCTCTATTCCGTTTCTTTTTATCCTAAAAAACTCCCTAATCCTTGCCAATGACAAGCATACCAATGACATGATTCAGCCACCACCATACTTTGAAGAGTGAAGAGTGGCACTCACTGAGGTGTTGTGTTGGATTTGCCCCAAACATAATGCTTTATATTCAGGCAATAAAGTTAATTTCTTTGACACATTCTTTGCAGTTTTACTTTAGTGCTTTATTGCAAACAGGATGCATGTTTTGGAATTTTTGCATTCAGTACAGGTTTCTTTCTTTTCACTTTGTCATTTAGGTTAGTATTGTGGAGTAACTACAATGTTGTTGATCCATCCTCAGTTTTCTCCTATCACAGCCATTAAACTCTGCAAAAATTTTAAAGTCACCATTGACCTCAAGGTGATATCCCTGAGTGATTTCCTTCCTCTCTGGCAACTGAGTTAGGAAGGTTGCCTGTATCTTTATAGTGACTGTGTGTATTAACACACCATCCACCATGCTCAAAGGGACTTTGTATCTGTGGGAAACTAAGTCAAGCCCCAAAAAATTTAACTACAGCTTTCTGGAACTTTCTATGTAGCCTTGGTGTCCTACTTAGAATTCAGTGTCAATAGCACTGGCTAAGGGCTTTGTGTGCAGTGGGCTGCTGCCGATTCGACTTCCGCACCTCACTCACGTCTAGCACAGACTGTGCTAGTCATTACCGGAACAACATCCCAGCCAGCCTGATGAAGACCAGACTGGGTTTGGGTTTGGAGCTCTTTAGCTGCTGGTATTTCTATTTCAAAGCCATATCTAACAAGGGATGATAAAGAGAAGACAGCCCCAGATGAGATGCTGCTTTAATCAATACACTTTAACAGGTAATTAGCCTGTTTTGGCCCAGGATTCCATTCCACTGATTAATGTCAAACTCAGCAGGATGATTGGTGACTGGGAATGTGTTTCGTTCAAAATGCCACAAACCTGCTTATCTCTTTACGCCAGTGATGAGGACACCATAGAAGGCATGAAAATAGCAAAGTTTGAGAATATAGCAATTAGCAAGCGACTCTGCAAGTGGCGGAGTGAAACATACAATTATCTGAAACACTTCATTCTTCAGTCACACTGTAGTGTGTTAATATTTATCAGATATGTATTATACTGTATATACCTCACATGCGACCCATAATAAATAAGACTATGCAACTGATATGACAAAGTCTAATAAAATGTTTAGCTGATGCCATGAAGATGATTTAGCAATATGCAATAGACTATAGTTGGGTTACAGTAATATTGAGGTGTGACATAATGTGGGTTGGGAAGAGTCACTTCAGGGGCTGGGCCGCCCTATGACACCACATACACACACAGGACAACCACACACAGAGTTGGTTAAGTTTTCTGGCTGAAGATAAAATGGAGTAAAGAAGCTGAAAGAAAGCAATGGCCCCCTGAGTTGAGCTGTTGTCCTTCTAAAGCCAGAAACCCCATAGTGGGCACTTCACATCCCTAGAAGCTTCTTTTAAAAATCTCTCTGTGTGTCAAAAGACTGTTCTGGAAAAAAACAGTATTATGAACAAAGTGCTGGTACTCTCCCATTAGCTGGCAAAATTATTTGAATCTTTGACCCTGGGGTAAGTGTGTCTGAAGACAGAATAGTTCCTCTAATTGGGTGAAGGGATTGTACATGGAGTCAAGAACAGTAAGAGAAAGTGGCCATAAACATATACTAAATTATAAATTATATTACGAAACCGACATGGTTTGTGGGGCGACAGGTAGCCTAGTAGTTAGAGCGTTGGACTAGTAACCAAAAGGTTGCAAGATTGAATCCCTGAGCTGAAAAGGTAAAAAGCTGTCATTCTGCCCCTGAACAAAGCAGTTAATCCACTGTTCCTAGGCCATCATTGAAACTAAGAATTTGTTCTTAACTGACTTGCCTAGTAAAATAAAAAGGGTAGGTGCTGGTGTGTCATATGCAGTACCTTCTCAACTATGTCCATGTCTGCATGATAGGGCTGAACGATTAGTTCTTTTTCAGGTCAATTCGGTTTTGCTTCGGTTATTTATTTGGTTCGGGGTAGGCCGTCATTGTAAATATGAATTTGTTCTTAACTGACTTGCCTAGTTAAATAAAGGTTAAATAAAACATTTTAATTATATATATATTTTTTTATAATCATGGTTTTGAATTTCGGGTTTTGATCATTTTTAAAACATGAAATTTATTATAAAATAATAATGACATTATAATGATTTTATAACTTTTTAATGGAAATTCCAAAAACAAAAATAGTGAACATTCAAATGTCAAAACGTTGAACATATTTCATTGTCTCTGTCAGATCCATATTGGGTAGACATCAATAGAAAAATAGGACATTACTATGAAGTAATAAAATATTTCAGTTGTGTATATTACTTAGTTTTTATTTGATGACTTTATTATTTTTCATTCCTTAAAATAATCATCTCATCTCTCCTCAGACAGTTGCAGTCAGCCAGCCAGCCAAGCCATCTAACGTTATGTGCTCCCCACACTGTACTGTCTCTAGTCATCCTATTTAGCTAGCCTGCCTAAGTATGCTGCAGAGCTGTCTGACAAAATCTATTTACTAGTTCTTCAAAGTAGATAAGGTATACAGTGCCTTGCAGAAGTATTCACCCCCCTTGGCATTTTTCCTATTTTGTTGCATTACAACCTGTAATTTAAATTGATTTTTATTTGGATTTCATGTAATGGACATACAAAAAATTGTCCAAATTGGTGAAGTGAAAATAAATAAATAACTTGTTACAAAAAAACTGAAAAGTGGTGCGTGCATATGTATTCACCCCCTTTGCTATGAAGCACCTAAATAAGATCTGGTGCAACCAATTACCTTCAGAAGTCACATAATTAGTTAAATAAAGTCCACCTGTGTGCAATCTAAGTGTCACATGATCTGTCACATGATCTCAGTATATATACACCTGTTCTGAAAGACCCCAGAGTCTGCAACACCACTAAGCAATGGGCACCACCAAGCAAGCGGCACTACGAAGACCAAGGAGCTCTCCAAACAGGTCAGAGACAAAGTTGTGGAGAAGTACAGATCAGGGTTGGGTTAGAAAAAAATATCTGAAACTTTGAACATCCCACGGAGCACCATTAAATCCATTATTAAAAAATGTAAAGAATATGGCACCACAACAAACCTGCGAAGAGAGGGCCGCCCACCAAAACTCACAGACCAGGCAAAGAGGGCATTAATCAGAGAGGCAACAAAGAGACCAAAGATAACCCTGAAGGAGCTGCAAAGCTCCACAGCGGAGATTGGAGTATCTGTCCATAGGACCACTTTAAGCCCTACCCTCTACAGAGCTGGGCTTTACAGAAGAGTGGTCAGGAAAAAAAACATTGCTTAAAGAAAAAAATAAGAAAAAACATTTGGTGTTTGCCAAAAGGCATGTGGGAGACTCCCCAAACATATGAAAGAAGGTACTCTGGTCAGATGAGACTAAAATTGAGCTTTTTGTGCCATCAAGGAAAACGCTATGTCTGGCGCAAACCCAACACCTCTCATCACCCCGAGAACACCATCCCCACAGTGAAGCATGGTGGTGGCAGCATCCTGCTGTGAGGGTGTTTTTCATTGGCAGGGACTGGGAAACTGGTCAGAATTGAAGGAATGATGGATGGCGCTAAATACAGGGAAATTCTTGAGGGAAACCTTTTTCAGTCTTCCAGAGTTTTGAGACCGAGATGGAGGTTCACCTTCCAGAAGGACAATGACCCTAAGCATACTGCTAAAGCAACACTTGAGTGGTTTAAGGGGAAACATTTAAATGTCTTGGAATGGCCTAGTCAATGCCCAGACCTCAATCCAATTGAGAATCTGTGGTATAATTTAAAGATTGCTGTACACCAGCGGAACGCATCCAACTTGAAGGAGCTGGAACAGTTTTGCCTTGAAGAATAAAATAGCCTCCCAGCTAGCCCATTTGGTTTCTTGGAAGTTGGGGGAACATACATTTTTGATTTCCCATTAGTTCTAGGGACAAAGCCATAAGTTTCCTGACACGTAAACCGGTACGTTTTTTTAATTTGCAGTAAGATTCTGAGAATGTTTTACTATGGTTCCCAAAACGTTTTCCTGGGAGGTTTTATTAACGTTCTGAGAACGGACACTATAAGTTATTGTCACGTCCTGACCAGTATAGAGTATATTTGGTTATTGTAGTTTAGTCAGGACGTGGCAGAGGGTAGTTGATGTATGTATTATGGGGTTTGTCACTGGTCTATGTCTGTGTTTCTATGTCTTGTTGATTGGGGTTGGACTCTCAATTGAAGGCAGGTGTGTTGAGTTGCCTTTGATTGGGAGTCCTATATAGTAGGGTGTGTTTGTCTTTGTTTTTCGTGGGTAGTTGTTTGAGAGCACTGCTTTTTGTTGAGCCTGCTTTCACTGTTTCATGTCGCTAGTTTGTTTATTGTTTTCTTCCGTGGTGTTCGCATTATTTTATAAATAAATATGTTGAGCACGAAACCCGCTGCGCCTTGGTCCCATTCTCTCTACGACGACAGCCGTGACAGTTATTTGAAGGTAATAAAATAACATTCTGAGAACATGTTTTAGTAACACTTTTAATAACACTGTTAGCTTAGTTTGGGTTAAATGTTTTGAACTCCAAGCACAGGACACACAGGACACACAGGACACATGCAAATTCATTTGCTTAGGCATTAATCATGCAAACACATTTATTTTTTATTGTGGCACAGCGTCAGTGATATTTAAACCAATGATCTTCTGTTCTTTTTCCATGGAATTAGTCCACTGTGCCACCAGGATGAACTAGCATACCATGTTTTTTAACTCACACAGCTGTTCATTTTAGTCTATTCTAACAGACCCCATTTCAAAGGAAACAAGCACTCATTAAGATCAGGTGTGGCCTATTAGTGGGCACAGCCAACACACCTGAACATACTTAGCAAGACAAGGATAGAGTTTTGTTGATGCTGAGAACAGATTGTATGATTTAAAATAACATTCTTAGGTTCTCTGTGCGTTACTAATGTTTTCTTGTGGTTTTTATGGAAAGTTTTATCGTTCTGAGAACCGACTGTATGTTTTTAAATGACATTCTTAAAGTTTTCTAAACATTACAAACGTTTTTGGGTGGTTATTATGGAAAGTTTGAACGTTCTCGGAACAATTTGAGAACATTACTTTAAATAGAACCATGAGGAAACCTGTAGGAAATGGTACTGAAATTCTCGAAGAAGTACGTTGATTCTTAACAATTTGAGAACATGATCTTAAATAGAACCATTGTAGTGGAAGAATGAAAGATGATACACGCGAATAACGACTTGCAGGCGCCGAGGGCCAGAATGATGACTCAATCACAATTTATGACATTGTTTGGATGGCTGACCGTTTGTGGGCTATCACAGGGGTCAAACACACCTTATCTGTGTTTTTCTCCTGGGAGGGACGTTCCCACAGAACCCTGGGAGCACGGAGGTGTGAAGACAACATGAATCGACTAAATGATTGTTACTGTGAATTAAAATGTAATGTTTGGATTGTTTTAAGAGTTCATAAAGAGCTATAAATGTTGATATGTTTTATTGTACTGTAAGTGCTATGGATTTACAGGGAAATGGTGTTATTTTGTTCAGCAGACAGAGGACAGTTTAAAAAAATAGCAACACCGGTGTGCTTTTATAATTTAAATTCAGTTGATTAGATTAGAATCTGGTTGTGTTTTCCTGTCTTTCGTTTTTACCAGCAAAGTGCAAAGGAATGTTAATTCAGGTTGGGGGTGAGTTTCTGCTTGAATTTGATTAAAAGGACAGTGAATTTGTTCGTACTTTGAGAACTTGCTACCAAGCTCCTGTCTGTATTACGCACTTCTTTTTTTTCTCTTCAAGAACTTTCTGAATTGAAGAAACGTGTAACCACATTAAGTCTTAGCCTATTGGTGATCATTTACTCTGAGTAGTCTGTAATGTATCATGTATTTCATGCACACTGTAATTGTTTGAGTGTTAATGCTATCATGACTAATACATTCTATTAGTTGAATTGAGTAAATGCATTCCTCATTTTACAGATTAATTCTTTGATTGACTATGCGTTCATAATTTAGTAGGTCTATTGGTAGTTGTTATAAACTACACGTGCTTGGGTACCACCTTGACATCTCTGATCTGCTTGAATCAATAAATTAATGCTAGAACATTGGTCGTAAGGATGACCATTTTGTATCTAGTCTCTTGCATAACGGTACAAGTTAGACACATGTTCATTACAATCATACTGAGAGGTGATGCAAGGCTCCCTACCTTGACTAGATTCCTCCAGAGACACACAGGGCCTGTTGCATTTATTCACATAATAATGGAGTCAGGTTGATAAATGTAGTTTATTATTATATTTAACATAATTTCCACACCCCTACACAATGAGCAAACCTGTAGGAAAAACGCTGAAGTACTGAAATTCCCACAGAAGCACGCTATTTCTTAACGTTCTCAGAACAATGTGAGAACATGACTTTAAATAGAACCATGAGGAAACCTGCAGGAAGTACTGGAATTCCCAAAGAAGAACATTGTTTCTTAAAATATTTTACTGCAGTGGGTTAAATCAGGGTCACACCGAGTGTTTCTTGGTAGTCTTAAACAAATCCGCTTTGAAACTAACATATACACCTCACACACATGGTTATGGGCTTAAAAAAAGAAGACAGCTGTACCATGTCAAATATAGAGTTGTAAATGTATTCATTTTTGAGTTTGCATCCCAATATTACACTTTATATACATCACAGAAGCCTGAAATACCATTTGACATATAAATGTCAGATTTTCGGGGGTTAAAAAAAAATACTGTATATTAAATATTCAAGTATGATTTTATTTTTTATAACATTCCACACAAGAGGCTGCTAGGTCATTTGACAGTAGGAAAGGCCTACCTGAGAACAATGTCAAACCAGTTGGAGAATGTTCCTAGAACATTACCAAAGTTTAATTTAAATGTAACCATGTATGAACTTAAGGAAACGTTCTGCTCAAGTAATGAAATACCAAGAAAATAATGTTTTTTTGTCAAGCTCCTTAAATGTTCTGAGTATGTTCCAAAGCCAAGCAACTATCCTGCACCATTCTCACCAAGCTCTCAGAAACATAGGGTTCTCAGAACGTTATGTACTATCTGGGCTACCACCAACTGGCACTCTCCCAAGGTGCACTGAACAAGTGTGTACCCTGGACAGGACAGCAGCAGAGGACCCTGGGAGAGAGAATGCTGAGGCGGCCACTGTGGTGCCTGCAACTGATTAACTTCATTTCAGGAGTCATTAACATTCCTGCCGGATCATCACACGCACACTTGTTGATGAAAATCACTACTGACAAGTCTATAATTATGGGACACTTTCGAATTGGCCTGGCCGACCGACTCATTTCAGACTGGGGCCGAGAAAGAGAAAACCAGCGGCTCAACAAAGAGAGAACAAAAATGACATTACAGACGTGGGCCAATTTGCATTGATTGCTTGTCAACACATAATCTCAATGTGATATTGGAAGAGGAAGGTCGTACGTCTGTGAGGGCCCGCAGGGAAATCTCAGAAATGTAGGTAGCGTAGGCGACCACCACAGAAACGTAATGACGGAGGGAACACAGCCTTTTTCTCTCCTCTCTTCCTGGTCCTTACTCCAGTGCCCTTGTCTTCGCCTCTTTTCCCTCAGCCTTTCAGCATGACCAACTTTCACACTGGGCAAGATTTACCCGTTTTTAAATGAGGAGAGAGCACTCTCACTGAGATGAAGGCTATTTATTTCCCCCCTTCAGTGCGTGGCAGATTGAGAGCTTGATATACAGGTTATCAGTGGTGTATCTAGGTTTCCTCCGCTGAGGCTCACAGCCGCATACTGTACTCTAGCCCAGTTCTATCCGGGGGTTGCATTGCCTGGCTACACGCCACCATACATGTGACTTGTAAAGTTCTCTCTCTCTCTCGCTCTCTCTCGCTCTCTTGTCTATTTGTAGAGGTAAAAAACACAAGTTGAGTGGCTGCATGTGAAGGCAAGGGAAGAGTAAAACACAATGTCAGACTAGGAAATGTCCCACTGGGCACAGATGTTAATTCAACATCTATTCCACGTTGGTTCAACGTAATTTCATTGAAATGACGTGGAAACAACATTCATTCAACCAGTGTGTGCACAGTGGGATTTGTCTGAGTATGACTGGAGCATGTGAAGAAGCTATTCCAGCCAGCTACAGATAGTCTCATTGGAATTACCATTCATGTCAAGTGGGAAAGAGATACCGTTCATTTGGGAAACCTTGACTAACAGATGTCCACTCTGACACCCTGGCATGAGCTGGAGGATGAAACAGATGCCCTGGACCTTGTCTCCCATTGGGCACTCTGAACTGTGGCATGCTCACACATCCTGTGTGAATTTAGCACATGCACAACCTACAACCTACAGCTAACAGCCACTGTTGGAGTCAACCATTGGATAAGGCTGTTTGAATTCGAATCTACATAACCCTGACACAACTTGACCAAATATCAATCCTTTCTGCCGGTGAGAGATAATAGCAACTCTTAACTGAGATTTGGCTTGAGGTTTCTTTGTATTCAGAGCAGTGACTGTTTCTGCTTTAGCTCATCCAAGCTCTCCGTGAGTGAGCTGGCATCACCCAGAGAACACAAGACCAGACACCAATCAGCAGAAAGCACCATAACAATATCCACTACAGACACTTACAAAGCTCAAAGGAGGGGAAAAACACACTTCATTTGGAGTGTGATCCAGGCAGTGTCATGAGAAAACCTAGCTTGGTGTATATCTGTGACTGAGAATTAAGATTAATTTTCAAACAAATGGATTACAGACGTATCAGCGTTTCTGGATATATTCTTTGAGGCATTATAAATATAGGCAGACATATGTTCCAGTCTTCTGAATAGTGTGATTTGTGACTGATAATAAAGACGGTTGGGAGGTCTATAGTACCTGGCAACAGAGAGGACAGCTTTATAAGAGGAAGTAAATCTTTGTGATGATGTAGAACTCAGTTGTGGGTGGCTGGAGTGGAAGCCTTGGGGTGATTCTGTATTTTGCCTGGATCTACACAGTGTGGCAAGACAGAAATATGAATGGCATCAGTGGTTGTGTGGTGTATCGTATTAATGCAGCACCTTAATGCATCACTCTGTGGCCCTCTGGGCTGGACTGCTGCCCAGAACAAAGTGATTGAAAGTCATTTGGATCCAGTGTGCGAAGCAGAACTTATATGAAATGAATGCTGGCAACTGCACCATCCATGAATACTGATGAGGAAGACCCAGACGTGCTGTTGAAGGTGGAGAGAAGATGCACAGAGTAGTTCTTTTGAAGCTGCAGCTGTGATTGGGTGTCGATGTATTCTGTCTCTTTCTGTGATGTGTGTGTCCGGTACAGTGCACCTATAATAACAATATAGAGACAGACTACTGTACTGTACTGTATGTGTCAGATTTGTTAACAGTGTGAAATGGACCAGAGACACTGTACACAGTGGGCTTTTATCTCTCTCTTACTCTTGGTGTGTTTGGTAAACTAACAAATGTTTCTGTGCTAATTGAATGTTGCTCTCTGATAGAAGTCTAAAATAATGAGGCCTATTTTACTCTCATTTTCTCCCTGTGGAAGGATCCTCTCTTCCACTTTGGTCCACATCAAAGCACCTTATCGGCCTGGAATCTGGGTTTGAGGCAATTATTGATCACACTGAGTGCCCAGGCCTCCATCTTTTCCGGCCCTGCACTGTGTGACATTATGTTGATGTAGACAAAAGTGACTGGACCACAGAGATACTCTCATCTAAGCTAATTCAAGGTACCATCAGGGATCTATTACATCGCAGGAGTCATAATAGTCCGTGCAAAGAGAGTAAATAGACTCTGGTAGAGACTGGTAGTCTCTGTTTGTGACACTTATTTTTTGAATCAACAGTGAAAGGAGCAGAAATTCAAAGTTAGTTTAAATAAGCTCTTGACAGTAAGGCTAATAACAGTTGACCTTATGATTGTAGCAGGCAGCCTGTCTTGAGAAAGATCAGCACTCTACAATGACTTTGCTTTACGGCACATGGCTTTCTTAGAGCTTTGCAATACTACTTTTTTAAAGGTTACTATATGTCATTGCTTGATTCTGTTTCATATTTTATCTAATTTGTTCATATTTACAGACTGCTGTTACCAAACGTTGTTGCAAGGACAAATAGCTGGTGAGGGAAAGTAGAGAGCAGGTCATCACTCATGTTCCTGGTAGATCTGGAGCCTCAGCCTGGTCTGTTGGTGTCTGTTAGCTCAGGCAGGGAGGGAGGGATGCCAAAGATGGCAAACTCTGGGGTAATGACCTATTTAGTGTGACTCACCTAAAACCCCATAATGAGACTGATGGATGATTTACTGGGGCCACAACTATGATCTTCTGATGTAATTTGTGTGCATGGGGTATCACTCTCTGAAATAGATGTAAATAGTAATTGAGCAGGCCCTTGACACACGGAATTATGGAAATGTAATTGTTTTTAGATGATGAGCTACCTGGAAGCAGATCTCTGGCTGGGTGATACAGAAAGCAAATGTAGTCAACTAAATGGGATGGTGATTCTCCAAATAGGTTTATATGGGTTTATAGTGTTAGCACTACAGGATCAATAATGAGACACAATAACACTTCGGGTAAAATTATCTGCTAGTAAATTCCCAGCATGAAAAGCTAGTTAAAATTACGTCATTACAACCTGTTTACAATCTTGTCATTAGAAACGTTTTGCCGGTTGGGTTTTGGCTGGCTAAATAGCCATATCATCATAGTGAAGTCGAAGAACGAACAATGAAAAAGCCAAATATTAGCAGACAGAGATCATGGTAGAGGGCACAGAGATTGACAAAATAGGACAACACAGGCTGGAAAGAGCAAGGGACTAATTATGGCCATGCAGAATAGGCCTATAAATAGCACTGAAGTCAAGTCAAAACCAGTATGACGCAGGTAGACATGAAGGAGGTGCAATGGAATGCATTAATGAATGAGTAAGTGGAGGTTCTGAGCACCCAATAACACAGGCTTTGTATCTCCTATATTCCAACCCCTTTCACCATAATCCAAGCCATCCCGAATGGCGCGGCGGTCTAAGGCACTGCATCTCAGTGCTAGCGGCGTCACTACAGACCCTGGTTTGATTCCAGACTGTATCACAACTGGCTGTGATTGGAGTACCATAGTGCAGCGCACAATTGGCCCAGCATCGTTTGGCTGGGGTAGTCTGTCATTGTAAATAAGAATTTGTTCTGACATGCCAAGTTAAATAATTTTTAAAAATTAATTCCGGCCCAAATCACTCACTGTGTTTGGCTGTAGCTGGCTGTAGAGCCCCTTCATCCTGTGGACTATGTAGGGAAGGATAATGAGTGTTTTTGGGACGTCAGTAGAAAACTGCAGCTAATCAATGCGGTCCATTTGGAGCAGAATGTCAACCACTGCTCTGCCCTCTCCCAATACTCTGTCTAAGTGTATTGATGTACACTCAGGACACAAGAGACTTACACCATGACAAATAACCCTTATGCATTAGCCTTAAAACTTGAGAAATGTACCTGTCAGAACACAGGGCACAGAGTGGCTCACATCAAATAGTACATTTACCAAAAAGCACAATGAAATGTGTGACGTTTTAGAGCAGGAGTAAATATCTTAGTATGCTGATCCATTAGTTATATTTAGCTGTGTTCTGTTGTCTTACCCAATCGCAAAACATTTGCTTCGGTCAGCACCAATGCATCGTCCTTTCAGTCTTATTCAGTCATACTCAGGGACAGCATCTTTCATGTGCTGTTGTGTGATTGTTGATTACCTTACCCTCTCACTTGAGATAACTCTCGCACTGCAGAGAACAGAAGCTGTTATTGAAGGGAAATGGAAGTCAGCCACTAGAGAGAGAAACGTATAGAAAATCAAGTACGTCTGCAAACATGTCGCTGAACTTTTTAAAAGTAATTCATTCAGCAGACAGGAGCTGAACAAGATTGATGTTCATATTTCACCCATCAATGGTTTTCATAATTCAGTACACTGGTGCGTTGGGCACAGTCAGAGCTTGTCATCAACTATACCAAGTAGATTGAATAGCTGGCTTATTGACAACCAGATGATACAAATAAACATGCCTAGTGGCATCAGCTCAAGATCAGGATAAAACCTCTGGCCTGGTGGACATGGGGCCTTGGATCACTGTCTAAAAAGGGCATGATGTGATATCCACGCTAGCTGACAATGCTAGAGCTGCTGTCTCCACTATCATGTATACTGTACATCTCAACACTGCTTACATATAGTAATAACACAGTCGCCAAACCTCTCTAGACAGACTTCCTGCATTCAGTAAGCCTCCTCTGCTACCCACAGATACAGGCCTGGGATACAGGCCTCTGCTACCCACAGATACAGGCCTGGGATACAGGCCTCTGCTACCCACAGATACAGGCCGGGGATACAGATTGTCACGACTTCAGCCGAAGTCGGCTCCTCTCCTTGTTCGGGCGTCGTTCGGCGGTCGACGTCACCGGCTGTCTAGCCATCGCCGCTCCATGTTTCATTTATCCATTTGTATTGTCTTGTTTTTCACACCTGGTTTACATTTCCCAATCACACTGCATGTATTTATTCCTCTGTTCCCCCTCATGTCTTTGTGTGATATTGTTTGTGTGTTACATGTTTTGTAACGCGCCAGGCTGGCGTTTGTTATTTTTCCGTGTTATTTTCATGAAGCTTGTATTAATTGTTATACATTGATGTTTTGTGACTGTTTTTGCACGCTTTACACTTTGCCTTGTTGGCTGGAGGTTTTTGACTCAGCTGCGTCCATCTGTAATCTTTCTCCTGCCGAAATAAAGTGTGCGCCTGTTCACAATTCTCTGCTCTCCTGCACCTGACTTCACCACAAGTACGCACACGCCTGACACAGATACAGGGTGCTTCTCACGTCAAGAGGTAGAGCACCACCGTCATCCAAGCTTATCATCCAGCTTTTCACAATCTCTGCTTGCAGGTCAATTGTTCAGGTAATGATGAATTCCAAAACTATGGAAATGAGTTCCACTTTTTGATTTGCATTTATTTGAAATGTACTTATTGGCACACAGTAGACTGTTTGTACTAACCACCCACAGTGCATCTCCCAGAAATAAATATATAAACAATAATCATTCAAATGCAAGGGAGCTCAGGACAGTCAATTAATATTTAATGAGCAATACATAGCCTCGCTCAGAAGAAAATGGAATTATTGATGGAATTATTTTCTCTTTTAATATTTTCCTGAATGACAAAGAGGTCATGATGTGCAGGAGTCTCTCCTAAACAAAACCTTAATGTTTTAAATATGAAAAAACTTTCTCGGAAGTTGTACTTTCTAGAAGTACTCAGAAATGTCAAAGGTCAGCAGCAAAGCGAGTCCTCAGTGTTTTGGCATTGTCACAAAGCCTGTCTAGAGAACGTGTCACATGCTTCCCAGCCTGTTTTAGCAGTTGTCTCCTTTTGTAGAGTCCAGCAGGGTTCTGTCTAACTGGGGGATTCTGGAACAACTCGTGTCATCGCTTTGTCTCTCTTTTCAAACATTCTTTTCAGCTTGTGGACAATTAATTGCCCAACCAATGTCAGGTATTTATTTTATTTTTTTATCATAAAAAGCCTTCTCACATCAAATATGCAAATGAGGAGTTATGCCACAAGGTTCGCTTTTTTCAGTTATGTTCAGGCCTGTCAACTCCTCTCTATTCAACCCTGAGATGCCATTACCTGTGGATGGTTCAGGCGATTTATCACTTTCCACAAGTTCCAGTTGCTCAAATCTCTTAATGGTTCTGTTGAATGGATGTGCGTATAAGACAAATGATAACAAATTACTGGAACCAAAACTGAATATCTATATTCTTGGCAACTACTTCCACTTCTGTGGAACTCATACCAATACATTTAGCTTAATTGTCCCTGACATAATTTCACCTCCTTTCGGAGATAAATGACAGTATACGTTCACATCTTGCCAGTTATAGTATTCGGCAGTGAAAATACTTGGACCTGCTGTCACTATTTAGATATATACTTCTGTTACACCCCAAATGGTCCACTGCTGATTTGCTTACCACTAAATCTCTCCATGCCGTCAATCTTAGTGCAATTTTGTTTTTTATATATATTTTATCCTAGGCAACCATCGTAATTACGATACATATCTTATTCACTTAATCTTCTCAGTGCCTAGATAACAGCCTATCTGGAGAAAGTATCCTTAGGTAGACGACTTATGAGTATCCAAGATTGTGAAATTATACCAGACCGTGGAAAGAAACCAAACTCTATCTTAATGAGGAGAGAAGGCCACTCAGGGCAGAGCTTCAGTGTGAAACCCAGGGAGGGAGGAGAGGAGAGGAACTACTGGTGCATGCAGCAGCACGGTGGTCTAGTGTCTCCAGGGCCGTGCAGTCTGCGTGCCTCCTATCCCAGGATCACTGGATGCAGCTCTGTGGGGCCCATCTGTATCTGCTGCAATTAATTCGACGTTCCAGATCATGATATACTGTAGAGCCGCTTTCACATCTGTGAGACTGTCATGAACTTTAAAAGGGAGTAGTGTACATTTCAACTGGCAAGGTATCACTACTATGTAACAGGATGTCAATACTGTCCTGTTATATCCCTTTCATACACAGACCAAAATCCCACAAATATATCACGCCTGCTTTTTTATACCAGATTTTTTTCATTTATCATAAGGGGTCGGTAAAAAACATGATCAATTAAAACATACCTTAGGGAGACCATTGTGGTGGAGTACTGAGTAGGCAGACAAGATGCTGCCGGTGCAATGCCCAGGATGAGGGTGAAGGAGAAGCTGACTGTACACTATATGTACATATCACAGGAGGTTGGTAACACCTTAATTGGAGAGGATGGGCTTGTGGTAATGGCTGGAGCGGAATCAGTGGAATGGTATCAACTAAATCAAACACATGGTTTCCATGTGTTTGATGCCATTCGATTTGCTCCGTTCCGGCCATTATTATGAGCCGTTCTCCTCTCAGCAGCCTCCTGAGGAACATAAAGTCATGTCCATAAATATTTTGACATTGACCAAGTTATTATTATTTTAGCTGTCTACCACAGCATATTGTAGTTGAAATTAAATAATGAATATGAGCTGAAATTGCAGACTTTCAGCTTTAATTTGAGGGTATTTACATCCAAATCGGGTGAAAGTTGTAGGAATTACAGCACTTTTTATATGTGATTCCCCCCATTTTAAGGGACCAAAAGTAATTGGACAATTGGCTGCTCAACTGTTCCATGGCAAGGTGTGTGTTATTCCCTCATTAGTTCATTGACAAGTAAGCAGATAAAAGGTCTAGAGTTGATTTCAAGTGTTGCATTTGGTATCTGTTGCTGTTAACCCTCAAAATGAAGTCCAAAGAGCTGTCACTACCAGTGAAGCAAGCCATCCTTACAGGCTGACTACACCGCTCACGTCGCGTGCGCAAGCATGGCAAAATACATTTAGTTAAATTATTGCACCCACATTCCTCGCGTGTGCCAACGAGCGTCTGCGTTGCCAAGGGCTAAAATAGAAGTCAGTTCTATTTCTGATGCAGATTGCGCTGCAAGTCCTGCCTCGCCCATCTCCTCATTGGTTTATAGAAGCAGGTACCCACGTGCTATCTCCTCATTGATTATACCCACGTGGGTGACTGAAAGACGAACGAAGTCAGTGGCGGTAATGCACCCAATTTATGAAAGTTGCCAATCGCAATATAAAGTCAAGAGAAGAAAAAGCCTGGAAGGAGGAGAGATGACTAGAAACGATTCGGTTGACCGTTTTATATGTGGATTAATTGGCGGAGTAGAGGACCTTCTGCATTTCAGGTAAAATAACAACTCAATGTTTATATCCCAGGACAAATTAGCTAGCAACAGCAAGCTAGCTAAAAAGGACAAATTAGCTAGCAAGTGCAAGCTAGTTAGCTAAATTGCCATAAATGTTTAATGCTTTTCGACCTGTCCCCAAATTAATATAATTGGTTCAGAGTTTGTTTTGATATTTTAACCAGCATGTCGTGATCGTGTTTGGTGTGGGGGGACAAAATAAATTTATGCACGATGGTGCACGGGCGTCAGGCTGAAAAATCTAAACAAACCCATCAGAGAGAAAGCAAAAACATTAGGTGTGGCCAAATCAACTATTTGGTACATTCTTAAAAAGAAAGAACGCACTGGTGAGCTCAGGAACACCAAAAGCCTCGGAAGACCAATGGAAAACAACTGCGGTTGATGACAGAATAATTATTTCCCTGGTGAAGAAAAACCACCTCGCAACAGTTGGCCAGATCAAGAACACCCTCCAAGAGGTAGGCGTATCTGTGTCAAAGTCAACAATCAAGAGAAGACTTCATGAGAGTAAGTACAGAGGGTTTACTATAAGATGTAAACCATTGGCAAGCCTAAAAAACAGGAAGACCAGATTAGAGTTTGCCAAAAAAAACAACTTAAAAAGCCTGTACAGTTCTGGAACAAAATTCTATGGACAAATGAGACAAATATCAACTTGTACCAGAATGATGGACAGTGAAGAGTATGGAGAAGGGAAGGAACTGCTCATGATCCGAAGCATACCACCTCATCTGTGAAGCATGGTGGATGTAGTGTTATGACATGGGCATGTATGACTGCAAATGGAACTGGTTCCCTTGTATTTATTGATGATGTGACTGCTGACAAAAGCAGCAGGATGAATTCTGAAGTGTTTAAGGCTATGTTATCTGCTCAGATTCAGCCAAATGCTTCAAAACTAATTTGACGGCGCTTCACAGTGCAGATGCACAATGACCCGAAGCACACTGCGAAAGCAACCCAATACTTTTTTAAGGCAAAGAAGTGGAATGTTCTGGAATGGCCAAGTCCATCACCTGACCTGAATTCCATTGAGCATGCATTTCACTTGCTGAAGGCATAACTGAAGGCAAAACGCCCCAAGAACAAGCAGGAACTGAAGACAGCTGCAGTAAAGGCCTGGCAGAGCATCACCAGGGAAGAAACCTAGCATCTGAGGATGTCTATGGGTTCCAGACTTCAGGCAGTCATTGACTGCAAAGGATTTGCAACCAAGTATTAAAACTCACAATTTAATGTATGATTATGTGTAACGCCCTGGCCATAGAGAGGGGTTTTTTGTTTATTTTGGTTAGGCCAGGGTGTTACATTGGGTGGGCTTTCGAAGACCTTAGAAAGGCAGGGTAGGATAGATATAGGTCTGTAGCAATTTAGGTCTAGAGTGTCTCCCCCTTCGAAGAGGGGGATGACCGTGGCAGCTTTCCAATCTTTGGGAATCTCAGACGATACGAAAGAGAGGTTGAACAGGCTAGTAATAGGAGTTGCAACAATTTCGGCAGATAATTTTAGAAAGAGAGGGTCCAGATTGTCTAACCCAGGTGATTTGTAGGGATCCAGATTTTGCTGCTCTTTAAGAACATCAGCTATCTGGATTTGGGTGAAGGAGAAATGGGGGAGGCTTGAGCGAGTTTCTGTGGGGAGTGCAGGGCTGTTAACCGGGGTATTGGTAGCCAGGTGGAAAGCATGGCCAGCCGTAGAAAAATGCTGATTTTTTTATTTTTATTTCACCTTTATTTAACCAGGTAGGCAAGTTGAGAACAAGTTCTCATTTACAATTGCGACCTGGCCAAGATAAAGCAAAGCAGTTCGACAACATAGAAAAACACCGAGTTACACATGGAGTAAAACAACATACAATCAATGATGCAGTAGAAAAAAATAAGACTATATACAATGTGAGCAAATGATGTGAGATAAGGGAGGTAAAGGCAAAAAATGCCATGGTGGCAAAGTAAATAAAGTATGGCAAGAAAAACACTGGAATGGTAGATTTGTAGTTTGAAGAAAGTTAAAAGTTAAAATATAAATAATATGGTGCAAAGGAGCAAAATAAATAAAATAAATAAATACAGTAGGGGAAGAGGTAGTAGTTTGGGCTAAATTAAAGATGGGCTATGTACAGGTGCAGAGATCTGTGAAAAAATTGAAATTCTTATTGAAATTCTCAATCATAGTGGATTTATCGGTGGTGACAGTGTTTCCTAGCCTCAGTGCAGTGGGCAGCTGGGAGGAGGTGCTCTTATTCTCCATGGACTTTACAGTGTCCCAGAACCTTTTTGAGTTTGTGCTACAGGATGCAAGTTTCTGCTTGAAAAAGCTAGCCTTAGCTTTCCTAACTGCCTGTCTATATTTGTTCCTAACTTCCCTGAAAAGTTGCATATCACGGGGGCTATTCGATGCTAATGCAGAACGCCACAGGATGTTTTTGTGCTGGTCAAGGGCAGTCAGGTCTGGAGAGAACCAAGGGCTATATCTGTTCCTGGTTCTACATTTTTTGAAAGGGGCATGCTTATTTAAGATGGTGAGGAAGGCACTTTTAAAGAATGACCAGGCATCCTCTACTGACGGGATGAGGTCAATATCCTTCCAGGATACCCGGGCCAGGTCGATTAGTTTGTGAGTGCGTGATATTGGAGTATAGAAACGTTTATTTTGACATTTATAAAGAAACTTTTATAAACAATAGCAGCTATGTCGACACTACCATTTTGATCTGAGCCTTGCTGTTTGGAAAACCACTACCATGTCTGACTTTTGGCTGTCACAGATTTACCTCCCCCGACTTCACTCGCCAATTTCCATCTATAGTCGGTATCGTTAGCCTTTCTGCTAAAACACACCCAATATTAGTGGAGCAACAAACAAATTGTTTGCCACTAAAACAAAATGAATGTTGTCATGCCGACTACAAACTTCTAAAAAGCCCTTTTGGATAGGCTACTGGCGAGGTTTACTTTTGTGAACTCTATACTTAATAAACTTTATTTACATAATACTGTATACAGTAAATGTTTTCTTAATGATCCTGGAGTGCTCTCCAGGATTAACTCATGGACCAGCACATTTATAACTTGATGTCAGTGCTTGTCAGGTGGGCTGCGGTTTCTTTAGGATAGAAAGACCATTAATCAAATGCTTAGACTTTTTAAAGAGTTTAGGATTACTTTCCTTGGCCTTTAACTTAGAAATGCAACACTGGTGGCCTGTGTGGTCCAATGGCTAGTGCCGAGTAACCTGGCACACATGCACAGCCTAGGCTACCAGAGTTTGAATCTGCTCTATGCCCTTCTGACTCACAATCTTACCTTTACTGTCTCTTCTTCACTGTCCTATCTCAATGAAATACATTAACATATACAGTATATATACTGTATATACAGTGCTGTGAAAAACTATTTGCCCCCTTTCTAATTTACTCTACTTTTGAATGTTATCAGATCTTCAACCAAAACCTAATATTAGATAAACGGAACCTGAGTGAACAAATAACACAACAATTACATACTTAATTTATTTCATGAACAAAGCTATGCAACACCCAATGCCCCTGTGTGGAAAAGTAATTGCCTCCTTACACTCAATAACTGGTTGGGCTGTCACGGTTGTCGTCTTCGTCTTCCGACGATATAACGAAATCGTCATCAGAAAAGGTAGACCAATACGCAGCAGGTACGTGTATGCTCATTTTGACTTTTATTTAATTATCAAAAGAAAACTCAAAAAAACAACAAAACACGAAAACGAACGAACAACAAAACAGTCTGGCAAAGCCTAGGGCTGAACACAGAACAATCACCCACAACATCAAACACAAACACACCCTCATATATGAGACTCTCAATCAAAGGCAGATAGACAACACCTGCCTTCAACTGAGAGTCCCAACTCCAATTAACCAGACATAGAAACAGACATACTAGACTAGACATAGAATACCAGAACACCAAACAGTACCCAAAAACCCCGGAATACTTAAACCAAATGCCCTTTAACAAAAACACACCACCCCGAACCACATAAAACAAATACCCTCTGTCACGTCCTGACCAAACTACAATACTAATTAACCCTATACTGGCCAGGACGTGACAGTACCCCCCCCTTAAAGGTGCTACCCCAGAAGCACCTTAACAAAAAATAACCCCAAGCAACACCAAAAGAAAAATTCCCCTTTTCTAAAGGGAGGGAAGGGAGGGTGGCTGCCGTCAACGACGGCACTGTGCTACACCCCCCCTCCCCAACCCACCTATTTCTGGAGGTGGCTCCGGCTCAGGCCGTTCCAGGCTGTCTGGGCAGTCTGGCAGCTCGGGGCAGTCTGGCAGCTCGGGGCAGTCTGGGCAGCTCGGGGCAGTCTGGGCAGCTCGGGGCAGTCTGGGCAGTCTGGCAGCTCGGGGCAGTCTGGGCAGTCTGGCAGCTCGGGGCAGTCTGGGCAGTCTGGGCAGTCTGGCAACTCGGGGCAGTCGGGGCAGTCTGGCAACTCGGGGCAGTCTGGCAACTCGGGGCAGTCTGGCAACTCGGGGCAGTCTGGCAACTCGGGGCAGTCTGGCAACTCGGGGCAGTCTGGCAACTCGGGGCAGTCTGAGCAGTCTGGCCACTCCGGCAGTTCAGGGCAGTCTGGCCACTCCGGCAGTTCAGGGCAATCTGGCCACTCCGGCAGTTCAGGGCAGTCTGGCCACTCCGGCAGTTCAGCGCAGTCTGGCCACTCCGGCAGTTCAGCGCAGTCTGGCCACTCCGGCAGTTCAGCGCAGTCTGGCCACTCCGGCAGTTCAGCGCAGTCTGGCCACTCCGGCGACTGTTGACTGGCGGGCAGCTCCGACGACTGTTGACTGGCGGGCAGCTCCGACGACTGTTGACTGGCGGGCAGCTCCGACGACTGTTGACTGGCGGGCAGCTCCGACGACTGTTGACTGGCGGGCAGCTCCGACGACTGTTGACTGGCGGGCAGCTCCGACGACTGTTGACTGGCGGGCAGCTCCGACGATTGTTGACTGGCGGGCAGCTCCGACGATTGTTGACTGGCGGGCAGCTCCGACGACTGTTGACTGGCGGGCAGCTCCGACGACTGTTGACTGGCGAGGCTGGGTTTACGCACTTTCAGTTTAGTGCGGGGAGTGGGAACAGGACGAGTCGGACTGGGTGGACGTACTTCCGGGTCCGCACGAGAGACAGGAGCTGGAAACCCAGGGCTATGGAGGCGCACAGCCGGTCTAGATCTTACCTCCTGCACAACCCGCCTTGGCTCGATGGAACTAGTAGCCCTGCACGAGCGGAGTGCTCGTACAGGGCAGACTGGGCTGTGCAGGGGCCTGATGGTAGCCGTGCGTAGAGAGGGAGTTGGGTAGCCTGGTCCTCGGAGGCGTACCGGCGACCAGATGCGCTGCGCAGGCATCCTCCTACCAGGCTGGATGCCCGCTCTAGCACGGCACCTGCGAGTGGCTGGAATAACTCGCACCGGACTGTGCGTGCGTATGGGTGAGAGTGCGCTTCTCAGCAAAACATGGCGCTCCCCACCTCATACACTCCTCCATATAACCACGGGTAGCTGGCTTCCCGCTCTTCCTTCGCCTAGCCAAACTACCCGTGTGCCCCCCCCAAAAAAATTATTCGGGGTGCCTCTCGTGCTTCTCCCTCAGCGCGTCTCTGGCCTCGTACCATCGCCTCTCCGCCTTGGCTGCCTCAATTTCCCAATGCGGGCGCTGATAATCCCCAGCCTGATGCCAAGGTCCGGCCCCGTCCAGAATTTCCTCCCAAGTCCACTTCTCCCGCCAGTCCAACTCGAACGCCGTCTGCTCCTTCCTCTGCTGCTTGGTCCTTTGGTGGTGGGTGATTCTGTCACGGTTGTCGTCTTCGTCTTCCGACGATATAACGAAATCGTCATCAGAAAAGGTAGACCAATACGCAGCAGGTACGTGTATGCTCATTTTGACTTTTATTTAATTATCAAAAGAACACTCAAAAAAACAACAAAACACGAAAACGAACAAACAACAAAACAGTCTGGCAAAGCCTAGGGCTGAACACAGAACAATCACCCACAACATCAAACACAAACACACCCTCATATATGAGACTCTCAATCAAAGGCAGATAGACAACACCTGCCTTCAACTGAGAGTCCCAACTCCAATTAACCAGACATAGAAACAGACATACTAGACTAGACATAGAATACCAGAACACCAAACAGTACCCAAAAACCCCGGAATACTTAAACCAAATGCCCTTTAACAAAAACACACCACCCCGAACCACATAAAACAAATACCCTCTGTCACGTCCTGACCAAACTACAATACTAATTAACCCTATACTGGCCAGGACGTGACATGGGCCGCCTTTAGCTGCAATGACTGTAACCAAATGCTTCCTGTAGTTGTTGATCAGTCGCTCACATCGCTGTGGAGGAATTTTGGCCCACTCTTGCATGCAGAACTGCTTTAACTCAGCGCCATTTGTGACTGACCTGTCATGAGCGTCGTAAGGATTGGACCAAGGCGCAGCGGGTAAAGTGCTCATCTTCTTAATTTATTTAAAGATAACACTTGAACAAAATAAACAAAACGACGAAACAGTTCAGTAAGGCAACACAGGCTATACAGGAAAACAACCACCCACAAACACAAGTGAAAACAAACCCAACTAAATATGGCGGAGGTCATTGCCAAAAACCCAACATAGAAATAGAAAACTAGATATACACATAGAAATAGACAATATAGAACATAAACCAAAAACACCGAAACACACAAAACAAACACCCCCTGCCACGCCCTGACCAAACTACAATGACAAATAACCCCTTTTACTGGTTAGGACGTGACATGACCACTTCGATTCGGTCTTATGCAGCAACATTTGAAATTGTGTTTTTTACATTGGATAAAAGTAGAGCTAAAAAATGGTATATCATACACTGCAGTTGAGGAACAATGGGAAAGTAATTCTGCTTTGAATGCTGATAAACTTGTAACCCCACTTTTGACAAAATGGTCCTTAAATGTTTTGGTACACATACTGAATAGCTCTTCTTTGTCTACACCTATTCAGTATCATTCACACCCTCTTAAGCCTTAGCCCCACCCATCTCTTTAAGGATTCATGTGAGGCCATGTGGTAAACACACGCTATATCAAATAAAATTCACATTTATTTGTCACATGCACAGGATACAGAAGGTGTAAACGGTACAGTGGTAGTACTTGCATACTGTCATAGTAGCAATATCAAAAACAGTGTGTACACATGTTCATTAAATACAATCGATGGCCGTAATCACACGTGCTAATTTGATGGGTCATGTAATAATCCGGCGGAAGTGGAGTCTTTTGTTTAGACATGTAGCTAGCTCGGTAGCTAGCTAGGTAGCTAGCTAGCTAAACAATGAACCGGCATAACCCCAACTCATACAACTACCAATACAAAAATGGTCATAGCTGTAGTATGAATCTGCAGGTAGCTAAAGCTAACAAACTAGGTTCAATGTTAGCGAGTTAACATTAGACTATAACTAGCAATGCAAATTAATTTCTGATTCAAATAATATTACTACACAGATCATACACGTAACGTAACGTTAGCTAGCGAGCCAGCAAGCTAACATTTGCTAGCTAACTAACAGCACACTTTAACTTGCAATAAAAACAACTTTCTAACAAAATTAGAAACTTATATCTGGAAAATGTAGTTAGACTCTTACCTGTATACATGGATGAACACTTCACGGCGAACTGGAACCATTAAACTATTTGTAGCTACATATTGTTTGGCCATATTTGTAGCTACATATTGTTTGGCCAGCTTTGTGTCAAGTCACTCCGGTTCACACTGACCGTGACGTGTGCAGAAATTAGCCCATCACTTTTTCCTACTGATCTGTCGATAGCGCCTGCTAAATTCAGGGCATCAATGTTGCTGAGAAAGGTAGCAAAACTTTTGTAGTTCACGATGGCTAACATATCTTTCAAAAACGGCATGGTAGAAAGGACTATCAACACATACTGAACAGCTCACGTTATAGACAGAAGCATGCTACATGGCAGACCAATCCAAACTCATCTACCGACACGTCCAGCCCATACATTATCTCAGCCAATCATAGCTAGTTGGAAAGTTCCTGCCTTTTTCCATGGCTAAACCAACTAGGCTTGTAATTTAACTTCTATGAGCTATGTGGGATGCTAGCGTCCCCCCTGCGGTACACAGCCAGTGAAATATCAGGGCAGCAAATTCAAAACAACAAAATGTCATAATTCAAATTTCTCAAACATACAATTATTTTACACCATTTTAAAGATACACTTCTCCTTAATGTAACCACATTGTCCGATTTCAAAAAGGCTTTACAGCGAAAGCAAAACATTAGACTATGTTAGGAGAGTACATAGACAAAAATAACCACACAGCCATTTTCTAAGCAAGGATATATAGCACAAAAACACAAAACACAGCTAAATGAAGCACTAACCTTTGACGATCTTCATCAGATGACACTCCTAGGACATCATGTTACACAATACATGTATGTTTTGTTCGATGAAGTTCATATTTATATCCAAAAACAGCATTTTACATTGGCGCGTGATGTTCAGAAAATGTATTCCCACCAAAACCGCCGGTGAATGTGCACATCAATTTACAAAATACTCATCATAAACATTGACAAAATATGTAACAATTATTTAAAGAATTATAGATAGACTACTCCTGGATGCAACCGCTGTGTCAGATTTTAAAATAGCTTAAAAAAAAGCACATTTTTCAATATTCTGAGTACATAGCTCGCCATCACAGCAAGCTATACAGACACCTGCCAAGTTTGGGGTCACCTAAACTCAGAATTAGTATTATAAATATTCTCTTACCTTTGTTGATCTTTGTCAGAATGCACTCCCAGGACTGCTACTTCCACAAGAAATGTTGTTTTTGTTCGAAATAATCCATATTTATGTCCAAATACCTCCGTTTTGTTCGTGCGTACAAAGCACTATCCAAAGGCATAACGCGCGAGCGCGGTACCAGAGACGAAAAGTCAAAATGTTCCATTACCGTTCTTAGAAGCATGTCAAATGTTGTTTAAAATCAATCTTTATGGTATTTTTAACGTAAAAATGCAATAATATTCCAACTGGACAATAGCATATTCATTCAAGAAGACATAGAAGGAACGGCGTGCTCGCGGGATTGCGCATATCTAATCCCTTTGTCCCCAGGCAGTCCACTGATTGACTGAGCTACTATTCTCTGCCCAGTGACAGGAGAATGCTGAAAGAACTTTCTGAAGGCTGTTGACAGCCAATGGAAGCCTTAGGAAGTGCAACGTGACCCCACAGACACTGTAGTTTCGATAGGCATTCAAAAGAAGAACTACAATTCTCAGATCTTCCACTTCCTGGTAGAATTTTTCTCAGGTTTTTGCCTGCCATATGAGTTCTGTTATACTCACAGACACCATTCAAACAGTTTTAGAAACTTCAGAGTGTTTTCCATCCAAATCTACCAATAATATGCATATTCTAGTTTCTGGGCCAGAGTAGTAACCAGTTTAATTTGGGTACGTTTTTCATCCGGCCGTGAAAATACTGCCCCCTACACCTCAACAGGTTAACAATTGTATTCGTATTTATGGATGGAATATATGTTTGTTATTAAGGCACATGAAGGTTCACATGTTCCAGAAGGAATTTCAGCCCAAAAACAAATGTTGATAAAAAACAAATGTTAACGTTCAAATGCTGCTCCTGTGAAGTACTGTAGTGACGTGTGACATACTGTATGCCTAGTTTCCTGAAACGAGTCACATTTGTGGTTTTTCAAGCATGAACTGCTCGTTTCAAGTCCTGCTACAACATCTCAATTGGGATTAGGTCTGGACTGCTTTTAAACCATTTTCATGTAGGCTTTATTGTGTGTTTTGGATCATTGTCTTGTTGCATGACCCAGCTGCGCTTCAGCTTCAGCTCACAGATGGATGGCCTGACATTCTCCTGTAGAATTCTCTGATACAGAGCAGAATTCATGATTCCTTCTGTTAAGGCAAGTCATCCAGGTCCTGAGGCAACAAAGCATCCCAAAACCATCACACTACCACCACCATGCTTGACCGTTGGTATAAGATTCTTACTGTGTAATGCAGTGTTTGGTTTTCGCCAGGCGTAATGGGACCAATGTCGTGGATGAATACTATCCGAATGCTCTGTATATACCATATATATAAAGTACCAGTCAAAAGTTTGGACACACCTACTCATTCCAGGGTTTTTCTTTATTTTGACTATTTTAAACATTGTAGAATAATAGTGAAGACATCAAAACTATGAAATAGCATATATGGAATCATGCAGTAACCCAAAAAGTCTTAAAGAAATCAAACTATATATTTTCTATTTGAGATTCTTCAAAGTAGCCACCCTTTGCCTGATAACATCTTTGCACACTCTTGGCATTCTCTCAACCAGCTTCATGAGGTAGTCACCTGGAATCCTTTTCCAACAGTCTTGAATGAATTCCCACATATGCTTAGCACTTGTTAGCTGCTTTTCCTTCACTCTGAGGTCCAACTCATCCCAAACCATCTCAATATAAAACATTAGGAACAGCTGCTCTTTCCATGACATAGACTGACCAGTTGAATACAGGTGAAAGCTAAAATCTGTTATTGATGTCACTTGTTAAATCCATTTCAATCAGTGTAGATGAAGGGGAGGAGACAGGTTAATAAAGAATGATGTTTAAGCCTTGAGACAATTGAGACAATCCTCAACACTGGAGCTCCACAGGGGTGCGTGCTCAGTCCCCTCCTGTTCTCCCTGTTCACCCACGACTGCATGGCCAGGCACGACTCCAACAAAATCATTAAGTTTGCAGACGAGACAACAGTGGTAGGCCTGATCACAGACAACGACGAGACAGCCTATAGGGAGGAGGTCAGAGACCTGGCCGTGTGGTGCCAGAATAACAACCTATCCCTCAACGTAGCTAAGACTAAGGAGATGATTGTGGACTACAGGAAAAGGAAGACCGAGCACGCCCCCATTCTCATCGACGAGGCTGTAGTGGAGCAGGTTGAGAGCTTCAAGTTCCTCGGTGTCCACATCAACAACAAACTAGAATGGTCCAAACACACCAAGACAGTCGTGAAGAGGGCACGACAAAGACTATTCCCCCTCAGGAAACTAAAAAGATTCGGCATGGGTCCTGAGATCCTCAAAAGGTTCTACACCTGCAACATCGAGAGCATCCTGACTGGTTGCATTATTGCCTGGTACGGCAATTGCTCGGCCTCTGACCGCAAGGCACTACAGAGGGTAGTGCGTACGGCCCAGTACATCACTGGGGCTAACCTTCCTGTCATCCAGGACCTCTACACCAGGTGGTGTCAGAGGAAGGCCCTAAAAATTGTCAAAGACCCCAGCCACCCTACTACCGCATGGCAAGCGGTACCGGAGTGCCAAGTCTAGGACAAAAAGGCTTCTCAACAGTTTTTACCCCCAAGCCTTAAGACTCATGAACAGGTAATCCAATGACTACCCAGACTATTTGCATTGTGTGCCCCCCCAAACCCTCTTTTTACGCTGCTGCTACTCTCTGCTTATCATATATGCATAGTCACTTTAACTATACATTCATGTACATACTACCTCAATTGGGCCGACCAACCAGTGCTCCCGCACATTGGCTAACCGGGCTATCTGCATTGTGTCCCACCACCCGCCAACCCCTCTTTTACGCTACTGCTACTCTCTGTTCATCATATATGCATAGTCACTTTAACCATACCTACATGTACATACTACCTCAATCAGCCTGACTAACCAGTGTCTGTATGTAGCTTCGCTACTTTTATAGCCTCACTACTGTATACTGTATATAGCCTGTCTTTTTACTGTTGTTTTATTTCTTTACTTACCTATTGTTCACCGAACACCTTTTTTGCACTATTGGTTAGTAAGCATTTCACTGTAAGGTCTACACCTGTTGTATTCGGCGCACGTGACAAATAAACTTTGATTTGATTTGACATGCATTGTGTATGTGTACCATTCAGAGGGTGAATGGGCAAGATAAAATATTTAAGTGCCTTTGAATGGGGTATGGCAGTAGGTGCCAGGCACACCGGTTTGTGTCAAGAACTACAACACTGGGTTTTCACGCTAAACTGTTTCCCATTTGTATCAAGAATGGTCCACCACCCAAAAAACATCCAGCCAATTTGACAGAGCTGTGGGAAGCATTGGAGTCAACATAGGCCAGCATCCCGGTGGAATGCTTTCGACACTTTGTAGGGTCCATTCCCTGACGATTTGAGGCTGTTCCTAGGGGAAAAGGGGGTATAACGCACCATTTATGTTTTGTACACTCAGAAAATATATATAAAGGATTGCAACAGTGTATGCACTTACTCTAGAGTCTAAGCCAACTGTATACCAAGCAACTGTAGGCAATGATGAAATAATTATTTGAAATAATTGCAATACATTTACACTGAATCAAATCAAATAAAAGCTTATTGGTCGCGTACTCACACTTTTGCAGATGTTATCTCAGGTGCAATGGAATGCTTATTTTTCTGACTCCAACAATGCAGCAATATCTAGCAATACAATAACAAAACACACATAATCCAAAAACTAAAAAAATAATATATATAATTTTTGACAAACCAGAATGAGCAATAGCAGAACGAGCAATTACAGAGTCCGGAATATAAATATATATGTATGTGAATGGTGTGTATAGACAGTATGGACAGTATAGGAATAGAAAATATGTGTACAGCAGTAGATATATAGGATGAGCCATGACTAGATTAGAGTATATACATATTAAGTGCTATATAAACATTAAAGTGACCCATGTTCAATGACTATAAGTACAAGGTTCATGGCAGGGTACTGGGCGGAAGCCAGCTATTGCTGGCCTGGAGGTGATCAGTCTCTCGGTCCCAGCACTGATGCACCTGTACTGTCTCCGTCTTGTAGATGGTAGCGGGGTGAACAGGCCGTGTCTCAGCTGACTGAGGTCCTTGATGAGCGTCTTGGCATTTCTGTGACACTGGTTGCTGTAGATGTTGTGAGAACAAAATTGCAAGATTAGGGTATTATAATGCTGTTATTGCATCAAATGGTTGTCTCATGCAACAGAATAAGGGGTTGTTAGAGCGCTCATCTATGTGTGTTCTACTGAGGATGGGCCTCTGGAAGATTTACCATGTCTTTGGGTGATAGCGCATTCCAGAGCATGAGTTAATGTTTCTGTACTGGGGTACCAGGGGGAGATGGCTCCAGTATAGAGTTGGGGGTCTCCACACAATGAGGACAGTTTTTACAGCAGATCCTTGTGACTCATTCCATACATCTGATGTTTGTCATGTAGACTGAAGGAGGATTGACTTTGCTATAAAATGCTGTGGCTCAAACCAGCTCGTTGAGTTCTCAGTGATCACCTCCAGGGGTGATTACCGACCAGCTCCATTACTGCAGTAATTAAATAATAAAGTTTGATTGTTTTGAAGAAATCTAAAAGTCTCTCCTTTTGATTATAACAATTCCACCACAATGTCCTGGAGGGCAAGGGCAGGTAGTGTGCTTCCGGTGATGCGTTGGGCTGACCGCACCACCCTCTGGAGAGCCCTACAGATGTGAGCTCTGCAGTTGTCGTACCAGGCGGTGATACAGCCCAATAGAATGCTCTCGATGGTCTCTGAAAGACACGTGTATGCAGCCACTCGATCTTTCAAGTAGTGACAGAAATGCTATAATGCTTGTGGGGCCTACTGCAGTAGTTACAGTATAATGATTAGGACTTCCTGTACAGGCTAGCCTGTAAAGAATAGCCATTTTATTAGACCTGATAATTCAGCCCATGCTTTTCACACTCCTAATTAAAGTGCATATCTTTATAAGTTTCACTGCATTGTCTTCCACTACTTTCACATGCTTGGTTTTTCTTCCTTTCTGATTCAATACTAGTTTGATTGACAGTTTCTTGAAGGCAGCAGAAACTTGGGATTTATTTTTAACAAGAGGGAGAAAGAGAGAGAGAGAATGTGAAATAGAAAGGGTCAAAGCTAAATGAGTAATTAGTTATGAAGTGTTGCTCCCCATGAAAGGATCTGTCTTCCTGTGTCCTCTGGATGTGTGGTGTCATGAAGTACTCAAAGGAAAACCCCATTGTTAACCTTTTCACACATACCAACACACGGGTGTGATCATTCTACAGTGGTCCCTGTAGTGTATGATCAAACCGGTGTGATTAGAACCCTTATTTAGAATGTCCAGTTTCGGTATGATGCAACAATCAGCATTTGAGCTGGCCACACTGTTCTTTCAGAAACATTTTGCACAAACACAGTCCTTACAAAGGTATGTCCATAATGTGAGCAGTTTATTTTTGGATGCAATGTTCAGACATTCACAGAAGTAGCTACAGCATAACGCAATCATCCAAACCGGAAAATGTAGGCTACATTTGTCCTACCGCTTACTGAGAAAAGATTGACATAACACAAGTGGTCATATTTTTATAACTCTCGGCTGACAGAAACTACAATATGAATTAGCTCATCGCAATTACTATTTATAATTAATCACATCACGGGTGAGCTCACCATTGATTGAAATAACTGAGTAAAACACTTTATAGAAAGCGAAAGTAATTTGAGGATGGGTAGTTTCTGCACGCCGCCATGTTTTTTTTCTTTTCGCATCAACCAAAGATAATAAGAGGAGACAAAATGAGTTTGGTCTGTTTTTAGTATGCATGTTGAAGGAGGTGTGTCGTCTACGATCATCCACTTCCCTTCATTCATTTCCGGAAGTTTACCTGAAAGATGAGTGAACCATTCCTTCACCTCATTATAACATCTTTGGTCTGGCAGATTACGTGACACCCAGAATGCATTGTATAATGTCAACAAACATGGCGCCACACATAGCTGGCAAATAGCTTAGCTCATTATAATCAGTACAACCTTCAAAAAAGTATTTTCCACACATCATAGGTGTCCATTATAATATATGCAATAATCGGAATGCATTATTTGTCACCTGTAATGGAAAACATGTGAATAAAACTGTAAATACTTTATGCTCCATACATACATACGTACATACTGTATGCGCCTACAGTAGAAACGACTACACGATATAAAGAAAATAAGGAACTTACTTTGACAGGAACACACACATGTCCAAAGTTATTATGTGTAAGGAAAACAACAAGGAAGGCAAAGCGAGCGTCAGCAAGAAAATATTTCTTGCAAGACTGCGCAAATATATGCATACTTGATCTGCGCAAACATGAGTGAAGTACGGTGGGCTCTCCTCAAAGAGAGAAGTTTATCCAGCTCAGTAAAGCCTCAAACATAAGTTGTCAAACATAAATTGTCCGCAAAGCAGAAATGGGCTACTTCTATGTAAATTAATGAGGAGGCAGAACACACCTCGCATTATCTGGTTCACTGTCTGTGCTAGGCCTAGTATCATCATTATCTGGTTCACTGTCTGTGCTAGGCCTAGTATCATCATTATCTGGTTCACTGTCTGTGCTAGGCCTAGTATCATCATTATCTGGTTCACTGTCTGTGCTAGGCCTAGTATCATCATTATCTGGTTCACTGTCTGTGCTAGGCCTAGTATCATCATTATCTGGTTCACTGTCTGTGCTAGGTCTGGTATCATCAGGTTCACTGTCTGTGCTAGGTCTGGTATCATCAGGTTCACTGTCTGTGCTAGGTCGGGTATCATCATTATCTGGTTCACTGTCTTTGCTCGGTCTGGTATCATCACTATCTGGTTCACTGTCTTTGCTAGGTCTGGTATCATCATTATCTGGTTCACTGTCTGTGCTAGGTCTAGTATCATCATTATCTGGTTCACTGTCTTTGCTAGGTCTAGTATCATCATTATCTGGTTCACTGTCTTTGCTAGGTCTAGTATCATCATTATCTGGTTCACTGTCTTTGCTAGGTCTAGTATCATCATTATCTGGTTCACTGTCTTTGCTAGGTCTGGTATCATCTGGTTCACTGTCTTTGCTAGGTCTAGTATCATCATTATCTGGTTCACTGTCTTTGCTAGGTCTGGTATCATCATTATCTGGTTCACTGTCTTTGCTAGGTCTAGTATCATCATTATCTGGTTTGCTGTCTGTGCTAGGCCTAGTATCATCCTATCATTTTACCTTTATTTAACTAGGCAAGTCAGTTTAGAACAAATTCTTATTTTCAATGACGGCCTAAGAACACTGCCTTGTTCAGGGGCAGAACAACAGATTTTTACCTTATCAGCCTGGGGATTCAATCTAGCAACCTTTCGGTTACTAGTCTAGTGCTCTAACCACTAGGCTACCTGCCGCCCCAGTATCATCCTAGTATCATCCACTCGTCCCTGAGCTGTCTCTGCTAAGCATCATTTCTCACAGCACTGGTACCAGAAGACCAGGGGACCACACTGCCTGTACTGAGCCCAGCAAAATCCTAGTTGTGAAAGAATAAATGCATTAATTCGATTTTTTTAAATTCCTTATAAATCAGGTGTTCTCAAAGTGTGGGTCGCAAGGTTTTGGAGGGTCAGTGTGCAACTGAAACAATTTAACAAATCACAATTATTTGTATATTTTTTTTCATAGATATTTTAAGAGGCTACTTATATCCTACAATATGTATTTTATAGTTACACCTTTGCCTATTCAATCTGGTCACTAACATAGGCCTACGGCATTGCACCAAATTCTTGTCTCCAAAACACCTAATCTGTGCTTCAGAACCAAAACGCTGTGCAACCTGACTGTTAACCAATGACCAGTCATCAGTATTGGTGTGCAAAGGCAGCTGTACATATACAGATTCGTGACCAGAAAGCACTTGTTAAGTTTTCTCCTGTTTTGCCTGCTCAACTGGGGGACATTACAGATAATTGTATGTGTGGGGTACAGAGATGAGGTAGTCATTAAAAAATCATGTTATACACTCTTATTGCACAAGTCCATGCAACCTATTAAGTGACTTGTTAATTACATGTTTACTCCTGAACTTTAGACTTGCCATAACAAAGGGGTTGAGTTCTTGTTGACTCAAACCGTTTCACCTTTTCTACTTTAATTTATTTGTAAACATTTCTAAAACCATGATTCCACTTTGACATTATGGGGTATTGTGTGTCGGCCAGTTGCACAAAATCTCAATTTATTCCATTTTAAATTCATGCTGTATACACTGAAGGACACGTGTATACAACCACTCGATCTAACAAGTATGACATAAATGCTGTCTTGCTTGTTCAGTTAATGCTTCATTGTTACAGTATAATGATTCATGCTTCCTGTACAGGTTAGCCTGTAAAGACTAGCCATTGTATTAGCCCTGCTTATTCAGCCCATGCTTTTCATGCTCCTAATTAAAGTGCATATCTCTATAAGTTCCACTGCATTGTCTTCCACTACTTTTACATTCATGGTTTTTCTTCCTTTCTGATTCAATACTAGTTTGATTGACAGTTTCTTGAAGGCAGCAGAAACTTGGGATTTACCTCTATTCCAGTTTAACATTCATGTGTAGAGCTAGACTGTTATCTCGCCAGTTGCGATGCTGAGCAAAGTCTATCCAGCTTGGAGCAGACACAAAGACACAGAGATAAATGTTTAAGCATACAGAAATAAAGGGGAATCCTCCAGCGCCAAACACTATATTAACAATGGGATTTTCCTTTGAGTCTACTTCATGACACCACACATCCAGAGTGAGATCCTTTCATAAGGAGCAACATTTCATAATGAATTACTCATTTAGCTTTGACCCTTTCTCTCTCTCTCTCTCTCTCTCTCTCTCGCTCTCTCTCGCTCTCTCTCGCTCTCTCTCGCTCTCTCTCGCTCTCTCTCGCTCTCTCTCGCTCTCTCTCTCTCTCTCTCTCTCTCTCTCTCTCTCTCTCTCTCTCTCTCTCTCTCTCTCTCTCTCTCTCTCTCTCTCGCTCTCTCTCGCTCTCTCTCGCTCTCTCTCTCGCTCTCTCTCGCTCTCTCTCTCGCTCTCTCTCTCGCTCTCTTTCTCTCTCTTGCTACAAAATACATCCCAAGGTTCTGATGCCTTCAAGAAACTGTCAATCAAACTAGTATTGAATCAGAAAGGAAGAAAAACCATGAATGTAAAAGTAAGGGAAGACAGTGGAAGACAATGCAGTGGAACTTATAGAGATATGCACTTTAATTAGGAGCATGAAAAGCATGGGCTGAATAAGCAGGGCTAATACAATGGCTATTCTTTACAGGCTAACCTGTACAGGAAGCATGAATCATTATACTGTAACTATGAAGCATTAACTGAACAAGCAAGACAGAATTTCTGTCATACTTGTTAGATCGAGTGGTTGTATAAATCAAATATTATTTGTCACATACACATGGTTAGCAGAGGTTAATGCGAGTGTAGCGAAATGCTTGTGCTTCTAGTTGCGACAGTCCAGTAATATCTAACAAGTAATCTAGCAAATTCACAACAACTACCTAATACACACAAATATAAAGGGATGGAATAAAAATATGTACATATAAATATGGATGAGCGATGGCCGTGCGGCATAGGCAAGCTGCAATAGATGGTATGAAATACATTATATACACATATGAGATGAATAATGTAGGATATGTAAACATTCTTAAAGTGGCATTATTTAAAGTGACTAGTGATACCTTTATTAAATCCATTCATTATGTAATCACGTGTCCTTCAGTCCTTCATTTTTAGCCACTATTTCATCCTTGTCTACAGTTGGTTGATGTAGAGTATGTACATACAGTGTTACATTCCTTATAGATACATACAAGTAACTCACATTTGTAAATGTATCGAATGCTCCCTTAGCTCTGTTCTACCATTTATGAGTTCAGTCTATAGGAAGTTGCCCTTCAAAGTTCTCCTGGGGTAAAGCTGAGAATGTATGCAGTTGATAAAGACAGTGGGCCTATTGCACTTGTCCTCCACACCATCACAGCAGCGCTTCTTGTTGCAGAGATAAGGAGGCGGTTGCCTTGTGGGATCAGAAGCCGTCAAATCACAGATCAGGAGAGGCTGTCGAGCAGGAAGAGGAAGACAGGAGGCAGGGAGTGTGTGTGTGTGTACGTGTGGTGTGTGTGTGTCTGTGTGTGTGTGTGTGAGTATTCACTCTTGTAATCATGAAGAGACACACCTATTGATAAGCTGCTGTCCTTGTCCACTGACACTGAACATCTGGCCTGACCTAGTATCCCCCAACTAAGTGAACAGGGCTGAATGATAATCATGTTTTACCAGCCTCCCCACCCACATTAACCTTTATGAACAGGTGTTTGTACAGACCTCTGTTTGTTTGTCTACCCTTCTGCATTTTCGCTAACATTGTTCTATGAGGTCTAACTGCTGCCTGGGGGCATTTTTTAGTACGTACTGTGACTATTAAACTCTCATACTTAGTGAGGATGAATGGAATTGTAGTACTTAAATAGGATTATACAAGTAAAGTGGAGATAGCTGTAAAATATGATCTTCCCTGTTGTTTTTCATGGTGCAGCATGTTGAAACAGACAGAATGGGCCAGAATCGGAGCACCTGTAACTTGGCAGCTGTGGAGGAGAGATTTAAAAAAGGAGGATGAACTGGATGTACCTGTCCTGGTTCTGCCAGCCTAACAATGACGAACAGCTACATTAATCAACCCCGTCCTGCAGACAAGGGGTGAGTCCAAAATGAACACTTCACCAAATTTAGCCGCTACTGAAAGGTTGCTTCCGCCTCCCCAGGAATACCCTGGCCCACTTCTCCCTCTCCCTCCATATGTCTCCCCCTGCACTCTCCCTCTCCATTCTCTCCCCCTGTTTCTTTATTCAAGAGAATCTTCCCTTTGTTGATATTAAGGTTCACTTCCCTGAACAGTTACTATGCGAAAATATGAAGTTGGTTTTGGCAGGCTGAAGCACTATATGGTATTGTTATGCTGATGACTTTGTGGTTGGATTGATTACACAATCTAGGCTACTTTGCATTGCTGCTTGTCATATCGAAATAATAGAGGCTACATTGCCAGGGTCAAAATACTTAACCTGTAAACAAGTGTATAGAAGAAGAGGATCTGATGCACCAATAGGATACCATTTACGGTGTAAACACATTGCAGCACCAAACCTACCCAGAATCTCCCTTTAGGGAAACTGGCTCCAGAGTGACCAATAGAATGCCATTTACAGTGTAAACACACTGCAGCACCAAACCTACCCAGAGCCTGGCTCCAGAGTGATGGGCCTGATTGTTCTGGGGAGATAAGACTCAGGCCTCTCTGATGTAGACAGCTTCCTTTCACACAAAGACACAAAGAAGCGGACTGCATTGATTTTGTATCGATTCAAGGGCCCAGACTTTGGAGATCTCTCCAGTTAGTTCTCGTCTAGCTGGGAGTGTGTTGAAGGAAGCAGATAATATTGTGAGAGAGTGAGACAGCCAGATAACACAGTTAGAAAGCAATAGAGAGGAATTATATTATTGTGGAGCTATGATTTTCTCGCCCATCTAAAGGCTCCTGGTAGCGTCCCAATGGCCAATGAGATGTAATTTTGTCACGGTAGAATGAGCACCTGTCTGTTGAGCCTACAGGCTGCTGGTGGCCCGTTAGTTATGGTGAGAGAGAGTATGGCCATTTATCAGCTTGGGCGATTTCTTAAATGAGGACATATTGGGGCAGGTGACAGAGCAGCACGAGAGGAGATTAGGCCTGTAAATCGGCTGTAGCCAGAGAGCTGAAGTGACAGCAGGCATCTCCCCTGGATCTAATAGGAGCTAGGCTGTCTGTCTGTGGGCTCCTACTGCACAGGGTCTGTTCCACTATTCACAGTCAATTCCGGGGGCACTGGAGAGCAAGGTGCACGTTTTGAGGTATGACCCAGGTGCAGACAGTGTTGAAGAAACAAAAGCTTATTCTTTAAACAGGGGCAGGCAAACAACAGGTCAAGGCAGGCAGGCGTCAATAATCTAGAGAGGGTGTAAGGCACCGGAACAGCAGGCGGGCTCAGGGTCAGGTCAGGCAGAGGTCTGTAATCTAGAGTAGTGGGGCAAAGGTACAGGACGACAGGCAGGCTCAGGGTCAGGGCAGGCAGAACAGTCAGAACTGGGAAACTAGAAAACAGGAGCAAGGAACAGGTGGGAGCAGGGAAACAAAACGCTGGTAGGTTCTACAAAACAAAACGAATTGGCAACAGACAAACAGAGAACATAGGTATAAATACACAGGGGATAATGGGGAAGATGGGCGACACCTGGAGGGGGCGGAGACGAGCACAAAGACAGGTGAAACAGATCAGGGCGTGACAGCTGGAGTACCTACAGTATCCACGATAGGGAAGAACTGGGGACAGAAGGAAGGGAGTTGTCACTGTTGTAATAATGGCATGCATGAAGAGGCCCTGGCAGAATTTCTGTCATGGTTTCTAATGCTAAATCAGAACAAGGGAAACAGACAGTCCATCATGACAATGACCCAAATGTAGAAACTTTAATTCCGCACAAATGTGAACTTGGAATTCAGAGAACTGTGTATCCCTAAAAACAAATGCAAAAACAGGAACCTCATTGTACAATGGATGTTTTCATATTGCCAGATTTGTGACTGTCTCTGTTTACAGATGATAAATCCCAGACTTGTATTTTGAGTATGACTGCAGTCGGCCTGTTATTAATTGGCGTAGGTTTTGCAAAATGGGGTTACTTGAAGAACAGCACAGCCTTGGCCATGCAGAGCATGAGAGATGTGACAATGCCACTGATGAATTTAAACAATAGAGTCGACCAAGGAAAGAGGATCATGTATTAAGTCATACAGACAAGATAAGTATGGGGGATGAATTATATTTGCCGCAGATACAAAAGTTTATGGATTATGGCTGTTCCCAAACAGTAAATTAAAATGCAGTATATTTACCTCTCCAAGTGCCTCTTCTGCAAAAACATGTGATTGGGGCAGTCAGCAGGATGGAATTATAAGTGTCTTTGGCGGTTGGTTAAGACTCATTAAAGAGTTCTATAGTTGGGACCCTACTGAGTCTGTGTGCTTCTGAATAGCCCAGAAAATAAATATTGTTTCACCCATAATTTTTTCTCTCTTAGGGATTTATATTAAAGAGAAAGTGGGCGTGCGGCAATCAGCTAATGGCTAGGCTGGCCGCAAGCTGACGGCTATTAACTGTGGTGTTGCACGGCAATTAGCTTGTGATTGGAAGAGACAGCTGAGACATGGCTGGTTTTCTCTGTGGACGATCTAGTGTTCCACTTAATGGGATGCTACTTAAAATGTTGTCCTTTATTTTTTACGAGTAAAACTTTCCCAAACGCCATAACATGGACAAAATGTGTATTCCTTCACAGCTCAAAGGGATATTTGCAGATGTCTTTCACAAAACAGCTATGAACTGGCAGTAATCATTTAGAACTGAAAAAACATTCCCATATAATAGTATGCTGTTGACCTCCAATGGATCATCATGACTCCGTCATCCATATGGGTCATTCATGTTCATTACTCTCCATTCTCCCCCCTCTCTCCTTCTCTATGCCTCTGACATGTTCTCTGCCATCGAGCTGTCACCACTCAACTGTAACCATGAAACATTGCAATTTCTGCCTTTTAGAAACATGTGCAAGCTGTTTAAAATATATATATATATATAAATATATATATATATATGTATGTATATGTATTTATATGTGTATGTATATGTGTGTATGAATGTATGTTTGTGTCTGTATGTACAGTTGAAGTCAGAAGTTTACATACACCTTAGCCAAACACATTTAAACTCAGTTTTTCACAATTCCTGACATTTAATCCTAGTAAAAATTCCCTGTCTTAGGTCAGTTAGGATCACCGCTTTATTTTAAGAATGTGAAATGTCAGAATAAAAGTAGAGAGAATGATTTCTTTCAGCTTTTATTTCTTTCATCACATTCCCAGTGGGTCAGAAGTTTACTTACACTCAATTAGTATTTGGTAGCGTTGCCTTTAAATTGTTTCACTTGGGTCAAACGTTTCGGGTAGCCTTCCACAAGCTTCCCACAATAAGTTGGGTGAATTTTGGCCCATTCCTCCTGACAGAGCTGGTGTAACTGAGTCAGGTTTGTAGGCCTCCTTGCTCGCACAAGCTTTTTCAGTTCTGCCCACAAATATTCTATAGAATTGAGGTCAGGGCTTTGTGATGGCCACTCCAATACCTTGACTTTGTTGTCCTTAAGCCATTTTGCCACAGCTTTGGAAGTATGCTTGGGGTCATTGTCCATTTGGAAGACCCATTTGCGACCAAGCTTTAACTTCCTGACTGATGTCTTGAGATGTTGCTTCAATATATCCACATAATTTTCCATCCTCAGGATGCCATCTATTTTGTGAAGTGCACCAGTCCCTCCTGCAGCAAAGCACCCCCACAACATGATGCTGCCACCCCTGTGCTTCACGGTTGTGATGGTGTTCGGCTTCTCCCCCTTTTTCCTCCAAACATAACGATGGTCATTATGGCCAAACAGTTCTATTTTTGTTTCATCAGACCAGAGGACATTTCTCCAAAAACTACGATCTTTGTCCCCATGTGCAGTTGCAAACTGTAGTCTGGCTTTTTTTATGGCGGTTTTGGAGCAGTGGCTTCTTCCTTGCTGAGCGGCCTTTCAGGTTATGTTATGTTACTGTGGATATAGATACTTTTGTACCTGTTTCCTCCAGCCTCCTCACAAGTTCCTTTGCTGTTGTTCTGGTATTGATTTGCACTTTTCACACCAAGGTACGTTAATCTCTAGGAGACAGAACACATCTCCTTCCTGAGGGGTTTGACGGCTGCATGGTCCCATGGTGTTAATACTTGCGTATTATTGTTTGTACAGATGGAAGTGGTACCTTCAGGCGTTTGCAAATTGCTCCCAAGGATGAACCAGACTTGTGGAGGTCTACAATTTTTTCTGAGGTCTTGGCTGATTTCTTTTGATTTTCTCATGATGTCAAGCAAAGAGTCACTTAGTTTGAAGGTAGGCCTTGGAATACATCCACAGGCACACCTCCAATTGACTCAAATGATGTCAGTTACCTTATCAGAAGTTTCTAAAGCCATAACATCATTTTCTGGAATTTTCCAAGGTGTTTGAAGGCACAGTCAACTTAGTGTATGTAAACTTCTGATCCACTGGAATTGTGATACAGTGAATTATGAGTGAAATAATCTGTCTGTAAACAATTGTTGGAAAAATGACTTGTGTCATGCACTAAGTAGATGTCCTAACCAACTTGCCAAAACTATAGTTTGTGAACAAGAAATTTGTGGAGTGGTTGAAAACGAGTTTTAATGACTCCAACCTAAGTGCATGTAAACTTCCGACCTCAACTGTACATACAGACACAAACATACATATACATACAGTACCAGTCAAACGTTTGGACACACCTACTCATTCAAGGGTTTTTATTTATTTTGACTATTTAATTTTTTTCCTTTAACTAGGATTAAATGTCAGGAATTGTGAAAAACTGAGTTTAAATGTATTTGGCTAAGTTGTATGTAAACTTCCGACTTCAACTGTATATATATTTGCAAAAAAATATATGGGGGATTGGAAGTGACGCAGACATTGATGTAAGCTACAATCTATCTGCAATATTAAAGCTGATCTACCCCCTAAAAAATAAAATAAAACAATAAAAAACATGCAAGCTGTTAGACTCTTTCCGGGAACCATTTGTTCTATGCGCAACACCAATGTGTTTGTGTGTGTGTGCGTGTGTGTTTGTGTGTGTGTGCGTGTGTCTTTGTGTGTGTGTGTCTGTGTGTGTGCGTATGCGTATGCGTGTGTGTGTGTGTGTGTGTGTGTGTGTGTGTGTGTGTGTGTGTGTGTGTGTGTGTGTGTTTGATTGCTATATTTCTCCTTTCTCCTGTAACAGTAACAAAATATGTAAGCCACAGCACAGATGAAGAGAAAGAGGGTCATAGTCGTGCTGATTTTTGTCTGGTGCATGCTGTCAGGAAGGAGGACAAGGGGGAGAGCTCCAATGTAAAAAAACAGAACTGTAGTGAAGGGACCAGGGCTCTGATGTACCAACAGTACTGTAGTAAAGGGACCAGGGATCTGATGTACCAACAGTGCTGTAGTGAAGGGACCAGGGCTCTGATGTACCAACAGTACTGTAGTGAAGGGACCAGGGCTCTGATGTACCAACAGTACTGTAGTGAAGGGACCAGGGCTCTGATGTACCAACAGTACTGTAGTGAAGGGACCAGGGCTCTGATGTACCAACAGTACTGTAGTGAAGGGACCAGGGCTCTGATGTACCAACAGAACTGTAGTGAAGGGACCAGGGCTCTGATGTACCAACAGAACTGTAGTGAAGGGACCAGGGCTCTGATGTACCAACAGAACTGTAGTGAAGGGACCAGGGCTCTGATCTATCAACAGTACTGTAGTGAAGGGACCAGGGCTCTGATGTACCAACAGAACTGTAGTGAAGGGACCAGGGCTCTGATGTACCAACAGAACTGTAGTGGAGGGACCAGGGCTCTGATGTACCAACAGAACTGTAGTGAAGGGACCAGGGCTCTGATGTACCAACAGAACTGTAGTGAAGGGACCAGGGCTCTGATGTACCAACAGAACTGTAGTGAAGGGACCAGGGCTCTGATGTACCAACAGAACTGTAGTGAAGGGACCAGGGCTCTGATGTACCAACAGAACTGTAGTGGAGGGACCAGGGCTCTGATGTACCAACAGAACTGTAGTGGAGGGACCAGGGTTCTGATGTACCAACAGAACTGTAGTGAAGGGACCAGGGCTCTGATGTACCAACAGAACTGTAGTGAAGGGACCAGGGCTCTGATGTACCAACAGAACTGTAGTGAAGGGACCAGGGCTCTGATGTATCAACAGTACTGTAGTGAAGGGACCAGGGCTCTGATGTACCAACAGAACTGTAGTGAAGGGACCAGGGCTCTGATGTACCAACAGTACTGTAGTGAAGGGACCAGGGCTCTGATGTACCAACAGTACTGTAGTGAAGGGACCAGGGCTCTGATGTACCAACAGAACTGTAGTGAAGGGACCAGGGCTCTGATGTACCAACAGTACTGTAGTGAAGGGACCAGGGCTCTGATGTACCAACAGTACTGTAGTGAAGGGACCAGGGCTCTGATGTACCAACAGTACTGTAGTGAAGGGACCAGGGCTCTGATGTACCAACAGAACTGTAGTGGAGGGACCAGGGCTCTGATGTACCAACAAAACTGTAGTGAAGGGACCAGGGCTCTGATGTACCAACAGTACTGTAGTGAAGGGACCAGGGCTCTGATGTACCAACAGAACTGTAGTGAAGGGACCAGGGCTCTGATGTATCAACAGAACTGTAGTGAAGGGACCAGGGCTCTGATGTACCAACAGAACTGTAGTGAAGGGACCAGGGCTCTGATGTACCAACAGTACTGTAGTGAAGGGACCAGGGCTCTGATGTACCAACAGAACTGTAGTGAAGGGACCAGGGCTCTGATGTATCTTGAAGCTATTGTATAAAGCCCTCAAAGCATTAAGTCATGGTTTGATTAAGTCATTTAGATATTAGAAGTACATGAGATTTTGTCTTGATGATAATCCTGTGTAAATGCATTTTCTTGTTAAAAAAGTTCAACTCTTTCCAGTGACAAGAAAATGACCACCTCTACCTGAACTTTCTCTTAATCTATATTCCAATTTCACAGTGACTGGTGATATCTCAATATTGTATTATATATATATAGGCTTAATCTTTTATGGGTACCAAACATTCACTAACACAAGCACACAAATATACATGTATGTACTGATTACCGACCCCGTAGCACTCACGTCTGTAGCCATGAAATGCTTTGAAAGGCTGGTCATGGCTCACATCAACACCATTATCCCTGAAACACTAGACCCACTCCAATTTGCATACCGCACCAACAGATCCACAGATGATGCAATCTCTATTGCACTCCACACTGCCCTTTCCCACCTGGACAAAAGGAACACCTATGTGAGAATGCTATTCATTGACTACAGCTCAGCATTCACCACCATAGTGCCCTCAAAGCTCATCACTAAGCTAAGGACCCTGGGACTAAACATCTCCCTCTGTAACTGGATCCTGGACTTCCTGAAGGGCCGCTCCCAGGTGGTAAGGGTAGGTAACAACACATCCGCCACGCTGATCCTCAACACGGGGGCTCCTCAGGGGTGCGTGCTCAGCCCTCTCCTGTACTCCCTGTTCACTCATGACTGCACGGCCAGGCACGACTCCAACACCATCATTAAGTTTGCTGATGACACAACAGTGGTGACACAACAGCCTGATCACCAACAATGATGAGACAGCCTATATGGAGGAGGTCAGAGACCTGACCGTGTGGTGCAAGGACAACAACCTCTCCCTCAACGTGATCAAGACAAAGGAGATGATTGTCGACTACAGGAAAAGGAGGACTAAGCACGCCCCCATTATCATCAATGGGGCTGTCGTGGAGCAGGTTGAGAGCTTCAAGTTCCTTGGCGTCCACATCACCAACAAAGTAACATGGTCCAAGCACACAAAGACAGTCGTGAAAAGGACACAACAAAACCTATTCCCCCTCAGGACACTGAAAAGATTTTGCATGGGTCCTCAGATCCTCAAAAGGTTATACAGCTGCACCATCGAGAACATCCTGAAGGGTTGCATCACTGCCTGGTATGACAACTGCTCTGCCTCCGACCGCAAGGCACTACAGAGGGTAGTGCGTACGGCCCAGTACATATGCCAGGGCCAAGCTTCCTACCATCCAGCACCTCTATACCAGGCGGTGTCAGAGGAAGGCCCTAAAAATTGTTAAAGACTCCAGCCACCCTAGTCATAGACTTTTCTCTCTGCTACCACACGGCAAGCGTTACTGGAGTGCCAAGTCTAGCTCCAAGAGGCTTCTAAACAACTTCTACCCTCAAGCCATAAGATTCCTGAACAGCTAATCCAATGGCTACCCCCACACTGCTGCTACTCTCTGTTATTATCTATGCATATACACTTTAATCACTCTACCTAAATGTACATGATTACCTCAATTACCTCGACACCGGTGCCCCCGCACATTGACACATTGACTCTGTACCGGTACCCCCTGTATATAGCCCTGCTACTGTTATTTACTGCTGCTCTTTAACTATTTGTTATTCTTATCTGTTGCTTTTTGGGGGATTTTCTTAAAACTGCGTTCTTGGTTAAGGGCTTGTAAGTAAGCATTCACTGTAAGGTCTACATCTGTTGTATTCGGCACATGTGATAAATACAATTAGATTTGATTTTGTTTTATCTCCAACAACTAACTTGGCTTCAAAGATAATCTTGAGCTGAATGCAAAGAGACCAAATTTATACTCTTCTTGAAGCTATTGTATAAAGCCCTCAAAGCAGTACATGAGATTTTGTCTTGATGATAATCCTGTGTAAATGCATTTTTCTTGTTCAAAAAGTTCAACTCTTTCCAGTGACAAGAAAATGACCACGTCTACCTGAACTTTCTCTTAATCTATATTCCAATTTCACAGTGACTGGTGATATCTCAATATTGTATTATATATATATAGGCTTAATCTTTTATGGGTACCAAACATTCACTAACACAACCACACAAATATAAGTGTGTGTATTGTGTACGGCAACTCATTATTCATTTAACTGCCTTGTTACATCTTTCCCCTCGCGGCAGCCCCACGCCATTCTGTTCTTAATGTAACCTAAAAGGTACACTCTTAGAGAAAAGGGTTCCAAAAGGGTTCTTTGGCTGTCCGCTTAGGAGAACCCTTTTTGGTTCCATGGAGAACCCTTTCTGGTTACACATAAACCCTTTGGGGTTCCATTTAAAACTCTCTGTGGAAAGGGTCCTACATGGAACCCAAAATGGTTCTTCAAAGGGTTCTCCTACGGGGACAGCCGCAGAACCATTTTAGGCTCTAGATAGCATATTTTTGATGTTACATGGTCTGATTGATTGAGTCATGTAAGCTGCGTTTAGACAGGAAGCCCAATTCTGCTCCTTTTTCACTAATTGGTCTTTTGACCAATCTGGTCAGCTCTGAAAAAATATTTGATGTGATTTATGAAAAGACCAGTTGGTGGAAACAAGATCAGAATTGGGCTGCCTGTCTAAATGCAGCTGTATAGACCTGTTTCTTTATCTGCATTGTCTTCTCAGTAAATAGTAAGTAGAAGAAACCCACAGTGTCTTTATTCTAAATGCGAATCATCAGTGAGAGCCATCCATCTGGGGCTTCTCAGTGACAGAGGCAGGGGTCTGAGTGACTTTCTTCAATAGGATCCACACGATTCTGTTTCTGTTGATGATTCCTGGGGATGTTCCTGGGGAACTTACCCACGATGCAGCCCTTATCCTTGGCCAATTCCCAGAACAGTGGAGGAGCCTAGTGAAGAAACCCAGATATTGTGTGATTTATTTATATATACTTTTTTGTCTACATTCTTTTTTGTCCCTCCCTCTTTTTCCAGTGTGCCACGTCGAGGTGCCTGGGAGAGCAGCTTCAGTGCCATCAGCTTCATTGTGTACCTTACATGAAAAGAGAGTGAGATGCCTCCCCTGCGGTGGATTAATGATTTATTGCACAGCCTTCTTGCTCTTCTCATCTCACTTGTAAGGGGGGGAAGAGAGAGTTTAACAAGCACGCTTGTTTTCACCCAGCCCTCAGATAGTCCCCATTTAGAGCAATGAGAAATGTTCCATGGTGCCACTCTGTGCAGCTGTGACCCAGTTCATAGACTCTCACCAGCACAGTGTCAGTGGGGAGGACACCAGATCCAGAGTGGGCACATACATTTGATTTGCTGGGGCACACACACCATCCCCCCACACTGGCACTGCCACAGCTTTCTATAGTGCCAACCTTCTAATGACAGACGAAGGCAAAAATGGCATTTGTTGACTTCTGATGTGGCCATCATATAAACAAATTGTGAACTTAGTTGTTTTTTATTTCTTAGCTTGTCAAGAGACTTGCTGTATTTAACAGCAGTTAATTCTGTATAAGACTAGTCATGGCATCCATTTTGGCAGAGGACCTACAACCTGGCAGAAGAACACTGCACTTTAGAGAAAGACTGTATTACATTTACATTTACGTCATTTAGCAGACGCTCTTATCCAGAGCGACTTACAAATTGGTGCATTCACCTATAATATCCAGTAGAACAACCACTTTACAATAGTGCATCTAAATCTTTTAAGGGGGGGGGTTAGAAGGATTACTTTATCCTATCCCAGGTATTCCTTAAAGAGGTGGGGTTTCAGGTGTCTCCGGAAGGTGGTGATTGACTCCGCTGTCCTGGCATCGTGAGGGAGCTTGTTCCACCATTGGGGTGCCAGAGCGGCGAACAGTTTTGACTGGGCTGAGCGGGAACTGTGCTTCCTCAGAGGTAGGGAGGCGAGCAGGCCAGAGGTGGATGAACGCAGTGCCCTTGTTTGGGTGTAGGGCCTGATCAGAGCCTGAAGGTACGGAGGTGCCGTTCCCCTCGCAGCTCCGTAGGCAAGCACCATGGTCTTGTAGCGGATGCGAGCTTCAACTGGAAGCCAGTGGAGAGAGCGGAGGAGCGGGGTGACGTGAGAGAACTTGGGAAGGTTGAACACCAGACGGGCTGCGGCGTTCTGGATGAGTTGTAGGGGTTTGATGGCACAGGCAGGGAGCCCAGCCAACAGCGAGTTGCAGTAATCCAGACGGGAGATGACAAGTGCCTGGATTAGGACCTGCGCCGCTTCCTGTGTGAGGCAGGGTCGTACTCTGCGAACGTTGTAGAGCATGAACCTACAGGATCGGGTCACCGCCTTGATGTTAGTGGAGAACGACAGGGTGTTGTCCAGGATCACGCCAAGGTTCTTAGCACTCTGGGAGGAGGACACAAGGGAGTTGTCAACCGTGATGGCGAGATCATGGAACGGGCAGTCCTTCCCCGGGAGGAAGAGCAGCTCCGTCTTGCCGAGGTTCAGCTTGAGGTGGTGATCCGTCATCCACACTGATATGTCTGCCAGACATGCAGAGATGCGATTCGCCACCTGGTTGTCAGAAGGGGGAAAGGAGAAGATTAATTGTGTGTCGTCTGCATAGCAATGATAGGAGAGACCGTGTGAGGATATGACAGAGCCAAGTGACTTGGTGTATAGCGAGAATAGGAGAGGGCCTAGAACAGAGCCTTGGGGGACACCAGTGGTGAGAGCACGTGGTGCGGAGACAGATTCTCGCCACGCCACCTGGTAGGAGCGACCTGTCAGGTAGGACGCAATCCAAGCGTGGGCCGCGCCGGAGATGCCCAGCTCGGAGAGGGTGGAGAGGAGGATCTGATGGTTCACAGTATCAAAGGCAGCAGATAGGTCTAGAAGGATGAGAGCAGAGGAGAGAGAGTTAGCTTTAGCAGTGCGGAGAGCCTCCGTGACACAGAGAAGAGCAGTCTCAGTTGAATGCCCAGTCTTGAAACCTGACTGATTAGGATCAAGAAGGTCGTTCTGAGAGAGATAGCAGGAGAGCTGGCCAAGGACGGCACGTTCAAGAGTTTTGGAGAGAAAAGAAAGAAGGGATACTGGTCTGTAGTTGTTGACATCGGAGGGATCGAGTGTAGGTTTTTTCAGAAGGGGTGCAACTCTCGCTCTCTTGAAGACGGAAGGGACGTAGCCAGCGGTCAAGGATGAGTTGATGAGCGAGGTGAGGTAGGGGAGAAGGTCTCCGGAAATGGTCTGGAGAAGAGAGGAGGGGATAGGGTCAAGTGGGCAGGTTGTTGGGCGGCCGGCCGTCACAAGACGCGAGATTTCATCTGGAGATAGAGGGGAGAAAGAGGTCAAAGCACAGGGTAGGGCAGTGTGAGCAGGACCAGCGGTGTCGCTTGACTTAGCAAACGAGGATCGGATGTCGTCAACCTTCTTTTCAAAATGGTTGACGAAGTCATCCGCAGTGAGGGAGGAGGGGGGGGGAGGGGGGAGGAGGATTCAGGAGGGAGGAGAAGGTAGCAAAAAGCTTCCTAGGGTTAGAGGCAGATGCTTGGAATTTAGAGTGGTAGAAAGTGGCTTTAGCAGCAGATACAGAAGAGGAAAATGTAGAGAGGAGGGAGTGAAAGGATGCGAGGTCCGCAGGGAGGCGAGTTTTCCTCCATTTCCGCTCGGCTGCCCGGAGCCCTGTTCTGTGAGCTCGCAGTGAGTCGTCGAGCCACGGAGCAGGAGGGGAGGACCGAGCCGGCCTGGAGGATAGGGGACAGAGAAAATCAAAGGATGCAGAGAGGGAGGAGAGGAGGGTTGAGGAGGCAAAATCAGGAGATAGGTTGGAGAAGGTTTGAGCAGAGGGAAGAGATGATAGGATGGAAGAGGAGAGAGTAGCAGGAGAGAGAGAGCGAAGGTTGGGACGGCGCAATACCATCCAAGTAGGGGCAGAGTGAGAAGTTTTTGATGAGAGCGAGAGGGAAAAGGATACAAGGTAGTGGTCGGAGACTTGGAGAGGAGTTGCAATGAGATTAGTGGAAGAACAGCATCTAGTAAAGATGAGGTCAAGCGTATTGCCTGCCTTGTGAGTAGGGGGGGAAGGTGAGAGGGTGAGGTCAAAAGAGGAGAGGAGTGGAAAGAAGGAGGCAGAGAGGAATGAGTCGAAGGTAGATGTGGGGAGGTTAAAGTCACCCAGAACTGTGAGAGGTGAGCCATCCTCAGGGAAGGAACTTATCAAGGCGTCAAGCTCATTGATGAACTCTCCAAGGGAACCTGGAGGGCGATAAATGATGAGGATGTTAAGCTTGAAAGGGCTGGTAACTGTGACAGCATGGAATTCAAATGAGGAGATAGACAGATGGGTCAGGGGAGAAAGAGAGAATGTCCACTTGGGAGAGATGAGGATTCCAGTGCCACCACCCCGCTGGCTCGATGCTCTAGGGGTATGCGAGAACACGTGGGCAGACGAGGAGAGAGCAGTAGGAGTAGCAGTGTTATCTGTGGTGATCCATGTTTCCGTCAGCGCCAGGAAGTCTAGGGACTGGAGGGTAGCATAGGCTGAGATGAACTCAGCCTTGTTGGCCGCAGACCGGCAGTTCCAGAGGCTGCCGGAGACCTGGAACTCCACGTGGGTCGTGCGCGCTGGGACCACCAGGTTAGAGTGGCAGCGACCACGCGGTGTGAAGCGTTTGTATGGCCTGTGCAGAGGGGAGAGAACAGGGATAGACAGACACATAGTTGACAAGCTACAGAAGAGGCTACGCTAATGCAAAGGAGATTGGAATGACAAGTGGACTACACGTCTCGAATGTTCAGAAAGTTAAGCTTACGTTGCAAAAAATCTTATTGACTAAAATGACGAAAATGATACAGTACTGCTGGCTGGTGGAGTAGGCTAGCTAGCAGTGGCTGCGTTGTTGACTTTGTTTGACCGTGTAGCTGGCTAGGTGTAGCTGGCTAGGTGACCTCGATAGTTTCAGTACTACACCTTGTCATGATACAAAAGCAACTTTGTAGCTAGCTAACATAACACTAATCAAGACGTTCCTTTGTAATGTATTTAGTTTCTACAGTGTTACTAGTTGGCTGGGTTAGGAAAAAATGGCGTCGCGGGGGACGGCAATAGCTGGCTAGCTAACCTCGGTAATTACTAAACTACACAATTATCAAGCTATGACAAAGACAACTATGTAGCTAGCTAGCCAACACTGCACTAGTCAAATCGTTCCGTTGTAAAGTATTGGTATCTACAGCGCTGCTAGTCGGTAACGGTTGGCTAGCTGTTTGCTAGCTAGCTAGCAGTGGGTTAATGATGACTAGGTGTGTTGACTACGTCTGGCGTCGCGGCTGGCTAGTTACTAATAATTACTCTAAACTACACAATTATCTTAGATGCAAAGACAACTATGTATTCATGGTATCTGTGCCCAGGTACTCCAAGTCGGAGAAAGGAAGCGACTGCACCTGATGAAACAGAAAACCCCATTGGGATTCTCACTAGCTGACAAGATTTAGCACTTAAAATACTGCATATTGATTTCATACCAAGTCTAAGGGATTAGGGCAACCCAATTTCACATTTTGAAAGGAACATAAAATAAAATGAGCTTATTAAATAGAAAAAATACTTTAAAATAAAGTTTTAAATAGATTTTAACAGTAAGAGAGATGAATATGGCAATATAGCACCTTGCTGCTATGTCTGTGAACTCATATCTACCTTGTTAAAATGTTAACAATTAAGTCCATATTTTCACTTTGAAAGTTTGAGATCTTGAAGTTGAATGCAGTCTTGACCATTCACTCTGTTCTATCTTGTCTCATCCTGTCCTCAACTTCAACTATTCTGAATAATAGTTGCTAGTGAAATAATGATTTCCTTACCAGCATCTGATAACCATCCATTCTAATCCTTTAGTGTGATTACACCCAAATTCAATTAGTTTCAAATGAACCCCCTCTCTTCCTTTTTACTTTCTGGCTAATTATCTTTCATTCATTGTGGGAACATCATATCTTTCATCAGTAGTTTAGAGAGCCTCCATTATTAGAGCCTTAGAAACAGCTGGCCATGGGGTTGTTTTACTATGGGCCTTCTGCATTTAAGCTGGGGGATAACTTTACTGACTGTCTGGCACAGGTTGATTCTGTGTCAATACACTATTACACTTGTGTGGATGTACTCAGTCACAACCGTGTTGGAGCCAAAACCTCTCAGCATTTTATGGTTTAACCAATGATGCAATACAGTGCTCTCTACATGCCAAATTCATTCCTAGATCTATTTTTAGCTTCTTAAAAAAATAGCAATAGCAATACAGTGATCTCCCTCATCTCTATATGAACTATGACCACACCATTCAACAGATTCAACAGTGCATTGGATATAGGAACAGCTTGTGTGTAGAGCTCAGTCATCCATGGGGATAGAGTTGTTGATGCACCTGTCAGTTTTGTGTCCTGTGCCTGGAGCTGTCTGAGAGGAGATACCTGCCCTTATTAAGACTCATGTACCATCACTGCGTCTGGCTGTTGGGCCTGTGTGTTTTGATGTCATTTCTCCATTCCATACAACACAGGACTCCCCCTTGATGATCTTTTTCATATGACATTGATTTATAAGGAGGTTATTACACCTGACAATGATGGATAATGCTCCTGTATTTATGATAATTATATTGAGATTAAACATGTTTCAGAAATTTCAAATGTCAAAAACTATTAAAAAGTAAAAGAAGTAAAAGAAAGACCTGTTGCTATGGTTCCTTGATCAGTCATTTATTTGAAAGTCAACATTTGAAGAATGTGAGGTTTACTCTCAGGATATTTCCTCTTTACCCAGACACCATTTTCTTCTATTTTGTCTTGCCTGTAGTTGACAGCCTTCCAACAACTTCCATATAGCATAGCCAGCAAAACCTATCCAACAACATATTGTTTGTAAACACATTGCAACTACATGAAAACTAATCCTTAGTTTGCTTTGCCTGTCATGTGAAAACACAGATTGTCTCGCAGTTCAAGTTTCGCAATCAGAAAATATCTAGCTCTCGAAAGGTCTCAAAGGTTTCAAACAGGCTGTGTGATTGAAGTCTGTCAGTGCTTCAATTACTAGTGCAGATAAATGGAGAAAGCAGTGACATGGGAGCAGAGAAAAGACTGAAGCGGATCAAGCCACTACCGCTGGGCTTCAGTGAGCCTGTCAATGAACCACATACTTCAAGAGAAAGCTTGAAAGTTTCCCGGGCTGAGAAACCGTCCCCTAGAATGGCGTGGTCTTAGTGCCTAATTGGGCTGATTAAAGGAACTCCTAAGCCGGCACTTTTGATTAAGTGGAGTGATGGGGGTGATAAAGCCTGCCTGTCAGATGGGCCAGGCCCATTAGATGGACAGAATGAAGGGGAGTTCACATTTTCCTCCATCACCACATCACAGGGAGAGAAAGAAATGAACACATCAATCGTTATGAAATCATTATGGGCTGTAGCAATCAAATGTACAGTTAGATCTACAGTATATACATCTACAAATATGAAGTCACATCTACATCTACAAATATAAAGTTACATCTACAGTATCTACACCTACAAATATGAAGTCACTTCTACATCTACAAATATAAAGTTACATCTACAGTATCTACACCTACAAATATAAAGTCACATCTACAGTATCTACATCTACAAATATAAAGTTACATCTACAGTATCTACACCTACAAATATAAAGTCACATCTACAGTATCTACATCTACAAATATAAAGTTACATCTACAGTATCTAAACCTACAAATATAAAGTCACATCTACAGTATCTACACCTACAAATATAAAGTCACATCTACAGTATCTACATCTACAAATATAAAGTTACATCTACAGTATCTAAACCTACAAATATAAAGTCACATCTACAGTATCTACACCTACAAATATAAAGTCACATCTACAGTATCTACACCTACAAATATAAAGTCACATCTACAGTATCTACATCTACAAATATAAAGTTACATCTACAGTATCTAAACCTACAAATATAAAGTCACATCTACAGTATCTACTTCTACAAATATAAAGTCACATCTACAGTATCTACACCTACAAATGTAAAGTCACATCTACAGTATCTACATCTACAAATATAAACTTACATCTACAGTATCTACATCTACAAATATAAAGTCACATCTACAGTATCTACATCTACAAATATAAACTTACATCTACAGTATCTACACCTACAAATATAAAGTCACATCTACAGTATCTACATCTACAAATATTAAGTCACATCTACATCTCCAAATATAAAGTCACATCTACAGTATCTATATCTACAAATATAAAGTTGTGTCTACAGTACAGTATGTAGCCTGCTGTATCTGTTTCTCTAGGAGCTTCTAGGAACTGACAAACCACATTTCATTCCTGATCTGACGCTAGAAGGTATCATTCATATAATATGCATAATCTAACAGCTCTCTACTACATCTTGTTTTGGTCAACTCTTCACTATTCGCCGTATTTTTCTCAAGTCTTATGATTTGAGAATAATCTTCTTTAAACCAACGTTTTTCACGGCACAATACAGCACTTGTAATTGGCAGATAGCATACCATTTTCTTTGAAAGATATTGGAACAAAAGTATGATTCAATTTAAAAACAATAACAAGAAAAGGAGAGGAGAGGCTTCTATGAGATCCTGAGGGCATGTGCCATAATTAAATTTGGATGCCACAAAACAGTTTGTTACTTGGCTCTATTCCAATGACTTCCTGTATGTGTACTGTGTACTCTGTGACTTTGTCAGTGTGCCCCTGCACCCCTGCTGGGTCCTCCTGGTCCCTGTAGGCCAGGGCCTGCATGATCTTCTGGCCATCTTGATAGGACATTTTACATTGCCAATACACAGCAGGGCACACACAGACACACACACACACTAAACACAATGGTCAGGTTTCTCTTGAAGGGCCGGGATGAAACAGAGCCTCTCAGTATAATTTAGGAACAGCGGTCTCTGAAAGAAATTGGGTAGTTGGAAACTTGGCATTGACATGTTGGGGTGGGATGAAGACTTGACATGTGTGGAGAGAGTCACATTGAGGTTGTGGGTCTAAGGTATCTCTTACACCTGGTTTAATTAGTTGAGTCATTTCAGATCAGATTTACCCTGAAAAATGTGCCTGCTAGTTTTTACACATTTTGTAGTGTGGAACTAATGCAGGCAAGTTGGGTAAAAATAACTTGCAAATGACCTCTGATCTGATCACGACTTCAAATCAAATCAAACTCAGCAAATGGTATGTGTGAAAGCCACATTAGACCACATTGTGCTCTCTCTCTCTCCTTCCCTACTATTCATCTCATCCACTGTCTGTCTTAAGTAGCACTTTGAAAACTCCGCCAGATGCATTTTTCAGAAGCTACTCAATAATGCCTTGTGATCTGAGGGAGAGGGAGTGAAAGAGTTGGAGGAAGAGAGAGAGGGACTGGCATATAAGAATAGCTGGTAGTTCAGGATTAACAGATAACTACTCGTTCATATGAACCACATCATGACAAGATGCCCATTACATGAATCACTGAAGTTTCAAAGATCTGTTTTGCTACTACCGCAGACATTGAAAAAAAAACGGTCAGTTAAAAATTCAGAGCCCAAGAACAATCTATTGAGAAGACATGAGAGGGTATGGCCACTATGGGAACAGGCCTATTCCTAGTCATACTACTGTAGCTGCTTGGTTAAAGCTGTACAACCCTCTAAACTATCCTACTTCAACACCTCCTTACAATAACCATTGGCATTTCAATCAGTAAACTTTATTTTCTTCAATTCACTGACAATCGCGTATCTTATGAAATTCCCTTTGGCCCTATTTTTTATAAAAACGTTTATTTGAAAAAAGAAAGCTTTACCTTCCTGGTTGCCTATAGCCTCACCCGTCACTTATCACTACACTATTAATTATTCATATATAAATGCAGTGTCTTTTGTAAGGTTTTGATATGTTCATAAAATCTAAGGAACTGCCAGGGCTGGTCATGGTTACTGTCGCTCCAAGTGCTAAGGTAATTTGAGATGTATACAGTTTCATGCATGTTAAACTGTGTGCAAATTCCCCCAGAGACTCTCTTTCCACCAGGCATTGGTTTCCTCTCAATCCTGGTCCAGCGACAGTTTGTGATGTAATTCCAAAGCTGTGACATTTACGTCCAAATGGTAATTGATTCAGAGGAAGCTGTTGGTATGCAGCTACAATTTAACAACCCGTCTCAGGGGATGTCAAGCTGTGGGAAGGAGAAACAGGAAATGAGTTGTACTGAATGTTTACCGAATGCCAATTTGAGACTGCCCACGTTCCACACCACAGAGAGGGCAGCCAAGCCCGGGGAACTGTGTAAGAGGAGATTGGAACAGATTTCTTGTTCTCCACGTTCTGCTTAGTGGCTTACCTTACTCTACAAACATCCAGGCCCAGTACAACCCTGGTAGTGAGACAACCCTGGTTGTGAGGCTACTATTGATTGGCGGCTGCAGGAAAAAAGGTACCTAGTGCATGCTATCCAAGCTCTGTGCTGTGTTTACTGGTGCGGCATAGTCTCCACCACTGCAAAGCCAGGCCGCCACAACAGGGACAGACAAGCAACAGTAATCCTCCAACTTCCACAGACGCTGTCAAGCTTTTCCCAAGGAAAGTCTGGCATCAACCTCAGTACAAACCACCCAGGATTCCAGAAAATGCTAAAAGAGTCCTTCACAATTACTTCTCAACAGTATTGACCATGGTCATTTATAAAGATGACATGATTGCAGTAATGACGGGCATAAAACATGACCCTTGGCGATCATCAGCAGTGGTCATTTTGTGCTATTGTCCTCATTACACTTCTCTATAACAGCTGTGTATACCAATGTGCTTATAGCTACTCATTTATCATGAACCGCATTAAGCGACAATTAAGGAAACATAATGTTATCACAACAGAAGAAAATTGTATATCTGTTCTCTTAATGTTGTTCAGAATGATAAATAGAGAACACTCATAATGGTCCTGTATACATTTTCACTGTGTTCGTGTGTCCGTAGCCTACTTGTGCTGGAGGTAATGGAATGTCAGTCTCAGTTAGTGAAGGACCAGGTTAGTGTAGAATTGTCTATCCCTACAGTGGTGGAGTTATTAAAACAGTGTTTTCTTCCACACAACAACCAATCTTAGCTACCATGATGCCTTCCCAGAAATGCATGTTTGTTCATCCAAAAGCAACTGTGTCACACAGTGCTGCCTGTCCTTTGTTCCCGCACCCTCCCCTATTACTGTCTGGGGGGTTGTTTCTGTTTTACTAGAGCTTTTTACACTCACATATTTTGTTTCCTTTCAGTGTGTTTTGCTGCACTGAGGTTACACCATGTGGGCAGATAAACTCTTATAATGTGTTTTACCATTACAGAAATAAAATTAACCCCCAAGGTCGACATGTCCACATCCAATATGTCCACCTCGATTGTGCAATGATGTTGTTATGTCTCCATTAACTGTGTCCTGGACTTATCATGATGTTCAAGACCCAAATAGTGAACTACATCACACAGTGTCACGTCAAGTAAGTAACCAATCAGTCCACATGGAAGTTAACCAACCCTTCTACTATGCCCTTCCTCTGAATCACAGAGCACTGACGTGTTGGAGGGAGATAAGGTTTTGCTGCCGTTAACCGCTAACAGCACACCACACAGACAGCCACTCCTTTCATGGTCTGAGCGTGGCAGCAGCAGCAGTTGCCTCAGTCGGTGCTGGCTGTGCAGCTTTGCTGGGGCTGATAAAACGAAAGAGGGAGAGAGAGACAGTGCTGCTACAGCTTTGCTCTAATTTTCCCCAGACTGGCTGCTGTTCGTCTTTACTCTGTCTCTCTCTGATAGCATGGTGTGGTGGAACAGACACAGGCCAGAACCGCCTCCTCCTCCTCTCTCTAACCATAACACTCTCCCTCCCTCCCTCCATGCTCACTTTCTCCCCACATGCCACATGGGTCCAAACTTCCTTTGACACATCCCACTGGACCATGTTGTGGTTCTTTACTATGTGCCGGTGCATTTCCCGAAAAACGGCATGAAAGCAACCATATAGATACGGCAAAAGGGTTTGAAGTCAGTAACAACTATGCCGTTCTGGCTTCACTCTGAAATTGGAGATAAGTAGTAGGCCACACAGAAGCTGCCTAGTATGCCTCAAATGACTAACTTTGATAACATCAGCTTTGATAACATCGACTAATTTCCCCATGCCTATCTGCTCTTGAGAGGAGATCGCTTGGGCCTGTCAATATGAGGGAGATAGGGTGCCATTACATATGTTCTCATTAAATTGAAAGGTGTATTGGTAGTTTGAAGTCGGTTTACTTCTACATCTTAGAGGACATTCATGTACATTTAGCATAACCCTTCCAGACTCCATGATTTTGGGACTTTGGAATACATGGACGTGGGCTGATGGTACTTCTAGGAATTCAAATCTTATAAAATCTTATACAAATGCCTTAAACAATTCATTTTTCAAATAGTATTTGCTTTTTGATGAAACATTTTTGGACAGTTCCATTAACTCAAACGTACCCAAACATTTCAACATTACACACTACTGTTTTGCATAAGAACTGGGACAGACATTTTGGTTATGCTCTGAGCTGAAGCCCAAACAGGATCCACATACAGTCCCTGATTGAAAGAGCAGGTTTTTAGACACACAGCAAACAGATGTGGTACAGTAAGTTGGGCCTTTTCATGATGTCATAACAATGACACCTCATTATAATCACTTAGTCTTCTGTTTGGAGAAAATATAACATTAGACAGTATTGTTTCCAATTAGTTGTTGTTTCAAGATGTTGCTCATTCCACTTAATTGGGAGAAAACAAGAGAGCACTATTCCCAGGTTGGAACCCTAATGATTTCATTCTTCTGAGGAATGGTCTCATTATTCCTGAGCCAATGTCGACCCAGTCGTTACCTGTCAATGCTTTTTGCTGAGGCTAGCTTTCTCCGCCCTAAGCTGTTAAACATTAATGGACAATCCTTCTTCCCTTTGTGCTCGATATGACATCTGATGTGTCATTTTGACTGACAGAGAGTCGGGGGGCTAATTTGCAAATGCTGCCATCCATAGCATCCAGTGAAGAAACACATTTATCAAAAGCCCTGTGCCCTTTTCTTGTCTCCTTGTCATATTAGCTTCTGAACACTGTCAGGGCAGCGTGGAGTTTATGGATTTCATTTCAAAGGCCTCGCTGTTTTCAACATGCAACTCAATGTGTGGACAAGGTTAAAAAAGGCTACCTCATTCAACCATGGGCCACAAAGTAACTTACTGTGCTTGGAGAGTAACAGTAGCTCATCATAGCCTTGTACTCATACTGTAATATGGGTCAAACACAACTGAAAGTACACAAACCTGTAAAATGAAAAATGATGGGGGAAAGTACATCAAATATGTAGAGTTGTCTGAAACGATAGGGATTGTTAGATTTAGATTGCACAAGGTCTCCCAGGAACCTCCACTGAACTAGGGGCTGAAGTCAATTATGTAGGCCATTGTTCTTTTTCCGTCTCCACTGCCTCATCCAAAATTACATGGAGGTTGAACATGATGCAGTGCCTTTCATTGAAAATTAGGCTACTGCGGTTTCTGGAGCCTCCTATAAGTAAGTGTGTTAGCTTTAATGCAGCTTTTTCACTGAATATTAACCAACTGCTTTCCGTTGTAATGTATGTTGTCTCTCTTTCCAACAAGCCACATTCCAGATTAGATATCAATGTCTTAGGAAATATAGCCACTTTTCTGAACACCAGAATGGAACATTCCAATAGCCTGGAGACAAGCTCTGCTATCATGGCATGTTCAACTGTGTATTACCAGCATATTGTGGCATGTTATTGTATTACCTAAAGCAGATCATTCCCAATCTCTCGCATAATAGGGCATAATAAAAGCCAACTATATAGAAGCACCAACAATTGCAACATGCTGCTGTTACATGGTATGAGTGAACGCAGCATTGTGCAGTAGAGCGAAGATTTACACCACCAACGTCGCACTCTGAAAGAGAAAGCTCTAATGCAGTTCTAGAATGGTCCAGATTATTGAGTGCAGCCTGTAGGCATGACCGAGCGCACTGTTAGGGGCCGATTTCTAATTAACTGAGGTACCTGTATTGGTGACGTAGACGCGCTCATGTGGAGGGGGGAGTGAGGGATGGAGTCGGGTCGGAGCAGAGCGGGGTCTCACGCGGAGCTGAGGTACTTTGGTTCAGTCTGTGGCAGAGTCGAGACACCCAGTTCCCGGACACCATCAAAGGGTAAGTGCTTATCTGTTTCGTTGTTGTGTGATTTTGGTTGTTTTGTTTGTACAAAAGTTTCGTTAGATTCGTCTTCTTCTCTCCATGAATAGAGCTGAAGGAAAGTAAACTTCGTACAAGAAAAGAGGGGGGAAACTACCAGCATTGAATATGTTAGGCTATTTCTCTGGAAAATTAGTTAAGACGTTTTATTTGTTTGCGTTATAACTTTGAAGTAGACATTCAAAAATAGAAAGCATAGCACCAAGAAGTACTCAAGGATATATCCGCATAGTGTCGGAGCTGGGTTGCGCTGTCCATGGTGCTGAAACACCTCGTGCGTCTGCGAGGGAACGTTTGTTTGACTGAGCAGAATTGTTTTACGCGCGTTCATATGCGTCTGTTTAGTTAGCATTGATACGCAATTCATAAAATTTGATTTCATTTGGTGCAGATGGTTGTTATTTTTCTTATGTAAAATGTTTGGTCCTTTCTTTTCTTTTAACAAAGTATTTTTTTACAGTAGGAATTTACTGAATCCTCTGTCTTTCTCTCCTGCTTTCTCTACAGAAAACAATCAGCGGTCAACTGTGCAACATTTAGAGCTTTGCTAATAAAGATATACTTATGGTAGATGGCATTGTCGGAGACAGCCAGAGGGGATTCTTCAGCCCATTTCTCAAGCTGAATCCAAATGACACTTCCTCCACCCAAAAGTCCCCGGATGACCACAGAACTCCACTTATATTCGGAGGATGCTGCACAATGTGTGACACGGTCGTCCGACTGCAATTGATTGGTGCAAGAAGCGTCCTTCCTTCAACCAGAGCATGACACTCTCAGCAGTGGACAGTTGGAAAAGGGCTTCGGAAATGAACCCCCGTGGACAGCCGCAAGACTGGGTCAGTGGCAGGAGCACGGCAAGGTAAAGAGGTCTTCATGCGAGGAGAGAAAGCATACAACTAAAAAAAGTGGGGGGCAAACGATCGCATCAGCAAAGACATACAACCTCAAATCATGGGGATACAGCATCTTCTGCTTCTTTTGATTTACTTGGACCCGCTGAATGTACTGTGCGCGGCTACAGCCAACAAGAAGAAAAACGCTCCAAAGCGGAATCAGAAGATGAAGGAGGTGAACGGCACGGAGGCGCCTACTGCGGTTCCGCGGCGAAACACTCAGGTCCAGGCACCTTCGATCGCTACCCATGACACGTGTCTGGGCTACTATGACGTGAGCGGAGCGTACGATAAAGTGTTCGAGTGCAACAACACTGAGCACCGCTACTGTTGTGGAAGTTGTTTCCTGCGCTATTGCTGTGCAGAAAAAGGGAAACGCATAGAACAGAACACTTGCACAAATTATAACACCCCAGATTGGATCAAAACGCAGCCTCCCTCCCCGGCACCAACAGGTGACACTTACGACCCTGACTTGGATCAGACTAACACAACGGTATACATCACCTGTGGTGTCATAGCTTTTATCATACTCATCGGAGTTTCTGCAAAAGTTGCCTACGACAAAGCAACCAAGCCCCCTCAGGAAATGAATGTCCATAGGTAAGTCACCCTGACATTCAGGTTAAGAAATAGTCATTTATTATGGGGGTCACTTTTTTCCTGTGTGTGTGTGTGTGTGTGTGTGTGTGTGTGTGTGTGTGTGTGTGTGTGTGTGTGTGTGTGTGTGTGTGTGTGTGTGTGTGTGTGTGTGTGTGTGTGTGTGTGTGTGTGATTGTGTGTGCAATCATTGTTAAGAAACACCAGCTTCAGTTTTCACAGACATGAAAGTCTGCTGATGACAGTAAAAATGTGTACAATGGGTATAGAAAGCTAAATTAGATTTGTCAGTAGACTAAATCATGAGCACTTCATCACAATGATGCATATGAATCTGACCATCACAGGTGTGCAGCTATATGCTCAACTTTTGAATAGGGATGAAGCCTTAATTCACAACGATGCTCAATTTCATTCCTCTCTGGAAAATAATGTTACACCACCTGCAAGCCATTATGCAAAGGGAAACTGATCATTACAATCAACTCCTTTTCAAATACCTCTCTTATGCAGATATACACAATCCCCCAACTGACAGTCAACCCAGTTCACCACTACCACCACCAATACCACTACTACCACTACCAACACCACCACCACCATACATTGGAACATTAAATGTCTCTTGTCAACTAAAGTATTGCTCCGTTTTCATCAGCAGCACAAACAAACCTCCATGAGGCAGGTGCGGAATTGAATGTCTCTGTCAAAGAAAAGGCATCACATTCATGGTCACGGTATAACATTCAGGCTAGGAGCAAGGTTGGTTTTCTTCACTGCTAACAACCCAGAGGACATACTGTACAGATGTCACTCTCCCTTCTTTTGATTGGCTTTGTATCTTACGGGATAATGGCCCATGGATGGACTGCTGTTGGGAAAGTATGAGCTAAACACATTATGGTGGAATACATCTAACTGCTGAGGAATCAATGTCTCAATGTATTAATTATATTATGTTCCTATGAATGGAATGAATGCATACTGTACCAACAATCCTTATAATCAGGCACTCTGAAGTCCAACAATTTCCAAGTATTTGGATATGTGCTGAAAATAACAAATTGCCTCCGCAATTATTGAAGCTGGTGATTTTTTCAATGACACATTAGAAGCCTTGACTATATTGTTAAGCACTTCCTAGAGCTAGGAGAGTAACTCATGTACTGTAGTCTGAATTGAAAGACAGTTAACCTTCTCAAGTGGAGGAGTATGTTAGGGATTTTGTGCTCTGACATCAACCCGCCATGATGAATTTTGCAGATTAAGCCAGCAGCTATCTCATTCACTCATGGTGTTGTATTTGAGTAGTATACCTATGCCTTGCAAGAAAAGCTATAACAAGACAGTACCCAAAGAGATGGTTTGGGTGGAGAAACCACATGTGGTTAGCCAATCATTGCGGTTGTCTAATGGTGGTCTGGTGTCTATTAGCCCATAGCAGAGGGGGTTGTCTACCTGTTCAGCCAAAGCTAAGATCTTGATTAAAGCCCATATGAGGCTAATTGTGCCTTGCTAGGACTGGCTTCTGTACCCTCGTTACCTGCTGGCTCCATAAAGTCAAGGCAGTGAGTGGAATTCAGATTGATTGTTCTCAGAGTCCATGCAGCATTAATTTGTACCCATTCTTAAGCAAGCCCCTCCCATGGCATCAACCCTAGATAGAAAATGTATGTTTCTCCACTAGAGATCATTTGTACCACAAGCCTAGTGGATATAGTGGCTGGTCTATCAGACTGGAAGACCTTTGTCTGGAGTTAAATGCAGCTTGAACTGTAGCAGTGGCCAGATGTGTAATATGGGGTAAGTTCCAAGGATGACACTGACTGTCATCTTCTCATGACAGGGATCTACAACCATAGATCTGTCTCTCTTCCACAACATCCATTAACCTCAGCATTAATACTTCTGCTGTTAGATGAGTCACACTCACACTGTTGTTAGAAGTCCATACTTCAACCTGTCAAATGTCATTGACTCCTAGCTGAACAATGCATATCAAAGCATTAGAAAGGAAACCTTTTTGTTCCCCTCAGTTTATTAAACGTCTGGTTCTGAAGAGAAATCTTTCAGGTGGACGGTTCTGCTGACAAAATATAGATATGAGAACAAGGCTTGGATAAGTGCCCCCCATTCATTTTTCCTTTCGAAAATTCATGGTTATGTCTACAACCTCATTAGCTATTGATTTAATAGTCCCACCAAAATATGGTGTCAAGTACAGGTCTTTGGTTTAAGAGATAATGTTCTCAGACACATTTTTCTGCTCGTGGAGTGACATTCAAATATACAATCCTTAAATGCAAGCCAAGCCATTACCTTGACAGTTTCAACGATGACAGTACAAGTAGAAAATATGATACCAATATCTGTCTGTCTCTAGTGTATTCCTACAGTTCTAGTCAAAGCTATTTCACGCAACCTACCAAATTACTCACTTTGATCCCACTAAAGACTATTAGACTTCTGAGGCTGTGGCAGTGCCTCCATCTCAGTACTCAGAACTGAGGAGACTGTGAGGATTTCTGGCCCCTTAATGCTCTCCTATCCTAGCCATGGGGCATACTTTTAAATGGAAATGCATACTGCCACCACCACATCAGTATGAGTGGTGGTGAGAGAGATGAGACATATGCTGCCCAATTCTGATTTCTTTCTAGAGCTAATTGGTCTTTTGACCAATCAGATCAGCTCAAAAAATATATAATGTCAAAATATCTCATGTGACTGGTCAAAAGACCAATTAGTGTAAAATCAGAATTGGGCTGCCTGTGTAAATGCAGCCAGAGTAGGGATGACTAAACGAGGTGACATTGCATAGTGGACATTCAATAGCTTTTTTAATGATTTATTTCCAACAATCATTTGGCACATTTGGTAATAATGATCTCTGCCGGGGGAAAAAATGTACTTCTGTGGCTGGCTTGAGACATTAATGCTGGATTGTGAGGGGAATGCTAAGGCATTGGCAGACCTTTGTTGTTTCTTCTATGACCTTCACGGAGGCACAATAAATGTCGAGTGAAAGCCAAAGCCAGGGATTTGAGTGGTCTATATTGATCACTTTCTCGAAAGCAAACCTGGATGCAATTTAAGATGGATCTGTTGAAAAAAAGCATCTACTCTCAGATTGAGTACATATTAGGTTTTGTTATGCCAGTGAGAGTCAGTTCCAATACATTCAAAAGGGATTTCTAAATTGACCTGCATGCAGTGAGATTCAATATGTCATTTTTGAGAGATTTTACCATAATATTGGGCAGAGAAAGCAGATTGGGTGAGGTAGGTGAGATAGCATGGCTTTGCAATGTCTCTTGTATAACTTTAATGCATGTAAAGCACACCTACATGGATTTATTTCCTCTCCAGTTTCTGCTTCTACTCCATTAGTGGTTGGCAAGTCAGTGATATGCTTCTCTCTGCTCACATTGGGAATATTCCTTTTTTTGGTGTTCCTGACAACCTAATCTCTCATGGACAGACTATATATACCTAATTGGTACTGGCACTGGTCCTCGAGCATCTGACCAAATTACAAAAGATTTTAGTTCTGCATTAACCAAGATTACTGACAACCTGATAGGCAGGGTCAATGCTGCAATACTTTTCTAACATATTCATTCAGCCATGAATCATGGCTTGACAAACATTTTGTGGAGTTCAGGATCCAAGGGGAGTAGAAATTCACATTGGTTTCAATTTTTTTCTCCCCAATACGTTTGAACCTATTTTAATTGGTAAATGGTCAGGTGCAGCAAAGAAAGACCTAGCAAAGCTGCAGCTGGCTCAAAACAAAGCAGCACGCCTTGGCCTTAACTGTACACACAGAACTAACATCAATAGCATGCATGAGTCTTTCATGGTTCAGGGTTGAGGAGAGATGTGTTACTTCTCTTCTAGTCTTTTTAAGAAATGTGTGTGTGTTGAAAATGCCTAACCACATGTATACATGTATAACCTATATGCATACACTTCAAACAGACATACTGTACATACTCCACCAGATACACCACTATGGGTTTCTTCACAGTACCCAAACCAAAGACAGATTTAATGCATCACTCAGTTACTGTATGTTTAGAGCCATGTCATTGTGGAATGCTCTGCCACAAGACGTTACTCAGGCAAAAAGTAAGTTTAGCTTTAAAAAACAGAAGAAAAAAATGTATGCTGCATCACATCATCTTTCCTATTTATAAAGATGGAATGTATTGTATATAAGAATATGTCACGTCTTGACCATAGAGTGCTCTTATTTTCTATGGTAGAGTAGGTCAGGGCGTGACTGGGGGGGTTATCTAGTTTATTTTTTCTATGTTGTGTTCTTGTTTCTTTTTTCTATGTTGGGGGTTTTGTATGATTCCCAATTAGAGGCAGCTGGTCATCATTGTCTCTAATTGGGGATCATATTTAAGTAGTTGTTTTTCCCACCTGTGTTTATGGGAGATTATTTTGAGTTAGTGCATGTTGCACCTCTGTTGTCACGGTTTGTTGTTTGTTTCTAGTTTATTGTTTGTTTGGCTAAGTTTCACTATATAATAAAGATGTGGAACGATACGCACGCTGCGCCTTGGTCCGTTCCTACACACACACACACGTGACAGAATATGAATATGTATATATGAATAGTGTGTAAATACTGTTGTCTCTTGGTCTCTTTCAAATATATAACTCTTATTTTTATGTGCATTTTTTATTTGGATTTAATGTAATATCTTATGTTTTTCTTGTCTATAACTGTTCTGTACTTTGTCATGAATTTGTACATTGTATGTGTACCCCAGGAAGAGTAGCTGGTGCATGTGCAGTAGCTAATGGGATCCTAATAAACTAAACTAATCAGTTTAGAATGGAGATGATAGACTTGTTGAACATCTACACCACATGCTCATAATAATTCAATCTCTGTCTCAGTCTGAAATAATTGCAAACATGTCGCCATATCTGTAAACACATTCTAGGCTTCCTTATCTCTTTTGACAATGTAGAAATGTGTTAAAATAGAAAAAAAGAGAAGAAAAAAATCCAATTTCACTGCGGAGGCAAGTCCCTCTGATAACCAACAAGACTGAACCACATCCTCTGTCATGTGCTGCAAGTGCAGTGTAAAGGGAATTACAATTTATTTTCACTTCTCTTCTTTACAATATTTACTTTACTCCCTCGATGGATGATGGGTGTATCGTTTGAAGATTATTTTATACGTTCCCATTTCTTGTAGATATTTTTTTCCCTTCCCATACATAGGAATGTACTGGTGCTATTGAAACATGATTTAGCTAAGAGATTTTGTAGGGGAGGAAACTGTGACAAGTCTCAACTTTGGGGCTTTCAAACACAATATTTGTGTGGGACTGGTTGAACGTGTTCCTGCTATACAAGACACAAAGTAGTCAACTGGGGCGATGAAAACCAGGTCGCCTCAGTCTGTGAAAAGGATATGGTTAAAGTGTGCCCATCCTAGAAGGGAAAGGCTATTAATACATAGCTCCCAAAGTCACAGAGAGTTATGGAAAGAAGTTGACTCAGGTCGACTTTGACACAGTTACATTACCCTTTCAGCTCTTTGAAGAAACCAATATGTCCACCATCCTCACCACTATACTTCAATGGGGACCAATGTTGAAAATGGTGATAGGAAGATGCTTTGTGTAAAGCCCTTGGAAATTGGTAACTTGGTAGGAGTTAGATTCATTTGAACCTTAGTAGTGGGGCGTATAGCTCTAGCAGAACGTTCTTCAAGGAACATTGATGAATGGCTTTAGCTGTTTTCCCTTGGCCTGAAGGGAAAGGCCCATCTGTACTCAGTGTGGCTCAGTATTGAAACCTGGCCTATTGGCCACCTTGTTGTAATTACACTTTACACTGTGCCTGGTTCTGGAGCTCCACCAACACAATTGGAGCTGTATGTAACTAAATAAATGAAGTAGACCTTCTGGGGATGTTGAGAGTAATGGTTGTCGGTGATTGAAAACAGGAAAGTATTTCTGGTTCTGCTTGTATAGTCTGAAAACAATCAAATTACATCTGTGTTTTTACATTTCTTTTGCAGAGCCCTTGCAGACATTTTGAGGCAACAAGGACTAAATAAGGAGAATGAAAATATTGCAGCGTTGGAGGGTTCACCCAAAGACATAGACACGCCTCTCCGAACGTCCAAGAACCATTACACCCCAGTTCACACCATGCTAGCAAACCACGGTGGGTACCTGCACTGTTTTTACTTCACATATCCAAGAATATCTTGCAAAAATGATTCAAACTGTATTTGTCCTAAGCATAGGTTCTGAAATGGTCTTTACCTCTAGTACGCTGCACGGTGCACTATGAGTTGAATCAAAGTCCTTTCTCTGTATAAAATCGATACCCAAGATGACAGAGTTACTATGGAAACAGAGGTTATGTTAAATAGTTAGATAAAATGAAAAGAGCTTCAATATAAATGTCATGAGAACATAATAGAGAAGGTGTTATTAAAGCCATATTCTTTGCCCTAAGTTACATTCTCTGAGTGATGGAGATCCAGTCTGAATTTCATTTATACAGTAGTGATTGGTAGGAATTATGGAGGTAGATCTATAGAAATCTCATAGAAACGAGACAAGCAGGGATGACTGAATAAGGACACATTCTATTATGGACTTTCAATAGCTTTTTATGACTACACAGTAATCTCCATTGTACACGCTTCTATGTAACAGTATATATAACTACTGTCATTATACTTGGCTGACATGTGTACAACAATGTTATTTCTATGGTATGCAACCTTTGCATTGTAAAGTCGGACCTTATTGCTTTCATTATTGGTCAAAATGGTCTTTGACACACACACACACACACTGAAATAGATGATGGGCAGTGTTAGAGAAGCTACTCTGAAAATATAATTAACGAGCTACCAGTTACTTCACACTATTGTAAGTTAAACTACACTAAAGCCAACCTTAAAGTTACTTTTGAAAAGTAGTTCACTACATCCAAACGACTTAGCGAAAAATTATCATACCTGAATCTGAAATGTCACAGACTACAAATTGCAAGAACATATCACTCTGGAGTCAGATGTTAACAGAATGTCTATTCTGGCCTATTAAACTCAAACGTGGAATTAGGCACACAAAAAGTGTTTCAAGTGAGAATTAGGCAGGTTTGATGCTGAAAAATAAAGGCAATTCTTGCCTACTTCAACAATATTTTCTTTTTGCAAAACAAAAGTAGTATGTAGTTCCAGTAGTAAGCTACACCACTACATGGCAACAAAGTAATGAACTACTGAAAACACTACCAAGATTTGAATTTAGGTCAACTACCACAAAGCTACTGCAAAAATGTATTTCAATTGCTAGTTGAACCATATGTAGTTCACTACTCCCCCAAACTGATGATGGGGCCCTGCTACTTAAGTGTACATTTTTAAGACTGAAAACGATATAGCAGTTTAGACAAAGGGCCTCGGCTGAGTCTATTTTCATGCTGGGGTTCCATAAGCCTACTCAGCATTGGCTCAAAATGGAGATGCAAATGAACATGTTCTTCGGGAGACACATGGCTTTTGTCCTGAGATAATTCTGTCTTGCATCGCTGTTCCTCCTTCTTTTATCCGGTCTCCAGATCCCTGCTCCGGGGATCGCTTGCTAAGTGCCCTAGTATGGTGTCCCAGATTCAGTGTTATGTTTCACTCTCGTGTCAAAGTAGACACTCCTCCTCATCCAGGGATTGTGTCAGAGGAGAACTGTTACGTGCTACACACACCATGGGATGTGAGCCGCTTTTCTGACTTGACTCAAGCCACAAAAGCCACATCTGCTGGTATGTGCAGTTTATTAAATGAAACTTCTGTAAGGGCCAGCCAACAGAGGTAGTTACAGTTATGTTTGCCTGAATTCCAGCACTTGACACTTCAATAATTCTCATTGGAATCAATAACCACTTTGACTGCCATTTTACAGTTGCCCAAAACTAGGATTATCTAACCCCTTATCGGCTTTCATCCCCTCTAACATCTCTCACTGTGTTTCATGAATCCATAATGTTAACCCTGAAGTGACCTCAAGACTACCATGACACCCCAGTGTTTTACTATGCTGCATACTTCCCCAGTGTTTTACATTAAGATATTAAGGACTGTGCTGCATACTTTCCCAGTGTTTTACATTAAGAGATTAAGGACTGTGCTGCATACTTTCCCAGTGTTTTACATTAAGATATTGTGGACAATGTTGGATACTTCCCTGGTGTTTTACATTAAGATATTAAGGACTGTGCTGCATACTTTCCCAGTGTTTTACATTAAGAGATTAAGGACTGTGCTGCATACTTTCCCAGTGTTTTACATTAAGATATTGTGGACAATGTTGGATACTTCCCTGGTGTTTTACATTAAGATATTAAGGACTGTGCTGCATACTTTCCCAGTGTTTTACATTAAGAGATTAAGGACTGTGCTGCATACTTTCCCAGTGTTTTACATTAAGATATTGTGGACAATGTTGGATACTTCCCTGGTGTTTTACATTAAGATATTGTGTACTATGGTGGATACGTCCCCAGTGACTTACATTAAGAGATTATGGACTGTGCTGCATACGTCCTCAGTGTTTTACATTAAGAGTTTGTGGACTATGCTGCATACTTCCCCAGTATTTTACATTAAGAGTTTGTGGACTGAGCTGGACACTTCCCCAGATTTTTACATTAAGAGATTGTGGACTGAGCTGCCTACTTTCCCAGTGTTTTACATTAAGACATTGTGGACTATGCTGCATACTTCCCCAGTGTTTTACATTAAGAGATTGTGAACTGAGCTGGACACTTCCCCAGATTTTTACATTAAGAGATTGTGGACTATGCAGGATACTTCCCTAGAGGCTGACTATTTTGTTTGGGTTCATGTCAGTCCTGTAATTGGTCTTCATCCCTTGTGGCCTTCTTTCTGACACGACTCATCTTTCTGTTGTGAAATACTGTATGCATCTAGCTCAAGTCTGGCATCAGCTGTACTATACTGGGTTAAACTGGCCTTGACTGAACTAGCCTCAACACATACAGTATGAAGTTCCATTACATACTGTATTACAATGCGAGTTGGTGTCTTTGGTGGCTCATGTAGATTATATGTGGATATACCTGGGAATCTGCAGTAATACATGAGATCCTCATGAATATATCTGTTTTTCACAATTCAGATGGTATTCTATGTTGTTTTATTTTCACACTTGGAAATACATTATGTTCTAACATCATTTTCTCATTGATGTTCGTTGGTCTCTGCTTGGACCCTAAACTCTTCTGCTAAAGGAAAATCAGTTCAATTACCCTTTCGAGATAATGTATCAGTGTATTTCAGCATAAGAACACAATGTATCATAGTCAACGTCTCCTACAGTAGAACCTGAATTCAGCCCTTAGGCGCTGTCCTTAGAGTAGACCAAGGATAGAAAGCTGATTATCCCCATCACAGCTTGTCAAACACTGGTGGCGATACAGTGCATTCGGAAAGTATTCAGACCACTTCACATTTTCCACATTTTGTTACGTTACAGCATTATTCAAAAATGTATTAGTCCGCCTCTGGCTGGGCCACTAAAGGGTATTCAGAGACTTGTTCAGTAGCCACTCCTGCATTGTTTTGGCTGTGCGCTTAGGGTCATTGTCCTGTTGGAAGGTGAACCTTCGCACCAATCTGAGGTCCTGAGCACTGTGGAGCAAGTTTTCATCAAGGATCTCGCTGTATTTTGCTCTGTTCATCTTTCCCTCGATCCTGACTAGTCTCCCAGTCCCTGCCGCTGAAAAACATCCCCACAGCATGATGCTGCCACCACCATGCTTCACCATAGGGATGGTGCCAGGTTTCCTCCAGACGTGACGCTTGGCATTCAGGCCAAAGAGTTCCACCTTTATTCTCATGGTCTGAGAGTCCTTTAGGTGCCTTTTGGCAAACTCTAAGCGGTCTATCATGTGCCTTTTACTGAGGAGAGGCTTCCGTCTGGCCACACCTGATAGGAGGGTTTCAGAGATGGTTGTCCTTCTGGAAGGTTGTCCCATCTCCACAGAGGAACTCTGGGGCTCTTTCAGAGTGACCATCAGGTTCTTGGTCACCTCCCTGACCAAGGCCCTTCTCCCCCGATTGCTCAGTTTGGTCGAGCGGCCACCAAACTTCTTCCATTTAAGAATGATGGAGGCCACGGTGTTTTTGGGGACCTTCGATGATGCAGAAATGTTTTGGTACCCTTCTCCAGATCTGTACCTCGACACAATCCTGTCTCGCAGCTCTACGAACAATTCCTTCGACCTCATGGCTTGATTTTTTCTCTGACATGCATTGTCAACTGTGGGACCTTATATAGACAGGTGTCTCATGCTGTAACGCCCTGGCCATAGAGAGGGGTTTTTGTTCTTTATTTTTGGTTAGGCCAGGGTGTTACATTGGGTGGGCGTTCTATGTGCATTTTTCTATGTTGGTTTGTTTAATTGATTTTGGCCGTGTGGCTTCCAATCAGGCACAGCTGTAGTGTGTTGTTGCTGATTGGGAGTCACACATAAGTGCCTGTTTTTCCGTTGGGGTTTTGTGGGTAATTGTTTCTCTTGAGTGTTTTGCACCTGACAGGACTTTTTGGCTGTCAGTTTTCTCGTTTTGTTTTGTGTAGTGTTCTTCTGTTATTAAAATCATGATGAACACTAACTCCGCTGCGCCTTGGTCTACTCTCTCTTCCGACGGCCGTTACACACGCCTTTCCAAATCATGTCCAATCAATTGAATTTACCACAGGTGGACTCCAATCAAGTTGTAGAAACATCTCAAGGATGATCAATGGAAACAGGATGCACCTGAGCTCAATTTCTTGGTCTAATGTGGAAAAAGGGAAGAGGTCTGAATACTTTCCGAATGCACTGTATGTGTTGTAGTTGTTTCCCCTTTGGTATTATTCTAAGCCAAGAACACTTCATGAAGGCATACTTCAAACAGATAAAAAAACTTGCACATAAACGCCTCTTTTTATTCAGCATAAATTGGACACAGTCAACTTCTTAAATCCTGAGAGTCATTAAGTATTTACTAGTTTCTTAGTATGAAAATCCCAAAGTAACAGTGATGGATAAAATGTTTCAGCAATCAGTTTACAGTATCCGTTGGGCTTGAAAACAGGCTTTAGAGAGCTCAGGCCTGTGTCAAACGTCAGTGTAATGAAGACCAGGGCTAATGGTCCCAGGTGTTCCTTCTCATTATGATCATTTGAAATGCGGTTCGATCTCTGCCTCTATGGCCCAAAGGTCTGAGTGACGCTATTGACTTTGAAGTTGCTCCATTGAGATGGGGCTGTTGAACTATTCGCCAGCTAATGCAGACTGGCACTAACAGGAAGGAAGAGAGTGGCGGGAGGGGAACTCAATAGGCCTTTGTAAGACAGACCGTCATGTTGTTTCTCCTCTATTTTCAGTTTAAGCTTTCACTGTCTGATACACACTCACTTTCTCAGCCTACCTGCATCTTTTTTGTGCACAACATTTTGGTGTTCGATTGGCAGGACAAATGGAGGTTGTCAAACTGCTGGCAGGCACTTTGACGGTCCATTGTGGACCTCTGCACTCTCAATTACAGGACTTGTTCCAGCCAGACACAATATAGCATCTTGGAACAAATTATGTTACATAGTGATCTTTAAGACCAAGGAAATCCAGGATGAAATGTTTTGTTGCAAGGCACATTTTTAATTAACTGACATTTCATAGATACAGTACTACAATGCAGCTGTCATGATTATGAAGATCGATCCAATTACACAGTTTATGAATCAATTATATAAGGTCCCTCCATAGTGTAGGTCTATGTGGGGTAAAAGTGTTCTACTGTATAAGTTGAGGAAGGAATTAATCAGTTCTAAAACACAGGAGAGTGTCTCGGTTAGAAGGGTTCTTTAGAATCTCTCTACTGATCTTCAGGGTCAAGTGCCCAAGCCTGAAAGACATTTTTCCACCCAATTAAAGTTTGAATGTTTTACCTGCTTTGGCAAAAGGGCAGGGCTTTTGACCCTGAATGGGAATCTTTGTTTAATTTGTGAACGGTATGAGAAGGGAAGGTCTTCACTAGCTCCCCCAGCTCGCAGCTTTGGGGAGTGTGACCTTTTGCGGTGGTGATGATCCTGAGTGTACATCAGATATCATAAATTGTTAATGTGAGACCTTCCTTTCCCTCTGTGTCCCTGTTCCTTTACCAGTTGGCTGAGCCAAAGAGGGAGTGAAATACAGAGTCCTCCTCACCATCTGTCAGAATGCTGGCTGAACTGAACTAAGACACCATAAACGACAAACTCCCGTGAACACAGCTATTCAGCTAACTAAAGAATTAGGCTAATGCATCATATAATACGTTCATTAACTAGGGTGGTTGGAAGTATTAAGAGCAGAGGTGGGACCAAATCGTTGTTTTACAAGTCACAAGTAAGTCTCAAGTCTTAGCACTCAAGTCCCAAGTCAAGTCCCAAGTCAAGACAGGCAAGTCTGAGTCAAGTCTCAAGTCCTAACTTTGAGTTTCGAGTCCTAAACAAGTCAAAATTTACTCTTCACCAAATGTAATTCCATTTTATATTTTTAACTAGAGTTATACTTAGTATACTACATTTACGCAAATCATGAATGCTTTAAAATATATATATATATTTATTACTTTCCAAATAAACATTATATTTCCATGGAAATACATGTGTCACGTCCTGACCAGTATAAGGGGTTATTTGTTATTGTAGTTTGGTCAGGGCGTGGCAGGGGTGTGTTTATTTTGTGTTGTCGGGGTTTTTGGGTATTGTTCTATGTTTTGTATTTCTATGTTTTTTCTATGTTGTGTATTTCTTTGTGTTGGCCGGGTATGGCTCTCAATCAGGGACAGCTGTACATCGTTGTTGCTGATTGGGAGCCATACTTAGGTAGCCCTTTTTCCACCTGTCTTTTGTGGGAAGTTGTTTTTGCACTGCTATGGTTAGCCTGCAATACTGTTTAGCTGTCGTTCGTTTTTTCAGTTTCTTGTTTTGTGTAATGTTCTTATAAAAGTTAATATGAGCATTCACGTACCCGCTGCATTTTGGTCTACTCACTACGACGGCCGTGACAACATGGTAGCCATGTTGTAGCTCAGTCTTGGGTGCAATGATCACGTTCCCGCACTGACTGACTGTGTGGAGGCTCATTGACTTAATGTTACGTTAGCCAACATGCTATACACTCAAAGTTATATATAGCTGTCGGCTATATTAGCCACGACTTACCGTTCTTTGTGCAGCTTCAAATGTCGAACCAAGTTGGAAGTTGTTGCGCCTCCGTCTAATTTTCTTAACCGCATGTTTTGCAAATTGCAATCCGTTTTTTGTTGACTACAGCGTAGTCTTCATATCTGAAAATAATAATTTTGGGAATCATGTTTCCAAGGGCTCCATCTGAATTCACTCGCCGACGATCCTCTGCATTGCCACGCAAAACTTTTTCTCAGCTAGCACAATTTGATTGGCTGCTGTCCGATTCAAACAATAATCAGTTAAACGAAGAGTTGATGCGCTGCACACTTTTTTAATAGCATCATTTTTTATATTTGTGCTTGGGGAGGATATCAAGTCAGTTCGAGTCAAATGTCTCAAGTCCAAGTTAAGTCACGAGTCATTGGTGTTAAAGTCAAAGTCGAGTTGCAAGTCATCATATTTGTGACACGAGTCTGACTCGAGTCCAAGTCATGTGACTCGAGCCCACACCTCTGATTAAGAGTGTCCCAGACGCTGATATGTGTACACAGTTGTTTGTGATTTCCTATGTGAGGGTTGGAACGAAAATCAGCAACGAATATGCTTAGTGAATTGTCTTGGTAAGATAAATGTTATTGGTCATCTCATACTATCTTAATTCTGCATTTCTTCCACAGGGCACTACGGGAAAGAGAACTTCCGCCAAGGCCAACTTGATCATAACTTCATCTCCTCTGGATTCGTGACACTGGGACGACCGCACCTAAAAGGTATTGTCCATCTCCATTGTCTGTTGGTCTGATGACAATTACTATGTCTTCAAGAGTAAAGACAGCGTTGTGGTACAAACTTCTAACACAAATCTCACTCTCATTTTCACCTTGCCACTCACGTCCACACATTTCCTCCACTCTTTGTCCAAAAAGTCTTCTTTCATTTTTCGAAACGCTGTTTGAGTAGATCAGGGGGAAACAGTGCAATAGCCCATCCAATAATTTTACTTGCTCACTTCTCAGCTGGCAGTCACCTTGGGAAATGGGACTGAAGCTTTTGGCAGAACAATAACGACATTTCTCAAAGCTAATTGAAAAGAGAAAAGCCTCAATGAGTTACTGCTTTGTTCAGATGTGAAAAGTACTCTCCTTTTTGTTATGTTTTTCCCCTTGACTGACTCATACAGGCATTTACACAATGGCCATGTGTGGATGAAATAACACTTAGCATTATCAGCACTGCATGCTGTACTTGTCACATCCTCCAACTCTTCTTTGTGCCAGATCACTGTGTACAGAACTGTCTACTGTACGAGAACAATGGAGTCAGTTGAGCTGACAGAGTCTCGTCTCCGCTCACTAAGGACGTTTAAAATCATTGATGATAGTTGTACATAAGTAACTTCCTGTCAAATGCCAAGAAAACTACATTATGGTGTACACCTATTGAATTTATCAGTAGAACATAGAAAACTAAATGTTCTTAATCTGGTAGTATAAGATGGTAATAGCTAGAGTTGGTGCATAAAGCTAAGTAATAAACAAGTGGCTGTTCTCTGTCTTTGCAGCGCAGCACTCTGTAGACGATTTAGGGCAGCTGTCCTGGCAGGGAGATCTGGACGTTCCTAATATCTCCTACAGTATGTAACATATTCTCACTATGGAGACCCCTGCTTCCTGCCGGAGAACAGCCACACACCTGCTTTCTGCTCCCGCCAGATAAGACCACTCTCACACACTTCTCACACCTAGACCCTGGGCCCATAGAGTGGGTTTGGCGGCTAATCGCACCAGCTCCTCATAATGCAGGGCATCAGAGCAGACGCCCTGCCACTATCATTAACCAGCCCAGTACAGCTTTCAGAAAGCGTGGCTGTCTGGTGTACCTAATGCAAAACATAGAGAAACAACACAAGGAGGAGTGGAAAGCAGGCTTGAATGTCTGTGCTGGTCTGTTCTCCAAAGTATGAAGCAGTCATGGGTTCTGTAGATGATTAGGATAGACAAGGAGGGTGACAAGCATTAAAATGGTTGCTATGTCATGATTAACTGTGTGTGTGTGTGTGTGTGTGTGTGTGTGTGTGTGTGTGTGTGTGTGTGTGTGTGTGTGTGTGTGTGTGTGTGTGACGAGACACATTCTGATGGTGTTATTGTGTCTGCAATTTTATAACCACTTCTTGTAAGTTTTAGGTGTCTGCAAGGTAAGTGGTATTTTACCAAGTGACAAAAACAAGTACTGTTTTACATTTGCTTCTAATTAAAATTCAAATATTTCCTTGCAAATCTATATAGTTGTTCAATATGTTCATATCTTTAAACAAAGACTGTATGTGAAAATTAGGTAGGCTAATTGGGGTTTGAACAGCAATCCTCTGCCTTCCTGTTAGGCCACATCACTGCTGCCTGGTGTTACAGTAACTGTCATTACAAAGCCGAGGGCTTTTCCACCTCAAACAGCTGGCTGTCAACAGGCTCTCTGTCTGCTCCCTGTACCTCCTGTTGCTATCACCAGTTTGACAGCCAGTATTGGCACTGACCCAGTATATAGCTTACTCTCTTATTTCTTATTTATCGTGTTTTCTTTATTATATTTATATATACACTGCTCCAAAAAATAAAGGGAACACTTAAACAACACAATGTAACTCCAAGTCAATCACACTTCTGTGAAATCAAACTGTCCACTTAGGAAGCAACACTGATTGACAATACATTTCACATGCTGTTGTGCAAATGGAATAGACAACAGGTGGAAATTATAGGCAATTAGCAAGACACCCCCAATAAAGGAGTGGTTCTGCAGGTGGGGACCACAGACCACTTCTCAGTTCCTATGCTTCCTGGCTGATGTTTTGGTCACTTTCGAATGCTGGCGGTGCTTTCACTCTAGTGGTAGCATGAGACGGAGTCTACAACCCACACAAGTAGCTCAGGTAGTGCAGCTCATCCAGGATGGCACATCAATGCGAGCTGTGGCAAGAAGGTTTGCTGTGTCTGTCAGCGTAGTGTCCAGAGCATGGAGGCGCTACCAGGAGACAGGCCAGTACATCAGGAGACGTGGAGGAGGCCGTAGGAGGGCAACAACCCAGCAGCAGGACCGCTACCTCCGCCTTTGTGCAAGGAGGAGCAGGAGGAGCACTGCCAGAGCCCTGCAAAATGACCTCCAGCAGGCCACAAATGTGCATGTGTCTGCTCAAACGGTCAGAAACAGACTCCATGAGGGTGGTATAAGGGCCGGACGTCCACAGGTGGGGGTTGTGCTTACAGCCCAACACCGTGCAGGACGTTTGGCATTTGCCAGAGAACACCAAGATTGGCAAATTCGCCACTGGCGCCCTGTGCTCTTCACAGATGAAAGCAGGTTCACACTGAGCACGTGACAGAGTCTGGAGACGCCGTGGAGAACGTTCTGCTGCCTGTAACATCCTCCAGCATGACCGGTTTGGCGGTGGGTCAGTCATGGTGTGGGGTGGCATTTCTTTGGGGGGCCGCACAGCCCTCCATGTGCTCGCCAGAGGTAGCCTGACTGCCATTAGGTACCGAGATGAGATCCTCAGACCCTTTGTGAGACCATATGCTGGTGCGGTTGGCCCTGGGTTCCTCCTAATGCAAGACAATGCTAGACCTCATGTGGCTGGAGTGTGTCAGCAGTTCCTGCAAGAGGAAGGCATTGATGCTATGGACTGGCCCGCCCGTTCCCCAGACCTGAATCCAATTGTGCACATCTGGGACATCATGTCTCGCTCCATCCACCAACGCCACGTTGGCGGATGCTTTAGTCCAGGTCTGGGAGGAGATCCCTCAGGAGACCATCCGCCACCTCATCAGGAGCATGCCCAGGCGTTGTAGGGAGGTCATACAGGCACGTGGAGGCCACACACACTACTGAGCCTCATTTTGACTTGTTTTAAGGACATTACATCAAAGTTGGATCAGCCTGTAGTGTGGTTTTCCACTTTAATTTTGAGTGTGACTCCAAATCCAGACCTCCATGGGTTGATAAATTGGATTTCCATTGATTATTTTTGTGTGATTTTGTTGTCAGCACATTCAACTATGTAAAGAAAAAGTATTTAATAAGATTATTTCTTTCATTCAGATCTAGGATGTGTTGTTTAAGTGTTCCCTTAATTTTTTTGAGCAGTATATATTGTAGCGACCTGCACAGACAGCTGTGTGTTATGCTGTTTGTTGGTTGTGTTGTACTTACCAGTACCCAGTGTTCACGGGGTCCGACATGCCAGTCAAACTGCTATCTGCCAACCACGGGAATGCCTGGAATGTTCTGGTGCCGGGCATCCTGATGGTTGGTGGAGCGGTGGGTGGGGTGTGTGGGGGGGTTTGGCTGGGGGTGGAGCATCACCAGTTTAAGACCATGCTTAGCCATTGTTCTCTCTCTTACGTCTGGTCTTAACAAAAGACGGTCACGGTTGATTTATATGGGTATCCTTATTTGGCGTGGGCTACGGCCAAACAGTAGCCTGTGTTGAGTTTGGTTAATAAATTGGGATTTGTAAACTCAATTCTCTGTCTGAATAATTGTTCATGTATGATCTAGCCAGGTCATTACAATATATACAGTGATTTGCAAAATTATTCACCCCCCTTAGCGGTTTTCCTATTTTGTTGCATTACAACCTGTAATTTAAATACATTTTTATTTGGATTTCATGTAATGGACATAAACAAAATAAAATAAATAAAAAGTGAAATTTAAAAAATTACTTGTTTCAAAAAATTCAAAAAAATAAAGAACGGAAAAGTGGTGCGTGCATATGTACTCACCCCTTATGCTATGAAGCATAAGGGGTGCAACCAATTACCTTCAGAAGTCACATGATTTGTTAAATAAAGTCCACCTGTGTGCAATCTAAGTGTCACATGATCTGTCACATGATCTCAGTATATATACACCTGTTCTGAAAAGCCCCAGAGTCTGCAACACCACTAAGCAATGGGCACTACCAAGCAAGAGGTACCATGAAGACCAAGGAGCTCTCCAAACAGGTCAGGGACAAAGTTGTGGAGAAGTACAGATCAGGGTTGGGTTAGAAAAAAATATCTGAAACTTTGAACATCCCACGGAGCACCATTAAATCCATTATAAAAAAAATTGAAAGAACATGACGCCACAACAAACCTGCCAAGAGAGGGCCGCCCACCAAAACTCACTGAACAGGCAAGGAGGGCATTCATCAGAGAGGCAACAAAGAGAACAAAGATAACCCTGAAGGAGCTGCAAAGCTCCACATCGGAAATTGGAGTATCTGTCCAAAGGACCACTTTAAGCCATACACTGCACAGAGCTGGGCTTTACGGAAGAGTGTCCAGAAAAAAAACATTGCTTAAAGAAAAAAATAAGAAAAAACATTTGGTGTTTGCCAAAAGGCATGTGGGAGACTCCCCAAACATATGGATGAAGGTACTCTGGTCAGATGAGACTAAAATTGAGCTTTTTGGCCATCAAGGAAAACGCTATGTCTGGCGCAAACCCAACACCTCTCATCACCCCGAGATAACCATCCCCACAGTGAAGCATGGTGGTGGCAGCATCATACCGTGGGGATGTTTTTCATTGGCAAGGACTGGGAAACTGGTCAGAATTGAAGGAGTGGTGGATGGCGTTAAATACAGGGAAATTCTTGAGGGAAACCTGTTTCAGTCTTCCAGAGATTTGAGACTGGGTCACAGGTTCACCTTCCAGCAGGACAATGACCCTAAAGCAACACTCAAGTGGTTTAAGGGGAAACATTTAAATGTCTTGGAATGGCCTAGTCAAAGCCCAGACCTCAATCCAATTGAGAATCTGTGGTATGACTTAAAGATTGCTGTACACATGCGGAACCCATCCAACTTGAAGAAGCTGGAGCAGTTTTGCATTAAAGAATGGGCAAAAATCCCATTGGCTAGATGTGCCAAGCTTATAGAGACATACCCCAAGAGACTTGCAGCTGTAATTGCTGCAAAAGGTGGCTCTACAAAGTATTGACTTTAGGGGGGTGAATAGTTATGCATGCTCAAGTTTTCAGTTTTTTTTGTATTTTTTCTTGTTTGTTTCACAATAAAACATATTTTGCATCTTCAAAGTGGTAGGTATGTTGTGTAAATCAAATGATACAAACCCCCTCAAAAATCTATTTTAATTCCAGGTTGTAAGGCAACAAAATAGGAAAAATGCCAAGGGGGTGAATAGTTTCGCAAGCCACTGTATATATTCGTTTTTTAAATTAGTTATACTATTTTGATATTGATTGCTGCTCTGTTGAGTAGAGCTGGCAAGTTAAGCATTTCACTGTACTTTTAAATGTGACAATAAAGCTTACATTCTAACTTGACAGACATGTTATGTGTCCCCATAACATCATTATAACCCTGCTACAATACACCATACTGTAACCCTGCTACAATACACCATACTGTAACCCTGCTACAATACACCATACTGTAACCCTGCTACAATACACCATACTGTAACCCTGCTACAATACACCATACTGTAACCCTGCTACAATACACCATACTGTAACCCTGCTACAATACACCATACTGTAACCCTGCTACAATACATCATACTGTAAACCTGCTACAATACACCATACTGTAACCCTGCTACAATACATCATACTGTAACCCTGCTACAATACATCATACTGTAACCCTGCTACAATACACCATACTGTAACCCTGCTACAATACACCATACTGTAACCCTGCTACAATACACCATACTGTAAACCTGCTACAATACACTATACTGTAACCCTGCTACAATACATCATACTGCAACCCTGCTACAATACATCATACTGTAAACCTGCTACAATACACCATACTGTAACCCTGCTACAATACATCATACTGTAACCCTGCTACAATACACCATACTGTAAACCTGCTACAATACACCATACTGTAAACCTGCTACAATACATCACTGTAACCCTGCTACAATACACCATACTGTAACCCTGCTACAATACATCATACTGTAAACCTGCTACAATACACCAAACTGTAACCCTGCTACAATACATCATACTGTAACCCTGCTACAATACACCATACTGTAACCCTGCTACAATACACCATACTGTAACCCTGCTACATACACCATACTGTAACCCTGCTACAATACATCATACTGTAAACCTGCTACAATACACCAAACTGTAACCCTGCTACAATACATCATACTGTAACCCTGCTACAATACACCATACTGTAACCCTGCTACAATACACCATACTGTAACCCTGCTACATACACCATACTGTAACCCTGCTACAATACACCAAACTGTAACCCTGCTACAATACACCAAACTGTAACCCTGCTACAATACGTCATACTGTAACCCTGCTACATACACCATACTGTAACCCTGCTACAATACGCCAAACTGTAACCCTGCTACAATACACCAAACTGTAACCCTGCTACAATACACCATACTGTAACCCTGCTACATACACCATACTGTAACCCTGCTACAATACACCAAACTGTATCTCAAGCATCTCTCTTCAGTCCCTAAATTCCTTTCAAGTTCATTTCAAGTGTGTATTATGATATTCTGGATCTTTTCCCCATGCATTCATGTGGAACTGTAAATATGTATTAATGAATATCCATGATGGATTGGCCAGGCAGATGTGTCCATTTAGCCACTGTGGACCACAACAGATTTATTAGACACAGCTAACGGCCAAGCAGCTGCCACAGAGGAAATGCTTCAGGAGATTCCACTTCATTCATCTAAATGACAAACATGAATTGATAAAAGGTGTTTTTGAAGCTGGTGAAGATATATCTGCCAGCTGATATAAGTATCTCCACTTGGAGTAGTTTCTGAAGAGGGGTGCGGTTCTTCCTGCATTGTTTGGAGGTCATTGCGAGGTTGTTGGAGAATTTGAGAGAGAGAATCTTATTGTTACAATAAAACTATCCAAGATGTTTCACAGTTTAAAGGGATATTGGAGTGGAACAGCCATAAATCAGAGTTAGAAATGATTTGTCCTCAAATGAGACATTAACCTTGCAAATGACTAATTGGTTGTGAAAATAAAAACTTACCAAAGCTAAGTTATGTCACGAATGTAATAAATGCTAATCTGTTTGTCCTAACTGACTTAAGACAAAAATGTGAGGGCATTGCCAGTGGGCGTAGACTAACGTGGGTCGAATATTTCATAATATTGTTATAAATGTAATTTCGTCATTCTCAACCCCAGGCCTTTTTCCTTCAAAAGTAACTCCTTTCACAAAACCAAACTGTTTTTGAGGTCAAACAAATTGTCCTTTGTCCATCGTGACGCTTTCAGATATCAACTGAACAAACATTACCCTTGTCTTAAGGATTGTTTGTGTCCCCCCCACCCCTCCCCCTTACCCCTCCCCCCTCCCCCTCTGGCTGTGACATCCACTGATGTGCATCCTGCTTAATTATTTTTTCATAAGTTGCTCCCTGATTTTGTCCCAGGGGGAATTGGTTTCTTCTCATCCCAATCCATTTAAGCTGACCTTGTCTCATAGGGACAGTGCTGCACCCCTCCCACACACTCCCTTTTTCTCTAATCCCTGAGGCTCCATATTGGTAGGGGAGGTCAAGTACACCAAGCAGGTGTCACCTGCATGACTACATTATGAAGATCTCTCCAAGTCTCAGGTCTAAAGGCAGACATTTCAGCTAAGTGATATCCCAGAAAGGAGGGGTGTAAGAGGAGGTAGGTACTGAAGAGGAGACTGTATACAGTATATTTTTATTTAACTAGGCAATTCAGTTAAGAACAAATTCTTATTTACAATGACGGCCTAGGAACAGTGGGTTAACTGCCTTGTTCAGGGGCAGGACGACAGATTTTTACCTTGGCAGCTCAGGGATTCAATCTAGCAACCTTTCGGTTACTGGCCCAACTCTCTAACCATTAGGCTACCTGCCGCCCCACTATATCACTAAGAGGGACAGTCAAAGACCCAGTGCAGAGGAGTAAAGGGGTACCACGCCCTGTAGTGAAGTGTTGCGGTTCCAAGGCAAGTGGAAAAGGAAATGGCTGGGCAGAGTGTCTTAGCTGTGACCTCTACTGTTCACGCCAGACTGGGAGGGTGTTAAAAGCTTGACCCCTGAGTGACCTCCCAGATGCGTGAGTCGCCCAGCCGTCCATCGCCCCTCCTGACCAGTCTACTGTGACCACTTCACTGTGCCCTTCGGCTGTGTGACAGCCAGGGGAAGAGGAGAGGCATGCCACGCATGGCCCTGCCAGCTAGATCCTAATGGACAGGCCTGAACACCAAGACGGACTGTAATCCAATAATAGTGGGCCATTGTGACGGAGGCACAGAACTCTCTACCTTCACACGCATACGACTCTCTCCCCACTATTGTGAGTTTTCTGTCAAAAAAAATACAGGAAGAAATTCTAAAGGATTTATTCATGGTGATATAGTTGATGGGAGAATATTCTCTTTGTTGCCTGTCTTTGGAAAGAGGCGCAATCCATTTTTATTTTAAGAACCAGGGCACTATTCAGAGTTGGGGCTCTTGCAAGACATCTAAAGTGCTTCTTGTTAAGGTCATGTCTGTTGTGACATAGCAGTTTGTGTCATAGCATGACAAATGTTGCGTTAGACATGGAAATGTGAACAAATTGTTTGCAACTGGTAGTTTAGATAATCTTGACATTATTTTCGATCGTAATCCAAAATCAATCAGTCAATCAATGCAGCATGGTGAAGGTAAATCATAGTTGAATTCAGGTGTATTAAAGATCCTTGTGAATAGTTCACAAACCCATAAAGGCTATCGAGCGACACTGCTCTCACTGACCTTGTTCCTTTCTGTTCTCAGCAAGAGCCACATTGGCACAAGCTGTGTTTTCCTTTTCTTTCCCGATGAGCATGTCTCTGAGCAGAGTACAGCCTCTGCTCTGTGCTGTAGGAATCTGGGACAGCCGAATGCACAATATGAATTGATTATAATCCTTATTCAGCCTGTCTATTAAAGAAGCAGGCTAAAGGAAGTGATTGGGTTGGCTTCATGAGTCTCATGCTCCCTTAGTCCCACATGCCTTTAACAGTGGCCTGGGTGGCTGTGGGCTGGGACTCAGCTCTCTATCCGCTAGCCTTCTGATTTTCATTATTTATTTTATTTGTTTTATTTTCCATTTAACTAGTCAAGTCAGTTAAGAACAAATTATTTTTTCTTTATCTTACTGATAAACACACTGATACCCTCACATCACCTCCAGTGATCCATGGTCATTTCATGCATTATGCACTGCTGTTGTGTGTGTTAGGCCAGTGAAATCCCATTAGAAGGGCCGGAGATGGATCAGCATGTATGGTGTGGGTGTTAGGCCAGTGAAATCCCATTAGAAGGGCCGGAGATGGATCAGCATGTATGGTGTGTGTGTTAGGCCAGTGAAATCCCATTAGAAGGGCCGGAGATGGATCAGCATGTATGGTGTGTGTGTTAGGCCAGTGAAATCCCATTAGAAGAGCAGGAGATGGATCAGCATGTGTGGTGTGTGTGTTAGGCCAGTGAAATCCCATTAGAAGGGCCGGAGATGGATCAGCATGTATGGTGTGTGTTAGGCCAGTGAAATCCCATTAGAAGGGCAGGAGATGGATCAGCATGTATGGTGTGTGTGTTAGGCCAGTGAAATCCCATTAGAAGGGCAGGAGATGGATCAGCATGTATGGTGTGTGTGTTAGGCCAGTGAAATCCCATTAGAAGGGCCGGAGATGGATCAGCATGTATGGTGTGTGTTAGGCCAGTGAAATCCCATTAGAAGGGCCGGAGATGGATCAGCATGTATGGTGTGTGTTAGGCCAGTGAAATCCCATTAGAAGGGCCGGAGATGGATCAGCATGTATGGTGTGTGTGTTAGGCCAGTGAAATCCCATTAGAAGGGCAGGAGATGGATCAGCATGTATGGTGTGTGTGTTAGGCCAGTGAAATCCCATTAGAAGGGCCGGAGATGGATCAGCATGTATGGTGTGTGTGTTAGGCCAGTGAAATCCCATTAGAAGGGCCGGAGATGGATCAGCATGTATGGTGTGTGTGTTAGGCCAGTGAAATCCCATTAGAAGGGCCGGAGATGGATCAGCATGTATGGTGTGTGTGTTAGGCCAGTGAAATCCCATTAGAAGGGCCGGAGATGGATCAGCATGTATGGTGTGTGTGTTAGGCCAGTGAAATCGCATTAGAAGGGCAGGAGATGGATCAGCATGTATGGTGTGTGTGTTAGGCCAGTGAAATCCCATTAGAAGGGCCGGAGATGGATCAGCATGTATGGTGTGTGTGTTAGGCCAGTGAAATCCCATTAGAAGGGCCGGAGATGGATCAGCATGTATGGTGTGTGTGTGCAAGAGCAATATGCATATTGATGCCATCTGAGTTTTGATGGTACTCTGCATTATGAATTGGCATGGAAACAGCTAGATATGCATTAATTCATTGCTTACTTATCCCAAAGTGTCTTTATCTCAAATTGGAAATATAATTATCTTTCTCCCATCTCCATATCAGGAGTTGGTGCATTTATTCTTGAGGACGTACCACTTCAGAATAGAATTGCAGAGCCTCCTTGAATCCCAATGTGCCTGTTGAGCTTGAGTTAGGATTCAGTGTGTATGACAGTGTTTACTATTCAGTTAAATGATTTTCACATTTGTATCATGTTGTATGAATGTGCTTTGTGAAAATGATACACCAACTTGCACAGCAATACAAACATAACTGTATAGCCTATTGTAGGGAATTTGTATTTGTGATCTCACACATTAAAGCACACGTTAAGTGTGATGCAGGTAAAAGTCCTTGGGAGGCTAGTATGCCTTTTTATAGTTCTCCTCAGGTTTAAGAGACTCCTATTCATTCTATCCTTTACATAGCATTCCATTCAAAACTGTCTGTATCTCTTACTATGTTGAAAAGCAAGGACACTGTACACTATAACGTTGTGATTATCTCTGTGTGAATTAATGTTATGAGCTCCTGAAGGGGTGGAGGGTAGCCTAGTGGTTAAGTGTGTTGGTCCAGTAACTGAAAGGTCACTGGGTCAAATCCTCGAGCTGAGTAGGTGAAAAATCTTTTTATGTGCCCTTGAGCAAGGCACTTAACCCTAATTGCTCCTGTAAGTCACTCTGGATAAGAGCATCTGCTAAAATGTAAAACATTTCCCACTGTCTTCCCAGTATAGCTTTACATTTCATTAGTTTGCTCATACAGTTGGAAACATCACACCATATTAAAGACAATGTCAGGCAGGTTATTTGAATGATTCATTTACATCTATATATTGTATATAGATACACAGCCTTTTATTAGGGCAGGGATATATTGCTGTCTCTATCTGCATTAGTGTTGCATGCTCCATAATCTCATTAATAAGAGACATGCATTATTCATCAACTGTGCATTTTGATGGCAAGGTATAAAACAGCATTTTTTATGTAAACAGGGAAACAGTCGGACACTAGCGAGAGATGAGGGGACCACGCAGCCTTCAGCTTGGGGGTTGAAGTAAAGATGAAGTATAAGACCACTGGCGGGGCTTATTACCTGCTGGGCTGCAGCACAAGGAACCAGAGAAGAGAGGAAGGGTGACAATTACACAGCCATTCAGCTACAGGGCACGGCGTATGCTAGCATGAAATGCTATTAGCGGGCCGACAAAGTTGTGAATTGAATGCTATAATGATGCAAAAGCCCTCTATGACATATCCAATCATGTTAGGATGGAGATTAGTGTTATCTGCACTCCACCTGTCAATATCTATTATGAGGAGAGAGCAGCACAGGGCAGTGGTGGGCATGGAATTGCTTCTGTCAGCATGGCGCCAACGAGCTAGCCGACACCAGAAGAGCAGCAGTGACCATACCACACCTGTCTGAATACTAATACCAGGGAGAGCAGATCTAGCATGCATAGCAGGACAGCTACAGTACTGTGCTGTATGTGGCCCAGACACTCAGTGCTGCTATTGAAGAAAGGCTGTTGTTCTGTAAAGGGAGGATCTGCCATTACTTTGAAGGGATAGCTCATTCAAAAATAGTCCAAAGCTGACACAAATGGAGGAAATGGCTAAGAGATACAAACCCTCTGACACCCAAATACCAAAATGCTGCAACAAGCCCAGGCCAGGCTGTGTATTTGGGGGTTTGTTGGCTGTGATGTGTACAATGTCTTAGCTAATGTGGAAAGCCAATGGAGTGTCTACATTTTTCAGAATGTATTTACTCATAAATAGAGACACAGGTGCACGTAAACACACACGCACATACACACACACACACACAAACACACAGGAATATCCACAATCAGCTCATCAGAGAGAGAGGAAACTGCAGTGAGTGCAAATCAGTGCCCAGTAGGGTGGAGAACGAGCAATGAGATGTGTGTTTTGTTATGCACATCAAATCCTCTAGCTTTTTGGCATAATGGTGGTGGTGGAACATTGAGCTGCAAGCGACAAGCTCTCATTCCAGCCACAAATGGCTGGTAATTGCAGCTCGGTGGAATGGCGTCCCAAAATCACAATTGCGTCTGATCCATAGTCATCATACACTCTCCGCTGGCTGCTTCATTAGGCAACGCCTCGGAGTAGATTTAGAGAGACAAGAGGAAGAAGGACAGGCCCATACATTAGAGCAGTACATTTTCCCTCACATATATCCTGTGTATATATATATATATATATATACTCACACACTGACTGTACAAAACACACTGAGTGTACAGAACACCTTTCTAATATTGATTTGCAGCCCCTTTTGCTCTCAGAACAGCCTCAATTCGTCGGGCATGGACTCCACAAGGTGTCGAAAGCGTTCCACAGGGATGCTGGTCCATGTTAACTCTAATACTTCCTATAGTTGTGTCAAGTTGGCTGGACCATTCTTGATACACATGAGAAATTGTTGAGCGTGAAAAAACCAGCAACGTTGCAGTTTGTGGCACACTTAAACTGGTGTGCCTGGCACCTACTACAATACCCTGTTCAAGGCACTTAAATATTTTGTCTTGCCCATTCACCCTCTGAATGGCACACATACACAATCCATGTCTCAATTGTCTTGAGGCTTAAAAATCCTTATTTAACCTGTCTCCTCCCCTTCATCTACACTGATTGAAGTAGATTGAAGTAAAAAGTGACATCAATAAGGGATCATAGCTTTCACCTGGATTCATCTGGTCAGTCTATGTCATGGAAAGAGCAGGAGTTCCTGATGTTTTGTGCACTCAGTGTGTATCCTCTATATCCTGTAATGTATCCTGTAGTGTTCACTCATTCAGGGAAGCACAGCGTGTTAACTCTCTCTCAGACCTGTAACACGGACATAGTATTGACATCCTAAACAAATCCATAACCCATTCAGAAACACAGCTCTGTGATGTTCACATTGAAGACACCCTGATGAAGGGAGTTGTTGCTTAGGGATATGAAAAATCTAATATTTGTGGCATGAAGGAAAACGCGGATTGACTTCAGAACTGTGCTATTGAATAAAATAGAGGTGTGAGAGCCGAGAGTGGGCCGGTATGACAGGCCTGTTATCAGTAGACTGTCCCTTGGGTGTTGTCCTGGAAAAGAAGGAACCAGGCTTCAGCAGCAGGCAGTAGTGACAGAGCGAACGAGAGAGAAGTAGAGAGAGATGGAGAGAGATGGAGAGGGATAGATATAGGGAGAGAGGGCAGGAGAACCAGGCAGAATACAAGGGTTTTGGAGTTCTGAAGGGTGCAATCCCCAATAATGTGAGACATCAATCAGGACCATTTCCTCGTGCTGTGTGGCCACTTTTTTATTAAAGCTCATTAAGAGAATGCAAGGAGTCTTTTATGCTAATTTCCCGTTCATCATGTTGCAGTGTGATATCGGCAAGAGGCTGGTCCCATTAATCTGGCCATGGAGAACACTGGCTTTGAAGGCCATATCTTATAATAGCAGCTATTTGTCTTCAAACAAATCATTGTGGTGCACATTCTCATGAACTGTCGACACCGCCCATCAGTAATGGCATTTTCTAACACCAAAATCTTGAGAATCTTTATTTTCTATATAGCAAAGTTGGTTACAACATAAAAAAAAGTATAACCAAGTTGTTGACAATGGCAAACTATGATTTACTGGCAAAAAATTGTACCTTTCAACTATAATTATAAGTCAAATTAGTCTTATGCATCGGCTTGGGTTTAGATGACCACATATCAGAATATTTTTGGTGTGATATGGTTCAATAATATAGAGTAAAATACAGAAACATGACTAAATAACATCTAAGATGTTTTTATAGGAAAGGAAAATAAATCATTTGCCTTTATGGAGCAGTAATGATGCATTTAGCACTCTCATCTCCTCTTGTATCCTTATCATTTCAGGTCTGGACACTCTCATCTCCTCTTGCATCCTTATCATTTCATGTGTCTGGACACTCTCATCTCCTCTTGTATCCTTATGATTTCAGGTGTCTGGACACTCTCATCTCCTCTTGTATTCTTATCATTTCAAGTGTCTGGACACTCTCATCTCTTGTTGTATCCTTATCATTTCAGGTGTCTGGACATTTTTTTCCCTCTTTCTGGACACTCTCATCTCTACTTGTATCCTTATCATTTCAGGTGTCTGGACATTTTTTTTCTCTTTTCTCTGTGTCTGGACACTCTTGTAATATGTGGCAGACAGGCAAGCAGGCAGGCGAGCGCAGGCAGCCAGGCAGGCAGCCAGGCAGCCAGGCAGGCAGGCATGCAGGCAGGCGAGTGCAGGCAGACAGTCAGCCAGGCAGGCGGGCAGGCAGGAAGGCAGGGACGCAGGCAGGCAGCACAGCGTTTCTATCAGACCAGATCTGTCCCTGGGCGAGTTGAGTCTGCATGGGGGGAGAGACTGCAGCTCGAGGCACATCATATTCTTCCATCTCTCTCCAGCCCCAGACAACAGGCTGGGCAAAAGGACTGTGGGTGCCGCCAACTGTGAAATTAATTGAACTTGTGATCCGAGGGGTAGGGACTAGTATTCACCCTGAGGAGGCATGTGTGTGTCTACGCAAACATTAGCCCATGACAAAGGAACAACAGAGCCCAGAGGCAATGCATCCCAGGTCAGTTTCTTTCCACACCAAGATGTCTACGGACATGGCTGGATTACTGCTCCAGTTGACTTGGGTGACATTGCAGCTTTTTCATTTGGCTCTTGTGAGGGATACATTTTTTTAGGAAAAAGTAATGTTAAAATCTGTAGTGTTAAACATGTCAGATATTTTTCAATCATTAATATTCTTTCAATGATAATCTTTCAAAGAGCCACATTATTGTTGTAGGAATAGACTTTCAACCAGCAAATCAATGATTACACAGGGGACCAGAAGGTTAAGAACACCGCCTGAACACACGCTCACCATTTTGGGGATATAATAGAATTTTATCAGTGGACTCAAGAATTCAATTACAGTACAGCCTGCTTCTGGACACACTGATAAATATTTGTAGGGGGCTGTTACATTTTTGTGGAAAATATATTTTTATTGTCTGCCCACCCGACACAGAGGGGATGGATGGAGGCTTGAAACAGACTGCCGATGCATGCAGTGCGGCGAGTAGGCCATCACAAGTGCATTGCTTTAAGAAGTTTGTGTCCCTCCAAAGGTTCCCAGAAATGCAGTCTCTGGCAGGCCCCATGGATACAATGCAATCTCTGCTGCCCACATTAGATAACTACCCTGAAACCTACATTGAGGTCAAATTGCACCAGTCCCACAGCAGCAGCACTGAAAGACTCTGCCTTAAGGTGGATGGTTGTGGTTTAGAGTTTGGAAGTGACAAAAGGCTCTATCGGGCAAAAAAGTGTCTAAACTTGCAACCAATAGAGCATGATTTCACTATGTATATATTTACATCCACTAATTCAGCTAAGTGTAAAGGACTTTAATGCAAGGATACATGGTGAGAGGAGCAATAATATAACAACTATCTAGAACCTGGAAGGGTTCTTCGGTTGTCCCCATAGGAGAACACTTTGAAGAACCCTTTTTGGTTCCAGGTAAAACCCTTTTGGTCCCAGCTAAAAACCTATTGGGTTCCATGTAGAACCTGTCGTGACTTTACCTTCATTAATCTGATGACTGTTATTTATTTAATCCACTAAATATGTTTAATTGTTACCCGATTAAATGAATCATGTAACAATTAACTCATTAGGATTTGGGGCACCATGGAATAAATTGTTACCGAGTTACCAACTCCCGAATTAAACTCTAGAAGATATATAAGTTATATATGGATAACAGTAATTTATTAATCATTACCTCATATCAGTCTTATAATTCTGAATGGTCGCAACCTTCTTGGATATGCAAAAACTCCAGCCTTGAGTACTACACAAATTGGTTTCAACATTTATTTATTAGCTAACTAAATAATAACACAGAATACACATACACACTTCCATGAGACAAAGGTCCCTAGTGTACTGACAAGATATGACGGCTTGTTACATATATGGAGAGGGGGTGGGTAAAAGAGTAAGAAAAAGGGACATTTATCGTGGATACATTCTAGGACTGTCCACACATTAATTATATACCTTGCACATGAACCACCGGCCATTTGGAATAAGAAGTAATGAATGTTTTTATGTGTTGAATACCACTCGCTGTTTCTCTGTCGGAACGAGCCCTCCTTTGGAAGAATGTTGGTTTGGTGAGCCTTTCCTGTAGGCCACTTGTGCATGCTCTGAATGTCCACCAGAGGTCAAAATGTCCTTTTTCTTAGTTGTCTGGTCTCCAATGAGCTGTTTCCTAAGAACAGCTACTTAGCCGTACCAGTGATTGTCTGAGTATAGAATAACTATCTTCAAAGTAATGACTCGGGACGTTGGGTTTGAGATGAAAGCTTCTTTTAGTAATAATACTTGTTCACGTTACATTTAACAACTTTAGATTCTATAAAACAATAAAAGTAAGTTGCTAGTGAAAGGTCAGGATAATCACTTGTCACGTGTACATAACTGGCGCGTTCTCTCTCTACTTCTTGTCGCAAGGCATTCTGGAACTTGCAGTAAAAAGCGTAATTCAATACTAACCAATACAACAAAATATGTATGTAGTTCTCTCAATCTCCAACACACAAATTCTAATACAAAAACATATATGTAAATAAATCTAAAGAAAATATATTTAGATACAGCTCAATGAATTAACTTAAACATGAACTATGTAACCCATTAAAGTTACAACACTGAGAGGGGAGTTTTCTTCTCCTCTTACTCGGGTAGATAGTCAAAGTTCCAAACCACTTTACAAGCGCAGCTGCAGACTGGCGGTGTCCTGGTCTAGTCTAGTGAGTTTCTGCTTCACCTCGTGTTGAGGTTATATTCTAACCATTTCAAACAGAGTGAGTGAGTCTGGTGATTGTCAGTCATTGCCAAGCTGATCTGACCCATTGTGATCCTCATGTGTAGAAATTACAAAAGCCTTTCCCAAAAGTGTTCCACCTGGAACCAACAATGGTTATCTTATGGGAAGAGAATAACTCTTTAGAAACCCTTTTTTTAAAGAGTGCATAATGAAGGGTAACATTTTGTTGAAAACTGTCAAACCTTGCAAGTAAGAGCATCCTGATAAAAAGGGTAATGCAAAGATAATGAGACAAGCCTTTAACAACTCTAAGTACAGTGGAATTGCAACATAATTAAGACAAACTAACAAGAGTGATAAAAAAGCTGTGACAGTAGACTGGAGAATGAGTGGTAAAATACCCCTCTACTGCAAGAGGCTGTACTCCAGGCTAGTCTACAAGTCATGATTAACAACCTTAGTGCTTCTCCCTGATCTGAACAGTATTTCAGTTCAAAACTGACCACAGATCATTTGTCAACGAGAGATTTTTACCTCCAAAAATGGCTTGTGCATACATTAAATATTAATACCTCTCCAGAATACATTGTTATGGAAAATTTTCAGGAAGGTAGTGAATGAGTTGCTTTACTAGGCATATGATGTTTATGTCTCAAGGCGATGCTGGTTGAATATCATCTTGGTGTTGCTTTCCAGGACTAAGGAAAGGCAGCATGACATTCATTTATATACAGTGCATTCGAAAAGTACTCAGACACCTTGACTTTTTCCACATTTTGTTACATTACAGCCTTATTCTAAAATGGATTTAAAAAATAAAATCAATCTACAGACAATACCCCATAATGACAAAGTGAAAACAGAAACTCGAAATTGAGCTCAGGTGCATCCTTTTTTCATTGATCATCCTTGCGATGTTGCTACAATTTGATTGGAGTCCACCTGTGGTAAATTCAATTGATTGGACATGATTTGGAAAGGCACACACCTGTCTATATAAGGTCCCACAGTTGACAGTGCATGTCAGAGCAAAAACCAAAGCCATGATGTCGAAGGAATTGTCCGTAGAGCTCAGAGACAGGATTGTGTCTGCAGCATTGAAGGTCCCCAAGAAAACAGTGGCCTCCATAATTCTTGAGTGGGAGAAGTTTGGAACCACCAAGACTCCTATAGCTGGCCGCCCAGGCAAACTGATCAATCTGGGGAGGGTGGCCTTGGTCAGGGAGGTGACCAGGAACCCGATGGTCACTCTGACAAAGCTCCAGAGTTCTTCTGTGGAGATGTGAGAACCTTCCAGAAGGACAACCATCTCAGCAGCACCACCAATCAGGCCTTTATGTTAGAGTGGCCAGACAGAAGACACTCCTCAGTAAAAGGCACATGACAGCCCGCTTGGAGCTTTCCAAACCTGCTCCAGAGCACCACGGACCTCAGACTGGGGCCAAGGTTCACCTTCTAACAGGACAATGACCCTAAGCACACAGCCAAGACAGCGCAGGATTGGCTTCGGGAGAAGTATCTGAATGTCCTTGAGTGGCCCAGCCAGAGCCCGGACTTGAACCTGATTGAACATCTCTGGACAGACCTGAAAATAGGTGTGTCCTGCAAGAGGATCTGCAGAGAAGAATGGGAGAAACTCCCCAAATACAGGTGTGCCAAGCTTGTACACCCAAGAAGACTCGACGCTGTAATCACTGCCAAAGGTGCTTCAACAAAGTACTGAGTAAAGGGTCTGAATACTTATGTAAATGTAAGATTTTATTTTATTTATGTGGCTCAGTTGGTAGAGCATGGTGTTTGCAACGCCAGCATGGTGTGTGCAACGCCAGGGTTGTGGGTTCGATTCCCACGGGGGGCCAGTACAAAAAAGAGAAATGCATGAAATGTATGTATTCACTACTGTAAGTCGCTTTGGATAAGAGTGTCTGCTAAATGACTAAAATGTAAATTTAAATTATTTTTGAACACATTTCTTAAAACCTGTTTTTGCTTGTCATTATGGGGTATTGTGTGTAGATTGATGAAGGGGGGAAACGATTTAATCCATTTAAGAATAAGGCTGTAATGGAACAAAATGTGGAAAAAGTGAAGGGGTCTGAATACTTTCCGAATGCGCTGTATAGCATTCAGAATATAGCAATATTTAATTAGAATGCTTTGAATATGGCGTTCAAATATTATGACCTTCATGAACACAGCCATCTGTGTTGCAAATGGAGGCTGCTTTACTTAATCAATTAAAACTTCTAAGCTTTTAAGCCGCATTCCTCCAAATATCTGAGATATGCATAATAATGACCTCATTACAGAAGGCACGGCAGAGTGCTTGGGCATTGTGCTGGGGAGATTGGATGCAAAACCCACTTTTATCATTTGTAATCTATCCTTCAGAGGACCCCGAAGAAAATGAAGAAGAAAATGGAGGAAGGCAGATTGTAGGGGAACAAGAAAGCGTCAGGCTTTTCTTTGAGAAACCAGCCAGTCAGTTCAAAATTGAAACCAGACTGATTCATTCTAGGCACGAATGCAGCTCCAGCCATGTACGGTATTTGTGATGCAGTCTATTGCAAGGTTCATGAAAAGACACTTTGACAAGGACAAGGACATCGCGGCCGGCTAAACCATCCCCTAACCTGGATGACGCTGGGCCAATTGTGCACCGCCTCATGGGTCTGCTGGTCGCGGCCAGCTGCAACACAGCCTGTTGTGCCTTTGACCGTTGCGCCACTCGGAAGGCCTAACAACAACAACATATCATTGTACCACAGTAACTATAGCTTGTGGATAGATATGCTCTCTGACCTGAGATCAGCCAGGTGACATTTTAACATTGAGACATAGAAGAGTACTGTAAAGGAGACTTAGCTCTCATGTATTCCCCATCATGTGTCACCCTCAGAGGGAGGTATTCCCATTAACACTCAGATTACTGCACTCCATCATCTGAGATAATATTTCAAAAAAATTGCATACAGCGTAATGCTGTGTTATATTCGGGAGGAGATAATCCTCTCAACAGCTCTCTGGTCTTACGGTGCATGATGCCCGATTTCCACTTACAAGTCTGTGTGTTCGTCATATGTGCAGTGTGGTAATGCAATATATAAAAAAAGATGTATCAAAAGTTCCTGTTTTCTGCTTTACTTCGAGGCTGAAGCATCTCCATGAGCCAAACTAACACATTCTCTCTCCTCTTCTCCAATGCCCTCTGACTCCAATCAACTCTTCACCACATCTATCTCCATAACATTATTTCACCCAGTGTTCCACAGAATACCAGGTATGGTCCACTTATTCCATTTCAAAATCATGTTACTTGTGGTGCGTAGCGTATGGTGCTCAATGACCACTTTAAAGTCTTTCATACACAGCAGGAGATTGACAATTGCCAGACGTGCTAGACGAACAGTGATCATCATAAGCCCTATTTTGCACCAGATAATAATCAGATGATGGAAAGGCCTATTCATTGTAGTGGAGGGAAGTGAATAAGAGTATATTTCTTCAGTCATCTCAACATCTCAGTACTTAAGACAATCACCCCACCCCTACTCCACTTCTAAAGCTTAATCGTCATTTCATCTGATCCATTAGCTCCAGTCAGCAGATGAAAGGTCAACCTGAGGACTGATCCAGTTGACCATGCCTTAACATGTCTCCTAACGGGATCTCAAACATGAATCACTTTCACATTCATCCAAAAAAATGACATTTACAGTATTATAGCTTAAATGCCCAATGCAGTCGTTTTTATCTCAATATCAAATTATTTCTGGGTAGCAATTAAGTCCGTTACTGTGATTGTTTTCAATCAAAAAGTCAAAAAGAAACAAAAACAACTTCTTACCAAGAGTGGTCTGGGAGTGTTCTGAGTGGGGAGGGGAAAATTGTGAAAACTATTAACTAATTTACCACCTGGTGATGTCACCAGGCAGGCCAAAACTTCATCCCACCAAAACAGGCTGAAATTTCAGGTGGTCTTTTCAAACAGCTCTTACACTAAAATGGCATTATCATAATTTTCTTTGTTTTTGACTGCACCGGGTTTTTGTGTGTATGCACGTACACACACACACACACACACACACACACACACACACACACACACACAGTACGCAGCATTCCAAATAATTTACAGAACTTGTTCCGGAGTGTTGAACCTTTCATAGTAGTTCTCACAATTAGCCGTAAATGGTTGCCAGGGATCCAAGATGAATCCTGTCTGAATGGACTATAGCATCTCATCCTATGATGATTTGTTCTGCATCCCAATGCAGTGGTGTCCTCGTGGCAACGTAAAGTTTGATCAGCAACATTGTTGTATATCATAACCACTGAAAAACAGCCAGGGTTGCTCATGAGAGAGCATTTTATTACAGGAAGACCTCCGGCTGGCCTACGTAGAATAGCCTATCACAACACATCACATTCAACCCCATCTGACGAAACCAGTTATGCTCTGCTGGTTTTAACATGATTGTCTTCTCTTTGAAGACATCACCATTCTCTATTGGACTTGATATCATAACCTTAAAAGGCCTCAGACTGTGGCCAAAGTTTGCTGTTAGCCTAAAAAGTTAGGCAGAGCGAACAGAATTTCATTAGCTTCTGTCTGTTCACGTCTTCTGACATTGTATGCATCAAGGCACTGTGCTGTAGTCGTATAGCCGGGTGGGCATCTCTTCTCTGAGCCCGGCATTGCATGCACAGTTAATTAAATGTGTACACACTCTGGTTTGATAAATCTGCCCACAGGAGTTTGTCAATGTTATTTATGATAACCAAAATAATGCAGTTCAGCTCTACACATCTATGTTGGGATGTAAGAAAGCAGAAACAAACTCCAAATTGTAAAGGTTTTTTTTTACAGAAAAAAAACGTTTGAATATTGCTTAGCATTTAAAATGCATAACATTTTCTATATGAAACGAGTAGTAGACCAACAACAAGAAAAAAAACTCCCTCAAATTGTATATACGTACTGATTACTGCATGTTAAATCAAAGCGGTGTTGGTCTTTAGCAAATTAAAGCCAATTAGAATACGATTACACATATTACGATTTAAAGGACTTCATTAGGATGCATAGGTGTCTGACATTTTGCCTTGGCAATGCCAGTACTCAGTAGAAGTGACTAGACAGACAATTAAAATGTCTGAGCCAAGGAAAAGGCTTAAAAACGCAGACTGACAATAAGACGCAAGGAAGCCCAAGCCAGATAACGAGATCAGGGAGAGGAAATGAAATCTACAGTGAGTGCTGGCACTTGACCCCATTATTCAGAGTGAGCGGAAGGTGTGTCTCGGATTTATTGCCCTTTGCACTGACTGCGTTCATTTCAGAAAATGATATGATCTTTGTTGCTGCTCATGGCCTAGTTTCAACACTGAAACGAATGAAGTTATGATTAGACACCTCATTGGAGATTTTTATTTGAAATGACCTCAGATTGGATTGTTTTAGACTGTTCAAAGTTGTTCTGTTTTACCACTCGAATCTACGAATATGTAGTAGAACTACAGAACTTTCTGATTCATGTGTTTTTGAGGTAAGTTTTAACCTAACAATTACCAACAATGACATAACTTGTTTATTTAGGTGTGTGCATAGAGATCATACAATTTATTACATGTTTTTTTTTATTTCTGTGGGTGTGTGTGTTTTTCAGGGTGCAGACTATCACAGCAGCTGCCGTTCTTATATCAACACCTCTATCAGAGGCTGTCACCATATATGAGGTTACCATAGAAACACGGCCCAGGAAATTGTGTTTTCATACTGTTTTGCAATAGATTGATGTTTGATATACCGTACTTGGGGTTGGGTGTGGACCTGAAGTTTACACTCAATATGCATGGTAATATCCCTCTGGTCCTGCCTGGGTTGTGTGCCGAGAGGCTCCAAGACATGTTCTCACAGCTGCAGCCAGCCTGTTGACATACTGTGTGGAATGGCTGGATTCTAATGAAACCAGGGGATCCACAGGCTTAATGAGGTGGAGAAATTATCGAGTTTTCCCACCACGCTGCCAGGGAAGACAGATGCTCAGTAGGCAGCGGTTTAGCTTTTCATGTCGGGAATGCAGAACACATTTCAATGCACACTGCGTTGTCTGGAGTGGCTATTGCATGAAACATATTCTCATTACCAGGGCTTAATGGAAGATAGAGTGATCTGATGATAATTGACATTCACGTTGGCTGTGTTGCATCGGCTGAACAGGGGTACATTTTTGGCAAGGTTTGGTTACTGAGGGACCACAAATCCATTAAACTCTTCAATTGGTTGAGAGCAGTTCTTTTTATAGCCTGCCACAAGAGATAATTCAGCCAACCATCCTGTTTGTTTCAATAACGTTGAATATGAGAGATCTCCTGATTTTCTACATTTGAAGGCTCTTATTATTATGTGGTCAAATAATTATCCTAAAATAAGTCCCTCTGTAAATTCGATCTGAAGTAAACAAATGTTTTTAATATATATTTACAAACTTATTATACACGTAAACGCGTAAAATTATTATTTATATTAAACTTTATATTCTTAGTGTTACCAGCACCATGCTCCTACCAGCTGAATCATTTTGACCTAGTTAATCTTTGAAAAGGACTGGTAAGAATTGGGTGGGTGTTTTTGTGAATCTTAGGTAATCTAGCAGAAGCCAGGACCAGCCCATGGCTGGCACTGTGTGGAAGACAAGTCAACAGAGTTTTGTGGAGTGTAATGCCAGGCCATTACCTGGAGCTGGTGAAAGCATGACTCACATTAGATTAGAACAGTCCTCTTTCATAGTTCCCAAAGGAACCCAGTCACAAAATATTGGCTAATTGTGACAAATGCGTCCTGCACAGCGCAACACTTTACAATTTATACTGTACTCTTCTGTACAGCGTCCGTTCATTACTAGAATTCATTATGCACTGTGGACAGGCCTGGCGAATTGAAAGGTACGAATTTACTCTAACAATATGCAGGGCATCCTTAATCCCTTGCTGGACCTCATCAATGAAATGGATGGCTGTGAATGCGGAGCCCATGCATCTTTAAACACCCTATTATATCAGCTGGGTTTAGAGGCCTGATTACAGAACTTGCTTAGTTGGCAACCTAAACTTTAAAATGGAAGTGCCAGACTTTATCTTTGGCTCTGCCTGGTCGCTTTGGGGGCAGCTCACTTGTATTTGGGTTCCAAAGTCATGACATCTCTGAGTGACTCGTGGCACTCACCCCTCCCCTTGCACCTTTCTATGGACCACAAGGTCCTGAGACGTGTTGTGTGTTATGTAAGTGCTGTCCTGGGTCCAGACAAATCTCGAAATGAGCTCGTGAGATCAAGTTGCTGGGTCTGTGGACAGGTTGTTGGCACTGCGGGTCGATGCGGGTAGTGGTAGTGCAAATCGACCCCAAGCCTCCTCGCGCTGCACAGGCTGCCCTAGTTAAAGGAGTATTTTAAGACTTCCCAGACGGGTTTATTTGCCCTCTAACAGCGGTCTATCTCTTTCTTAAGTTCAGCCTCTTCTTCCTTCTGAAGCATCCATCTCCTACAGATTGAAGGAATCAGCGTAAGGAAGTCAGCCTCGTTGTACATATTGTGGCACCATGTACCTGTCTTCTCTCAGTGAATTGTACGCTACAAATACTGCTACCAAAACAGAAGGTCTCCCACTGGTTGAATCAACGTTGTTTCCACATAATTTGAATGAAATGATGTTGAACCAACGTGGACTAGACACTGTATAGACGTCTGTGCCCAGTGAGCTGTCACTGTCAATGATCTGTTCTACTCAATAATATTGCTGTCTGCTAAACAAAGAATTGAAATGAAGTGCCTATTACAAGAGTGAGATTGGGAAGGCGACATTGTCTTGCAATGTTGAAGTGCTTGTATGATTAATGGTATGAAAAGTAATTGAATGACTTGCAAAAATTGCATGATACATCAATAACTGAATCCGAATCAGAAGAAGAATGTTGATGCTGTGAAACCCTTTTAGAGGGTAGTTTCTATAATAAGTAGATAAACGTGCACATTTGTTGTTGAATACTGAGTCTCCTGGGTGAAAGCACTTGCATTAAGTATCCTGATGAAAAAGAGGAAAAAGTGAATTGATGATCGTCATTTACATTTTACATTTAAGTCATTTAGCAGACGCTCTTATCCAGAGCGACTTGTCATGACCCAACACAGCAGTGGCGTTCAGTTAAAGTATTTCACATAGCACCATTTTTGTCTTCTGATGAGTTTCAGACAAATGTGATTTCAAAATCAAATCAAATTGTATTAGTCACATGCGCCGAATACAACAGGTACAACATTTCACCTTACAGTGAAATGCTTACTTATAAGCCCCCAACCAACAATTCAGTTTAAAAATACGAATAAGAATAAGAAATAAAAGGAACAAGTCATTAAAGAGCAGCAGTAAAATAACAATAGCGAGACTATATACAGGGGGTACCGGTACAGAGTCAATGTGCGGGGGCACCGGTTCCATAACGCCAAGGGTCTATATTGCACGGGTCCATATTGCTGTCATTTTGAATAGCCTTTACCATACTTACATATGAGAATATTTAATTAGCAGGGCGTTGTTTGAAATGGTCTCTCCTATTGTGCCCTGTTATTTGTGTCTGTTTCCATGCTCAACTGACTCCTCCTCTGACTGCCTCTGTGAATGATGAGCCGCTCCCCGTTTTTTTCCCATAAAATATCCCAAACGGGGATGTGAATGATGAATTTCCATATCTACCGTTGATTGTTTAATCTGACAGACTGATAATAGATGTTTAATGGAGTCAGCAGAGAGGGCGGTGTCAGGCAGTTCAGTTCTTAGAGACCCATTATCTCTAACACACTTATGATCAGCGTTTCCAGAAAGTTGCTGAAGACCTTTTGTAATTGGATTTACATCGCCTTCTTTGACTATTTGGAAGTCCTGACAGGTGTGGAGTGTCAGCTATGTAATTTTCAACACTGGTGGGTGGAGTGGTGTATACTGTACCCTATGAGACATGCTGCGTGTAAGACTGACTCAACAGGCAGTTTTTTGTTTTCCCCCAAGTTTCCCTTAGTACATTGTGTTCCGAGTTCTAAGGCAGGAGCAGACAGCACAGCTATGAGATTGAAGGACCGGATAGATCATAGTCCTTTTATGCCTGTTGACTATTCATCTCCGAGGAGTCAAAACCAACAAAACCAATGGGTAGATGTGCCTTACACCACAAAATGTGCAAAAAGGAGTGTGGTGGAAATATGAGACTTTGAGGAATACCTGTAAAATCATCCCACTCATAGTCATAGGGGTGCTTTCGCCTCCAAAACCCCATGCCCTCAAGCCATTTTAGCCCATACAGGCTGTGTTCAAAGTCATCTCACAGCTCGATGAGGTGTCATTTCCTATTAACACAGATTTACAGCACCCTCTCTCTCTCTCTCTGATCAAAACATATTAGCTACAGACCTATACTTTCTGTAAACAGTCTGAAAACTACCTTGCTGAGCATGATCTCTTTTCAGTGGAAATGGGTTTTTCAGGGACATCTTGAAAAAGGCAACCTTGAAAAGCCACAGTGAAATGATCTCTTCCTGTTGTCTAATTAAAGAGCTGAGGTGTCTGGCTGGGGGAAGGGAGAGAGGGAAAGAGAGAGAGAAAGAAAGAGAGACATAAAAGAGAAGAGCAACATTTGACCTGTGCAGGCATATTGACAGCAGAAGTCTTCAGACGGAAGACAACAAGAGCAGTGTAGAGATAGCAAGCACTTCAATTACCCTGCAGTTTGATGCCTTCCTAAACACGTCACAGCTCAAAACAAATCGTTCTCTCAAATTGTTGTTTGATTTCTTCTATATGTGGCAAATCCTTTTTAATCCTTGTCATATGAAGATAAATAATGGAGAAAAATAATAGATAAAACGTATCGGTGCTCATCGGCCATTGAACATTAACATTACACAACAAGTTTGAAATCGCAAATTCAACAATGAGTGGTTTGGAAGGAATCAGTGGCTAACTGCAAGCATTGCAAAGCAATCACTAGCCTGCTATTTAGTGGAGTGTTTGTGTGGGACCCAAGTCTGGTTTTAAGGGTGTCTTTTCCAAGCTTAAAATGATAAACATTCAACATTGGTCATGCTGTCAATCCAGCATGACTTCTAATGTGCTCAAAACAACTGGAAACTGGGAAATGGGAAATCTGCCTTCAGTGAATTCAAGACAACTGGGAAATCTGAAAAAAACGAGTTCTGACAGAGAAAATACGCTTTGAACGGTCATCCAACTCGGAATTGTAAATCGGGAACTCGGGCCTCTTTCTAGAGCTACGACCTGAAGATCACTGGCATAATCATGATTCAAGCTTGTTTTTTCTGAGTTCCTAGTTGTCTTGTTGGCACCATAAATCCAGAGAACGCCAGACTTTGATTTTTATTTATTTATTTCACCTTTATTTAACCAGGTAGGCTAGTTGAGAACAAGTTCTCATTGGCCAAGATAAAGCATAGCAATTTGACACATACAACAACACAGAGTTACACTTGGAATAAACAAAAACATACAGTCAATAATACAGTAGAAAAAAAGAAAAGAAAAAGTCTATATACAGTTAGTGCAATGAGGTAAGATAAGGGAGTTAAGGCAATAAATAGGCCATGGTGGCGAAGTAATTACAATATAGCAATTAAACACTGGAATGGTGGATGTGCAGAAGATTAATGTACAAGTAGAGATACTGGGGTGCAAAGGAGCAAGATAAATAAATAAATAAATACAGTATGGAAATGAGGTAGATAGATGGCTGTTTCCCAGATGGGCTATGTACAGGTGCAGTGATCTGTGAGCTGCTCTGACAGCTGGTGCTTAAAGCTAGTGAGGAAGATATGAGTCTATAGCTTCAGTGATTTTTGCAGTTCGTTCCAGTCATTGGCAGCAGAGAACTGTAAGGAAAGGCGACCAAAGGAGGAATTGGCTTTGGGGGTGACCAGTGAGATATACCTGCTGGAGTGCGTGCTACGAGTGGGTGCTGCTATGGTGACCAGTGAGCTGAGATAAGGCGGGGCTTTACCTAGCAGAGACTTGTAGATGACCTGTAGCCAGTGGGTTTGGCGATGAGTATGAAGCGAGGGCCAACCAATGAGAGTGTACAGGTCGCAGTGGTGGGTAGTGTATGGGGCTTTGGTGCCAAAACGGATGGCACTGTGATAGACTGCATCCAATTTGTTGAGTAGAGTGTTGGAGGCTATTTTATAGATGACATCGGCGAAGTCGAGGATCGGTAAGAGTTTTACGAGGGTATGTTTGGCAGCATGAGTGAAGGATGCTTTGTTGCAATATAGGAAGCCGATTCTAGATTTAATTTTGGATTGGAGATGCTTAATGTGAGTCTGGAAGGAGAGTGTTACGGATACAGGTATCCTGTATGTGTATTTATTTTCTCTCCTTCTCCCCTCACAGGTGACAATAATCAGTCAGCAATCAGTCGCTAATCAGAAGGCACCTGCACCTTTTTCATTTACCCTATCACAGCCCCTTTCCCTTGGTTTAAAAACCCACTCAGTTGTTTTCTCCCGAGATCAATCTCTTTGTGTTCAATCTCTCTCTGTAACTCATTCTCTCTCAATCGCGCTCTCTTTCTGTATTGATCGCTCTTTTGTTTTGCAACTACATGTCACTTTGTCCGTCAGCCTGTGAGTATTGTTTTTGTTAAAGTGTTGACTGTTTGTTTGTTGGTGGGAAAAGGGGGTACCAAGACAAGTCGCCCATGGGCATACATTACCCGTAGGAATACTTTGTCTAAGTACCATAGTTCGAACTGAGCGGACCACCCACTGTATTTTTGGTTAGCTAGCTGTTACTGAAGCAGGCTAGTTTAGCTTAGGGGTGTTTTTGGATTATTGTTTCTTTCCTTGGGTCCAGCCAGCCCCCTTTTCCCACACCCCATTACCGTGTGTTTAAAGAAATAAACCTTTAGTGTTTGACGGTGTAACGGCTGTCGGGAGAGAGAGTAGACCAAGGCGCAGCGGAGTTAGTGTTCATCATGATTTTAATTAACGTAAGAACACTATACAAAACTGAACAAAAACACGACAGCAAAACAGTCCTGTTAGGAAATAATCTAACAGAAACAATTACCCACAATACCCCAATGGAAAAACAGGCACTTCTGTGTGACTCCCAATCAGCAACAACCAACAACAGCTGTGCCTGATTGGAAGCCACACGGCCAAAATCAATGAAACAGACAACATAGAAAATGAGCATAGAACGCCCACCCAATGTAACACCCTGGCCTAACCAAAATAAAGAACAAAAAACCCCTCTCTATGGCCAGGGCGTTACAGACGGTAATTTAAGTTGTCTGTGGTTTTTGTTCTCACTGTTCCTTTTCACTATTATAATTTGCATGAGTTATGTTACGGGTCTCATTTCCATCCCCCCTAGACTGCAGGGCCAAAGGGATTCGTAACAGAGAGATTACAGTCTAAACAGACACCTAGGTATTTGTAGTTGTCCACGTATTCTAAGCCAGAGCCATCCAGAGTAGTGATGCTGGACGGACAGGCAGGTGCGGGCAGTGATCGATTGAATAGCATGCATTTAGTTTTATTTGCATTTAAGAGCAGTTGGAGGCCACGGAAGGAGAGTTGTACGGCATTGAAGCTCATCTGGAGGTTAGTTAACACAGTGTCCAAAGAGGGGCCAGAAGTATACAGAATGGTGTCATCTGCGTAGCGGTGGATCAGAGAATCACCAGCAGCAAGAGCGACATCATTGATGTATACAGAGAAAAGAGTCGGCCCGAGAATTGAACCCTGTGGCACCCCCATAGAGACTGCCAGAGGTCCGGACAACAGGCCTTCCGATTTGACACAGTTAACTCTATCAGAGAAGAAGTTATCCTTCCCTGTGGCTCAGTTGGTAGAGCATGGTGTTTGCAACGCCAGGGTTGTGGGTTCGATTCCCACGGGGGGCCAGTACACAAAAAAAAATGTATGAAATGTATGCATTCACTACTGTAAGTTGCTCTGGATAAGAGCATCTGCTAAATGACTAAAATGTAAAACTGTAAAATGTAGTTGGTAAACCAGGCGAGGCAATCATTTGAGAAACCAAGGCTGTCAAGTCTGCCACTAAGAATGTGGTGATTGACAGAGTCGAAAGCCTTGGCCAGGTTGATGAATACGGCTGCACAGTAATGTCTCTTATCGATGTCGTTTAGGACCTTGAGCGTGGCTGAGGTGCACCCATGACCAGCTCTGAAACCCGATTGCATAGCGGAGAAGGTACGGTGGGATTCGAAATGGACGATAATCTGTTTGTTAACTTGGCTTTCGAAGACCTTAGAAGGACAGGGTAGGATAGATATAGGTCTGTAGCAGTTTGGGTCTAGAGTGTTAACCCCTGTCACGCTCTGACCTAGGAGAGCTGTGTTTTCTCTGTTTAGCTAGGCCAGGGTGTGATAGGTGGGTGTTCTATGTTCTATGTTCTATTCTATGTTTTGTGTTCTATGTTTTGGCCGGGTGTGGTTTCCAATCAGAGGCAGGTGTCTATCGTTGTCTCTGATTGGAAGCCATACTTAGGCAGCCTGTTTTTCCTTTGTTTTTTGTGGGTAGTTGTTTTCCGTTTAGTTGTAAGTACCTGACGGAACTGTCTGCTGTCATTTTTTGTTTATTTGTAAAGTGTTCATTTCTTTCATTAAACTCAAGATGAACATATTCCACGAGAAGGCACGCTGCTTGGTCTTCTTGTGGTCACAGGTGTCAAAATGAGTAGACCAAGGTGCAGCGTGGACCAAGCAGTATGGCTCAGTGGAGTGGACTTGGGAGGAGATCCTAGATGGGGCAGGACCCTGGGCAAGGCCTGGGGAGTATCGCCGTCCGCAATGGGAGATAGAGGCAGCGAAGGCGGAACGATGATACTGGGAGGAACGGCTAGGCAAGCAACAGGAGGCCGAGAGGCAGCGGCAAAACATTTTTTTGGGGGGGGGCACCCGGGCAGATTGGCAAAGGCGGGATTAAAACCTCAGCCAACTCCCGTGCTTACCGTGGGGAGCGAGTGACCTAGCAAGCACCATGTTATGTGGTGATACGCACTGTGTCGGCAGTGTGTACTCACAGCCCGGTGCGCTCGGTGCAAGCTCCTCACCGTTGCCGTGCTACAGTTGGCCGGCAGTCAGGGAGAAGTGCACCGGCTCGACGTATCTGGTCTTCAGTGCGTCTCTTCGGCCCAGGTTATCCTGCGCCTGCTCTACGCATATATTCCACGCTGCACATATTCCACGCTGCACCTTGGTCTACTCATTTTGACGCCTGTGACACCCCCTTTGAAGAGGGGGATGACCGCAGCAGCTTTCCAATCTTTGGGAATCTCAGACGATATGAAAGAGAGGTTGAACAGGCTGGTAATAGGAGTTGCAACAATTTCGGCAGATCATTTTAGAAAGAGAGGGTCCAGATTGTCTAGCCCGGCTGATTTGTAGGGGTCCAGATTTTGCAGCTCTTTCAGAACTTCAGCTATCTGGATTTGGGTGAAGGAGAAATGGTGGGGGCTTTGGCGGGTTGCTGTGGAGGGTGCCGAGCAGTTGACCGGGGTAGGGGTAGCCAGGTGGAAACCATGGCCAGCCGTAGAGAAATGCTTATTGAAATTCTCATTTATAGTGGATTTATTGGTGGTAACAGTGTTTCCTAGCCTCAGAGCAGTGGGCAGCTGGGAGGAGGTGCTCTTATTCTCCATGGACTTTAGTGTCCCAGAACTTTTTTTGAGTTTGTACTACAGGATGCACATTTCTGTTTGAAAAAGCTAGCCTTAGCTTTCCTAACTGCCTGTGTATATTTGTTCCTAACTTCCCTGAAAAGTTGCATATCGGGGGCTATTCGATGCTAATGCAGAACGCCACAGGATGTTTTTGTGCTGGTCAAGGGCAGACAGGTCTGGAGTGAACCAAGGACTTTATCTATTCCTAGTTCTACATTTTTTGAATGGGGCATGCTTATTTAAGATGGTGAGGAAGGCACTTTTAAAGAATAACCAGGCATCCTCTACTGACGGGATGAGGTCAATGTCATTCCAGGATACCCCGGCCAGGTCGATTAGAAAGGCCTGCTTGCAGAAGTGTTTTAGAGAGCGTTTGACAGTGATGAGGGGTGGTCGTTTGGTCGCAGACCTATTATGGATGCAAGCAATGAAGCAGTGATCACTGAGATCTTGATTGAAAACAGCAGAGGTGTATTTGGAGGGCGAGTTAGTTAGGATGATATCTATGAGGGTGCCCGTTTTTCCGGATTTGGGGTTGTACCTGGTAGGTTCATTGATAATTTGTGAGATTGAGGGCATCAAGCTTAGATTGTAAAATGGCCGGGATGTTAAGCATGTCCCAGTTTAGGTCACCTAGCAGCACGAGCTCAGAAGATAGATGGGGGCAATCAGTTCACATATGGTGTCGAGGGCACAGCTGGGGGCAGAGGGTGATCTATAGCAAGCGGCAACAGTGAGAGACTTGTTTCTGGAAAGGTGAATTTTTAGAAGTAGAAGCTCGAATTGTTTGGGTATCAGACTTGGATTGTAATGCAGAACTCTGCAGGCTATCTTTGCAGTAGATTGCAACACCGCCCCCTTTGGCAGTTCTAGCTTGATGGAAAATTTTAAAGTTGGCGGAAAATGTCAGGGTTTTTGGTGGTTTTCCTAAGCCAGGATTCATACACGGCTAAGACATCCAGGTTGGCAGAGTGTGCTAAAGCAGTGAGTAAAACAAACTTAGGGAGTTGGCTTCTAATGTTAACATGCATGAAACCAAGGCATTTATGGTTACAGAAGTCAACAAATGAGAGCACCTGGGTAGTGGGAGTGGAGCTAGGCACTGCAGGACCTGGATGAACCTCTACATCACCAGAGGAACAGAGGAGAAGTAGGATAAGGGTACGGCTAAAGGCTATACGAACTGGCTTTCTAGCATGTTCGGAACAGAGAGTAAAAGGAGCAGGTTTCTGGGCACGATAGCATAGATTCAAGGCATAGTGTACAAACAAAGGTAAGGTAGGATGTGAGTACATTGGAGGTAAACCTAGGCATTAAGTAATGATGAGAGAGAAATAGTCTCTAGAGATGTTTAAACCAGGTGATGTCATCGCATATGTAGGAGGTGGAACAACATGGTTGGTTAAGGCATATTGAGCAAGGCTAGAGGCTCTACAGTGAAATAAGACAGTAATCACTAACCAAGACAGTTATGGACGAGGCATGTTGATATTAGAAAGAGGCATGCGTAGCCAAGTGGACATATGGTTCCAGTGAGTGGTTGGGCTGGCTGGGAACACGGCGATTCAGACAGTTAGCAGGCCAGTTCTAACAAGCTAGCAGATAGTAGGCCGGGGCCAACAAGCTAGCAGTTAGTAGGCCGGGTCCAACAAGCTAGCAGTTAGTAGGCCGGGGCCAACAAGCTAGCAGTTAGCAGGCCGGGGCCAACAAGCTAGCAGATAGCAGGCCGGGGCCAACAAGCTAGCAGTTAGTAGGCCGGGGCCAACAAGCTAGCAGTTAGTAGGCCGGGGCCAACAAGCTAGCAGTTAGTAGGCCGGGGCCAACAAGCTAGCAGTTAGTATGCCGGGGCCAACAAGCTAGCAGTTAGCAGGCCGGTTCTAACAAGCTAGCAGATAGTAGGCCGGGGCCAACAAGCTAGCAGTTAGTAGGCCGGGGCCAACAAGCTAGCAGTTAGTAGGCCGGGGCCAACAAGCTAGCAGTTAGTAGGCCGGGGCCAACAAGCTAGCAGTTAGTAGGCCGGGGCCAACAAGCTAGCAGTTAGTAGGCCGGGGCCAACAAGCTAGCAGTTAGTAGGCCGGGGCCAACAAGCTAGCAGTTAGTAGGCCGGGGCCAACAAGCTAGCAGTTAGTAGGCCGGGGCCAACAAGCTAGCAGTTAGCAGGCCGGGGCCAACAAGCTAGCAGTTAGCAGGCCGGGGCCAACAAGCTAGCAGTTAGCAGGCCGGGGCCAACAAGCTAGCAGTTAGTAGGCCGGGGCCAACAAGCTAGCAGTTAGCAGGCCGGGGCCAACAAGCTAGCAGTTAGTAGGCCGGGGCCAACAAGCTAGCAGTTAGTAGGCCGGGGCCAACAAGCTAGCAGTTAGTAGGCCGGGGCCAACAAGCTAGCAGTTAGTAGGCCGGGGCCAACAAGCTAGCAGTTAGTAGGCCGGGGCCAACAAGCTAGCAGTTAGTAGGCGGGGCCAACAAGCTAGCAGTTAGTAGGCGGGGCCAACAAGCTAGCAGTTAGTAGGCCGGGGCCAACAAGCTAGCAGTTAGTAGGCCGGTTCTAACAAGCTAGCAGTTAGTAGGCCGGTTCTAACAAGCTAGCAGTTAGTAGGCCGGGGCCAACAAGCTAGCAGATAGTAGCCCGGGGCCAACAAGCTAGCAGATAGTAGGCCGGGGCCAACAAGCTAGCAGTTAGCAGGCCGGTTCTAACAAGCTAGCAAATAGTAGGCCGGGGCCAACAAGCTAGCAGTTAGTAGGCCGGGGCCAACAAGCTAGCAGTTAGTAGGCCGGGGCCAACAAGCTAGCAGTTAGTAGGCCGGGGAAAGCATGCTAGTAGTTAGCAGACAAAGTTTGATTACAAAATTTGACCACGAAGGACCACCGCTCCACCGTCCTGTTCAAGTGAGCACAGCATAACAAGCTGAGTCCAAAAATGTATTGTATGCTGCTGCAAAAATGATGTAATATGCCCAGGAGATATGTATACTGTAGCTAAGAAAGTAATAGTAAGTGTATGTTGTGTAGTAAGCTGTTAGTAGTCCATGTGCTGCACCCTAATAATTTTGCCTATTGTTCTGACTTGGGTGGTGCACATGCAGCCTATAACCTGTTTTAGAGAAACGTAATCATTGAATATTGTAAGAGCTTTCATTGTCTGCTTATATTCCCCCTTTGTTTATCGTACAGTTCTGACTTGGTGTACAGGGAGAATACTGTAAGAACGGCCCATGTTCTGAATTCGGTTGCTGTACATTTCAAAATTGCTGAACAAATAGTTATTTTGACTACGTCCATCCTAGCTTGCTCATTAATGTCTTAATCGAAATTACAGATTGCCTCGTATCTGCTCGTCATCCCCTTATGCCATAGTTTGTACATCTCAATTGTCAATAGAAACCACATTTGTTTAAGCAAGTCAGCCATATCAGCTATGTTTTTTAAAAGAATAAATGAGGCTGAATGATCTGTTTCGCTGCCAGACAAGGCTCTGCTGATAGGCAGGTGTAGCAGTGGTACGCTGTTGGGACTCTGCTGTTGGGACTCTGCTGTTGGGACTCTGCTGTTGGGACTCTGCTGTTGGGACTCTGCTGTTGGGACTCTGCTGTTGGGACTCTGCTGTTGGGACTCTGCTGTTGGGACTCTGCTGTTGGGACAGCTTTATGGAGGCCCTAACAGTTTGTGGGCACCGTTTGTCACCATTATAGTGCAATTAATGTATTGTTTAGTGTTGTGATGTGTAGTGGCTTTGCTGGCATGCAAAAGAAAAATGTTTAGGGGTTTGCCCCACCAAGATTTACACTCTAAAATCGCCACTGGCGGGGGGGATGGGGGCATCATCTTGTCGTGCGCAGTGCTCAAGTTTATAACTTTGGACGGCAGGGAGCCTAGCGATTAGTGTGGTGGGACAGTAACCGGTTGCTTGTTCAAATCCCTGAGCCGACAATATGCAAAATCTGCCGTTCTGCCCTTGACCAAGGCAGTTAACCCCCACAACAGCTGATCCCCGGTTGCTGATGATGTCAATTAAGGCAGCCCCCTGCAACTCTCTGATGCATAGGGGTTGGGTTAAATGCGGAAGTTGTGCAACTGACTAGGTATCCCCCTTCCCTTTCCCTAATGGCTGTCAGTCAAAACCAGATGAGCAGAGAACCTGAGCTCTGACGTCATGCACATCATTTTACTGTACAGCCACTGCGTTCCATTTAAAGCGCCTATTAATGACAAAATCTGCCATTTTCAACCCGTATAAAGGATGACAAGGGCTGTGAGTGGGAAGGGCTACTGAACACTTTGGGGTCTCCCAGTGTAAGTAAGGTGTACCTTTCAGGAAGAAACTGGGATGCAGATAATTATGTGCGATGAGTAAGCATGGTTTGTCGTAGCTCATAGGCATTGCTGAAAATGGTGTACTGCCACATTTATACGTTTAATTTAACGCCTAAACTTACGCTCATCATAGAGGTACCTTTATACGTATATTCAAGAACATTATTTAAATAGCTGCAATCACACAGAACATCACACCGATTCTTTTTGTGATGGATGTCTGGCTCGATCTGGAGGTGAAAAAAGCCTCTCAGAAATGCTTTTAGGGCCACTTTGCTCTTTGATTTTCCCATTGAGTCGCCACATCAGGTATCTGACTCAGGCTCTCCTGAAGAAGAAAAGAAGGTTGCAGGGGGGATATGGTGATCAGAGAAATGCCATTACTAGAGACCATAACAGAGAATGCTTGATTCACTGATACTCACAAAGAGATGTGGCTACTCTGGGGTTTTCTTGTGAGAAATATTGATCCTTTTCAGACAATGTTTAAGTAATATGATCAAGAACAGAGCTAAGCAATAATGGAGACTGACTGCTAATCATTGATGTCAATCACATGAACTTCTGTTTGTGAACTGACATAAGCATAATATAGATCATGACTATAGCTAGAGGGTTGTGGTCTGATCAGTAAATTAGGTTTCACATACATTTTTTACTCCATTCAGAGACATGTAGACATGAGTATTTCTGCTTCCTTCACAATCAGATCACATTTCATCCTCTCCTCTCTTCATCCCCCTTAGCAGACAGCAAGCATGTGCTCAATGTATTCCCCTTCTGGCATCTCACCATCAACCTAAATTGTCTTTAGCTTCTCTATGAATGTCCCCTTATACTACTGATTGACTTGGCTCCCCTTTTCTGCCCACAAATATTTCTGATTCTCTTTGTTTAGTAATTTCCTGCTCCCTTCACCATATGTCTTTGGTAAATTTCACCCTTCTGACGGCCCTCATCCCCTTCACCTCTCTCCTCTCTGATCCTGTCAAACTCTCCTCTGCTGCAATGCACAGCCGTCCACCCACATCAGTCTCTTTCATGCACTCTGCCCTCCTTCTCATCATTTCTCTAGCCTCTCTCTCTTCTATCCCTCATCTCCCTCATTTCCTCTTGTCCCTTTTCTCATCTCAGCTTCTCTGATTGAACCTTTCACATTTCAGAATAAAAGTGTTCTCATGATACGCTCTCCCATATCATGAAAGCTAATATTTTTTACCCCCCCCCCTCCCTCGACTCACCCTCAATCTGGCAGGACCTGTCTTTTCCTGTTTCCCTTGGAAATATGGTCTGTCCGTCAACATCTCGGCTTCAACATGCATACATTTAGATAAGCCTCAACCTAAGCACCTCACTTCTCTTCCCTGACCTCCATCACATGTTCAATGTCTTCTAATCCTTCACTTGCTTCTTGATGTACCATCTTCTCTGATGTTATGCTAGTTAGATTCTAGACTAATGCAGTCCTACTATGAAAACAAAAAGGACAATGTTCCATTGACACTGTTCTATGTGGATGGAAGCCCCTAAAAACATCACTGCATTTATCTATGTTCGATCAATATTTCCCAGTGCCATCTATCAATGTTTCTCCCTCGAATATAATCCACCGTGGTCCAATCACTTCCATCTCCATCTCATCAATACCATATTTTGAGAAACAGATTGTCCCTTTCTGTCTCTCTGCCTCCCCATTGGTAAGGAGATCAGGTGATTAAAATAACTGTTATGAGGAGAGGAGGGGTTAGGTATTTGAACAGTTACCAGGCCTGTGTTTCTCAGAGCTACTCCACTGTTATTTCATTAGTTGTCACTCCTCAACACAGCATCAGAGAAGGGGTTCCTGGGTAGAATACTGGACACCCAAACAAACACTCCTCCGCCAAACAAGTCAATTAATGAGCCGCCTCTACGAACCGACAGTAGCCGATAGTTATCACCTTGATGTAGGCACACTAATAAGTGCCTCGTGATGCCAGGTTTCTGTGGTTGTACATTTAGAAAGCATGGGGATAGAAGGGTGACACAACCCTCAGCATGGGATGTGGAATGCCAGACGAGCTGCGGCGCATTGTGCCACAACCCACTACGGTAGCATCGGGGACAGGCATATGGCGTCAATTATTTCCCTAGTATGCTAATTAAAGGGAGGCCCACCACTTTCCAAAGAAGCCTCTCCAATCCTGCCAGTGTGCAGGATCTGTAATTAATATGGCCATAACTGTGCTGGAGTGCAGATTGCAGACACTGTTTATTTGAGATACGTAGAAGTGCGCTCATCATTATGGGCGAAGGCACATGGAAAGGCGACTAATCAATGTGGTCCATATATTCTCCAGCGGCGCTCAAGTGTGGCCTTCTCTCCATCACTCGAAGTCTGGGGCTGCAGCTCTGGCTCTCACCCTATCATAGGACAGCACACCATTAATCGCGAGTGTCTTAATAAATGCTAGGAGATGAATGTCATCCAGTGCAACACGTCACACGTAGCGCCTCACAGGGTCCAACGACTATTAATTAGCGTCATCATTGTCCCCAAATGTTTGCGGGCTGTGAGCGATCATTTCATTAGCGAACTTAAGATGGGAGATACGCGGTAAATATTTTGAAGAGGGGATAACAAGATGAACAGCAAACAATTCATGCAGATACTTGGCCACGATAAACAAGCTTAACTCTGTAGGACTAGTATCTATCACAGTCATTATGTAAATAGATACAATCACCTCGTCTACTCATCTTGTGGATTGATTGTTGCAGGATTGGTTACTCGCAGGAGGGCTGGGTAAGAGATTGGGTTGTGTAGGAAAAGAGGCCAGCCATCATCTGAAAGGCTGGGATATAAAAAAGCGAGAAGAAACGACTGATAAACAAAGGGATACTGAGCCAAGTCATCTTTCACTGCCTGAAAAATATGTATAATAACGCAAAGCTTCCTGCTAAGAGTTTCTACAAGTAATTGTCAAACGGTTGGGCATTGATGGCATATCACCATCCTTTATCGTGGAGTGTCAAGGTGAGTGAAGACTATTTTTACTAAGGTGGCTAAAACCTCCACATTGCTCTTAAAGTGCAGTTTAAAAGCTATCCTGTCCAGGGCTCAGTGTTATATGTGATTCCCTCCAGTCCAGGGCTCAGTGTTAGATGTGATTCCCTCCAGTCCAGGGCTCAGTGTTAGATGTGATTCCCTCCAGTCCAGTGCTCAGCATTAGATGTGATTCCCTCCAGTCCAGGGCTCAGTGTTAGATGTGATTCCCTCCAGTCCAGGGCTCAGTGTTAGATGTGATTCCCTCCAGTGCAGGGCTCAGTGTTAGATGTTATTCCCTCCAGTCCAGGGCTCAGTGTTAGATGTGATTCCCTCCAGTCCAGTGCTCAGTGTTAGATGTGATTCCCTCCAGTCCAGGGCTCAGTGTTAGATGTGATTCCCTCCAGTCCAGTGCTCAGCGTTAGATGTGATTCCCTCCAGTCCAGTGCTCAGCATTAGATGTGATTCCCTCCAGTCCAGGGCTCAGTGTTAGATGTGATTCCCTCCAGTCCAGGGCTCAGTGTTAGATGTGATTCCCTCCAGTCCAGGGCTCAGTGTTAGATGTGATTCCCTCCAGTGCAGGGCTCAGTGTTAGATGTGATTCCCTCCAGTCCAGTGCTCAGCGTTAGATGTGATTCCCTCCAGTCCAGTGCTCAGTGTTAAATGTGATTCCCTCCAGTCCAGGGCTCAGTGTTAGATGTGATTCCCTCCAGTCCAGGGCTCAGTGTTAGATGTGATTCCCGCCAGTCCAGGGCTCAGTATTAGATGGGACTCATGTACAGGAAATCCCAAGGTCAGGCTGAAGGGGAGAGGAAGGCTTTAGCCTCCAGTTGACTGGAAGCAGTATGCCACCAGAGCATGATTCACCTCAGCCTAAGACAGTCTGGAGGCGATAGGGAAGGCGATACAGAATCGATGTAAATGGATCAAAGAGCCTCATTCCCGGGGGCCCATAATGGGACGACGTCATGTGGAACACTAGACCAGCACTCTCAACCCGCTGTCATTGGCCTCTCGGAGGGAAGGGAGGATTGACAGAGAGCTTCAGAGCCTCACACAGTCAGAGACACACTGATCTGTTATTGTAATAGATGGACCTCACAGCACAAAGCTGCAGTAGAGGTGCTCAGAGATCTCAATACTCACGCTCAAGGTTGTTGACCTGTCTACCTTAGCTACACAACTGACTTTGTCTCTTCTAAATGTGGGTGAAAATAAATTAGCTGAGCTAAATGAAAGCAAATTTAACTGAAATGTGTAAACGTTTACACTTTGCATTCCATACCTTTGTGATTAAATGCCAGTGTGCAGTCAACCCAGGCTCATAATTGCAAAGTCATTTCAGTTGTTATTTTCCAGCTTGTTGTGTCTTCACAAAGCCTGGCATTTCTCCTTCATTAAAATGTTTCATCACCTCCCCCATTAACAATTGCCTTATTTTGAAAATACAAATATAATTGCGGGAAAACATAAAGTAATTATTCAAACAAAAAAATAAAGAAATGAAAATTAAAAGGGAAATTAATTGATCATTTGTATTCGGTGGGATTTTTGCATCTCTTTCATGAAAAACCGACTCCTTTCATTTTTAATTAGCGTCACTGAAAATGAAATGAATTCGGTTGTTGAGCATTCTTGATATGGCTTATTCAATGAATATGAGAGCTCTTTAGTATAGACATCTGTTAGTAATAGAAACAGCCATAGAAAGGGTGTGCAAAAGGCTGATATTAGGCTGTGATCCTCAAATCTTATCTGGGGAAGGTTATGGGAGAAATGTTCCTGTATGCCAAACATTTGGTCGGTTCTGGATTACCACTTAATACGTAGAGCTCGATGGCAAATTCTGTGTCTTTGAGCTTCATGCATTTCTTTTCAGAGTTTGAAAATAACCTTTCCATTTGAACTGATCCAATCCCATCAATCCATATCATATGACTGTTTAGCCATTATAATTGCAGTTTTTTTAAATGTTTGTTTTTGTTTTTTTAGTTACATATCCAATCTATAGAGTGCTGTTTTTGCAAGTGGATACTGTATGCTTCTCTCCTATGACTCCTACATGATTCCAGGTGTTGCTGTTCTATTCAACTTGGATCCTTCAAGAAGATGATAAGATGCTAAGGCAGGGATAAAGGCAGCTTTGAATGATGTTACTTCTTTTGAATTGAAGGAGACATCAGATAAATCTGTGCTTATCCTTGTTAGCAACTCACGAGATCAACAAACTTCAGGCCACCGGAGGAGGTTTGGTAAAGTTGCAACATGTTTTTGGTTTATGTCATGTAACTGTTGGTTTTTATGTCTCTCCCAATATGGTTGTTACTTTTTTACTCTATGCAATTGTTGTATCACTGGGATCTCGTTACAGTATGTGAAGCAGAAAACTAACAGACGTTGTGATGGCATTGGCAGATGAGCTGGATGAAAAATGTCCTGACCCCCTAAAGATTTGTCAATGTAGGGCAGATACAGTTATAGACCAGCATTAGTTCAAGCTCATGTGGCTCAGAGTTTCTTAAAGCAACAGTGATGTATCCAGACATGCCTTGCAACCTGTTCAAATTGTCATCTTTCATTGTGCCCCATGAAGTGAGGTTTACTCTCACAATATTGTTTTGTCTTCTCTTCTGAGCGTCATTGTTGTTTTGTCTGTAGAGTGACTAATATTCTTTCTTTGAAGCACAGGGATTCAGTTAGTCATCTTGAACTTAACAATTAGAAGTCCCGGATTTTGTCTGAATGTGTGAAGAGCTGGGATATTCACTTATTCAGAATTGTAGCAACAACTACACTGCTGTACACTGAAACAAAGCAGCACCTGCAAACCATAATCACACCCCAAAAACATCCTGCAAGCATTGTGCACAATAGAACCTCTGGTCACAGCGCATATCGATACAAAGCCCACATCCATGCAGAACCTGTCTGTGTTGATGGTAGGTTCTTGCAGTGCATCTGCCCCAGCAGGCTCCTGTCCCTCCCTCTACCACCGCAGGGTGTAAGGGGGAGAGATGAGGTGAGGTGAGCCTCAGCCCCAGCCAGCCACCCTGCAGGGCCCACATGGCACTTTACACACTGCCAGGGTAATGACACAGCGTGGGCTCTCATCGTTACAGGCAGTCCATCAGGTTTCACTGACAGAGGCAGAGTGAGGCTTTCAAAATGGAACTGGGTAACAGTGGTATCCTCTGTCTTGTCCAGCTGCTGGAACCTGGAAGGGTTTCACTCAGTGGTGCCCAAAATGCCTGCATTATGTTCAACCAAGCATGTTTGACATGTTGAGGTGATGTTAAACCATTAGATATGTAGTATGTATGTAGTTCCTATGTAATAAAAGTTTATTCATTATAATAACCAGAGATATCGGTTTGAGGGTTATGACAAAGTACAATGTGGACTCATAATGGGTAAAATGCGAACAATTGTTGGTATCAAGTAAAGCATTGACCTGTCACGTCTGGATGAAGACTTTCACACACCAAAGCCATTCCAAATTAGCTCTATTACAGTAGATAGACTACACCTGAAGTGCAGATGTATATAACTCCAACAATACTGTTTTATGGCATTCATTATTTCAAATTCTCACAAAGCCCCTCCCCTGACAGGCTCCAGAGCATAGAAATAAGAATGAATAGAACGGTCTTCCCTGTGGCTCAGTTGGTAGAGCATGGAGTTTGCAATGCCAGGGTTGTGGGTTTGATTCCCACGGGGAGCCAGTACAAAAATAAATAATATATGAAGTGTATGCATTCACTACTGTAAGTCGCTCTGGATAAGAGCGTCTGCTAAATGACTAAAAATGTTTAAAAAAAAACATTCAAGCCAATGATGGCATTATGGGGTGGGCATGGTGGTCTTTGTGAGTTTACCAGTACAATTGCCAGATTTAGAGGTTCCAAGCCTGTTCTATTCATTCTTATTTTTATGATCCAGAGCCCTGCAGGCTGTTCAACCAAACATTCCAGTACCTGTTTCTGGACACGTTACAGACTGGAATGAAATGACTGGACACCTCTGAATTTCTTTGAATTTCTTAGAGTCGTGTGACTTATCTACTGTACATCTGATTCATGAGTTGATGCATTTACATAGTGGTGGGTGGATATGGGAGTCCTGGGGCATGACATCTTCCCACCTCCTTACACACAACAGACAGGATGTGGGTGTTCTTCAGCAAACAACATCATCTGCGGTTGTTCACATTTGCTTAACTTTTTAAGGCGTGCAACTGTAGGAGGTCCGCTCTGATAAGATAATCAATGGGGATGCAATACAAAATGGATGCACATACTGTATAAGAAAAACGGAATGTTACCAACGTTTATGAAAAGCCAAAGGAAAGCCAATACAACAGGAAGGCAGATATAGGAGCAGTCACTCCAATCAGTTTTTCAACAACCTTTAGAAACCTGAAGTATTCCAACACGTTTTTGAACAAGCTTTAGAAACCTGAAGTATTCCAACACGTTTTTGAACAATCTTTAGAAACCTGAAGTATTCCAACACGTTTTTTTGGGACGGCCTGATTGTTAGACAGTTTGCAAATAGCAGGGAACTTCTTCTTTTCAGTGTAAAACTTTTTCCCTGGCAAGCTCAAAGCAGGTTAGTTTAGCTCAGCCATCTGAAGATCGTGTAATTGGTCCCTTAATCAAACAGGGTGATTGAACAGGGCAATACAGCTATGGTGTGAAGGGAGATTGGGCACAAATCTTGTTTTATGTTCGTAAAGGATATTGGGATTTGGAATACCGGTACATTGCCATTTAATTGGATGATGTTGTCCATTGGTTGTTGTTCTACTCCATTGTATTGTTTCTAAAAAGCTATTCCTTTAGAACTGTGGTAAAATCCAGTTTAACAAGGTACTTTACCCTACTGTGCTGATTGCTTTGACATAAATCTCTCCAACAGGAAGCAATTTTCCCTACAAAATGTATGTTATGCGCAGTTCCAGCTACTTACCCGAAACCAGAAGATGAAATGAAGGCTTGTGTTGCCACACATCTTTTTTGTAACTGTCACAACTCTCCATTAGCAAGTCACAGTAACGGAAAGAAAGCAACTGTTTTTCTAACGCCACGGAGATGCTCTCCTGTCACTTCACGTTAAACATTCTAAAGGGTTCACATTTTATTTGAGTTTCTTTTGTGTTTAGGGTTCTAATGGGATAATGAAGGAATTTGTTGAAATTCAGATAAGGTACAGTGTCCTGCATCTGCTGCTGTAGTAGAGGAGAAGCTGTGCTCTACATTGACCAAATAGACCTCATCGAATAAAGGGAACATATTCACTCCCTCGCATGACATGAAGTCCCACAGATGTCAGGAAGTTGACGATTCTGATTAAATCTGTCTTACCTCATTCTTCGTTGCTCAAAAGGGAATAGCACAAAATGCCTGCCTTAAAATGTGAAAACTGTGTAGTAGAGTAAAGATGCACAAAATCCCATAAATCATCAGTTAGATATCAAAGCACACCCCTGCTATCTCTGGACAGATCTCATACTTTGAATTTAGAAACGCAAAGACAATTTACTAAAATGTCTGTCAAAGGGACATAGGTTTATGTGATCATTCACAGTGGTGTCCAGTCAGCCTGCATTACAAGAGTCAATGATCCTAAAAATGAGGGAAAAGTTGATAATATTGTCATGTATTAACAGCCATTTATTTGACATGAAATGTACATAATGTGAATCTATGGTAATGTTTCATTTGATTTCCAAACCTAACATTTTCATTGTTTTCCCAATAGGCAACCACCAACATGATTATCAACATATTCACCTGGATCTTACCCAGGCCCACACACCTAAAATTGGTAAGCATATTTAAGGTTTGCATGTTCACATACAGTGGGGGGAAAAAGTATTTGATCCCCTGCTGATTTTGTACGTTTGCCCACTTACAAAGAAATTATCAGTCTAATTTTAATGGTAGGTTTATTTGAACAGTGAGAGACAGAATAACAACAAAAAAATCCAGAAAAATGCATGTCAAAAATGTTATAAAATGATTTGCATTTTAATGAGGGAAATAAGTATTTGACCCCTCTGCAAAACATGACTTAGTACTTGGTGGCAAAACCCTTGTTGGCAATCACAGAGGTCAGACATTTCTTGTAGTTGGCCACCAGGTTTGCACACATCTCAGGAGGGATTTTGTCCCACTCCTCTTTGCAGATCTTCTCCAAGTCATTAAGGTTTCGAGGCTAACGTTTGGCAACTCGAACCTTCAGCTTCCTCCACAGATTTTCTATGGGATTGGCTAGGCCACTCCAGGACCTTAATGTGCTTCTTCTTGAGCCACTCCTTTGTTGCCTTGGCCGTGTGTTTTGGGTCATTGTCATGCTGGAATACCCATCCACGACCCATTTTCAACGCCCTGCCTGAGGGAAGGATGTTCTCACCCAAGATTTGACGGTACATGGCCCCGTCCATCATCCCTTTGATGCAGTGAAGTTGTCCTGTCCCCTTAGCAGAAAAACACCCCCAAAGCATAATGTTTCCACCTCCATGTTTGCCGGTGGAGATGGTGTTCTTGGGGTCATAGGCAGCATTCCTCCTCCTCCAAACACGGCGAGTTGAGTTGATGCCAAAGAGCTCCATTTTGGTCTCATCTGACCACAACACTTTGACCCAGTTGTCCTCTGAATCATTCAGATGTTCATTGGCAAACTTCAGACGGGCATGTATATGTATTCTTGAGCAGGGGGACCTTGCGGGCGCTGCAGGATTTCAGTCCTTCACGGTGTAGTGTGTTACCAATTGTTTTCTTGGTGACTATGGTCCCAGCTGCCTTGAGATCATTGACAAGATCCTCCCGTGTAGTTCTGGGCTGATTCCTCACCGTTCTCATGATCATTGCAACTCCACGAGGTGAGATCTTGCATGGAGCCCCAGGCCGAGGGATATTGACAGTTCTTTTGTGTTTCTTCCATTTGCGAATAATCGCACCAAATGTTGTCACCTTCTCACCAAGCTGTTTGGCGATGGTCTTGTAGCCCATTCCAGCCTTGTGTAGGTCTACAATCTTGTCCCTGACATCCTTGGAGAGCTCTTTGGTCTTGGCCATGGTGGAGAGTTTGGAATCTGATTGATTGATTGCTTCTGTGGACAGGTGTCTGTATTAAAGACACCTGGGAGCCAGAAATCTTTCTGATTGAGAGGGGGTCAAATACTTCTTTCCCTCATTAAAATGCAAATCAATTAATACATTTTTGACATGCGTTTTTCTGGATATTTTTGTTGTTATTCTGTCTCTCACTGTTCAAATAAACCTACCATTAAAATTATAGACTGATCCTTTCTTTATCAGTGGGCAAACGTACAAAATCAGCAGGGGATCAAATACTTTTCCCCCCCCACTGTAAGCACAGTATATATAATATGACTGTGGTTGGTTGCCAATATTTCACTCTTTCCAATGAGTAATAAAAATGTTTAGATAGTAACTAACCCTCTGTAGAGATATATGGTAGATGGAAAGTACATTATGGATACTAACCATGCCCTTTTAAGTGTGAGATTATACTGCCACACAACACACAGTGGCTCTTGGGTATGCTACAAAGATGTCTTCATTTACCCCAATAAAGTTGAGGGAGGATTAGGTCATATTGATTTCCTGAATGCATGGTTTTATCAGCTCCAGTACGACACAAGAACTTTGACTAAATTCGAAATAAGTCAGAATATGCTTTTTTAGAATTCAAGCGAGGACAAAAAAAAATTCTCGATGGGAAATGAATAGCTTGGATAGCAAATGAAACGAGGACTTGTGGAAAATGAATTATAATGGCATCTGTATGGCTTACTCAAGTTATTGAAAAACTTCAATTACTTATATTGTGCCTTATCTATTTTCCTACATGAGATTTTCTATGAAAAGAGAGATGCTTTTTAGCATGAAATTATTGAGTGGTCACAGCTCTAACACTGCAGTGAAACACCATGAGTTCAGAGAGAAAAGCTATTTGTGCATTGTTGCTAGATGCCTCTCCATCTATCCTACATAATTGGCTAAGAACAAAGTTCATATTTTAAGATTTTCATGCTAAGAGGTCTGCACTGAAACGCTACACCATGCTACACTGTCTGTTTCAATGTCAGTGGAGCTGTGGACTCCAACCTCATGGCAGGATAGTTTTCCAATTGTATGTTTTGAGGCCAACATTTTCAAAGGCAAAGGGACTGAAAGTCCCCATAAGTAGATAGGTCTCTCCAACACAGACACCAAAGGATGGCTTTCAAGGTGGATCAAACCTTCAGCTGATTATGAATAACTACTATTGAGAATGGCCACAATACATAGGAATCTGATTACTTTATTTGACTAGTACGATCATTATAATTAGCATAGAATTTCAACAACTCATTTGAAACAGAAAGTCAGACACATTGGTTTGGTTATTAATACATACTATGAATAATGTTTGTTATTGTACTGATCCATTTTCTCTTACTTGGATTTGTTATGTAGCCCACAGACAAATGAGACATGGTAAGTAATACGCATATACACCTGCTGTACATGTGTATTCCCTTTCTCTTTTACGTACTGTATATGTCGACCTCTTGTTGTGACAGTTGGTGACATTGACGTCTTGTATATCGCTGGGGTCAAGGCGGGGGGGGGTCAATCTTCCTTTTTGTTCAGACTGAATGAACCAGAGTTGACACACCAAACTCTCACTTACCTTCTCACTCTGCTCTGCTCTGCTCTGCTCTCTTTCTCTCTCTCTCCAGTATCTCTTTTTATTGGGTTAGCTGCCACACAGTGTTTGCAATGGTAGAATCTCATTAAGATCTGTGTTAACGCTTCAGAACCGGACCTTTGTTACACAAAATACACATTCTACTCCCTTCCATCTTTTCTTGCTCACACTCGCACTCTCTTTCACTCTCTCTCTCTCTCACGGAATGCCTCACTTCTGTTTCACATGGTCCTTGGTGTTGTGTGTCCCTGTCCTCTCTATCACAGTAGTCACCCAGCCCTATTGTTAAACCTGCCACTGCTGACCAGCACCTCAGAGGACTGGCAACGCCCCACCCTACCGCTGCTAATGCTCCAACTGCCTGCGCCATGACCACTTGTCCCACATAACCATGGCCACAGCAGGCAGCATAGCCACCCGCAATGGTGCCACGCATACTAGTGACAGCCAGTGTGGCGAGTGCACTTGCAGTCGCAACCAATCCTAGCACACCAGAATTGCACTCTGAAATATATATATTTTTTAAACACAACAAATCATGTTAAATCCAGGTTAGAAGAGTCGAACATAACAGTCCCCACTTCATCTATCCTCACCCACATACCCCCACCGCACCCACACTCCCTCCTCACACCCACACTCTGTATCCCCGTCTCCTCCAGTGAAGACCCCCTGTGTACGCGCCCCTCTCTGTGGCATCCTCCAGACTGTCGGCTGTCTGATTGTAGCCTGATTGCACTGCGTCAATCTCTCCTGTCTCCCCTGCAGAGAAGCCCCAGCGCATGAACAACATCCTAACCTCGCAGACAGAGCCGTACGACCTGGACATGTCCTTCTCACGCTCCTTCCAGAACCTCACCCACCTGCCTCCCAACTACGAGCTGGCGGCAATGAGCAAAGCTGACTTAAGTAAATACTCCTCTCTCCACAAATTAAGTAGGTGGTCTTTCATTACATACACCATCATGTTTGCTTGATCTCCTGCCTGGACCCCTCCAGTCCACAGGGGGGAGAAAAGGTTGATCTTAACACATTGTGTTGAAGTCCACATTGCATTCAAGTACTGTGATGCAATAGTGTCCCTGTATGGATGCCTATTACAGGGATGCAAACATAAGTCATGAGCACAAAGTCATTGGGGTTATGAGCTGAATCCATAGGAAGACATCTCTGTGTGTGAGATGGGTTTCTTGAAATGCACAAGCACATGTTAAAGTCACTGGATTCAGCCCCATTGTCCCCATCTACCGACCCATTGACTGACATCTAATTGTCATGTAATTTGGCTCCATCTGTGGCCCATGTCATGTAGCTAATGTCTGGTAATGACATATTAAAAGCCATTTCTCCATACCCACATGAGTCTAGACGCTAACAAGATGGGACTAATGTCTCTGAGATGAGATCTGGGTCAGCCCGATTATTATCATTATACTTCCTCTGCATGATGGCTTGACTTTCACCATTGTCCATTCCCCTATGACAGCTGCATGATCTACAGTATGCTCCTTCTCTAGTATCCTGTGGTTGGTTGCGTTGCATGGGTCATGCAAAAGCATTAGTTCCTTCCTGCTCGAATGTTCAATAGTGCTGTATTAAAATAAGTAGGGTGTGGTATTCTAGTGCAGGCTTGTATGTTATGCTCAGTGTGGACACAGAGAATCAATGTGACAAAACCTTTGATGTTGTAATCGGGCCTGTGTGTAGCTGGTGTAAAGAGTCAGACGCAGGACAGCGGATATGAGTAATCAACGTATTTACTCAAGTATTCACAAATACAACACAATATTCCGAGCCCACAATAACGGACCATATAAAGACAAACAATCACTCACAAACAACCATGGGGGAACAGAGGGTTAAATAATGAACAAGTAATTGGGGGATTGAAACCAGGTGTGTAAAACAAAGACAAAACAAATGGAAAATGAAAAGTGGATCGGTGATGGCTAGAAAGCCGGTGACATCGACCGCTGAACGCCGCCCGAACAAGGAGGGGACCGACTTCGGCGGAAGTCGTGACAGTACCCCCCCCCCTTGACACGCAGCTCCAGCAGCGCGCCGACACCAACCTCGGGGGCAACCCGGAGGACGAGGCGCAGGGCGATCCGGGTGGAGACGGTGGAACTCCCGCAGCCACGAAGGGTCCAAGACGTCCTCCACTGGCACCCAGCATCTCTCCTCCGGACCGTACCCCTCCCACTCCATGAGGTACTGAAGGCCCCTCCCCCGACGCCTCGAGTCCAGGATGGCTCGAACAGCATACGCTGGGGCCCCCTCGATGTCCAGAGGGGGCCCCAGCGCACCTCAGACTCCTGAAGTGGACCAGCCACCACCGGCCTGAGGAGAGACACATGGAACGAGGGATTAATACGGTAATCTGGGGGAAGCTGTAACCTGTATCATACCTTGTTCAGTCTCCTCAGGACTTTGAATGACCCCACAAACTGCGGACCCAGCTTCCGTCAGGGCAGGCGGAGGGGCAGGTTTTGGGTCGAGTGCCAGACCCGGTCCCCCGGTGCGAACACCGGGGCCTCACTGCGGTGGCGGTCGGCGCTCGCCTTCTGCCGCCTCACGGCCTGTTGCAGGTGCACATGAGCGGCATCCCAGGTCTCCTCCGAGCGCTTAAACCATTCGTCCACCGCAGGAGCTTCGATCTGGCTCTGATGCCAAGGTGCCAGAACCGGCTGATACCCCAGTACGCACTGGAAGGGGGAGAGGTTAGTGGAGGAGTGGCGGCGTGAGTTTTGGGCCATCTCTGCCCAGGGGATGAACGCTGCCCACTCCCCCGGCCGGTCCTGGCAATATGACCGCAGAAACCTACCCACATTCTGGTTTACTCTCTCCACCTGCCCGTTACTCTCGGGTTGAAAACCTGAGGTGAGGCTGACCGAGACCCCCAGACGTTCCATGAACGCTCTCCATACCCTGGACGTGAACTGGGGACCCCGATCAGAGATTATGTCCTCAGGCACCCCGTAGTGCTGGAAAATGTGAGTGAATAGGGCCTCCGCAGTCTGTAGGGCCGTAGGGAGAACGGGCAAAGGGAGGAGATGGCAGGACTTAGAAAACCGATCCACAACGACCAGGATCGTGGTGTTGCCCTGTGAGGGAGGAAGATCCGTCAGGAAGTCTACCGACAGGTGCGACCACGGCCGTTGTGGAACGGGTAGGGGTTGTAACTTCCCTCTGGGCAGGTGCCTGGGAGCCTTGCACTGGGCGCACACCGAGCAGGAGGAAACATAAACCCTCACGTCCTTGGCCAAGGTGGACCACCAGTACTTCCCACTAAGGCAACACACCGTCCGACCGATGCCAGGATGACCAGAGGAGGGTGACGTGTGGGTCCAATAGATCAAATGGTCGCGGACAGCAGTCGGAACGTACAGATGGCACAGGGGCGGAGGTTTGGTGGCATGCCCAAGCGCTGAGAGAGCACGGCTCCTATCCCAGCCTCGGATGCGTCTACCTCCACTATGAACGCCAAAGAGGGATCCGGATGAGCCAGCATGGGAGCCGAGGTAAACAGAGCCTTCAGGTGACCAAAAGCCCTGTCCGTCTCAGCCGTCCAGTGCAGTCGCACCGGTACCCCCTTCAGCAGTGAGGTAATGGGAGCCGCTACCTGAACAAAACCCCAGATAATGCATGGCTGAAATGCGGTCACTCTCCATCTCCACCCCTGAAGTGGAAATGCGGTACCCTAGGAAGGAGACGGGCCTGCTGAAAGAACAGGCATTTCTCAGCTTTGACGTACAGGTCATGCTCCAACAGTCTACCAAGCACCCTGCGCACCAGGGACACATGCTCGGCGCGTGTAGCGGAGTATATCAGAATGTCGTCGATATACACCACTACACCCTGCCTGTGCAGGTCCCGGAAAATCTCGTCAACAAAGGCCTGGAAGACTTATGGGGCATTCATCAACCCGTACGGCATGACGAGGTATTCATAGTGTCCTGAGGTGGTACTAAATGCCGTCTTCCACTCGTCCCCCTACCGGATATGCACCAGGTTGTAAGTGCTCCTGAGATCCAATTTTGTGAAGAAGCGCGCCCCATGCATTGACTCGATCGCACTGGCGATGAGGGGCAGCGGGTAGCTATACCTCACAGTGATCTGATTGATACCTCGATAGTCAATACACGGGCGCAGACCTCCATCCTTCTTTTTCACAAAAAAGAAACCATAGGAGGCAGGTAAGGTGGAGGGCCGAATGTATCCCTTCCCCAGGGATTCGGAGACATATGTTTCCATAGCCGCCGTCTCCTCCTGTGACAGAGGAAACGCAGGAGAATCAATAAGGAAGAGAATGATTCTCTCCTTGTGACCCTCCTGCGTAACCATGTCTAGTGGAGCGGTGGCCTCCCTAATCAGCCCTGACCCTAATGGTCGACTATCTAGGGCGTGCACAGGGAAGGGCATATCCACAGGAACAAGGGGAATCCCTAAACTATGGGTAAATAAACGGTCAACAATATTCCCAGCTGCGCCTGAATCTACGAGCGCCTTGTGCTGGGAATGCGGGGAAAACTCAGGAAATGTAACCTCTCTAGGGTAGGTGGGAAAATGGGTGTGTGATTATTTCTGGCTGGGTACTCTCCTGACATAATCTAATGTTTTGCTTTCGTTGTAAAGCCTTTTTGAAATCGGACAATGTGGTTAGATAAAGGAGAGTCTTGTCTTTAAAATGGTGTAAAATAGGGCGTATGACTATCATTGGATATTGGAGCGGTGTTCCGCTAGCGGAACATCTAGATGTAAGAGGTTAATCTAACCACATTGTTCGATTTCAAAAAGGTTTTACAGTGAAAGCAAAACATTAGATTATGTTAGGAGAGTACATAGCCAGAAATAACCACACAGCCATTTTTCAAGCAAGCATATATGTCACAAAAACCAAAAACACAACTAAATGCAGCACTAACCTTTGATGATCTTCATCAGATGACACTCCTAGGATTATGTTATACAATACATGCATGTTTTGTTCAATCAAGTTCATATTTATATCAAAAAACAGCTTTTTACATAAGTATGTGATGTTCAGAACTAGCAACTAGCATACACACCGCAAACTTCCGGTGAATTTACTTAATTACTCAGCATAAAACGTTCACAAAATACATAACAATTATTTTAAGAATTATAGATACTGAACTCCTTTATGCAATCGCGGTGTCAGATTTTAAAATAGCTTTTCGGCGAAAGCACATTTTGCAATATTCTGAGTAGATACCCCGCCATCACGGCTAGCTAATTTGACACCCACCAAGTTTGGCCCTCACCAAACTCAGATTTACTATAAGAAAAATTGGATTACCTTTGCTGTTCTTCGTCAGAATGCACTCCCAGGACTTCTACTTCAACAACAAATGTTGTTTTGGTTCGAAATAATCCATAGTTATATTAAAATAGCTCCGTTTTGTTCGTGCGTTCAGGTCACAATCCGAAGGGTGACCGGCGAGCGCATTTCGTGACAAAAAATGTCAAAATATTCCATTACCGTACTTCGAAGCATGTCAAACGCTGTTTAAAATCAATTTTTATGCGATTTTTCTCGTAAAATAGCGATAATATTCCAACCGGGTGACGTTGTATTCATTCAAAGACTGAAAGAACAAAATGGAGAATTCACATGAACGCGCATCTCCAGTGTCACTGTCCTCAGCCTGACCAGTAACAAACAGAGCTGCTGTACTTAGCCCAGAGACTGCAGACATCTCATTACACTTTCTGGCACCTTCTGAGAGCCAATGGAAGCCTTAGAAAATGTCACGTTACAGCACAGATGCTGTATTTTTGATAGAGAGGCTAAAGAAGGACAATAAATTGTCAGACAGGGCACTTCCTGTATGGAATCTTCTCAGGTTTTGGCCTGCCATATGAGTTCTGTTATACTCAGACACCATTCAAACAGTTTTAGAAACTTTAGAGTGTTTTCTATCCAAATCTACTAATTATATGCATATTCTTGTTTCTGGGCAAGAGTAGTAACCAGTTTAAATCGGGTACGTTTTTTATCTGGCCGTGCAAATACTGCCCCCTAGCCCCAACAGGTTAATAAACACATACATGTGAGCAGCAGGGGGCTCTGGGTGAGCCTGTTGACGACTCACCTGGGGTGACACGATAGTGCCCTGCCTGCTGCCTCGACTCTCTGAGGAACCTCCCAAGCACCGACCAGCAGTGTGCCCTCTGCGGCCACAGCCCTGGCCACAGCCCAGATGTGGACAACATTGATAACATCTGAATTGTCTATGCTCAGCAATGCATTGTACTGCTTCTTCATCTAGTACTGCTCAATAGAAACATTACCCACTAGACACACACTGGCTGAATCAACATTGATTCCTCCTCAATTCAATGTAATTACGTTGAACCAACGTGGAATAGACGTTGAATTGATGTCTGTGCCCAGTGGGTAGATAGAAGACCATAAAATATTTCATAAGCTTGATGAAAAAATGAATAATCTCATACATGTTATACACCAATTTAAACTCCCTTCATAGTATGTTACATGCCTTTAGATCGTAGATTGTGTCTCTCCCTTATCAAACCAAGGGGTCTTCTCTTAATGTCATAGGGCATTGTAAACACACTGAAATCACAGAGAGGAATCCCATTTTTAAAAAAGTTTGAGCTGGGACCCATTTGTCAGAAAAGTGATTTGTCAGAAAAGTGAATATTTCAGTTCTCTACCTACCTACAGTACAGTGACAGCTCTTCTGAGAGGAGAGTTCCCTCATACCTCTGATAGATGCTGTGGCTTTGTGCAAGGAGAGAGGCTTTGGAAAAACGGCAAAAACGTATATAATGAGTTTCTTTTTTAATGAAACCATCTGGAGAGGACGACGAAAATCTAATTAATATGGTTCATTTGTGATTCTAAATGCACATACTGTAGTCTGTGTGATTCCTCCTCTTCTTCCTCCTCCTCCTCCTTCGTTCTCCCCTGTCCGTCAGACATGACTGGAGGGAGCCAGGAATGGAGATGGAGGACACTACTCTAAAATAACCTGCTCAGACCCTCCAAGGAGCTAGCGGGTGGAGGGGAAGGGAGGAGGCAGCAGGAATCTTATTTGGCTCGGTCTTCTCCTTCCCTCTGTAATCAACTTAAAAGGCATTAGAACACTCGTCAGAACAACAGAGCCCCTTTAATCCTCATGCCAAGCAAAAAGCTAAATTATATTATTGTGGGCCCCTTTATCTTACCACGCTTATCTTAATCCCCTCTAAAGATCCCTTTATAATTGATGTTTCACAAGTTTTTTACAAGTGTATGTGCATTATGTGATTACTGCTCCGTCTGGGCCGGATGATGGCGTATTGGGATCAATAGCTACCACAGATGAATATACTCACCATATTGAATTTAATCTGGGAGAGTGGAGACTTTAGTTTAATTAAGGGTAAGGAACGGGAAAGGGGATACCTAGTCAGTTAGCCACAGCTAGCAGGTTTGTGGTTTCACCTCACCTTTGAGACCGCATGCCCTCTCAAAATCAAGTTAAAGTGCAACGTCTTATTCGAAGAAGCAAAGAAATGAATCCAGCATATATTTCTTTAACATAAAAATAAAAAGGAAGGAAATACATTTGTTCTTTGTAACATCATGAGCATGGACATAAAACACACAAGGTTGACCAGCCTATGGATTGCCTAGTTTAGTGAGCTAAGAGTTACAAAGTTGCATCTTTCATACTAATAATGTGGCCTAATGCCCTATGTGAATTATTTACGAAAGGCCTAACATTTTTAACAGCAGTTCAAATTGAAATAGATTTTGAAATGTCAAAACTAAAGCATCTGAGGAGAGTTGGTGGAAATGTCTCTGAGTACAACATGAAATCAACCCCTATTTCAACATGGCATAGTATTTTCAATGCAATGATGTCAATTCTAAATCTTTGATCTATAGGCTTAGGATAAACTGAACCCTAATCCTTATAACTCTTGGCAACGATGAGGCACTAAAATGAAGCTAAGGGACATGTCCTGTCTATTGTGGGCAAGCTATAGCCTCTGGGTCGGTGTTGTTGACATTTCTTACCATAATGTCACACCTAAAGGGACCCCTGGAGAAAAATACAAAACGCTATTGCCAGAAGCCTAACCCAGGTCTTCTTCATTAGTGATGCATGGCTGGGGAAAATAAATCCCTTATGGAGAGAATAAAAGGGGATCTTCTCTATCCAGGCGTAGCATCTATCTAAGGAGGAGGGTTTAAATATCCATACCAAAATAAAATCCTTATCATCCAAATCTTAGTCAAGCACAGTCTTGTCCTGACATTTTTAGACCACCTCTGTGTGTTCTTGAGGCCTTGGGAAATTAGCTTCCGCTGAGGTATCTAACCCCCAGAGATGACAGTTAGTCACAGTAGTTTCAGGGTGCCATCAATCTGATGTTTCCAGGCCCAGCCGGTCTAAAAGCCTGTTTAAAAGTCATTTGAGAGGAGCCCGCCGCTTTCCTCATGCAGATATAATGACTTTAACATCAGGAGAGTGTTGGCACTCGCTGTAGAGCCCCTCTGCTTTTGGCAGAGTCAAACCGCTGGCTACCCTGCAGTGCAACAGTCGCATCACTGACAGTTTGATTGTTTTGCCTCGCGGCAGGCGTATAGTCCTTTCCACACCAGAACAGGAGTGGAATTATTGTGATGCGAGAGAGCCCCTGCCTTCTCCCATGAAAGCAGAAGGACAGAAACTGCAATCATAATCAAAAGGGAATTGTAGGAGTTGTCACAGTAGAACTGCTGAGCTGATCCACTCAGGAGGAGGTATAGAATCATTCTTTATATAGAGTGTAATGTTTCTCCTGTCCTTCTCCCTCTCTCCTCCCCCTCCCTCCTTTCCCACTCAGGTGATAAGGACATAGATGAGTACTACATGCGGAAGCGACACCAAGACTTGGCAGGTCGGCAGATTCTGCAGCCGCCCCACATGGTGAAGCTGAACACAGAGCCCCACCAGCAGCACCGTCAGCGGCCTCACCGTGTCCAGAGGGCCATGTCCCAGGACCATGTGCTGTCCCCAGAGAGGACCCCACGCCATGGCTACGGCCTCTCAGCCTACAACATGGGCGTCTCTACCTACGGCAGCCGCATTCTCTCAGAGGAGCAGCTGCTCTCCGCAGACCGCCTCCAGTCCCAGGACCCCTTGCTCTCGCCGGACAAGATGCTGTCGCTGCGGCGCTCCAACTTCCGGGAGAAGGCCATGTCGCGGGCCATGTCCCATGTAGATATCAACTTTGTGCCCACCACACCTGTCATGGACCGCAGTGAGCGCTACGCTAAGATGCAAAAGATGCACTCCCATCCCACTACCATCAACGACTCATACAACACGCTCACCGTCAACCACCCGACCACCAACAAGAGGCAGCAGTTTGCCTCGCGACGGACACACACGGTGGACCATCTACAGTACATCCCAGGCCACCAGCACAACAACCAGTACCGCACGGCCAGTAAGAACGAGGTAACTGTTTAACGAGAGGGTGGCTGGCCAAGGATTCCTGTGTCAACAGACTGTCAACAGATGAAAACAGCAGATACTTCCAGAGGTGTGCAACCTCACTATAGGTCTTCTTTTCAAAGTAGCCAACAACTAACCCTTCTTGCTTTCAGCTCAAGCTCTCTGTTTCATTCAGATTTGGATTTTCACAACTAGAATCAACAACCACAAAGACATCTGTACTTTCTCTATAGGGCAACATAAGGGCTTTGCACGTTGACACATAAGGAATGCTTTATGTGAGGTTATCCGTAAGAAGACAATATTTTTTAAAAAGGGGAATTGGAAAGGAACTGGATCAACTTTATAAATATATACATATATTTACTATTTGTATTTTCAGTCCTTGTTATAGCTTTAGAGATTCTTATTGAACTTAACTGGTGTTAGAACTTCAAGAGGTGCCTCTCGAAATTGTTCCCATTTCAATGATGAAGTGGATTTGTGGGTTAAAAAGCACAATTAATGGGTTTTTTTCTCTGTTGATTTATTCTTGTTTTTTGGTAACGGCCAGCACATATCAGCTTATTAGTGGATATAGTGGCAATTTCCGTTGCATAAATGATTGTAAATAGGCTATATTAGCAGAATTATACACTAAATGAGAAGAGCTGGACAAGTGGAATTGTTGAGTTTGTACCCAAGAGTCTACAGTCTTTTCACAATTAAAGATCACAATTTCAGATTAGTCCAACCCCTCAACAAATACTTGATACTAACAAACATGTACAATAATGTGTGTGCGTATGTGTGTATATTTTTGTAACTGTGCTTGTAGGATGATTGTGTATGGCTAAGGTTGAATCAACCTCATGCCACTGTTAATTGGCAGCTTTAGACTGTAGGCACACTACTCCACAGGTGACCATGTAAACTAATGCTTCTTTCAATAGCTTCATTTTCTGCACTCATTCCCTCGCTATATAATCCAAGTAGATGACATCCATTTTGTTTTGAGTTGGGAAAAGCTGCTTTCATTTTGATATACAGTGTTGTTGTATATTTGACTCCATTCATCAGAGTTGAAGAATAATAGTTGTTGTTATGTGTTTACAATTGTTACATTGTTGCAGGTGTGTTGACGTACCTGAAACAATCGACAAAGAGGACATCAATATCATCACTAGCTAAGCAAGGATTAAAACTGTGATTTTTATGTCCAGATGTTTTCATTAAAGCAATGCCTTATTGTGTGGAAGTCCATACTCATGCTCTTAATTGTACCATCACGCTTGTGTTTTTATGTCTTGTGTCTAAGGTGTTGATCCGTAACCAGCTTTGTATGTCATTTTTTATCATGGATGATTTACCAGCACTATAGAAGCAAAGGACAGAATCAGTTTCAGTGACATACTTCAGAATCTGTAGGACACAAATTTTACAAGGATGAAATTCTTAAATTAACAAAATGTTATTTGAAAAGAAGCAAAGGAAGTGATTATTTTAAGCAAAAAACATAAGAAACTAGATTTTTTTCACATGATAAAAAAAAATGTCTTCCACATTATCGAATTCATCCAGACTTCCTTGTGGACTCCCACTGTGTCCTCTTATACTTATAGAGTAACAGACACATCAAGTACATGATTTGTCGTTGTTTTTACTTATCAACTATCTCTTCAGTTAACAAGAAAGTCCAAATATTATCGTGAAATCCTGGGTCATGGAAATGGATATATAGACATTTACTGTAGAGATGTTGTTATATAAATTTGCTGGTCATTGACAATTTCAACATTGTCACTGGTGTACTACCTTAAATGTTAGGAGCTTGCATAATATTGTTACAACTTGTGCAGTGTCCATATTTAAGACTTCATTTTGCTTAGCCTCTGTTGTAATGACAAATTCTAACATTGCAATTTTTCTTAGTAAATGATATGCTTATATCATTATATGACTAGCTATACTATACTGTATGTTCACATGCAATGTAGAAACAGTAGAAATTGATGCACTTGAAATAATAAGAGCAAAAATTACACTAGTTGCAAGCGCCTGTATCAGCTAAGATATTGAGAGGATAGCAACTAAAATGTAATTTCTTGTGAGGTTCAAGTTAAGGCCAGAGAACCAAAAAAACCCGTAATAGTTCAATATAGAGTTTCCAATGATAGTTTTATAGCCATTTTTTTGTTGTTGTAGCTATGTCAGAGCAACAACAAAAAATTGAGCAACAAAAAAGGACATTTGATGGCCCTGACTCTGACATGGTGGAGCTGCAACACTGTGTTGTACTGATGTTACGCCACCGGAATCTTACAGACATGTCTCTAAGCAACCATCTGTCTGGCTCAAATACATCCACCCCATTACAGAGCTCCGGTTTTACTTTCCAGTCAGTCAATGATATTGTCCACAAGAAGCTTTTCCCACACACACGAGGCTAGAGCTCAGTTTTGGCAGTAGGTTCTGAGACTAACGTGCTGCTAAGTTGTTGCATCCCATGATCTAGCTGCTGTAAAAGCACTGTTTACTTTTGTTGCAAATATTCCTTGCCATTTATTAAGCTTGTATTTTTATGTGTCAATGTGGTATGAATGAAAATTAATTTGTGTCTTTGTTGCACAAACAATGGAGGACTAATTTAAAAGCTTCAAAGCAAGCAGTATACGACTGTTCCTGTGCAAATGTTTTTGTTTACAAATGAATTATTAAAGCACATCCCATGTGTATTGTATAAAACAATAATCAGTTTAGTAAATATGGAGTCTGGGGGAATTTTTTCACATGTTCATTTCAACAATATTCACGAATTATAGAGTGAGTTGGTAATATTGGTATTATGTTTTTTCATGGCTGAGGTATAAACATATAACTAACTGTTTGTAAAGAATGACAGAGAACCATAACCCACATCTACTGTACATATGGAATTATACAACTTGTTTGACAGTCTAATAAATGTATAAACCTAAACATTTCAACATCAAATTAGCATATACCCCATAGATATAATACTATGGACCTCCAAGTTGAGTTACAAATCGTTGTTATCCTGTCACCTATATTAACTAGACTAAATGCTACTCTGAGAGTTTTGCAAGAAGTTGCCCAAATTGCAACCTCACCCACAAGGTCTTACACGCCACACATTTGGAATACACATGAAACAAGATAAAGAAACAACATCTTTATCCAATGCAGTGCATTGATGACAACGTGCTACAGTATATCCCTTTGTCCTTTGTCATTAAATAAAGTTTCCAGTGCTCTTCCAGTGCCGCAGTTTGCATAATTCTATTGGTAGGTAAAGTTGTTAACTACACATTAATCAATAGGGGAGCATTATCAACTCTTTTTCCCCTCCTCTTCCCCTGAGAGTTTGAATCTACTGTATTGTACTATCGACAGAGGTCATTGACCTAATGGCACTCACAGTAACAACAGAATGCATTATGACTGCCATTACTCTGATGACACACATATTAATACCCACTGTTTCCAGAACAGCCAGTGCAATTTCAAAGCCTCTTTAAATTCATAGAGTCAGAAGAAAACATTTCTTCGCAACATGAAAACAAAAGCCTTGTGGTTACAATTGTGTACAGATAAATGGGAAACAGCTATGGTTTTCACTTTGTGTAGGACCCTCCCATTTGCATTTAGATGGGAAAAGGTCATGGCTATTGGAACATGTGAGGTAAGAAGGAAACAGCTGTGGTCAGACACATTAACAGACAGAAAGGAAAATGAATCTGCGCAAATTGGTCCATGGCAGAGTACATTAACCAACTGAACTTGTTTTTCCACTAATAGTTTTTAAAATGAAAAAAATTGTCGTGCCAAAAACGAACTTACAGATGTAGGATCAATTTGATCAATCTTTAGTTGCTAAGAATTTTCCTGCAACACTTTATGATTTACATATATTCACTGAAAACCCACACTAACAGTATGGCGCTTTTCATGTAGCCTACTTTTGGCCAGCTAATAGCCTAACCACCAATCAAGCAACATTATAGAATAAACGTTCAATTCCTGTTGCTGCAAGATTATTTTGCTCTGACAATATAGGTCAAACATCTGTATATTCTAAGCCACACAACTCAAGGGAGTTCTCTGATATCAGAGAAGTTGTGGCTTTACCTCAGGGTAAACAGTTCAAAGGAAATGCCAATGCCAACAGGAAAACGGCCATGTTGTTTCTGCCATGGCACTTGTCATTCACTGCACATATCGCCAGACTACTGCTTTGAGGCCAGGTTTTTTATGGAGTGACCTTTCTATCCTTCTGGGATGAATTTGAGCAACATGACAATTTAAGAGTATGACAGACTTCTCGCTGTATTTCATTCCTCTGTATTACAGTTGGCATTTGTTGGTTAAGCTGACTTGTGAGGTGAAGGAATTCAGAGAACTGGGGTTGACCTGTCTCACCACCTACGTACCTGATCAGATCAGAATCCACAACACCATGAAGAATAGGTTGTCTAGGATTGATAGCACAGTACAGGGAAGGAATACTATGAGGAATGGAGACGGGGGTAGCACACTGCCCTGTCACTTACAGTAAAACCTCAAATGACAGGTGTTGACCAACCAGAACGGAAATAGTAGCCATTTCCTCTACAGCAATTACACTTTAATAACCTATTCAGAAACATAGCCAAGATTGGATGACATTGATTGGGTGTGTGTAATGTATGGGTCAACACTGCAGCGCCAGGGCTCATGGGTGCAATATAGGCTATGAATGTGGGCAACATGTAAATGCAGAGAGTAAGTCGGTGCTAAGGGAGGCCTGTGTGTGAGGAGTGTTAACAGCATGACATTCAGCGCTGACCAGCCGACCGTGGGTGTCAGATGATGAATGCACCTAACGGGGCCCGGCACTGCTCCCAGCACTAAATCCCCAAAGCTCACACACAGCCCCACACAGCCCCCACCCAGCTCCCACACAGCCCCCACAGGCTGAAAGTATTGATCCCCCCAACACTGCCTCGCCACCACTTAAATGAGAGCAGTCAATTGGATACCGTGCAGGCTCGTAGGCGGCCAAGGTATTCTCTCTTGGGAATGGTGTGGTTGGGTGGAGGAAGGAGAGGGGAGAGGGTAGAACGAGTGTAACTACAGTTGGTGAGGTTTTGTGTTGTAAAAGCCTGTAGGCGTCTATGATGATGTTCGACTTTCAGTTAAACCAATAACTCAAGTCATCGGCCACTCAGCTGCTTAGCCAGCCAGAACTTCCCCTCATCGAGTGGTAAATTAATGGACGATCATGAGAAGTGGCTGTATGCAGGTAATGATACATAATGGATATACTATTAGGGTCATTTCATAATGAGGCTTGACGAAGCGCCACCAGACCACGGGCAGCCAACCATGTTCTCTCATATCGTTGATCTGGGACCTCATCACCTTGGCTGCTTTCAGCCACAGTGTGAGGTTAAGAGCCTACTGTGAGAGAGGACTAAGTGGGAAAGGGCATCTGCCCAGCAAATGATGATGATGATTACTGTAATAACCCTAATTACAACAATCAGGAGAGTAATTATGGAAAACCTTTCTACTGTACAGCTCATGAGAATAGCTGTTCAATGGAGCACTGCAGTAAGCGAGAGGAGTTTAGGAGAAACCACATTACATAGACATTACATAATAATAAATAAAGCGTCATCACATTAACATTACAGCCGTGGGTTTCATCCTTGTAGCTATGTTGGTTAATATGTTAAAACATTTGCCTTGGGGTAAGTTGAGCCAATGGCCATAGGGTGTAAGGTGAGCCAATGTTTGAGCCAATGGTAATTTGAGCAAATTGAAGTGTTTTCTTCCCAGGTGTAATGTAAGGCATTATCACTGGGATATGAGGTAACAACTGGGCCTGGCCTATGTTAAAAGTGTTTTTAAAAAGTACAATGTCTTTGTTAGGTGTTAATCCTGTGTTAATCCTGTGTTAAAAGATGCTTAAAATGATTAAAAGACAAAAAAGTGATTGTGGTCGTGTTGAATTGTGTTTGGGAAATAAAGATAGACATAAAAGGTTAATTTAAAATGTTATTCAGTACAGAAATGTGTAGGCGACTCAACTCACCCTGTCCTAGGCTCAATTTACCCAGTACCCAGCGTAAATTGTGCCAATAGACCACTTTTTGGGGATATGCTATGTTTTCAAAACTGTAATGTTTCCATGAAATCTGAATATTTCCAGCGCTACACAACATCCTGCAATATGTATAGATATCGCTTTTAGAAAGAATATAATATTTCCCTTGACGGAGTGATGCTGAATGTAGAAAATTGTTAAACTTACCCTACTCTCCCCTACCTATTTCTTTGGCATTGCACACAACAGACTGCTATTGCCTAGTAATCATATTACATAGGCTATATTACATAGACATGTACACCTAAATGCAGGCAACGTTTTGTATGCATTTTTATAATCATCTGCTTTGTCACATATGCTCTATTTGGCACAAAGAGGATGAGCATTACAAAGTGTACGTATAGTAGGATTGTAGTTTGCACTCTAGTTATCATCCTACAGATGGCAGTATTGCAGTTATTTTAAAGAAGTTTATCGCAAATCCATAGGACTTGAATCGACAGTCAATGTAGGAAAACACTTCCTATTAGTAGCAAGTAGCCTAGTCAAAGACGCATCAATGCAATGTTGGCACACAACATTTTGTTACAGACCAATTGAACTAAAGTAAACCTTGAATTTGTAGATTTAAAATGTTCCTCTAGTGGCCAGGGTTGACCTATTTCAAGAAATTCCATTGGTTGGTCGATATAAAACCTCAGATCTCTGATAGGCTGATGAAGAAATTGTATAGGGTTAACATATGTCATGTTATTTGATGGGACCAGCTACAATTTAGCGTTCTGTCACATGTAAGTAAATCAAGTCTGCTATGCATTTTGTGCAGGAGAACCTGTTTAAATGTAAATGTTTTCTTATGTTCGCAAGTAGGCCTATGGACCTCATGCATTTAGGTCAGAACACTCATAGAGATATATTACATCATATGGTGTTACATTATATTAGCACCTTTCTGACACATGCAATGACTATATCAAATACAGTGGAGGGGGAGGTTTTTGTCAATGTGCCCTTGGGTGGGGAGCTTGACCCTGGTTGCTCCTGTGGGTCACTCTGGATGGGAGTGTCTGCTAGATGACTGAATGTAATGTAAATGTTGAGTGGCTTCACTGCAGGTAGATTGTACGTTTTAACATCAACCCTTCCACCCCCAAAAGAAAAAAATAGAAATGCATCTAAATAGATTCATGTTCGTCTCTGTTTCAGCACCAACTGGTAGATTAAAAATAATCTGATTTTGTAGATTATTTAGGCACATTTTGGGGTGAGGAAAGTATGTATGAATCATTAAAAAAACTGGTTGGAGAGCCTTTATACACAAAATATACTGATTAATCAGAAATACAGTGTTTGGCTCATCCTGAAAGTTGTCCTATTCAAGTTTAATTCATTTAATATTAGAAGTTGGAAAAAAGTGTACAATAAGGATGAACAATAATCTTAGAAATCTACCTTAATCCTCACTAATCATGGAATTGTGATGTCAACGGTCCAGTAGTTGTGAACCGTGCACCAGGCTCCAGGTTTAAACTGCTACATGTGGTCTGAGTTCCATAATGATTCAAATAGACTATGTGCCCCCATTTATCACACAACGTTAGCTTAATATGATCCAGTATTGCTTGCAATCCTCAGGAACAACTTGCACAGGTTGACAGAGGAAATAAAGGTAAATGGAATGGAATGATGCCAAATGTAAGCTACAAATTGAAGATAACTAACACTAAAGTCACAGTTATAAATATATGTGGGTATTACTGACGGTGGCTCCTGATAGTGGCTAACATTTAATATGATATAAATTGTAAAATGGATTAAAGTCCGGGCATGTAATTTTAACATTCTAAAGTGCATTCATCAACTCGGCAGGTTCAGCCCTACAGAAGCCTTTAGCTTGGTTCTCCAAATTTTATCCACGCAAATTATGAGGGCATACAATACAAATTCTGAATAATGGCACAGCTATTTATAGCCTACTTCACTTTGGAAATGGGGCCGCCACACATGTCATGTTAATATGATTTTCAGTTAGCTTCCATATGACTGGTTTCACATTCGTCTCCAGGGATCATAGGGAAAAATCATATAAAACAATTGCTATGTGTATTTACAATCCCCTTCTCCAAACAGATTACTTATTTAACTAGCTCTTATCAACAGTTCTTATAATTTTATAAATTACAGTGCTGTTATTTCTATCAGAAAAGATAAAGTAGATGCTTTTTCCACTGCTTTTTCCACAAAGTTGGTAGAATATGAGGGAATTAAGTCAAGGTCAGAATATGACATATCTGTAGACAAACCTCCACCACACCTTCACTTCTTAGATCTCCACCCTGGCCGAATAGTGTGTGAATAGCATGCTACTCTTATGCTTCAATTCAATGTCAGAATGGGCATAGAGAGAAAAGTGCAGTGGCGACCCGTCATTCAGGGCAGGTGGGGCAGAGCCCCACATGTTTTGAGCACCACATTTTGGGTTACCTGTTTTGTTACATATCAGTTTGCAAACAATGTAAAACTTTTTTTTTTTAAATCATTGAGTTAATAAAACAGCATACAAAGATGGTCTATTTTAGGCTTTCTTTAGTAAGGCAGCTCCAAAATGCAGGTGTTTCAGCCTAGCTCAGTGCTTTATGTGGTGGTGGGGCAGCCAGCGGAAAATATGGAGCATAGGGGTTGGTAATGTTCTCTAGTTGCATGGTGATTGGCTCAGTGTTCTGTCACTCATGGGGACACTACGTCACAGTCAAATCTAAGGGGGCGCGAGAATTGAAGCCCTTTGGGTGCTGCCATAGAGTTACATTAGAAGTGCTCAAGGTCATTGGCCACAGAAAAAAATATGTCTACAGTAGCTTTTATTGGACCGATCATGTCAACCTCGTACTTTCATAATCTTAGCTAGCAGTCATCATCATGAATCAAGTCGACAATCTACTGACAAATCCTTTTTAATCCTTGTCATATGAAGAGAAATTATAGATAAAATGTATTGGTGGTCATCGGCCATTGAACATTAACATTACACAACAAGTTTGAAATCGCAAATTCAACAATGAGTGGTTTGGATGGAATCAGTGGCTAACTGCAAGCATTGCACAAAAATCACTAGCCTGCTATTCAGTGGAGTGGGTGTGTGGTCCTAATTCTGGGTTTAGGGATCTCTTTTCCAAGCTTAAAATTATAAACATCCAACATTGGCCATGCTGTCAATCCAGCATCACTTCAGCCGCGCTCAAAACAACTGTTAACTCGGAACTGGAAAATCTGACTTCAGTAAATTCAAGACAACTGGGAACTCAGGAAAAAAACGAGCTCTGACTGGGAAAACAAGTTTTGAACAGTCATCCAACTCGGAGGAATTGTAAGTCGGGAACCTGGGCCTCTTTCTAGAGCTACGACCTGAAGATCACTGGCGTCATGATTCTACCTTGTTTTTTTCCAAATTCCCAGTTGTCTTGAAAGCCCCATAAATCCAGAGAATGGCAGACTTTGATGGAAAATATGCCCACAAAGGACCGTCGCACCACCTTCCTGTTCAAGTGAGCACAGCACAACAAGTCCAAAAATGTCTTGATTGCTGCTGCATAAACGATGTAATATGCCAGGGAGATATGTATACTGTAGCTAAGAAAGTAATACTAAGTGTATGTTGTGTAGTAACCTGTTAGTAGCCCATATGCCTCACTCTAATCATTTGGTATTTTTTCCCCTCTTAATTTCACCTGCTGTTCTGATTTGTTGGTGCATCGAATATTGTAAGAGCTTTCATTGTCTGCTTATATGCCCCCTTTATTTATCCTACGGTTCTGACTTGGTGTACAGGGAGAACTCTATAAGAACGGCCCATGTTCTGAACTCTGTTGCTGTACATTTCAAAAGTGCTGAACAAATAGTTATATTGACTACGTCTGTCCTAGCTCACTCATTAATGTCTTAATCAAAATTACAGATTGCCGCTTATCTGCTTGTCATACCCTTATGCCATAGTTTGTATATCTCAATTGTCAGTAGAAACCACATTTGTTTAAGCAAGTCTGACATATCAGCAATGTTTTTTTAAAGGCAGTAAATGAGGCTGTGTGACGATCGTCAAAAGGAGTAGACCAAGGTGCAGCGTGGAAAGTGCTCATATTTATATTTATTGTAACTCAGAACACTCAAACAAAATAACAAAGAAAAACCAAACATCACGTTCTGCAGGCTTACTGAGCTGACAAAAACAAGATCCCACACTGAAGGAGGGAAAAAGGGCTGCCTAAGTATGATTGGAAACCATACTAGGCCAATCAAAGAAAAAAAAAACATAGAAATATGACACATAGAATGCCCACCCCATGTCACACCCTGACCTAACCAAACAGAGAAAAACGGCTCTCTCAGGTCAGGGCGTGACAGCCTGTATGAACTGTTTCGCTGCCAGACAAGGCTCCGCTGATAGCCAAGTGTAGCGGTGGTAAGGATTCACTCCATTGTGCTGAAAAGAAAGCTCTGCTGTTGGGGCAGCTTTATGTAGGCCCTAACAGTTTATGGGCACCGTTTGTCACCGTTATAGTGCAATTAATTGATTGTTTAGTGTTGTGTTGTGTAGTGGCTTTGCTGGCATGCCCCCCCCCCCAAAAGAAAATGGTTTGCCTCACCAAGATTTACATGCTAAAATCACTACTGGAAAAGTGCATAAAAAGGGAATTACGTTCCATTTACATGCACTTAAATCAGGTCGGAACCCCCCCTTAAGGGTTAACTTATGTTTAACAAAGTCAGTCATGAATTCTGTAATGTTGTGACTCAGAACCTGTCAAAACAACTGCAGTCATATGGATTAATTATGCATGTACTGCTGAAGTCAAAAGTCTCGCAATTGCTTACATTTCTCCACTCTCGACTTCTCCACTACTCGGGAAGTGTTTTTAATTACTGTCAGTGGTTTCTGCCACCTTAATGAATACGCTGTCTGCTTTGTCTTATTGACAACCGCTTCCATTAATCACCACACATACATACACAGTCCACAATTCACTCTCCATCTGGTCCTCCTCCTCTCCCTCTCTCTCTCGCTCTCTCTATTTTTCTCTCTTCTCACTTCTTTCTTTCCTTTCATCTTTTTTTTACCACAGCAAAGTCACTTTGAATTTCCGTGCTAAACTTCAAGTCAGGAGCTTCACCTCCCATCCAGACTTCACATGGCCTGGGTCAAGCAACGGATCAATGCACCTCAGACTGGAGATGAGGTAATCCCTCAAGTCATTGGTGTGTGATTGGCAGATATTTCCATTTGATCAAATGCCAGCAAAAATCATTCAGCGAGAAGGCTCCACTCACCTTATGATGCAGGAACATCACCAGGAATGTGTTCAACCACTAGCATGCTATTTAGTTAACAACAAACTGATAGGTGTCATTCCTTGGTGGGTATTTTTTTTATAGTTTCTTATGTAATCCCAGGCAGGTAAATACATAAAACCCATTTTGTATACTATAAAGTGAGCTCCAAAGGTATTGGGCCAGTGACACATTTTTTGTTGTTTTGGCTCTGTACTCCAGCACTTCGGATTTGAAATGATATAATGACTATGAGGTTAAAGTGCAGACTGTCAGCTTTAATTTGAGGGTATAGCCTAGTAAGGCATTTTCGTTTCATTATTATTTAACTCTGAGTAATTATTTATAGGCATGTTGTTGAAGTGCTGTTGCTGATGTGTTGTTGAAATGCTGAGTTCTCCTGCCAGCCTGTAGCATGTCACAAATGCTTCACAATTGATTTCTTAAATGGCAGGCTATAGCCTTGAAATAATAATATTAGAAACCAAATTATTTGATTCCGTTCCTTCTTAGGCTACCTGGCTTGCTCCTGACTGATTTAGAGTCAGTATGTTGTTATATTGTCATAAGCTTCGTCTTCTGATGAGGAGAAATCATCGGACCAATACGCAGCGTGGTAAGTGTCCATACTTATACTTTTATTTTTATAAACGTGAACACTAAACAAAACAAAAAAATGAACGACAATCCTGTAAGGCTACACAGCTATACAAAGAAACAACTACCCACAAAACCCATGGAAAAAAAACTACTAAATAGGACCTTCAATTAGAGGCCACGAGGAACAGTTGCCTCCAATTGAAGGTCAACCCAATAAACTAAACATAGAAATAGAAGAACTAGAACAAACATAGAAATATATTAACATAGAAGATAACCCCCCAAAAAACGAAACACACAAAACAAACACACCCCTGCCACGTCCTGACCAACTACAATAACAAAATGACCCCTATACTGGTCAGGACGTGACATATATAGCCTGTTGAAATGTCAAACATCAATTGATAGTGACAGAATCACACATTACTTCCCAAGCAAAGTACATTTTTTATCTCCTATCAAAGGTTGTAGCGCTGCCTCTGAATATCATAGAGACAAATCAAAGATATCTTATATGCATCTGTCACGTCTTTCGCCACATTTTACAGCTTGTTTCTTCCTTAAAGCATTGCGGACTAAAGTGTTGTTACAGATTGCATTATATAATCAGCCATTTCCTTTATTTAACAAAAGCCACAATACCCTCACATACCCCCTCAATACGAACCCTGGTTTTAACTCAACACACCAAGCTCTTCACTGACACTGGGATATTTAAGGAGTGCATGGAGACTAGGGTTGAATAGCAGGAACTGGGTTACCGAGATTTACCACCCAAACCCCTCTCTTTTCCAGGAATAAATAACTGTGAGAAACTGGTAAATTATAGTACATTATTTATATGAACAGCATGATGTAAAATGGAACTGTTAAATCATATGCAATGTCTAAATCTGGCTTCTCTATGGCCTTCTCTCTGCTATCTGCATGATCAGTCATCAACGCTCAGGGTGGGGACAGAAAGCGCATCTCAGCATGGAGCGCAGTTCTCAATGCATTTAGACCTATCATCTCATCAGGGTAACTTTTTTTCTTGTGACTGGTAGGCCTACATTTGCTGCAGCACAGTCTATGCTACAGTAATATAAGGACTGAGTGTGCGTCTAATTTACACATCTCCATCTGGCTTTCGAGGGTCACCCTATTATTTTATTGTAAACATACATATTTTGATTGCAGCTGCAGTTTTAAAACAGCCTATCACACACCGGCTTCCACCCGGTTACGTAACCCTGCACCTTAGAGGCTACTGCCCTATATACATAGACATGGAATCACTGGCCACTTTAATAATGGAACACTAGTCACTTTAATAATGTTTAAATAATGTTTACATACTGTTTTACTCATCTCATATGTATATACTGTATTCTATTCTACTGTATTTTAGTCAAATCCACTCCAACATTGGTTGATCTAATATTTATATATTTCTTAATTCCATTCTTTTACTTTTAGATTAGTGTGTATTTTTGTGAACTGTTAGATATTACTGCACTGTTGGAGCTAGAAACACAAGCATTTCGCTACACCCAAAATAACATCCGCTAAATATGTGTATGTGACCAATAAAATTTGATTTGATTTTAGTCTTTCTCTCTCCATCAATTCCATTCAAATTGCATCCAAAATAGATAATCCACTTCAAGATTTATATATATATATATATATATATACACTGCTCCAAAAAATAAAGGGAACACTTAAACAACACAATGTAACTCCAAGTTAATCACACTTCAGTGAAATCAAACTGTCCACTTAGGAAGCAACATTGATTGACAATACATTTCACATGCTGTTGTGCAAATTGAATAGACAACAGGTGGAAATTATAGGCAATTAGCAAGACACCCCCAATAAAGGAGTGGTTCTGCAGGTGGTGACCAAAGACCACTTCTCAGTTCCTATGCTTCCTGGCTGATGTTTTGGTCACTTTTGAATGCTGGCGGTGCTTTCACTCTAGTGGTAGCATGAGACGGAGTCTACAACCCACACAAGTGGCTCAGGTAGTACAGCTCATCCAGGATGGCACATCAATGCGAGCTGTGGCAAGAAGGTTTGCTGTGTCTGCCAGCGTAGTGTCCAGAGCATGGAGGCGCTACCAGGAGACAGGCCAGTACATCAGGAGATGTGGAGGAGGCCGTAGGAGGGCAACAACCCAGCAGCAGGACCGCTACCTCCGCCTTTGTGCAAGGAGGAGCAGGAGGAGCACTGCCAGAGCCCTGCAAAATAACCTCCAGCAGGCCACAAATGTGCATGTGTCTGCTCAAACGGTCAGAAACAGACTCCATGAGGGTGGTATGAGGGCCCAACATCCACAGGTGGGGGTTGTGCTTACAGCCCAACACCGTGCAGGACGTTTGGCATTTGCCAGAGAACACCAAGATTGGCAAATTCGCCACTGGCGCCCTGTGCTCTTCACAGATGAAAGCAGGTTCACACTGAGCACATGTGACAGACGTGACAGAGTCTGGAGACGCCGTGGAGAACGTTCTGCTGCCTGCAACATCCTCCAGCATGACCGGTTTGGCGGTGGGTCAGTCATGGTGTGGGGTGGCATTTCTTTGGGGGGCCGCACAGCCCTCCATGTGCTCGCCAGAGGTAGCCTGACTGCCATTAGGTACCGAGATGAGATCCTCAGACCCCTTGTGAGACCATATGCTGGTGCGGTTGGCCCTGGGTTACTCCTAATGCAAGACAATGCTAGACCTCATGTGGCTGGAGTGTGTCAGCAGTTCCTGCAAGAGGAAGGCATTGATGCTATGGACTGGCCCGCCCGTTACCAAGACCTGAATCCAATTGAGCACATCTGGGACATCATGTCTCGCTCCATCCACCAACACCACGTTGCACCACAGACTGTCCAGGAGTTGGCAGATGCTTTAGTCCAGGTCTGGGAGGAGGTCCCCCAGGAGACCATCCGCCACCTCATCAGGAGCATGCCCAGGCGTTTTAGGGAGGTCATACAGGCACGTGGAGGCCACACACACTACTGAGCCTCATTTTGACTTGTTTGAAGGACATTACATCAAAGTTGGATCAGCCTGTAGTGTGGTTTTCCACTTTAATTTTGAGTGTGACTCCAAATCCAGACCTCCATGGGTTGATAAATTGGATTTCCATTGATTATTTTTGTGTGATTTTGTTGTCAGCACATTCAACTATGTAAAGAAAAAAGTATTTAATAAGATTATTTCATTCATTCAGATCTAGGATGTGTTATTTTAGTGTTCCCTTTATTTTTTTGAGCAGTATATATATATATAGATGTCCTAGATGACCTCTTTCATGTAATACATTCAATGCAGTATTATCATTATATTTAGCTAATAAATGATAGGTTATGCATATTCTCTCTCTCTTTCTCTTTCTCTCGGAGGACCTGAGCCCTAGGACCATGCCTCAGGACTACCTGGCCTGATGACTCCTTGCTGTCCCCAGTCCACCTGGTCGTGCTGCTGGTCCAGTTTCAAGTGTTCTGACCCTGCTGACCCTGCTGGTCATCTATGAACATTTGAACATCTTGGCCATGTTCTGTTATAATCTCCACCCGGCACAGCCAGAAGAGGACTGGCCACCCCTCATAGCCTGGTTCCCCTCTAGGTTTCTTCCTAGGTTCCGGCCTTTCTAGGGAGTTTTTACAAGCCTCCGTGCTTCTACAAATACATTGCTTGCTGTTTGGGGTTTTAGGCTGGATTTCTGGACAGAACTTTGTGACATCAGCTGATGATTGATTGATTGATTGATTGATTGATCTAACATTCTCAGCCATTCGGCATTGTTAGGATTTGCATCGCTGCTGAGGTCAGCGATCGATCTTTCTGTGGGTGGGGGTTCACTTATTAGTGTGGGAATGGGTGGCACCACATCTGACAGCTTGCTCATTATTATGATTATTAGCTTTTTAAATGTATGCAAAGTTTGGGTTGTTGGAAGCTGCACAAACAATTTTTATCCGTTTATAGACATCAATGAATCATCAATTCTGGATCAGTAATGTGGGAGTTGGGCTATTAATGAACTTGCAAAAACAATTTTAATTGATTAATCAATGTTATTGATTAATCATACCTGTATAGGCCATTTGGGAATTAAACTTTTAATTAACCTGAAAGCGTCGCTGTATCTAGGTTAATGTGGGAACGTTTAAATTGTCTCATTGGTTGGAACAAACTCATTTGGTCCTTATCCAAATGATCAACCTGGAAGAAGGTTTGTTTGGCAATTATACTTCCTTGTTAAATTGAATGAGACAACATATCCAATCAGTTGAGATTGGTTGGATATCATACAGTGTAACCCGTTGTAACAGAGGTGAGAAGGTGTGTGCCCTCACATGAAATGTTTTTTTCAAAAATTACTGGTGAACCTTCACCGCCAGTGGTCACTTATCCCTGAAAACTGAAATCAACGGGATTTCCACATGGTGCGGGATTTCAGTGTGAACAAAGGAAAGATGGCTGCTCTCCCTTTTTTAGCTTAGCTACTAGTGCAAAGCTAGCCCTTCCTGTACAGGAATCTCACTTTCAAGTACAACAGGGTTCCCTTCATCAGACTCAGGTAGCATCAAGCTGGAATTTTCATGCCAATCAAAGCTCTAATCAAATCCAGATATACAGTAGTTATATGCTTTTGAATGACACTTCTGGTTTTGACAGGAAATACTGGGAGAAAAGTGATTTATTTTCAGGATGGAACATTTCTAAAATACCGGGAAAATATTAAACCCTAATGGTGACTAAAGGAATTGGCTGACAAAATCTATGGATAGACTATAATTTGGTCTGTGAAATATTTTCTTGAATAGGAAGAAATAGGCTCCATCACAAAGCCCTCATGTTGTTAGTAGCCTAAAGTCAAATTAAAATGAAGACTGTTTAAATGAATTAGGCCTCCTCGAATTAGCCTACTTTCAGCACCCATGTGCTGTCATCTCAGCGACTGCCGCTTCATAGTAATGTAAGTTATGTAAAATACTAGAATATGGCTTATTGTGAGGTCAATAACTCTGATAAATAGCTTCATTGTGGGCAACGAAACATATTGTTTTTATTCGAATTAATTATAGCTGTAGCACGCTTACCTCTGGTCCGCATGCTTACCTTCGGTCCTCCTTCTCATCTTTACACTCTCCCTCTCAAACTGAACAGGACATCAGTCGGCCTAGTCAGCGTGCACAGATATCTATTTTTTTGTGCAAATTGCCTCGTCTCCTGAAGTGCCACCATACACAGCACAATCATTGGTTTGGCAGCACAAAGCAAGAGAAGGACAGGCTGAGACTCATGATTGGGAATTGCAGTGTGTAACGTAGTGTAGCCTATTTTATATACACGATCCCAGCAGCTCAAAAACTCGGGAAGGAAGTACAATTTCTTAGGAAATATAACTTTGCCCTGTGCTTCTCCAAGCATGCTCTTCGTATAACCTAGGCCTATAGCCTATAGAATAGGCTATGGACCATTTGATTGAGACCACACTAGGCGGAGTTGATATTGCGCGCCCAGTAGAGAATCAGGGATGAGGGGCATCATCGGGCACACATGAGGTACTATAATAACCAACTAATTCTCAAACCCTGAGCAATTTTGTGGGCTCCTGAGTGGCGCAGCGGTCTAAGGCACTGCATCTCAGTGCAAGAGAAGTCACTGCAGTCCCTGGTTCAAATCCAGGCTGCATCACATCGGGCCATGATTGGGAGTCCCTTAGGGCAGCGCGCAATTGGCGCAGTGTCGTCTGGGTTTGACCGGGGTAGGCTGTCATTGTAAATAAGAATTTGTTCTTAACTGACTTGCCCAGGACTAAATTTAAAAAATACTAAACCTTCCCCATGACTGAAATTAAAAAGCATGACCCTCCCCCATCTTCCTCCGGGTAATTGTTGTGTAAATTTCGATCTCTCCTTAACTGAGCAGGATTGTTTAAATCAACTACACTGTTTCTGATGGTAACAGAGGAGCGGGAGAGCTGGGACCTGTTTCCTCTGTCTAAAGAGAGAACTAAAGTCGAGGTGTTAGCCTCCATGTAGTTTAATATGCTGTAAATGGAGTGTTCACAGCACCTTCCTGTCAACAAGATATGGGACTAACCACCAAACAGAGGTGTTTTCCAGTGTGTGTGTGTGTGTGCGCATGAAGAGAGAAAGAGAGAGAAATCCTCTCATGACTCACTGTATTACATAACTTCTTGTGGTTCCACTTGTGTGCACAGCATTACATTTTACATTTATGTCATTTAGCAGACGCTCTTATCCAGAGCGACTTACAGCATGAAACAAACACATTCTCATCAAGGGCCATGAAGGTCTTAAGAAGTGTGTTCACTCTATATTTTTTAATATTTGCAAAGGGGGCAATTTACTTTTGCAAGAGCTCTCTGCTAGTTTAACAGCTCCCCTCTACGGCAGAACAATTTAATCTAGGGAACTAGGCTGAGATCCCTCAGAGGAATTCACTGCGGGAGCACACAAAAGGAAAAATACTCTTGTTCCCTTTTAAGTTTCTCTAAAGCAAACAACGCTGAAAGGCCTCCAGCAGATCGGTAGTTCAAAAGTTCACAAAGCCAATCCATTAATCAACAATGCTGGTGTCACGCCCTGACCATAGAGAGCCTTTTATTCTCTATGTTTGTTAGGTCAGGGTGTGACTAGGGTGGGTTATCTAGGTCGTTTTTTCTATGTTGGCCTGGTATGGTTCCCAATCAGAGGCAGCTGTTTATCGTTGTCTCTGATTGGGGATCATATTTAGGCAGCCATTTCCCCACTGTGTTTTGTGGGATCTTATTTTGAGTAAGTGCATGTAGCACCGCTGTCGTCACGGTTTGTTGTTCGTTTCCTTTGGTTGTTTGTAAAGTTTCACTAAATAAATATGTGGAACTTGGAGCACGCTGTGCCTTGGTCCGGCTTTCCACACAACCGTGACAGCTGGAGTGGAGAGTGCAACATGAGGCCTAAGACCCATTCGCCAAGCACTAGGTATATTTAACACACACTCACTCACACACAAATGCACACACAGGTTTATGAAATTCAGCTAGAATGGTTGGCATATATGCACAAAATTCCACTTCAATCTACCAAAACTCCTATCAAAGTCCCCATGTCCCATTTCACTATTCCCTGTGCAACAAATATCCGACTAACATTTGAGCAGATTGCATAGTAAACTTTGAGGCGGTCTAACCATTTTTCCTACACAATGAACATCCTGTTATCTCCCCAATTGCAACTGACAAAGCAGTATTGTGGTGCACACGGTCTACACGTGCTGGAACCACCGTTCTGCCACCACACCATGATAATAGGTGTGAGATGAACGGCAGGTCTCACAGGGCGAGGCGTCCTAGATTCTGAAGACACTCCGTGACCTTGATTTCTGCAGGAGTGAAATCCATGGAGTGCGGATTATTAAAAAGCCTAAACACCACCTCTAAAAGACTCAACCTTCCATTGTCACTCTTTCACCATTACGAGTCCACACTGGAGAACACACCTTTCATCTTATCTTAATTATTTAATGTGAAGAATCTCTTTAGTATTGAGTCAAAGTACACTGAAGCTGCTCCGTCAACTCTGGAGAGAAAAGGAGAGGGTAAAACTTAAGATCTTTTGAGAATAAATTGTATACTGACCTTTAAACTGGTTTTGAAGCTATGACTAATATGTTATTTGATAAACACCACACAGAAGTAAGGAATGTGCATTTCCCATTGTGAAAAGATAACAGCGTTAAGGTCAAATAATTGTTTATTATTATGGCTGAGCTGTCCCTGAAGTCTGAAGAGGCTTAACAATGATTAAAATGCAGGAAGACAGTTTGTAGAAGGCAAAAACTGATACAAAGGAAGAAAAACACTCTCGTGAATTATTCAGTATCTTAGTCCCTCAGTAAACACCACTTTATAATGAACTGTGAGAGCAGAAAAATTAAGGCCTCCTAGAATAAGTTAATACTGACAATGTTCAGCATGTTATTACGTACAACCAAAAACTGTTTCTCATAAAATAAATCCCCAGAGTACATTGACAAGGCTATAAATCAAAACGCTGTGACTATCATATTTTAACCCAATATGAAATGTGTTACAGTATGATACTTAGATTGATTGCATGATATACATCAGTTATATTCAAATTAAGAAACAGATATATTATGTAATAACATGAGATTTGACTTGAGTGGTCACTGTGATGACATTTTCATTCCCTTTTTGGTGAGGAAATAAAGAAATCTTCTCTCAAAAAAAGGATGAAAATAAGAGACAAAATCTATATTATCGACATAATCCTGGGTCATAAGTGTTCCTTTGTCTGGACAGATCAGAATTGGAGCCTGAACAGAACAACAAAGTCTTTAAACTAAAATGTGAGTCTTCCACAGCCAAAGGAATTGATCAATGTGAAATATTACCCAAAAGGTTCAATGAGTATATCAAACATAGGACCATTCTTGATACACAAGGGACACTGTTGAGCGTGAAAAAAACAACAGCGTTGCAGTTCTTGACACCCCGTTCAAAGGCACTTAAATCTTTTGTCTTTCCCATTTACCCTCTGAATGGAACATACTGTATACACAATGCATGTCTCAACTGTCTCAAGGCTTAAATCCTTCTTTAACCTGTTTCATCCCCTTCATCTAAACTGATTGAAGTGGATTTAACATGTGACATCAATAAGGGATCATAGCGTTCACCTGGATTCACCTGGTCAGTCTATGTCATGGAAAGAGCAGGTGTTCCTAATCTTTTGTATTCTCAGTGTATACATTTCATGGTGTTGTCCAATAACCGACTTGCCTGACAACATCCACTATTAGGCAATATATCTTGGAAGAGTTTGATAGTTACCAGTTTTGACATTAACAACATTCACTTGTTGTCTTAGAACCATTTGTTGCTATTTGTAGGGTTTTTAATCATTGAGACTATTGGTGCGATCTAAACACTTTGTAAATGGTTGTGAAAACAATCGAAAAACTGTGAATGTCAGCCAGCTACACATTTCAAGGATGAATAGATGCTGACAGCAATAGTTAGACTTTGCTGAATGGGAAGTCTAGCATAATCTAACAAGATGTGAAACAATGTAATGAATTCACCTCATGAGGACACACATTGGTTTGAGGGGACAGAGAGCCACATCAGCTAGCCCCCTCTTATTGTTATTGAAAGCTAGTCTCCAGGGTTTCTGTCTGGGCAGTGTAATATCCAACTGCCATGTTCCCTCTCACTTCAAAATGGAGGAGGTTGCACTTGGACACAAGGATGAACCTTCCCCTCAGACTGACATTCCAAGCATTTGAAGATAAAAATACCTCCACTCACAAATCTATTTAGAGAAGCCATTGTGACAGAGGCCAAGTGTTCAATATATACCAAAATGTTGCAAATTCCCTTTAAAAGCAATACTTTAGAGTGAAAACTTTATACTTACTTTCTACATACTAACATAGGTATTTTTCTAACAGTTCCCTGTTAATTTAAAGTCTGCAAGGCTACATACCCCACAGAGAATACTAACAGGTAACAGTCTAGCTGCCATACTGGATTTTAAGCATGATGCAAAATAGGCCTCCTTTTTCTTTATTAGGCTTCAACATCTGCACTGCCTTAGCCATCAAGCTGTCATTGAAGGTCAGCCCTGACTAAACTCTGAGCACTCCGTGCCCCTTTTGGTACAAACAAGTCATCGAGGTCTGTAAGAATGAGGAGGGATGGTAGAGCACTTTCCCATGAGAACGAGGGACCTTCTCCACAATGCTGATGGGCATGTTGGATCAATACCATCGACTGGACCCACCGCTCACAGGGGGATTAGCATTTCAAAAGCTTCTATAGTTACGGCTAGGAGGTTACGTCCGCGGGGGGGTGGGCTGTCCAAGGGAGACACATCCTTCGCCATAGTTTGGCAGTGTCGAGACAAACAAACCCTCCTCCCCACACGGTTGGTAATATACTGTACCCTTTGACCTCTAGTGTCACAGGCAGACCTTTCCTCACTTCATGGGCATCCTTCAAGAGTATAAATCTACAGCACTGGCATGATAAAGTGTTGTTGGTCAGAGAACAGAGATATTTACAGGCAGAGATACGTACTTCTGGGTTGCCTGCACCTTGTTTATCTCTTTGACCCCTTATCGATTGCTCTTATTTCCCATGGCTCAGGATGGTCTGACCCTTTGATACCATTAGCCTTTCTCTTAATACCTGGAATTAGAGGTCAGATTCTCATGAAGCACAATCATAACTTGCAGTATATTGCTTTACCCGACGTGGACAGCTTGCAACCTCTGAATGAAACTCTCTCAACCCCACTTTGGTGCTGACACCATACCGGCTTTATTGCTTTTAAGGGGATTATATAGAGCAGAAAGGACGGCAGACAATAAAAGTTTGTTAACCGCCAAAGGCCATTCAATCTTTTTGTTTGGGACTCAGAGTGGACTGAGGTCTGTGTGAATGGGAGTTGGATGTATGGCAGTCCTCTAAAATCGTATTGTCTTTGCTAAATTCATTTTCATTTTCAAGTGTAAGGCTGCAGAGAACATCGGCATCGGCACTCTTGAAAGCGTCTTTACCTCAAATGACATCTAGGGGATGCTGACAGTAGTGTAGGTTGGGCTGACTAGAGATTCTCAGCCTCTTGCTCCACATATCCAACAACACTGGGGCCAAGTGTTCAAACTGACAATAGGAGTATATCCATGGCCCATCTCAACCACTATGGAAGATGTCGAGTCACCACCGACTAATTAAATGAAAATATTTTGAATCTTCCGAGGTGGGTTCGTCTAGGACTCTGATGGTGCCATACGGGCATAGCCTCTGCCATAAAGAAAGTCTTCTGTTCTGCCTGAATGGTTGTATTTCTCACTGAAAGAACTGCACTCATGCAGAACAGCAGTGACAGAGTTTAAACTGAGATGACACTTACAGGGCACGTCCCAAAAAGTTACCTAAGAAACTCACTTTCAAAAAGGCTATTTAGAATCCCTGGAACTCAAAACTGACTATGACCTGAAATCAAACCTTTTTCATAACTCTGTTTGCATAATGATTCTTATCTTCTCTGTCGAAGATCCATTCAGAAAATGTAATCCGAGAGACATAACCTGAAGGGTTTGGTTTTACCCATGATAGTAACCACTCAGCTAGAGAGAGAGAAAGATGCACTGACTGAAGATGTAGAGGTGGGTCTGATCCTTCACCATTACTAATAGATAAGGCCAGGCTCGTAAGAGATTTAAAGATTCAAAGAGGATATAATGAAAGACAGCTTTCTTAAACTTAATCCTCAGTGAGCCCCCATACTTTAATATAGAGCCAAACCATGTGGCCAGTCTCAGTTCAATCGGAAGCCATCAACACCCTTCAATGAACAATCCAAGGCAGACATCAGCAAAGAAGGCAAACAGAGCACCTTGAGATCAACCAGGGAGTGTGGCGGGCTCCATCCCTGCCAATTACCAGACTGGGAAAACAAATCTGTCAGAAATAAGACCTGCCTGAGCTATTGATCTGTTTATACAATCCACACCTTCCCAACTGCATGCATTAGTGCTCTCTCTACCTCTCTGTTTCTCTCTCTGTTACTCCCTCTGTCTCTCTTTCTTTCTCTCTCTTTGTCTATCTATCTCCCTGACACACTTTAGCAGGGGTGGCACAGTGCAAGACATTGACTTCACAATAGCATGGAAGCCAGGAACAAGAAGCATCAGAAGACTACATATGCCTCTCCTTTGAGTGCAACCTGGTCTCAGAGCATTTCGCATTATTCCTTACGTAAACCTGTGATAATCCATTTAGTATGATATGTTACATTTTGTATGGTATGTATTAATTTGTGGATAACCATCACCCATTTCGTATGATATGTTATGAATTAGAATTTGTATTATATGTTACGAATTTGCTAAATGTACAATATGTTACGAATTTGCTAAACTTATGGTATGTTATGAATTCTAGCTAGGTCGATAACATTAGCAAAAAAGTAGTAAGTAGTTGAAAAGTTGCTAATTAGCTCAAATGCTAAAGTTGTCCATGATGAGATTTCAACATGCAACCTTTTGGGTTACCCATCCACCCCGACAAACCACCCACCTTAAGTTTTTGCCTTAAGTAACCATCTGTCATGTGTAACCATACCAAACGTAACCTATCATACTAAATGGAGTGTCCCAGATTTACATACACAATAATATGAGACTGTTGAGTGGTGTGCTACGTGTTTCTCTTCAGTAGCGATAAATAAATACGGAGGCCTTGTCAAAGGATATGGGAGAGAATTAGAGTATAAGTAAATCCAGCCTACCAAATAAATGTAATATGATCTATTTCCTTTGAGGAGAAGGTGAGACAGAGGGGAAACACAGAGTTTGGATCAAACAAGTATAGGTGTACTTTGTGAATAAGAGACAAATGAATCTTCAAAACGTGAAGGGTCTCATCCCATATTTTTCTCTTTCTCCCTCCCCAAAAAACTGGGAGTCTTACCATGTATCTTTGATGCACATGTCTGCAAATAGTATACACACTACAACTGACCAGTCAATGACTTTTTTCTCTTCATCCATAAACTTATATTGAGAGAATATGAGGTAATAATAAATGAGTGTCAGTGTGTGACTACTCTAGGTGTCTACGACCAAAGTAAATGGACCATTTAAGATAGATTTAACACATCATAAGCAGAAGCTGGCACATTACAGGCAACCGCTAATACATGTCTCACATATAGCGGTGCACAAAACTGTTACATTCTGAGTGGTAATACTGCTAGGTGGAGGACACAAGTTTGAATCCTGGTGCAAAATCTCTAAGCAGAGCCTATATAGCAAAACCTAGTAAAGACCAGCATTGCCCTCTAGTGGATAATATTGCCTACTGCACCACAAAGACATTGACTACACAATATGGAATTTTGACTTAACATTGTAAGAACACACCCAGTCAGGGAGCACGAGTCATTCACATGGTGCAGTCACGACTCATGACAGAGAAACTTGAGAATAATTCAATAGTGAGCACTTGTGCAAATTTTGTTTTTCTATAGCAAATTCTAGCCAATTCGAATTAGCCATTTTCCCTGCCAAAGAGCTCTTTGTGAATCCTGATTGAATTAAACAAAGGGATTATGTCGCAAAGATCAATCGTCACCAACTGTCACCAAGTTTTTTCACAAATTATCATACAATGTGCCAAGCTAAACTAACTGTAAGCGATGAGATCATAACAGGGCACTTCAATGGAACACCAATGAGGAAAGAATGTATATTGACTCAACAACCTGACTAAAGTCAATTATTAGCTATAGATGGGTGCATTACAAAGAGTTGGAGTTTAGACAATGATCAAGTATTGAAAATAACATTACCTACACTCTAACAGAAAACTGTCCTTTATACTGTAATTTTTGTTATTATCGACAGTAAAAAAAAACGTAAACATTTTACTGCATCATACTGTAAATGATGATGCATTGTGAGAGGCAAAAACCTTTTGACCACTAATGGGTGCACGGTATTGTTGTTTCTGGCTCATTAACACATTATGATGCGGGTCTTGTAAGAGGCTATATTTGTTGCACCCACGTCTGAGAATGCTGTACCAATATAACTCGTATGAGGTTATAATGCCCTATGAATTTAAAATAATTAGGGGACAGATTGGAGTCTTAAACCTTCAATGCCATGTCATTTTGGTCTGTTTGGCACTGTTTGCAACCAGTTTGGAAGCCTTTCTTAAGGACCCAAGAAGTGCAAGTTATATAAAACACCAAATAATAATTGATATGCTGTAATATGTAAACACTTTACCTTGCAGCTAACCAAAATACTCTGAAATACAAACCCCTCCCTCAATGAATTTCAGTTATCCATTCATTCATTCTGATTACAGTAGCATTTACTTTTTTACATTATAATATAATCAATTTTACAGTATTGTACAGTGTCATTACACAGTACTTGCTTCGATACCGTATTTATATTACAGAAGGTCATTTGAAATACAGAATTTTACTTGCCACGAGCTGTATGTAAGTTACTGTCAAATTCATGGAAACCACTTTACAGTGTACCTTTAACTAACACAACACAGAAATTAGTACAGTTAACAGATATTTTCACACATTTTGATGCATCTGCTGAGTCTTAGGGCACTTTCTCCAGTCTGATAATATATTTAATGTATCCTTTTTTCTCTGAACAATATTTACATCCTCCAATATATGGATATTGTTTACATGAAAGCCTCATCCAGAACCCTTAAGATACTGGGCACTGTGTATCACGGGGTGCTTAGATTTATAACAAATGCATGACCACTCACCCATCACTGTGATCTACACGACATGGTGAAGTGGCCCTCCCTTCCTATGAAAAGTCATTAAGCACTGGTGCATCTTTGTGTAAAAAGCAGTGCTTGGACTATTGCCTACTTACAGTATCTGTGCTCCTAACTAATTTATAGTCTCCAGCCTGTTCTCAACTGATACTATCTTTCACAGTTTCTAAGGCCAGGAATGAAAGTGGAACATTTTCATTTCCCTGCAATGCTCCTTGGTCTTGGAACGAGCTGCAAAATACCTTACAATTGCAGGAGAGCGAATTTCTTGCTGAGTTTAAAGGTCTGATAGAGTAAAATGTTGTTGACCATTGTGAATGTATTGTATTGTGCAGTGGGAACCGTCAAGGCCTTCTACCAGGGGGCCAAGGTTCCGGTCTGGAAGCACACTATCCACTGTGCTCAGAGGGTACTTTCGGTACTGCAGTTTAGCTGAAGTTGAGCCCAAAAAGATATTCCGTTGATGGCCCCATAGAGAAGTAGAATAGAAAAAATCCACAAAATACATTTTTGTTATCACCTTTGTACCACCTTTGGTAGTACACAGGCATAATAAGCTTTGTAAAGCATATGGCAGCAACCACGAAACGAGGTATGCGAACACGAGTAGATTAAGTTGAAAACAAGGGTGTCCATTCTGGAAGCAGTCTTCAGTTCTTTTATATGTCAATGCCTTCTACACCTTCAGAGAAGGCCAAGGATGTTGTTTTAATTTATATTTCGACTTTCAATAATATTATTATATTATTATTTTAAATGACATCCTTATTTAATCTCTTCAGTTTGTGTTGGATAGGAAAGGGTTAAAACTGAGGAGAAAAATGATCCAATTAGGGTTAGTGTTAGTGTTTAGAGTAGGGGTGTCCCAAGGATCCCGGATAGCACTGATCATTTTTCTTTGGTGCTCTGAGGAGATACATCTAGCTAAATAGGTCACTATTGGCTAGGCCCTCAGAAGCTTGATAGAAAGCATCTTCCATTCAACTGAATTAGAGCAGAATTTGTGACCGTGGAATCAATCAATCAATCACACTTTTACTTGTAATGGGTGAGACTATTTTTACAGAAACCTATGGAAACTTCCACCTTCTCAAGAGCAGTAGTTTTCCCAAGGTCTAAGCTAGCTAGTTTTTGTTGTAGGCTGGTGTGCGATGGCGGCTTAAGTAGCAAGTGTTTTCGAAGAGGATGTTGACGCTAATGTGTTAGCGTCGCCCTTTTCAAGATTAACTTTCAACAAGAAGTAACATTTCAAGTGATCATCATCTGGTGATTGGAACTGTTATTTTTTTCAAATTGCAGCTCACTTGTTGTTAGCTATCTCTCTGAAAATAATGTGTTATGTGTGTGAAACATTGTTGCATTTATACTTTAGATCACTGGTAACTTTGTGTGCTGAACATGATAACGATATTTGCAATGGGAAGTAATGGTTGTACACTTAGATTTGGAATTGCTTAGCCTAATGTTTTTGTATTCTTATGATTGGGACTTACTGGCGTATTCTTTAACTGTGTGTGACTGCTGTCTTTCTATTGGCCTATGTGTTTTACAGAAAGTGCGCTCTTCTACATGGGAGTGCGCCGGTATTACAGTCGCTGTCCTTTCAGCATCACAAGCCTGTCAAACTCGTATCCTTTGATGTGTCACTGTTGTCGTTTTTGGTGATAGTGATGGCGTTAGGCTACCATAGGTTGTGTAAGCAGTGTGGTAGTTGTGGCTGGTAACGTTAGTGGGGGTGCTGGCTCTGTTTTTCTTCATTGTTTTGTTTGGTACAATGTTTTGGAAGATTTTTTTTCCCCCACTGAAGGCCCAATAGCCACGGTTTACCGCTGGTATTATGCTCTTGTGTTGAGTCTACACACTGACTACTTCCTAGTGAACTCTTGCCAGGCCCCCCCTGCCAATGAGGTTTCTAACCGCAAGGGTATTTTCCTGGTTAAATATAATAAAATGTGAAATACTAGATGATTTCCATACAGAGGCATTGAGAAGTCACAGTGGTGGGTGATGTCAGCCATTTCCAGTGCCCTGCCCTGCTTTCCCCTCTCATCTCTAATAGTCTTCCTGTACATTGATTTCTTCTCTCTCTCGCTCTCTCTTCTGGTCAGTTATAAAGGCTTTCAGACATTCAGATCAACAAACACTACCCTGTGGATCTGGGGAAGAGGTTTCTCTAACCACGACATGCATCTTCACATGAATTCTGAAGGCTCAACTCAATACTTGGGAGACTGGATGAAAGCTCTCTGGGGACAGCAAGGCAAGCCCCTAGCCCAGGCAGGAAGCATCATCAGTACTAATTTAATACCAGCCATGGCAGATGCTGTGAGGGCTAGCATGAATAGGAGTCAGAAGGGTCTGTTGAGGAGGTGGAGAGACCATAAGGGGGGGCTGTTTTCTGGAGGTTATCTGCAGTGCATTCAGCTGGCCACACTGGGCTTGCGGTCCACAAACATCCACACCCAAAGCTTTTTATTCTTTTTTTTTTTCTCTGTCTTTTGGAATGGTCTCTAAGATCACTGAGATACTGTTACCACCGCAGGGATAACATCCAAGCAGCAAGTTACTCAGCATCTCAAAGGTAGGTCGTTATCTGATCTCTTTAGATTTTGGCCTTGAGTTGTATTTTTTCAAGACTTGCCAAGAGCAAATACATTCTAAAAGTTGGTAATATGCTCTGTGTTCAATTTATGGCTTGGAAAGTAAGACGGAAATTTGAATTTGCAATCTGTTGTATAGTATTATATCGACCCTTTATCATGACATTGAAGTATTAAGTGAAAGTGATATATGATACACTGATGTGTATCACTGAGGTGATACGATATCGGCTTCATGTTGTACTCACAGAGGAGAGATCCAAGATAAAATAGGGTGCGTCCAAGAAGCACGAGGCAATTTCCTCTTAATGGATGCATTCTAACGCACTAGTGCCGTTCACATTTTTATTCCATTTTTTTACATTCATTTTATTTGAAACAACAAGGAATGTGATGTGAAATGCAGACTTCGAAAATATGACACCGGTATACATTTTATTGTTTAGAGTAGAATCTATTCCAACCTGGACCCCTTATCCTTTAGGTAATAATTACTTCCACTCTAAATTCCAGCATCAGGTGAAAATAGACAGAAAGAGATGGGGATGTATGGGTCATTGTTGAACCTTCACCTTCTTCCACTGACTCCCAGGTGAGGAGGGATAAGGCTAAAGGCTATGCCTGGACTACCAGAGAACATCCCCCTTGGGGAGTGCACCCTACACTCCCAGTCCCAGGAGCAGCTCACTCCCCAGACAGAAAGCACCGTGTTCAGCCTGTCCCGCAGCGAGTCCCTCTGGACCAACGAGTCGGCCCGCAGCACATGTGAGATCTACTGGTTCCCATTCCACCTCATGTCCACCGGGGGCAGCATCTTTGCCTGCGGCTTCATCCTGAGTGGCCTGTATTTTGCTGGCTACTGCAGGAAGGCCACCAACATCCTGGGCCCGGCCCTGGTATCCATTGGCCTGATGGTGCTGGTGGTGGGCGTGGTGCTGATCCCCATCACCAAGGAGAACAGGAAGCAGCCCACCATGAAGAAGCCCTTCAGTTACTACAGGCAACCAGTCTTTAAATTATGAGGTGGGCACGGGCGGGGTATCCCTGTCTTGTATGCTGTGATCCTGGAGAGTCCTCAGGCTCAAAGTCTGGTTATCAGACCATTTCGTTTCCCAAAAGCACAATGGAGGATTCGATACTTCCCTGCTGAGCATGGCTACACGTTCACATGAATGTTTGCTCTAAAGACAATTAACTTATAGGGGGACATGAATCATTCAATTTTCTTCCACCACTACGGATGTATACAGTATTTTAATATTGGCATGACAAAGTATACATTATAACCAAGTTACAGGTGCTTCTTTGGCATTTGAAAGTACTAGAAAATGACCATGCTGCCAAATACCACAATTCTAAATGTAGTCCACTGCTTTTATGTATAATTATTAGAATGAGTGACAAGCATATTGAGAAGAAAGATGTGTGCATGTACATTGATGAGAGCAGGATTGAGTATTGACAGCATGTTTTTGTGGTAGGCTACTGATTCATGAATAATTAAATAAATAACATAAGTGCTTATTTCGGGCGGCAGGTAGCCTATTGGTTAGAGTGTTGGACTAGTAACCGAAAGGTTGCAAGATTGAATCTCCGAGCTGACAAGGTAAAAATCTGTTGTTCTGCCCCTGATTAAGGTAGTTAACCCACTGTTCCTAGGCCATCATTGAAAATAAGAATTTGTTCATAAGTGACTTGCCTAGTTAAATAAATAACATTTGGTGATGGATGCATTTTCTTTTCAGTTGCAGGCTATATTCATCACATCCACAGCTATTATAGACTTCCAGTGACTGTGTTCGATGTCAACTTTGTGATGGGCAGTGTGACACTTGTGACTGGCCCAACAAATGGAAATTTTTTAGTGCCAAGGGGAAGTGAAGAACATCACTTTTCATAGCATTTGAATGTCCTTCTCGTGACTGGACTGAAACTTTGATTTCACACAACTTCAATTTTAGAGTGACTATAAAATACTATTAGAATAATTCTGTTTCTGTTCAGAATGCCGTATGTGACTGACTAGGTTTGTCTAAATGTGGCAAATTATATCAACGTGGTCGATTTTGTTGATGTATAGGGTAGGCAGACTATTATTTCCACGACATTCCCTTATGTATTTTCACTTGTAGATGAATACTCATTTGACTGGCAAATTACATTACGTCGAAAGAACTGAGTTGACCTGCACACAAGCTGCATCATTTGCATCAAGCAACAACACCATATGCGAGACAACCACTTCTGGTGACTAGGCTACTGTAAAATAAGTGCGCCACAAGAAAGTATAGCTCTTTTTGTTTGTCTATTTTATGTGTTTGTTAATCAATTAAATTATAGTCTATCGTGACAAAGGACTTTTTTAAAGAAGAAGAAAATAAATGGTGTACTGTCTACCTTTCGCTCTGGACACGTCACGTTGGGGCGGCTCTCACAGCAGGTGTGCTCTCTGGGTGCGAGAAGAATAGGAGGAACAGAATAGACGCACCTTCCGTTATTTTCAGGGTGTATCGACACAATGATGGACCTTAGATGCATAGGCGGGTGTGTGCCGTTATTTTGTCTGGCTATTGGTTTTGATGTTATTGGTTTCATTATCCTGTTCATTGGAATTTTTGCCAATTTGCGTATCGATGGCAGGTTTTATGGTGATTTCTTGATTTACAGTGGTTCAATTATAATTTTCATAAGTTTGGCTTGGTGGATTATGTGGTACGTGGGAAATATACAGGTCTCAGAAGACAGCTTTGGAACAAGCTTAATGAAAAAGAAACGGAGTTTTGTACAGTTGGCCAGAAAGTTGTCAGAGAGGCTTTCCAAAAATTGCAAACCTGAACATGTAACCACAAAGTATGCCGAGGAAAACAAGGTTAAAGCTGTGACGCCTTCACCTGTTCACGTCGCCTCTCGAATAACCTGGGGAAAATCTTTCGGTTATCAGAATGGCGGCTATGACTCCAGCTTGGACTCCTTTTCGATGGAGAAGGAGAAACAGACACCAGATTAACAGAACGTGGATGTGCAGACCCTCGCTAGGGGTAATGTTGAAAGGCTGTTCTGATTGTACGTTTTGGGATAAGATGTAGGCTTCTAATAAATTGTGCATAATTTCAGGAAAATAAACTATATTTAATTTTCACTAATGAAAAATAAGTCCTCTGTGATATACACACTAACCTCATTCAGCTATTTTGCTCTAAGAACATTATAAAACCGGTAGGCCTAGGTAACCAATATTAGCTTCTCCACAGGTAACTCATATTAGGGCAAGGGTTCCCAGACTCGGTCCTGGGGCCATCCGGGTGCACGTTTTGCAGGACCGAGTTTGGGAAACCCTGAATTAGGGGACTGTATTGCCTAATTGTAAAATGTAAAGTAAAATGATAATCTGGAAAATGTATAAATCTGTATTCGGGAAGAAACGTTTTCAGTCTATTGATTTGGTATTTTCTCATTTGAATTTCAAGGTTCTCTGTAGCACTTTCTGATCCCAAGACTACCTTCAACACTGTACACTTCACGGAATGGGACTACTGACAATTCAGGACATTAATCAGTGCTGGTCTGGACATCAGTTCTTGACAACAAAGACTCATCATTATGGGGTGAAATGACCCATAGTCCTAGGGATATAGGCCTACTGTAGATATTGCTCTGAATGCATATTATATTGTTTTTGTTTTTTATTTATATATCAATTATTAATATAATCGCCATGTGATGTTATGTGAACTTTTTATGTTCTAGGATCAATATTATGTGGAAAGGCTATATTTTGTCATATAAACATATCGACATGTTAAGGTCCATCGTAGCCATTTTCTAGAATAGTCTCAGACGGAAATCCTAGAGGCCCCTGTCTGAACGGCAGGTAATTGAACACAGACTCTCTCCAAGCCAGACCCAGAAATGCAATCACCTGCATTTACAATTGTTGACACTACATAAAAACAGTAGTCAGGCAGGTTTGTCTGTGCCACAACAATTGCATTGCCAAAGCAGGCCGTAAACCCTCAACAAAATGTTGTGTGGACTGGGGCACTGAGCTTGGTTTCACCTGCATGTTGACATTACATGGACATTTGGGCTATACTCTTTTAACTGTTCAATGAGTAGGCCAATTTTGTTTTTATTCATGTGCACAAACTTATAAAATGTATATTCCACCAGACTGCATTTTTTTTTAATGTTGTGATTTATTTTATATTTTATTTCTTAATATTCTTTAGATTTCAGTTGCCTTACCAACATATAGGTTTTGTCTAACATGACTGATAATGAGCGTGTGCATATCAAGTCATTGTACTCAGGGCGTTGCCTGTCTGTACGCTAATGTTACCTAATCCTGGCCTGTTGACTCTGCTTTGCGGTCCTCAGTTGAATAGGTATTGCACAGAGGTAAACCAAACTCCCACGACTGTCTGACTGGTCAAACAAGGTACTTAAAGGGAGAGGTTTTTCACTGCAGTTCCTCTTTCGGTCATGATGTAAGAAGCATGAAATAGTAAATAATTGTGGAATGCGTCCAGTAGGCCTACTGCAGGCTAAATATAAACTGCTGATAGAATCACTGAAAATATATCTTCCCAACTTACAGTATCTTTTCCCACACTGTTCATAATGTTAGATGTTATACATATATGCTGATGTCATATTTTTCATATCAAATGCATTATTATTTTATACACAGACGCATGGTGCATTAGATTTTTATTTATTTAAAATATACATCCAATGATCTTGATAAGCATCCAAAATAAAAAATAGTTATCTAATGAGATGATCCATTTCAAGCACTGTAATTACATTGCTGCAAGTCAGGGATTGCTAAGGAATGAGGTTGGACCATTTGGCTTTTATGTTTTAATGGATCATTCAGAGTAGTACAACCTGTTGATGTGATTGGATACCAGTTTTGCTGCTGTTTCCTACAATGGAAGAATTTGAAGGCGTGCTGAAAATCAGAAGAATGCGACTTGCGTTTTAAAAAGGTTGTGGCTGGAAAGGCCTCTCCTCATTCTTGTAAAGTACTCAGCCGACAGGAACCCAGACAGCGTCCATGTCCCTGCTATGGATACCTCTTCTATGGGTCGCTGTGTTTTCTTTCTCATCCTGGCTTTGGTTTTTGACGTTGTCGGTCTGATCCTATTTTTCCTGGGGATCTTTGCTCCTCTGAGTTTCTGGGACTTCTTTGTGCTGTCGGGGCCCCTGCTCATCTTCCTCAGCCTGGTCTTCTGGATATTCTGGTACCTGGGGAGTCTCACAGTGCCTTACGAAGAGCTCAAGTTGCCAAAGTGACACCCAAACATGGTCAAAGGTGACCCACCTGACCAATGGCTGGTCCCGCTAGACTGACAGCTTGACCCTCACAACTTTAAGGAGTTGACAGAATTCTGGATTCTGGGTGTTTGACCATGTTTCTCATTGGACTGTGAACCAGAGGCCCTTGTTTTCTTTAAAAAAGGTTTGAGCTTTAGTTCAAGTGGTGTGTGTCTGTTTCTGATGATGATGAATAATGATGAAGACATGTCTGTTGTTTAAAAAAAAATATATACTTTCCTCTGTTCAGGAACCTGTTGGACCCTGGAACAACTCCAGTTGTAAGTGAAGAATGGCATATGCACCTTATTCTACCTATGATGTAGAATGACAAGATGTCATGTACAGACAGCCAGGATTTCATCTGTGCTGGGTTGAAGTGGGACATGAACTCTAAAGCACTTGGGTCCATCCTTAAAGACTGCATCAGCACATGTTTAACTCCTTTCATAGTATGTGTAAAATAATAAACATTTATTTGAACAAATATTTATCTTTTATCCTCAAAAATAATATCAGAAAGAGAAGCTTCAAAATGTGACAGACTCAACATTTTGAATGACTCATTGACGCATGAAGTGCTTCGAGAGACTAGTCAAGGATCATATCACCTCCACCTTACCGGCCACCCTAGATCCACTTCAGTTTGCATACCGCCCCAACATGTCCACAGACGACGCAATCGTCATCACACTGCCCTATCCCATCTGGACAAAAGGAATACCTATGTAAGAATGCTGTTCATCGACTATAGCTTAGCATTCAACACCATAGTACCCTCCAAGCTCATCATCAAGCTGGAGGCCCTGGGTCTCAACCCCGCCCTGTGCAATTGGGTCCTGGACTTTCTGATGGCCGCCCCCAGGTGGTGAAGGTAGGAAACAACATCTCCACTTTGCTGACCCTCAACACTGGGGCCCCACAAGGGTGGGTGCTCAGCCCCCTCCTGTACTTCCTGTTCACCCATGACTGCGTGGCCATGCACGCCTCCAACTCAATCATCAAGTTTGCAGACGACACAACAGTAGTGGGCTTGATTACCAACAACGACGAGACAGCCTACAGGGAGGAGGTGAGGGCACTCGGAGTGTGGTGTCAGGAAAACAACCTCTCACTCAACGTCAATAAAACAAAGGAGATGATCGTGGACTTCAGGAAACAGCATCGAAGGGACAGCAGCAGAGAAGGTGGAAAGTTTAAAGTTCCTCAGCATACACATCACAGACAAACTGAAATGGTCCACTCACACAGACAGTGTGGTGAAGAAGGCGCAACAGTACTTCTTCAACCTCAGGAGGCTGAAGAAATGTGGCTTGTCACCAAATACCTGACAAACTTTTACAGATGCACAATCGAGAGCATCTTGTCGGGCTGTATCACAGCCTGGTACGGCAACTGCACCGCCATCAACCGCAAGGCTCTCCAGAGGGTGGTGTGGTCTGCACAACGCATCACCGGGGGTAAACTACCTGCCCTCCAGGACACCTACAGCACCCAATGTCACAGGAAGGCCAAAAAGATCATCAAGGACATCAACCACCCGAGCCACTGCCTGTTCACACCGCTACCATCCAGAAGGCGAGGTCAGTACAAGTGCATCAAAGCTGGGGCCGAGAGACTGAAAAACAGCTTCAATCTCAAGGCCGTCAGACTGCAAAACAGCAATCATTAACTCAGAGAGGCTGCGGCTTACATTGAGACTCACTCACTGGCCACTTTAATAAATTAATCACTAGTCACTTTATACAATGCACTCGAAATAATGCCACTTTATTAATGTTTACATATCTTACATTACTCATATCACATGTATATACTGTATTTTATACCATCTATTGCACCTTGCCTATGCCGCTCAGCCATCGCTCATCCATATACTTACATGTACATATTCTCATTCACCCCTTTAGATTTGTGTGTATTAGGTAGTTGTTGGAGAATTGTTAGATTACTTGTTAGATATTACTGCACTGTCGGAACTAGAAGAACAAACATTTCGCTACACTCGCATTAACATCTGCTAACCATGTGTATGTGACAAATAACATTTGATTTGATTTTAATTTGATTTATTTGAAGAAGATGAGTGCTAAATGTACACCCTCCTACATATTTATTCATTGAAATGAAAACTTTTAGTTTGGCTTTATACTACAGCTTTTTGGATCAAATGTGTTATATGAGGCGACAGTATAGAATGTCATCTTTTATTTGAGGATATTTTCATACATTAGTAAATGAAAGCACTTTATGTATCTAGTTACCCCATTTGAAGGTTTCAGAACTATTTGGACAAATACACATTAATGTAAAAGTGTTTAAAAAACATATTATATTCTTATTTACAATAAAAGTGACTCCAAAATGACACAATACAGTACATTACTTACCATTCATTTCTATTGGGCACAACATTATCTGAAACACATCCAAAACAACCTGCATTTGGATCCAACAAGTTCGCAGAGTCACAAGCTTAATGTAGTCATTGTGTGCTAGGAATATGGGACCAAATACTAAAGTTTTGACTAAATGTAAAACACTATAAGTCAGGGGTAGACAACTAGATTCAGCCGCGGGACAATTTTTGTCGGTCGGGGGGGCCGAAACATAAATATAATAATTAGTAAAATTCAAATTGATTACAAGGAAGCCCAAAAAGAGAATGTATTTTCAAATACAATCATTTCATACCTTGGTTATATTGAGACACGATCACATATGTCTCTCTTTTTATTTGAGGAAATAATTGGAAACAGGTTTCCTAGTTTAAACAGATTTCCAACTAAAAACTTTGGGGGGCAAAATAAATCACTTGTGGGCCAGTTTCGGCACACGGGCCGCCTGTTGCCGACCCCTGCTATACATTAATTTGTCCAAGTACTAATGACAACTCCTAATGGGGGGACTAGACACATAGTGTTTTCATTTCTAATCGGTAAAACAGATATGTATGAAGATACTCTAAAATAAAAGGTGATATTTTCTGTCGCCTCATATAAAACATTTTATCTCTAATCCAAAATATTGGAGTATAGAATCAAATTAAAAGTTTTAGCTTCACTGTCTAAATAAATACATACGGGAGTGTATTAGTAGTGAGGCTGCCTGAAACTAGTCTAACTAGTAATGTAGGTTCTGCTTTAGGATGTGACAGTAGATCCACCCAACCAAGAGACCAACAAAAAGAGTAAACTCCAGCAATGACTAAGGATTTCTAAAAGGACGGCGACAGAGAAATCTAGCTGAATAAAGCAGGGAGACTGCAGAATCGTTTGACGGACATATCAACCCTAGTGGGCACTGTTTTTAGTGACATAAAATCATATTTGTGTGACATGACAGAGAATACAAAATAGTGTTATAGTCAAACTTATTACCTCAAAATTATACTGAACAAAAATATAAACACAACATGGAACATTTCAACGATTTCACTGAGTCACAGTTCATATAAGGAAATCAGTAAATTGAAATAAATTAATCAGGCCCTAATCTATGAATTTCAAATGACTGGGCAGGGGTGCAGTCATGGGTGGGCCTGGGAGGGCATAGGCCCACCCACTGGGGAGCCAGATCCACTCCCTGGGGAGCCAGGCCAAGGCAATCAGAATGAGTTTTATTACAGACAGAAATACTCCTCAGTTTAATCAACTGTCCGGGTGGCTGGTCTCAGACAATCCCACAGGTGAAGAAGCCGGATATGGAGGTCCTGGGCTGGAGTGATTACATGTGGTTGTGAGGCCGGTTGGACGTTCTGTCAAATTCTAAAAAACGACTTTGTAGGCGGCTTATGGTAGAGAATTGAACATAAAATTATCTGGGAATAGCTCTGGTGGACATTCTTGCAGTCAGCATGCCAATTGCACGCTCCCTCAAAACTTTATACATCTTTGACCTAATGATCATGCTGTTTAATCAGCTTCTTGATATGCCACACCTGTCAGGTGGATGGATTATCTTGGCAAAGGATGAATGCTCACTAATAGGGATATTAACTAATTTGTGCACAGAATTTGAGAGAAATAAGCTTTTGTGCATATGGAACATTTCTGGGATCTTTTATTTCAGCTCATGAAACATGGAAGGTACATCTTGCGTTTATATTTTTGTTCAGTATAGTAGCATCTATTGTAAGTACAGAATATTGCGCAATAGACGGTATACAAACATTCAGAATATTGATTCAGACAAACTCAAACAAGTAACAATTACATGTGTGCTTGTGTTAGTTGTTGTATGTGTGTATACAATGTGTGTTCCCTTTATTTGCTCTGAGTTGAAGTTTGACTAAGGAGAGGACGTTTTCATTATGCCTATCCTCAGCCTCTCGCCCCCTGGGATTCCCCTTGCCCTATAATCAGCACTCTGGGCAGCATTAGCTCCCTCTGACGCCCTCATGGAGAGTGTTATTAATGAGTCCATTTGGCTGTGGCCCCGGCCAGAGGAAATGGAGGAGAGGCATTAGAGCAGCTTCTCCCCAGGAGCAGGGGTATGGAAACCACTCTGCTCAGAGCCTCGCGGGACCCTGGATTTCTTGCTAATGCTCGATTTTAGGTTGTCATGGTGGCGTGAGTCATAAACATCAGTAGCACATTATCACTTCACACTCCAGTGGCAGAATATTATAAGGCCTTGACATGTTGGAGAGGTGAGGCAAGAGTTATGTTGCCTGTTTTACACAATGTTTACAATTATGGGCTTGTACATCAACCTACCACAAATATATACTCAAGCATATTCTCACACAGGTGAGGCAGTCTTTTCATACACCTGCGTATCACTCTTTGGTATACAAGCAGTTTGTATACAAATAAGTACAAGCTGTTACATATGAACCATAACAAAACAGAATAATCCTTTCACAAATATTTGCTCTTGTATCCTGAAATATCAAATCATTTTGATTGTATGATTGCCAAATCTATTGAAAGGGTTACTGCTTACTGTATGTTGCCAGCATGTAAGAGATTCATATAGGAAAAATAAACATGTGTTGTAATGATCCACATTGTTCATATGGTTCATATGGCTTCTGACTCGAACACAAACAGTTAAAATGGAGAGTGCACGTCACATTCTATGGCCTGCTAAAACAAACTGGTTTTAGCGAAACACTAGCTGATGCAATACTGTCGTGTTTTTCATGTTACAAAACCAGTAACATAAGTCTTCAAAGCATTTCATGTCCATAAATAATGTTATGAAATGACTGAACATGATTTATCAAATCAGTTATTATGCCAGGATATGTATTATTCCTGTAAACCCCTGGTACAGTTTACCAGCATTCTGCTGCGGTTCTCCCATCTTGTGAATATTGTTAAGGAAGGTGCATGCCTCCCTCCAGTGGTAGCTGGATATTCATATAGTTTATTGGTGTATGCATCTCCAAAGAATAGTTTATGTGGTGGTCTACCCAGAAACAACCACTCACCCCTACCCCTAGGCACTTGTGTAGCTAATAAAGAATTTAGGCATTTGTAAAATAACAGACTTTCTCTGCATCTTGGAAAAACAGAATCCATCGGATTTGGTTCTAGAGTAAAGATTGCAAGGTTCCCTGGTTTAAGTGTCAAAGGGGGCTACTCGTGGTCTGCTACCATGGGTGTGAATTGGATAGGTACCTGACTGGTGATATCATGGCATGTACACTGGTTCAGTGTCACCTTAATTATGCATACACATAACGGTTCACATCCATAAACATCTAAAGAATAAGCTACAGACCAGCCAAAACAAGCATGTAAGAATTGTTCTTAACCCAGAGCCTCTGATATTGTTTAAAACATAAGAGTCTATACGTAAGAATACCTTTCTATATATGGAGCTGTGGAGTGGAACAAACTACCACAACAACTTAAAGCCATACCGACCATATCTTAATTTAAAAAGAATCTCAAAAGCTAGCTGATGATTGAACAATATAACTATCTTAATGTCTGTACCTATGTAATAATGTATTTATGTCTGTATCTATTGTATGTAAGAATGTTTCTATGTCTGTATCTACTGTATGTCATGTTTTTGCACCATGCACTTTAGGGACCTCAATGGAAATAAGTCATTGACTTTTTTATTTTATTTAACCTTTATTTAACTAGGCAAGTCAGTTAAGAACAAATTCTGTGCCTAAGGGAGTATGGGGCTAGGGGTTGTTTTTGGACCAGACCTAAGCCTTATTCCTCACCTTTAGCAGAGAGGAAGAGGCAAATTATCTTTGCCTTTAGAGCATTGATCTGAAGAGCCACAGGGGAAAGCAAATCACCTGGGGGGTCTCTGCCATATTGCTTCCACTTATCCTATATTCTGAACCAGTGACGATGTCATAGGCGTCGATGAAAAGGGACAATAACGCAGCGGGTATAGTGCTCATCTTCGTATATTTATTAAAGAGAGTGAACACTTAAACAAAAATCACAAACTGACAATCAACAGTTCTGTAAGGTTCGCAGACTATACAGAAAGCAACCACCCATAAACCCAAAGAAAAAAACAGGCTGCCTAAGTATGGCTTCCAATCAGAGACAACGAAAGACACCTGCCTCTGATTGGAAACCATACTCGGCCACACATAGAAAAATTAACATAGAAAAAGAAAACTAGAACATATCCCCTGGAAACAAACAAACCCCAAAACACACAGAAACAACACCCCCTGCCACACCCTGACCATACTACAATGACAAATGACCACTTTACTGGTCAGGACGTGACAGACGAACCGTCTCTCATAGGGCAGGGCACCTGTTTTGAGCCCAACCTGTTTAGCTAAAAATATATATTAAAAAAATTAAAACAATTAATAAAGCCGCATTCAAACATTGTCTCTTTTTTGCTTTCTTGAGTAAGGCAGCTCCAAAATGCAGGTGTTTCAGCCTAGCTCAGTGCTTCAGTGGTGGTGGAACAGTCAGCGGAAAATACATGGCGTAGGGGTTGGTAATGTTCACTAGTTGCGCCGTGATTGGCTCAGTCTTCTGTCACTCATGGGGACACTACGTAACCACAAAATCTACGGGGAGAGCATGAAAATTCAAGCCCCTTGTGTGCTGGCATAGAGTTACATAATAAGTGCCCATCCAAGAAGGCTCAAGGACATTGGCCACAGAGAAAATTACGTCAAATCACATTATATGTACCAGAGCTTTGATTGGACTGATCATGTGTCACGCCCTGATCTGTTTCACCTGTCCTTGTGATTGTCTCCACCCCCCTCCAGGTGTCACCCGTCTTCTCCATTATCCCCTGTGTATTTATACCTGTGGTTTCTGTCTGTCTGTTGCCAGTTTGTCAAGCTTACCAGCGTTTGTCCTGTCAGCGCCTGTCTTTTTCACTGCCTCGTTTTCTCTCGTCCTCCTGGTTTTTGACCCTTGCTTGTCCTGACCTTGTATTCGCCAGCCTGACCACTCTGCCTGTCCCTGAGCCTGCTTTCCGACCTGTACCTTTGTCCCACCTCCGGATTATTGACCTCTGCCTACCCAGAGCCTGCCTGCCGTCTGGTACCTTTGCTCCACCTCTGGATTACTAAACTCTTCCTGACCCTGAGTTTGCCTGCCTTGACCTGTCATTGCCTGCCCCTGGTGTTACAATAAACATTGTTACTTCACACGGTCTGCACTTGGGTCTTACCTTGATTCCTGATATCATGTCAACATCATACTTTCAAAATCTTAGCTAGCAAGCTATACAAGCAGTCATCATCATGAATCACGTTGACAATCTACCGGCAAATCCTTTTCAATCCTTGTTATATGAAGAGAAAGTATATATAAAATGTATTGGTGCTCATCGGCCATTGGACATAAACATGACACAACAAAAATTAGTGGTTTGGAAGGAATCAGTGGCTAACAGCAAGCATTGCAAAGCAATCAATAGCCTGCTATTCAGTGGAGTGGGTGAGTGGTCCAAGTCTGGGTTTAAGGGTCTCTTTTCCAAGCTTAAAAGGATAAACATTAAACACCATGGGCCAGATAAGTTTGAATACATTGGCCATGTTGTCAATCTTGTCGTGTTCAAAATTGGAAACTCGGAACTGGGTAATCTCAGACTTCAGTGAGTTCAAGACAACTGGTAACTCTTGGGGAAAAAACAAGCTCCGTGTCACGTCCTGACCCTAGTAAGATGTCATTTTCTTTAGTAAAGTAGGTCAGGGCGTGTTTTGTGTTTTTATATGTTTAAGTTCTAGTTTTTCTATTTCTATGTTCTAGTTTTTCTATTCCCATACACTGTGCTGTGCCGTTCCTGCTCTATGTGAATCAGTGTCATTAAAAGACCTCAACTGGAATCCTAGCGGTATGTCATCTGTGCCCTTACAAGCACCTGGCATAGTGCTAAGAAAACACTAAGAATAAACAGTCCAACAGGTCCTCCACTACAATGCAAGACAAGATTTTCCCACAAGGACTGCAGCGCCACCTTCCTTTTCAAGTAAGCACAGCACAACAAGGTGAGTCCAAAAATATGTTGTATGCTGCTGCATAAATATGTTGTGTAGTAAGATGTTAGTAGCCCATGTGCCTCACTGTAATAATTTGGTCAATTTCCCCCTCATAACTTAGCCTACGGTTCTGACTTGGCGTACAGGGAGAATACTGTAAGAACAGCCCATGTTCTGAATTCTGTTGCTGTACATTTCAAAAGTACTGAACAAATAGTTATATTGACTACGTCCGCCCTAGCTCGCTCATTAATGTCTTAATGGAAATTAAGGATTGCCTCTTATCCACTCGTCGTCCCTTTATGTTTGTACATCTCAATTGTCAGTAGAAACCACATTTGTTTGAAGAAGTCAGTCATATCAGCTATGTCTTTTAAAAAGGCAGTAAATGAGGCTGAATGAGCTGTTTTGCTGCCAGACAAGTCTCTGCTGATAGCCAGGTGTAGCAGTGTTAAGGATTCACTCCATGGTGCTGAAAAGAGTTTGTGGGCACCGTTTGTCATCATTATAATGCAATTAATGTATTGTTTAGTGTTGTGTAGTGGCTTTGCTGACCTGTATCTAAAAACTAATTTGGGAGTTTGCCCCACCAAGATGTACATGCTAAAATCGACACTGTTTTGAACAATTAATGAGAGAGATAAGGAAAGGAAAGCCACTATAGGATACTCAGATAGACCCCAGGTATGGTGTTCCATGGTGATCTTGTAAAATGCCCTTTAAGAAAGATATATGTTAAGCTTCCTGGCTGATGTTTTGGTCACTTTTGAATGCTGGTGGTGCTTTCGCTCTAGTGGTAGCATGAGACGGAGTCTACAACCCACACAAGTGGCTCAGGTAGTGCAGCTCATCCAGGATGGCACATCAATGCGAGCTGTGGCAAGAAGGTTTGCTGTGTCTGTCAGCGTAGTGTCCAGAGCATGGAGTCGCTACCAGGAGACAGGCCAGTACATCAGGAGACGTGGAGGAGGCCGTAGGAGGGCAACAACCCAGCAGCAGGACCGCTACCTCCACCTTTGTGCAAGGAGGAGCAGGAGGAGCACTGCCAGAGCCCTGCAAAATGACCTCCAGCAGGCCACAAATGTGCATGTGTCTGCTCAAACGGTCAGAAACAGACTCCATGAGGGTGGCATGAGGGCCCGATGTCCACAGGTGGGGGTTGTGCTTACAGCCCAACACCGTGCAGAACGTTTGGCATTTGCCAGAGAACACCAAGATTGGCAAATTTGCCACTGGCGCCCTGTGCTCTTCACAGATGAAAGCAGGGTCACATTGAGCACATGTGACAGACGTGACAGAGTCTGGAGACGCCGTGGAGAACGTTCTGCTGCCTGCAACATCCTCCAGCATGACCGGTTTGGCGGTGGGTCAGTCATGGTGTGGGGTGGCATTTCTTTGGGGTGTTGGGCTGTAAGCACAACCCCTACCTGTGGACGTCGGGCCCTCCATCTCATGCTACCACTAGAGTGAAAGCACCGGCAGCATTCAAAAGTGACCAAAACATCAGCCAGGAAGCATAGGAAGTGAGAATTGGTCTGTGGTCTCCACCTGCAGAACCACTCCTTTATTGGGGGTGTCTTGCTTATTGCCAATCATTTCCACCTGTTGTCTATTCCATTTGCACAACAGCATGTGAAATTTGTCAATCAGTGTTGCTTCTGTAACAGTGTAGGTTCCGTCCCTCTCTTCGCCCCAACCCGGGCTCGAACCAGGGACCCTTGCACACATCAACAACTGACACCCCACGAAGCATCGTTACCCATCGCGCCACAAAAGCCGCGGCCCTTGCAACGCAAGGGGAAACCCTACTTCAAGTCTCAGAGCGAGTGACGTCACTGATTGAAATGCTATTAGCGCGCACCACCGCTAACTAACTAGCCATTTCACATCGGTTACACTCACCCCCCCTTTGACCTCCTCCTTTTCCGCAGCAACCAATGATCCGGGTCAACAGCATCAATGTAACAGTGTAGGTTCCGTCCCTCTCTTCGCCCCAACCCGGGCTCAAACCAGGGACCCTTGCACACATCAACAACTGACACCCACCGAAGCATCGTTACCCATCGCGCCACAAAAGCCGCGGCCCTTGCAACGCAAGGGGAAGCCCTACTTCAAGTCTCAGAGCGAGTGACGTCACTGATTGAAATGCTATTAGCGCGCACCACCGCTAACTAACTAGCCATTTCACATCGGTTACACTTCCTAAGTGGACAGTTTGATTTCACAGAAGTGTGATTGACTTGGAGTTACATTGTGTTGTTTAAGTGTTCCCTTTATTTTTTTGAGCAGTATATATATATATATATATATAGATATATATATATATATATATATATATATATATATATATATATAGGGGGATAATAATTTGTTTATATATATATTTATTTTTATTTATTTTTATTTCACCTTTATTTAACCAGGTAGGCAAGTTGAGAACAAGTTCTCATTTACAATTGCGACCTGGCCAAGATAAAGCAAAGCAGTTCGACAACATACAAAAACACAGAGTTACACATGGAGTAAAACAACATACAATCAATGATGCAGTAGAAAAAAAATAAGACTATATACAATGTGAGCAAATGATGTGAGATAATGGAGGTAAAGGCAAAAAAATGCCATGGTGGCAAAGTAAATAAAGTATGGCAAGAAAAAACACTGGAATGGTAGATTTGTAGTTTGAAGAAAGTTAAAAGTTAAAATATAAATAATATGGTGCAAAGGAGCAAAATAAATAAAATAAATAAATACAGTAGGGGAAAAGGTAGTAGTTTGGGCTCAATTAAAGATGGGCTATGTACAGGTGCAGAGATCTGTGAGCTGCTCTGACAGCTGGTGCTTAAAGCTAGTGAGGGAGATAAGTGTTTCCAGTTTTAGAGATTTTTGTAGTTCGTTCCAATCATTGGCAGCTGAGAACTGGAAGGAGAGACGACCAAAGGAGGAGTTGGCTTTAGGGGTGACCAGAGAGATATACCTGCTGGAGCGCGTGCTACAGGTGGGTGCTGCTATGGTGACCAGTGAGCGGAGATAAGGGGGGACTTTACCTAGCAGGGTCTTGTAGATGACCTGTATAAACAAATTATTATCCCCCTCCATTAATTTGTACAAAGAGCCAAGAAATTGTGTGTAGGGTTGTCTGACAAATCAAACATTATTTCTGATGTAAGCTGATGCTTCATGAAAAATATATTTGTCTCATTTGGACTGGTGAACGGACAAGGTAGCTTTGCAATCCACAGCCATACTGGCATACCCTGTTCAAATCAATGCCACTATCAGTTCTTGTCACTAGAGGTGTGATCATGGTCTTTTTGCAAAGAGGTGTTGAGGTCTTCACCCTCCCCTCCACCACCATACTCTGTTTACAAACAACCATGGACTGGGAGGGGCATTGATTCCAATTGGTGACGTCATCGTGAAACGCACATGTTTCCATGCTGCAAGGCCACAGCGAGTCCCAAAAGACGTTGGTTATTGCAGTAAAATAAACGAGCATTCGGTCCAGTACCTGGTGTTTGGGTCGGAATGATATACTGTATTTTCGTAATGAATGTTTCTAAAATAATGTTAAAGCTCTCAGACTACTATGACCTCTATAATTTACGAGAGGGGTCTCAGGGCATTCTGGGTACCATAACACAAACCGGCAAGCTGCTGCAAACGGTGTCCTATCCAATACCAGGCATGGAATCCGTAGTAGTCCTGGTGGTGGATCATAATGTATAGGCGTTGGATGGTGACTATTGTGGAAATTGTCTGTCTTTATTCTCGGCCTATACCAGCCATTCTTCCGATTGGCAATTTGTTCATCCAAACTGTCAAGCGTGTTCATACTTTTGGTTATATGGGACATGTTGCTTTGAATATGTAAGCATGCAGTGCAAAATCACAACGTCATCATCAACATAAATGTTGTTTTACGAATAATCCAATTCTATGCTAAAAAATAGAACACACATAAAGCATGAAATCGTTGTCATCTTGGCAATGGCATCGTTTGACTTTTTTTTGTTAAACGATAGTGCCGGGACTTACATCTCGCCAAATACCGGTCGTCACTACATACCACAGCCACAAAGTCATAAGCCCCGCCTATTTCTACAATTTATATTTTTTAAGTGTGATTTTAAACCTAACCGCACTGTTAACCGTATGCCTAACCGTAACCTTAAATTAAGACCAAAAATCACATTTTTGTTTTCATTAATTTTTAAGATATAGCCAATTTTGACTTTCTGTATGTGGTAATTATTGACAGCACAATGCGCGTACGCTACAGTTCAACCAACCTTGAGTCAATCATCAGCTGTTCCTTGTGTCTGATTGGTCTTCTCTTTGTAGCGTCAAGTGCCTGTTCATTTTTTATTGGGTTATTTGATTGTCAATCGTGGTATATCCACATGTTGTGTTGTTTGGTTGGAGCGTTCTCCTACCCTTTCTCTCTGTGTCGCGGCGCTGGGTTGGAGCCGCTGTCCCTGGTCTGGCACGTTCCCTTAAATTTTTGTGTTAAATTTGATGCCCCCTTCTTTTTTTGATTAGACAATTTGCGACGGCATTTAAAATACCTACACGGGCATCTCCTTATCGGTGTTTTTTTTAAATAAGCATTTGTCAAATATACCCTTTATCCTGTAAAATGGCGGTGTTAAGCGGGTCGTCTGGGCCGGTTGCCCGGCTTGAGGGCCGTGAATTCGAATACTTGATGAAAAAGCGCTCGGTGACTATCGGGAGGAACTCGTCTCAGGGCTCCGTGGATGTGAGCATGGGTCATTCCAGTTTTATTTCTCGAAGACATCTCGAAATATTCACTGTTAGTGACGATAGCACTGGTGGTGGAGACTTCTACTTGCGATGCCTCGGCAAAAATGGGGTGTTCGTGGATGGAGTGTTCCTCAGGCGGGGTGCCCCTCCTCTACAACTACCACGAATGTAAGTCCAACATGTATCTGTGTTTATAATAACTAGCTAGCTATCTTATCTTTGTTTTGAATTACCACAAAGCACGTGCTGTTGCAGCAAGACTAAGGGGTAGTGTTTGCCATGTAGGTTCATCTTTGCTAGCTAATTAACGTCAGCTAGACAGTGTTTGTCAGATACTAGTAGCTACATGTTATGAACTGCCCTCCCATTGTTATAAAATGTCTTCTGAATTAAGACAGCCATATGTAGCTAGCGATATTCGAACTTGATTATATAGCACACTGTCTCTCGGCCAGCTTTCAGTTGATTTGTTATCGCATAGAGGGTTATTATTGTAACTAGCTAGCTGTGTACTTGGTCATACAGGTAAACAATGTCATATAGTTCTGTGCAAGTGTTTTGTTAGTCAGATGGATATGATCGATGTTTTGTTTATATTTAAGTTTGTGGATGGCTACGTTGCTTCTAGGCCTGTATCTTTATAACATGTGTGATGTGCCACACTAGGCCATCACTCAATTGAACATTTCTGATACGGGTCATTACGGGTCAGCTTTGCACAACTCGGAAGATGGATGTTTTGGTTCAGTTTGCTCCATTCACAAAGTTATAATGGCAGGTCACAGAGGCCAATGCTAACCTTACAATACATAAGAAATAGTCACAAAATATTCACTGACCATTATTTTCCTCTTGCCATCACGGTAACATTACTCTATTCTCTTAGACCGATTTGAATTCCATAATACTATAATGAGATTCTATTTCTATGCCAAATTGACCCATTTTTATTCTAAAGAAACGTGCAAGAAACTTGCAATATACACTCCAATCCAACTCAACCATTAAATCTGAAGACAACCCTGTATTTAATTAGGAAAAGTCACTATTGTGCCATAATTCACTTTTGAATGTTGATATTTGATGCATAATTCACAACACAATTTAGTGGGCTGCTGGGGCTCATTCCTTGGTCAGTTGCCTCAGTGACATACAGTGACAAAGCTGCATTCTTAAAGCAGCAGTAGAAACAATAACAAAGCGGCCTCCCCAACCCTGTTTGGGTAAAAAGCTAAGGGATGGGGCTGGAGAAATGTAACCACTCTCAAATTCATTTATAGAGCTATGGATGCAAGGACTGGCCATCCAAAATGATAGTTTTAAACATGTTTTGAGGCTATGGGTGTGTTCGTATATTCACTCTGGAGTGTTGTCATCGCACACTGGATGTTCTGCCTGAGGAGTAGGGTTGATCCAAGTGTTCTGACCTCACAACATTACATTTACATTTAAGTCATTTAGCAGACGCTCTTATCCAGTCAATCACCCAAGCTAACTGGCTAATGTTGGCTAACTTGCTTGCTACTTCCAGACACAAAAAAGGGGAAACATCACTCTGACCATTTTTATTGCCCTGGCAGAGCTGGTTAGGCTGTTTGTGTTATCTAGAGTGTTGGTGACTGTAACTGTGCTGCTGGCAACAATTTAAATATTTTTTTGCCAACGTTTACTGACACAGGTCATATTCAACTGGTGTTGCAGTTTGTAAATTCATCAGTTATTCTGCACTCTGGTGCAGAATAAGAGTGCTCTGAAATCGGCGTAGAAAGCCAGAGTGAATTTACGAATGCACCCTATATAGTGTTTGTTTGCATTTACTTTGACAAACATTGGAGTAAAACATGTTTATATTTTGGGTTGTGATTGGGTACGACTTGAGACAGGTTATATTATTCAAGAATCAGTGGGGTACATGTAATTAATTTATACATTAAAAATTGGATGTAGCAACTGCTCATTGCCACTTTAACTGACCACCCAGTCTTCTTACCCAGTCATACACTGTATCACAGCACTTTAGACTGAAGAGATGTTGATTCCTAACTAAGAAGCACAGTGGGCTCAAATTCTGTTATCGATCAAGTTGACGTGACTAAAGAGCTTTAAATCATGGGTGTGTTTTATACGCTCACATCTACAGCTTCAAGAAAACCTTGTGATATCCTTATTTTGGAATTGGGCTTTATGGGTATAATGACTATAGTAGCCCACCCTACCTAAGGCAAAGAATGATCAGGGAAGTGGACAGACAGTCTTGGCTTGAAGAGCTCTGGACTGGGGTTCTTTATGTCCCCTGGATTCCAACAGAATGACATAAATTGCCAGAATGAAGCAGTCACTGCTGCCCAGCCCTCCATGTTGTTACTCTCCCACGCCTACATAATTACTCCATAGCATAGTCTTGCCATGACTGTTTACATCCTAACTGAATATGTGTAAAGCAGATATATTAGTTTGATGCTCATTGTTTTGTCTCATTGGGATGTTGTGTGTTTTTAGGATAATCTGCCGGGATGATGATTATCGTGGGAAAAAAATAGAGAAGACCTCTTGTCTCTGCTGCCCTGAGCTTGAATACTTTTGGATCTTTTGAGGGTCCATTGTGTTCTACCTCCTGGCACAACATAGCAACTGTGCATTTGCTTTTACAAAATGTTTGGTCTCATTGAGCAAGGAGGGAAATTGGCAAAGGAGCCTGAATGTTAAAATGCATTGATGCTGTGGGAAAACTCAGCTCTTTGCAAAATGACTTGGGATTTCCATGCAAGCTTATCCTCTTAACCAAGCTTCTTTTGTTGTTGAAAACATTTAAGTATGAATTGATTGAAGCAGAAAGTAGACTATATAATAACATTAATTGTCTAGTAGGGGGGTGGGTTTTGTGGTCTAGTGGAATTCTTTACCTCAGGTAGTAAAGATTGGGGGTCTGGTGGCAAAAGGAATTCTGTTTGTTGTTTGTATGCATCTGTGCCTGACTGACAGAGGATCAGTGAGACCCCAACACACACACAAAAGCAATGTGTGTTGCCTTTGGTCACACACAGCACTCTGCGAGGAATGTGATGTCTCAGAGCTCAGCATTCCTGTATCAAAGACACCCTGATGGTTGCCATGTGAGTGTGCTGCTGAGCACAATGTTGATGGTGCTGTTCTTGCTATTAGGTGATTATTTCCCCCCCCCTCCATAGCAGGAACAACACCATCAGTGGTCAGAACTAAGTAATATCAGGATGTAAGATGGCACATAAACCCAACAACTTCAGTGACTCATTTCTCTGAACTAGAGGTTGACCGATTATGATTTTTCAGCGCCGATAACGATTATTGGAGGACCAACAAAAGCCGATGCCGATTTTTATGTGTGTAATAAATGACAATTACAACAATACTGAATGAACAATGAACACTTATTTTAACGTAATATAATACATAAATATAATCTATTTAGTCTCAAACAAATAATGAAACATGTTCGATTTGGTTTAAATAATACAAAAACAAAGTGTTGGAGAAGAAAGTAAAAGTGCAATATGTGCCATGTAAAAAAAGCTAACGTTTAAGTTCCAGAACATATGGAAGCTGGTAGTTCCTCTTAACATGAGTCTTCAATATTCCCAGTTAAGAAGTTTTAGGTTGGAGTTATTATAGGACTATTTCAGCTACCTTTGACTATTGGATGTTCTTAAAGGCAGTTTAGTATTGCCAGCCTAATCTCAGGAGTTGATAGGCTTGAAGTCATAAACAGCGCTGTGCTTCAAGCATTGCTAAGAGCTGCTGTTTGAATTAATGCTTACGTGCCTGCTGCTGCCTACCACCGCTCAGTCAGACTGCTCTATCATATACTTAATTATAATAAACACACAGAAATGCAAGCCTTAGGTCATTAATGTAGTCAAATCCGGAAACTGTCATTTCAAAAACAGAACATTTATTCTTTAAGTGAAATACGGAACCGTTCCGTATTTTATCGAACGGGTGGCAACCCTTAGTCTAAATATTACTGTTACGTTGCACAACCTTCAATGTTATGTCATAATTATGTACAATTCTGGCAAAGTAATTACTGTCTTTGTTAGGAATAAATTGACTTTCAACAATTCGCAACGAGCCAGCCGGCCCAAACTGCTGCATATACCCTGACTCGCTTGCACTGAACGCAAGAAAAGTGACACAATATTGCTTGCTAAACATGCATTTCTTTTAACAATATATGCAGTTTAAAAAAATATATACTTGTGTATTGATTTTAAGAAAGGCATTGATGGTTAGGTGCGTTATTGCAACGATTGTGCTTTTTTTTCGCGAAAAGGGGGTCCCTTGGTGGCTTTACACCATTTCTTTGGATTCCTCATGTCTAACTCATTGTTAGAAAAAAGTTTGATCCAAATCAAATCTTAGGTGCTATATTTATTGAATATTATAAAAATCCTATCAATTAAAATGGCCAGTTGGGTTCAATCGATTAGTTCAATGTTGCAGAAATGCTGATCTTATCTGTTTCTAACAGAAATTATTTCAGAACAATCTGAGAAGGTGGGTGTCAAGCCTCTTTCTTGTGCTTTTTGAGTTTGAGCGATCCAAAGGCATCATTAGGCCTATTGAATATTGCTACCTGCCTCTACCATCAGGGATGCAAACTAGTCACATTTTGGCGAAATTTGCCGTTTTGAATCCAAATTAGGTGACTTAAGTGATTCGTATAGATCCAATGATAAAAGTTTGTGGGAAGGGGGGGTTGGATCACTACTGGCTGTAAGGGAACAAGTGATGCAAGTTTGGAGCAATACTGTCTGTATCCAAGCCTCAGCCAATCGTTTACATAACAACAGAATGCAGCGCAGCACGCGACTGAAGAAAGAGGACCAATTTACTCGTTCCAGCATCAGCGCGCGCTCTGGAAAGGCAGCTTGCCAGTTACAGCAGCGCGTCCCTGAACGATAATGAATAGGTAACGTTAGATGAGAAGCCTGACCATGGAGACGGGTGTGAGAAGGTGATGAAGGGTATTTCATGAGCTATAACCGAAAAACGAATGGCATTTAGAAAGTTTGTGGTGAGGGAGAAAGTGTGGTGGAACAGGTATTAGCATTGTTAAGTATCTTGCTAGCTGGATCGAATTCTCAGTTAGCTAGCCAGAGAAATGTTGAGCAACATTAGCCAACATATCTGATCAAATAATTGAGTTTATGGTGTGAAAATTAGCTTGCTAATAAAGTAGACAGCTAACGTTACAACATCAAATGAGCTAACGTTAGTAACCTAACCAATTCTTTATAATATTAACTGGTGTACGACTCCTTGCCGTTCCTCAAGTTATAAAGCGTTAGTTGCTTACTGGACTTTGGCAATCTATGAAATGTTAACTGGCTAAAGAACTAACCACTATCTGTTATTAACTAATGTTTTCCCTCTACAGTATGTGGTTAATTTTCAGAATGAGAGAATTAGGTGAAAATGAGGCGTTGCTTGTTAAACAAGTACATTCAGGGTGTGTAGCTGGGCCTGGCTTAAACTGGATGCCTCTCTAGAGGTGAAAGGAACACCACACACTTTCCCTCTTTCTCACTTTTGCTGGCACATTGTAGAACTGATGTCCACAGGCAGTGTACAATGTAATAATGTGCAGTGCAGCCCAAAGATATTGTTTTTGTTGTGTTGAATTTGACAGTAACACATGTGAGGGGGATTATAATTTAACTCGGTGAACGTTAGTTTTGCACACATGTAGCCTTGTGCACTTGATCAATGTCTATAGTGACCACTATAATAGAAAAAAAATAGAATGCCTGTTTGTTTCATTCTATTTCTACTTTAAAAAAAAAAAATTCCATGTGCAATATTTGTCTGTGTGGTCACAAGCATTCTATTATAAAGGCTGTCATGGCTAACTGCAATATTAGTGTATTGTTTTTTTCTCAACTTGAGTGTCATTTGCAGTAAAGTCTAGGCAACAAATAACATTGGATTGCTTTCTTTACATTTTTTAGCTGTGAGTTAGGTTCACATTAACCACTTTATTTTACACAGAGACTGATCATGTAGATCATATTCTTTGTTTAATTAGTTAAAACCTGCAAACAGTGCAAAAAAAAGTGTCTTCTTTTTGGGCCCTCCAGTTTGCATCTCTGTACCATGCTGGTAACTAGTTTTGAAAAAGCATTTTTTCCCACTAGACACTAGCTATGTGTTATCTGCATAATGAGGTCATCAACATCCCCCTATTTCATCAAATAATTTTGTTTCCCATGCTCTTTGTTGACAGGGGTATTACATTGGTCCTGAAAGGGTGTTGGAGTGTATATGCATAATTGAAGTGTCTGGCTTCACCAGGCTGGCTCCCAGCAGTTTTTCACCCTCTGAGTAGCAATGCTAATTTGAGACTTGGGTGTCAGGGACACTGTTCTCTCTGAATGTGCTCTATGCCAGCTCTGTTGGGGCTTGGCAACAAGTGCAGCAGCACCTGGCATCCGGACCAAAAGGAAGCAGGGCTGGCATAACAATCTGGGCCTCCATCTCTCTCTGGGGTGTGGTGATGAAGCCTGATCCTGCACTGATTGAACCTTGGTGTACATGGACATCTCCATTCTAGTCATGCACACTGCTTGTTGTTTACCCCACAATGAGAATGTGTGTTTGATTAGGCTACCACAGCCTATATTTAGCCTGAGCCTCTGGAAGCAACGTCAGCACAAGAACCGTTTGTCAGGAGCTTCATAAAATGGGTTTCCATGACCGAGCAGACTTACACAAGCCTAAGATCACCATGCGCAATGCCAAGTGTCGGCTGGAGTGGTGTGAAGCTCGCCGCCATTGTACTCTGGAGCAGTGGAAACTCATTCTCTGGAGTGATGAATCACACTTCACCATCTGGCAGTCCGACGGACAAATCTGGGTTTTGGTTGATGCCAGGAGAACACTACCTGCCCCAATGCATAGTGCCAACTGTAAACTTTGGTGGAGGAATAATGGTCTGGGGCTGTTTTTCATGGTTCGGGCAAGGCCCCTTAGTTCCAGTGAAGGGAGATCTTAACGTTACAGCATACAATGACATTCAAGACTTCTGTGCTTCCATCTTTGTGGCAACAGTTTGGGGAAGGCCCTTTCTTGTTTCAGCATGACAATGCTCCCATGCACAATGCGAGGTCCATATAGAAATTATTTGTCGATCGATGTGGAAGAACTTGACTGGCCTTTACAGAACCCTGACCTCAACCCCATCAAACACCTTTGGGATGAATTGGAATGCTGACTGCGAGCCAGGCCAAATCGCCCAACATCAGTGCCCGACCTCAGTAATGCTTTTGAGGCTCAATAGAAGCAAGTCCCTGCAGTAATGTTCCAACATCTAGTGGAAAGCCTTCCCAGAAGAGTGGAGGCTGTTATGTCACAGCAAAAGGGGAACCAACTCCATATTAATGTCCATGATTTTGGAATAAGATGTTCGATGAGCAGGTGTCCATAAAATGTAGTGTATAACGAAAAAGACATTACATACAAAATACATTTTACATACATTTAAAAACACTAACGTGTAGTGTAGATGCTCAGAGGCCACAGACTGGAAGGTTGCATTACATTGTGGTTTTCTCTTTTTCTCTGCAGGTGCACTTTCAGGTTTCCCAGCACAAACATCAAGATCACATTCACAGCCCTATCCAGTGGGAAGAGGGAGAAGCGTGAGGCGCCTGAGTCTCCAGTAAAACCAGTCCACATCTCTCCGCTCACCATAAACATTCCAGACAACATCGCCCACCTCATGAGCCCCCTGCCCTCGCCCACCGGCACCATCAGGTACAGTAACAGTAGGCCTGGGCCTCAGTTAACCTTGAGATAACTTATTATCATACTGGCCTGGCGGCTAATGCTTAGTTTATTGAACTCTAGGGGAAGATGTGAACCAGGCACAGCTTGCAGCTTAAGTCACCTCCTAACCTACACAATCTGTCCAACACAGATTTATTGTGTGTACTTGTTAAGCCTAGTCTGTGTGTAGCCATTGGCAGTCTTCACTTAGCTGCTGTGTGTGTGTTGACTGAAAATACATAGCTTCTAGCAATGTTAATTTTGACAGCTGTTTCAGTTTTAATACCTTTTTATTCTCAGTCATATTTTAGTCATTTCATCCTTTAATTATTATTAGTTGACTAAAACTCTGGGCAGTTTGTCTAGTTTAAGTCACAGCCATTTAGGTCACATAGTAAGCACATTTTTTCCCGACTTATATTATGAATATTTAGGCTACCTCTAACTTCCATCATGTGCACATTCCTTGAAAAGGGGGGAAATTGAGCTTTACAAAAATGCCAGGAGTATTACTGTACTACTAATATTCAACAAATAGCATTTGTTTTTTCCATAGGGAAGGTTAGTTACAAGTGAAGTGTCCTGTAGGCTTGGGTGGTATACTGTATAACGGGGTATTTGGAAGAAGCCACGGGAGGAATTTTCAAAACCGTCAACTATTTCTTTGAAGTTTCAGTAAATTTGAATATTTGTTGCAACTTTTTATGTTAATACCTGCAGTCAACTTGTGCAATACATTAGGAGATAAAGCATATTGCATTCTTCATTTAACCTGTCACATTATTTTACGTGATAAAGCTTACCGTAGTTCCCCAGAACAGTCGAGCCAGTCATGTGTTTGTTTATAAACAGCACAATTGGAGAAAGCCATCTGGTGAGTCCACAGCATTCTATATCGATAGGCGAGTCTCTGTTGTGCGGCGCACATGAGGTGTTGAAGCCATCAGATATCTTCTAATGGCTTTCTGCCAGAAGTCAGAGCGCTAGATGAGTGCTGTACAGCTGCCATTTTCCCCCTGTGCTTTCTACTAGTGTTTTTTTTCTCCCATTGTTCTCCCATCTGGTCCATGTACACATGCTTCTCTTCCTTCGGAAGAGCATGTATCCCAACTTTGTTCATTTGCACAATTTCTCTCGTTAACTTTCGCTTGTAAATGTCAATACAGACCGAAAATGACATTCAGTAGCTAGTAGCTACTTTTGTTTAACTTTATGAGCTGTATTTGCCGGTCTTTGTAATTAGTTTGTTTTGCTCGTTGGCATTTCGCAATTAGTTTGCTAATTTTGTTAGCATTCTGGTAAGAAGCCTAGTTGACTTTTCTTGTGTTTGTAGAGCCCTCTTGTGTGCTATGCTCGTAATACCGTAAATCCTGGAACGAGAGAAGGACTGTATGACCACATGAAAATCAGTATACCGCCCAAGCCTACTGTCCTGGCTTCGCATCAGTTTAAAAGATTTCACTTCAGTCACTCGTTCACACCTGGGAACTGTGTGGGAGAGCCTGGCAGATCAACTCAATCAGACCGAGCAGCTCAAATATGTCATGAGAGGATGGAATTAAATATTCTGCACGCATGCATGCTTAGGATTGGACAAAACAGTTGAAAAGGAGCTTCATGTCAAATGAAATGTGAGACTAATGGATGTGGAATTCTCCTCTTTTCACATTTTCGTAGACTAAAATGAAAATTAATTTGTTAGTTTTTTCCACTGCATTTCATTATCGTAGTAGTTTTAAACAGGAAAAATAGGTTGTTGATTAGTTATTGGGGTGTGAACGTTTAAATGTAATTGGGATCCTTAACGTTAGGAAACATTTTTAAATTCACATTGCAGTTATCACACAACACATTTTGTGTTATTGCCAAACTAGACGATAGGCTATATAGGCCTGCGGAAAGTTGTGTAAAGGTTGACTCCGCGATATGACTCAACTGCAGAAAGTAAACTGCGTAGTGGGTAAATATCCACAACATCTAAGTGTTGAAGTGCTAGGCTCAACTTCTCAGCTGTTTTTGTCCTCTTTCTGCCTGGTGGCCGACCTGCCTATACTGTGCCCCTCTCTCCGTCCCTCGCTAGCTCGCTATGAAAGATGCAAGTGTTTGTATTCTCTGAAGTATGGTAACTAATCCAGGGCTCTACAGTGTGACCATTTTACTCGCATATGCGCCTAAATATTTTTCTGTGCGATCTGGACATTTTATTTAGGAGCACCTGCAACATTTGAAGGATTCTAGCTTTAATATCTCAAATATTGTTAACTGTGCTCTGTTGTAATCAGGCTCCTCCATTCCAAATTTCCTAGCAGAATTGAATCTTAACTCTCCAGAAATGGGGAGTTGATGTGCAAGTCGGAGTCAATTATTTTGCTGTCAACTGTCCACCACTACGTCGTCATCGTTAACAGTAAAATGGCAGAGAAAGGCAAGCGACAGCAGTGAAGCCCTGTATGGCAATACTTTGAGAGTTAATGAGAAGGAAATGCACATTTTGCGAGGTGGAATTGAAGTACAGTAATGGTAGTACAGGTGCAATGCTTCACCATCTGAAAGGGGCACACCGTTTTAACCGAAAACTGATGATAAAAATGGACGTTTAAACATGAACTCCCCCCCCCCCCCCCCCCCCCCCCCCATTTGCCACATCCCTAATACCTACTGCTGTGTTCAAATGTAACCTACCTTATAGTATGTGAAATTAAAATTGTTGCAGTGCTAATTAGAGGTCGACCGATTTGATATTTCAACGCCGATACCGGTGTGTGTGATAATGACAATTACAACAATACTGAATGAGCGTCTGCTAAATGACTTAAATGTAAATGTAACACTATATTTTAACTTAATATAACACATAAATAAAATCAATTTAGTCTCAAACAAATAATGAAACATGTTCAATTTGGTTTAAATAATACAAAAACAAAGTGTTGGAGAAGAAAGTAAAAGTGCAATATGTGCCATGTAAAAAAGCTAACGTTTAAGTTCCAGAACATATGGAAGCTGGTGGTTCCTCTTAACATGAGTCTTCAATATTCCCAGTTAAGAAGTTTTAGGTTGGAGTTATTATAGGACTACTTCTCTCTATACCATTTGTATTTCATATACCTTTGACTATTGGATGTTCTTATAGGCACTATAGTATTGCCAGCCTAATCTCAGGCGTTGATAGGCTTGAAGTCATAAACAGCGCTGTGCTTCAAGCATTGCGAAATAGTGCTGGCAAACGGAGAAAAGTGCGGTTTGATTGAATGCTAACAAGCCTGCTGCTGCCTACCACCGCTCAGACTGCTCTATCAAATCATAGACTTAATTATAATATAATAAACACACAGAAATATGAGCCTTAGGTCATTAATATGGTCAAATTCCGTTAACTATCATTTCAAAACCGTTTATTCTTTCAGTGAAATACGGAACCGTTCCGTATTTTATGGAACGGGTGGCAACCATAAGTCTAAATATTGATGTTACATTGCACAACCTTCAATGTTATGTCATAGTTATCTAAAATTATGCCAAATTAATTACTGTCTTTGTTAGGAAGAAATGGTCTTGACACAGTTCACAACGAGCCAGGCGGCCCAAACTGCTGCATATACCCTGACTCTGCTTACACTGAACGCAAGAGAAGTGACACAATTTCAGGCACCGCATTGATTATATGCAACGCAGGACAAGCTAGTTAAACTAGTAATATCATCAACCATGTGTAGTATTCTAGTGTAGTATTCTAGTGATTATGTTAAGATTGATTGATTGTTTTTTATAAGATAAGTTTAATGCTAGCTAGCAACTTACCATGGCTCCTTGCTGCCTGCACTCACATAACAGGTGGTCAGCCTGCCACGCAGTCTCCTCGTGAATTGCAATATAATCGGCGTCCAAAAATGCCGATTACCGATTTTGTTATGAACACTTGAAATCGGACCTAATTTAATCTACCATTACGATTAATCGGTCGACCTCTAGTGCTAATCCACCCATGAATTCCTACTAGCACATCTGCCAATCGGCTACCGCACATTGCAACGATGATGGAACTGCTCCAGATACATTGAAGAATGGAAAAAATAATATTGATGTTTTCATTTGATTCTAGCCAATCATCAGTGTTTATCTCCAGATTAATCATGTTTGCTTCAGCTTAACAAATCGTTAAGCGTTTTCTGCTGTTTTAACGCTCAACTTAATGCCTCATGAAATGATTTTGCTCTCCTTTCAATATGGGTTAGATAATGTGAGGCTATTTGCATAGGTGGTGTGAACCAGTCTGACTGCAGGCTACTGCAGTAAAGGGTACAGATTAGATGAACCAAGATATTTATTTTACTGGGGCCCCCTATTCCTCAGACTAGCTTGGCTAATTATAAACCATTGCTTGATTTCTAAAAAAGGAACTGAGGTCATCAGTGGATCAATTAGGCAGTTTTGTTTGTAGCCTAAAAGTATTGCATTATTCTTAGTCAGATAATTTGATATGTACTGTGTTGGTCATCATGCTGACAGAGACTTGGTGACTGACTAATGGTCTGGTCCACTTCTTCCCCACAGTGCTGCCAACTCGTGCCCCTCCAGTCCCAGAGGAGCAGGCTTGTCCGGCTACAGGATGGGTCGCATCGTCAGCTCTGCAGAGCTACAGCTCATAAACGACAACTCCCAGTCAGAGAACGACAAGGAGGCCTCAGGAGGGGACAGCCCCAAGGTGAGCACCACATACAGAGAATCTCCATTGAACATGCTTTTAGTCTAAGGCTTATATTAATCTGTGTCTGTGAAACTGGCCTTTTTAATTTAGTGGCAATCAGCGGTTGGAGCCATAGTGTTATCCCCACCACTGTTTTGTTAAAAAGCTGAGGGATGGGGCTGGAGAAATGTAACCACTCTCAAATTCATAGACAGAGCTATGGATGCAAGAATTGACCAACCATGATATCAAAATAGTTTTAATGTTATGAGAGTGTATAGTGTTTGTTTACATTTACTTTGTTTTAGTGCTGAGTAGGGTTGTACATTTTGGGGAATATTCAGAGGTGGAAACTTTCTGTGGGAAGTAACGGGAATATATGGGAATTAACAGAAATGTATTTAAATTAATACTATTTAAATGGTATTTTTGCATTGGATATATTTACCATATCATATGGAGACAGAAACACACATTTTACCTTATCATAAGTAGACATAATTGCAAATGGTTAACCTTCCAGTAGAGAAAAAAATATAGGAATTTAACTTTAATTAAATGAGTTGACTCTTCACATGGGATTATTTCATTGAGCAACAAAAGAAAGGGAATATTGAATGATTCCCAATGATCAATCGCATCTCCCAACATACATCTGTAAAATGAGTCTAGAAACTAAAGCTTTGGTTGTCTTCCTCTCAGGCTTCTCTGTCTTCTTCCTGGACCTCCTCAATGTCCACCTCTTGAACATCAGACTCTGAGGGCTCATCTTCACTGTCACTTTCCAACCTTGTTGAGGATGACTTGTTGTCAGGCTCAAAAAGCCTCAAATTTGCCCCGATGGTCACCAATTTTTCAACCCTTGTACTGATCAGCCTGTCGCATGCTTTGGTGTGTGTGCGTGTGTTCCCAAACAAGGACCAGTTGCGATCTGAGATGGCTGATGTTGGTGGGATTTGGAGGATGATGGAGGCAACAGGGGAAAGAGCCTCATATCCATAAAGTCCCTTCCACCAGGTGGCTGATGAGATATGTTGGCACGACTGCCATATTGCATCTTTATGCCAAAGCCCTTGCTTGGAAGTTTACTTCTCCAGACTGCAAAGAACCTTTCCCTCATCAAGGCCAAGGTGGCGAGACACGGTAGTGATGACACCATAGGCCTTGTTGATCTCTGCACCCGACACGATGCTCTTGCCAGCGTACTTGGGGTCCAACGTGTGCTGCGGTGTGTATGGGCTTCAGGCAGAAGTCTTCACGCTTTTTGATGTATTTCAGATCTGCAGTTTCCTTTGCTTGGAGCAACAGTGAAGTGGGCAGGGCAGTACAGATTTATTCTCTTCCATCTGCAAGCAGAGTCTGAACATCAGACAGGATGCCGTTGTCTCCCTCAATCCGTGCAATGGCTACAATTTTAGGTTTCAGGAGTTTCAGGCTGCTTACCACTCTCTCCCAAAATACATCACCCAGGAGGATCCTTTTGATGGGGCTGTCCATATCGGCAGACTGTGATATGGCCATTTCTTGGAGAGACTCCTTCCCCTCCAAGAGACTGTCAAACATGATGACAACACCACCCAACAGGTGTTGCTGGGCAGCTTCAATTTGGTGCGCTTATTCTTCTCATTTTACTTGGATTGGTAGATTGCTTCTATAACTTGATGACCCTTCACATACCTAACCATTTCCTTGGCTCTCTTGTGTGTATCCATTGTTTTCAGTGCCATGATGTCCTTGAGGAGCAAATTCAATACATGAGCAGCACAGCCAATGGGTGTGATGTGAGGGTAGGACTCTCCACTTTAGACCAAGCAGCCTTCATGTTCGCAGCATTGTCTGTCACCAGTGCAAATACCTTCTGTGGTCCAAGGTCATTGATGACTGCCTTCAGCTCATCTGCAATGTGGAGACCGGTGTGTCTGTTGTCTCTTGTGTCTGTGTTCTTGTAGGATACTGGTTGAGGGGTGGAGATGTAGTTAATTATTCCTTGCCCAGGAACATTCGACCACCCATCAGAGATGATTGCAATAGTCTGCTTTCTCTATGATTTGCTTGACCTTCACTTGAACTCTGATCTCTGCATCCAGCAAATTAGTAGATAAAGCATGTTTGGTTGGAGGGGTGTATGCTGGGCGAAAAACATTCAGAAATCTCTTCCAATACACATTGCCTGTGAGCAGCAGTTGCATACACAGCTCGAGCAAGACATTAATCATAATTTCTCTGACTATGTTCTTCCATTGAGTCAAAAAAAACTTCTTGACTCCAGGAGGAATTGTGTTAAGGTTTCTGATTCATCATTTTCACTTCGAATAGAAGTAGAGGGACATTTGTCGAGGTAGCTTGTGATCGCTGAGCAAACTTTATGCACTTGGCCAGATGATTCTGCATCTTTGGTGCATCCTTCACATACGATTTGGCACAGTATTTGCAAATGTACACAGCTTTTCCTTCTGGATTAGCTGCAGTGAAATGTCTCCACACATCAGATAGTGCCCGTGGCATTTTCCTGTAAAGATTAGGAAAAAATTTGTAAAAAACAAATACAATTCCATGTATAGGTAATTATTTAAGCAGTTAGATTTAACAACTAATTTGTAAGATAAATGTTTTAAAATTAAACGTATATGGAAACAGGTGAATTAACACTCCTCAGTTAGCAGGCTCAAGCAAGCTAAATCCCACATGGTAGCAAAAACTAACTAGCAGAAATTGTTAACAAGTTAGAAATGATTTAAACACCATGCTGTAGGCTACTATTTACTAGTTAACAAAAAATGTCTCATAAAATATATTCACCCCACCCGGTATTGTAATCAAAACTTACCAGAAAGCATGTAACCCCTGGCTCAAACAGTGTAGTAGTGGGTTCAATAGCATCTCATTAGTGTGCAAGATCTTGAGAATCAGCTGTACATGTGATGGAAGAATGCACTGTCCATGCAGAGGGTTGCAACTCCATTGAATTGGGGATAGTTTAATCAAAATATGCCACAAGACCTAGAATTGCCTTGTATCCCTCAAAAAAGGTTCACTGTTATAAGCTAACCTTTTAAAAAAAAATTAAAAAAAAAAATATGAATTTAAGCAAAATTCCCAAAATTCCCGGGCTTAACTTACCATGGGACATTCCGGGAAGTTTCCGACCCTTTGCAACCCTAGTGCTGAGTGATAAGTGCTTTTTGGGGTCGTTTTGGTTCTATTATTATTAAAAAATAATCACGGTTTTGATAATACATTTTTTTGTCATTAAATGCACTATGTGTTATGTGGAAGGAATGATGTAACAACACAGAATAAAACGTTTAACAAAAGTCCCATGATGGTAGTGACTGCCCATTACTGCACTTATTAACCATCATTTATTTACATTATTATTTACTTTATAAATATTTTAAATATTTCAGTTGTTGGGTATATTACATTTTGTTTTATTTGACTTTTTATTATTTAATTCCAAGTCCTCATCTCTATAGAGCTGCTTATGTAAATAATGCATACTTTTATGACTGCTGAATATCAACTATCAATCACTTAGATCATGTATGTTCAGGTAGCGATACCTCCCGAAGCAACTGCTCCCTATCCCTCTCGCTCGCGTGTCTTCTGTCTCTTCTCTCCCTCTGTGTGCCCCACACAGACCGGACAAGTAGGCGCGAAATTGTTTATGGTCATGTTGGTTAATTACTGCGCTAATCTATGTAGAATATTGGCCTGTTGGAAACTACAACTCTACTATATCACACAGTTTGGACTTGATCTGATTTATCTCTATTGGTTTTAAAAAAAAAAAACATATCTGATGTTTTGGTTAATTGCTCAACACTACTTTGTTTACAAACATTGGAGTAAAACAAGTTTATTTGGAGTCTGGATGGGGTATGACAGTTGAACTAAGCTCGAGGCATTTCTAAGTTATATTCTTCAAGAATCAATGGGTACTGCAACTGCAGATTGCCCTTTTTAAATAAGTGCACACTTTAATTAATTGGAGAGGAAAGGTAGTCATGTGTCTGTCTGTTTTTGCATTTTAACTGTTGCATGTGACAAAACAAACCCATGATTTGTCATCAAATTGAATTTGTCACATGCTTCATAGACTAACAGTGAAATGCTTACTTATGGATTATTGTCCAACAATGCAGAGTTAAAGATGAGATGAAAAATATTATACAAAATTGAGATAGTGACATGAAGAATAAATACACAGTGAATAACAAATAGAAATAGCATGGCTATACATATAGGGAGTACCCGTAACGAGTCGATGTGCAAGGGTACGAGGTAATTGAGGTAGCAGTGTAATGTACATACAGGTAGGGGTAAAGTGACTAGGCAACAGGATAGATAATGGACAGTAGCAGCAAAAAAGTTAGTGACTAAGTGCAAAAAGGGCTACCAGGACTAGCTGCATTTACCCATTTGATTAGCTATTTAGCAGTCTTGTTTAGATGTCTTGGGTAGAAGCTGTTCAGGGTCCTGTTGATTTCAGACTTGGTACTGCTTGTCGTACAGTAGCAGAGAGAACAGTCTGGCTTGGGTGGGTGGCTGTCTTTGACAATGTTTTGGGCCTTCCTCTGACACCGCCTGGTATAGAGGCCCCAAGTTAGTCAAGATGCTCTCGATGGTGCAGCTGTAGAACTTTTAGAGGATCTGAGGGCCCATGGCAAATCTTTTCAGCCTCCTGTGGGGGAAGAGGTGTTGTCGTGCCCTCTTCAACTGTTGGTGTGTTTGGACCATGATAGATCCTTCGTGATGTGGACATAGATGAACTTGAACCTCTCGATCCACTCTACTACAGCCCTGTCGATTTGAATGGGGGTGTGCTCACCCCTACGTTTCCTGTAGTCCACGAACAACTCATTTGCCTTACAGACTTTGAGGGAAAGGTTGTGGTCCTTGTCCTGCGAATTGGAGCGGGTCCAGGGTGTCTGAGATGATGGTGTTGATGTCATGACCAGCCTTTCAAAGCATTTGATGGCTACAGATGTGAGTGCTACGGAACGATCGTCATTTAGACAGGTTACCTTGGCATTCTTGGGCACAGGGACTATTCTTCCCTACCAAGCAAAAAGGCAGTAACTGCTCATAGTGTGGAACTGAGAAATATGGCTTTTATTTACCTTGGTTTCACAGTAACTTTATGCAGTTACTGCTAACATGACCCACATTTTCTCCAAAACACAATACAATAGAGGCAGGATACTTGTCCACATGATTAAGCATGTATTTAATGTAGCAAAAAATGACTAACTAATTTTTGACCAAATGAGCAGTTACTGCATTTTTGCTTGGTAGGGCAGAATTGTGGTCTGCTTGAAACATGTATGTATTACAGACTGGGCCAGGGAGAGGTTGAAAATCAGTGAAGACCTTTTCCTGCTTGGCAGCTCATGCTCTGAGGACGTGTCCTGGTAATCTGTCTGGCCTTGTGAATGTTTAAAGGTCTTACTCACATCAGCTATGGAGAGTGTGATCACACAGTCATTTGGAACAGCTGGTGCTCTCACGTATGGTTCAGTGTATCTTGCCTCAAAGCGAGCATAGAAGGCATTTGGCTCATCACTGGGCAGCTCATGGCTGGGTTTCCCTTCATAATCTGTGATAGTTTGTAAACCCTGCCACATCTGACATGCATCAGAGCTGGTATAGTAGGATTTTATATTAGTTCTGTATTGACGCTTTGCTTGCTTGATGGTTCGTCGGAGGGTGTAGTGAAATTTCTTATAAGCATTTGGGTTTGTGTCCCGCTCCCTGAAACAGCAACTCTAGCCTTTAGCTTAGTGTTGATGTTGCCTGTAATCCATGGCTTCTGGTTGGGATATGTACGTACGGTCACTGTGGGGACATCGTTGTCGATGCACTTATTGAAGCCAGTGACTGATGCCATCGGATGAATCCTGGAACATCTTCCAATCTGTGCTAGCAAAACAGTCCTGTAGCTTAGCATCCGCTTCACCGGACCACTTCCGTATTGAGTGAGTCACTGGTACTTCCTGTTTGAGTTTTTGCTTGTAAGCGGGAATCAAGAGGATAGAGTTATGGTCAGATTTGCTAAATGGAGAGAGAGAGATGTGTATGCATTTATGTGTTTGGAGTAAAGGTGATTTAGAGGTTGTTGGTTTTTTTCGCCTCTAGTTGCACAGCTGGTACAAATGAGGTAAAATGGATTTCGGTTTCCTGCATTAAAATCAAAGCCACTAGGAATGCCACCCGTGGGTGTGCATTTTCTTGTTTGCTTATGGTCTTTTACAGCTCATTGAGTCCAGTCTTATTGCCAGCATCAGTTTATGGTGGTATAAAAATATGATAACTCTCTTGGTAAATAGTATGGTCTACAGCAGCGGTCCCCAACACCCGGACCGATACCGGGCCGTGGGTCATTTGGTACCGGGCCGCAGAGAAAGAATAAATAACTTACATTATTTCCGTTTTATTTATTATGAGTCTGAACGATGTTTTATTTTGAAAAATGACCGGATTCCCTCTGTTAAATCCGTATGACTCACTCTTGACGCATGTCTCGGTCACGTGATACGTTGCCACTAAAATTAAACCCACAAGCTAGCAAAATGAGTAAAAAACAAACATCTTTGGAAAGTTTCTTTGCGAAGTGGAAAGGCCCAGTGAGGAGACAGAAGAAGAGCCTACGACTTCCAAGAAAAAGAGAGCTGCATTTAACAGACAATACCAGGAGTCCTACTTAAAATATGGATTTATCGCTACAGGTGATTCCCGCGCACCAAAGCCCGCTCTGCATAATATGCGGCGACCGGCTCTCTAATGAGGCAATGAAGCCTTTAAAACTGCTTCGCCACTTGGAGACCAAGCACCCTGCATTAAAAGACAAGCCTTCGGAGTATTTTGAAAGAAAAAAGCATGAACAATAAGGACAGAAGCAATTACTGAGGGCCACCACATCAGCAAATGCGAGTGCACTGAGAGCATCATACTTGGTGGCTAAGGCTAAGAAGCCATTCACCATTGGTGAAGAATTGATCCTGCCCGCCACTAAAGACATTTGGCGTGAACTTCTAGGAGAGGCTGCGGTTAAAAAGATGGCACAGGTGCCTCTTTCGGCTACCACCATCACTCGGCGCATTGAGGAAATAGCAGAGGACATTGAGACACAATTATTGGAGAGGATTAATACATCACCGTGCTACGTACTCCAGGTTGACGAGTCTACAGATATTGACAACAAGGCAATACTACTTGTTTATGTGCGATATCTTTATCAGGAGGATGTGCAGGAGGATATGTTATGTGCACTATCGTTTCCAACCAAAACCACAGCCGCAGAACTATTCAAGTCGCTGGATGATTATATATCAGGAAAACTGAAATGGTCATTTTGTGTCGGCATATGCACAGATGGAGCTGCTGCCATGACCGGACAGCTGTCTGGTTTAACTACTCAGATTAAGGAGGTTGCACCTCAATGTGAGTCTACGCATTGTGTCATTCACAGGGAAATACTGGCTAGCCGAAAAATACCACCGGAATTTAACAGCGTATTGAATGATGTCGTTAAAGTTATTAACCACATCAAAGCACATGCCCTTAACTCGCGCCTGTTCGAGCAGCTTTGTGAGGAGATGAACGCGGAGCACAGACACCTTCTCTTATACACAGAAATAAGATGTTTATCACGAGGGAGATCGCTGGCCAGAGTGTTTGAATTACGAGAGCCGCTGCAGAGATTTCTCTCAGGAAAAAAAAGTCACCGCTGGCAGCACATTTCAGTGACGAGGAATGGGTCGCAAAACTCGCTTACTTGTGCGACATATTCAACCTGCTCAATGAACTCAATCGGTCACTTCAGGGGAAAATGACAACTGTCTTCAAGTTGGCAGATAAAGTAGCTGCATTTTAAAGCCAAACTGGATTTGTGGGGACGGCGCGTGAACAGATGTATATTTGACATGTTTCAAACATTCGCGGGGATTTTGGAAGAGACAGCCCGAGCCTTCATTGTCCCAGCTGGTGCACGATCACCTGTCTTTGCTTTTAAAAGAGTTTGAGCGCTACTTCCCAACCACAAAAGACCCACGAACTGCCAAGGAATGGATCCGCGACCTATTTGTCAACAAACCAGGTGAATCCAGCATGTCTATGCAAGAAGAAGATCAACTGCGGGAGATCGCAAATGACGGCGGCCTATTAAAAGTATGTTCGAGACAACAACTCTGCCGGTGTTCTGGATTAAAGTCACGGAAGAATACCCTGAGATCGCCACAACAGCACTGAAAACCCTGTTACCATTTCCGACATCCTATTTGTGTGAAGCGGGATTTTTTGCAGTGACGGCAACCAAAACAAAATGATGGAGTAGACTGGACATAAGCAACACACTTCGGGTGTCATTGTCTACCATTACCCCTAGATGGGACCGTCTCGTTGCAGAGCAACAAGCTCAGGGCTCCCACTGATTTAGCGTTATGGTGAGTTGTATTTTTCATACAACACAAAAACAAATATAAACTGTATCTTATTTTTAAGGCATGTTTAAACGTTACCATAGCGACCAGAGAGTGTTAGGTGGCAGAGAGGATGTTACCCATGTTATGTTGTTGGTGCGACATTACGAGGACGCTGCTAATAAAGTTGCATACGAGTACACAGTGCATTCACGTTTATTATATTTTTTAAAAAATACCACCGTTTTTATGCTGGTCGTATCATTTTACTTTGTATTTATCCGCCACACCTTGAAGGCCGGTCCGTGAAAATATTGTCTGACATTAAACCTGTCCGTGGCCCAAAAAAGGTTGGGGACCGCTGGTCTACAGCTTATCATAAGGTATTCTAATGTGAGCAGAACCTCGAAGAGACGCGCTTCCCCGACGCTGCCGTTCTGTAATGCCGATGTATAGAAAAAACAGCTAGATTAATATTTTCCTTGTTCCACCATAACTCAGAGATGCATAGGATATTACAGTTCTTCAGATCACGTTGATGGGATACTCTCAAACAGAGCTCGTCCAGTGATTGCACGTTAGCCAATAGCGCCGCCTACTTCTCAGTTTCAGGGATTTGTGCCTGGTCTGGGATAATCAATATGTCCTTCTCCGACTCATTGAAGTTAGTCCTCATCCAAATCGAGGTTGGTGGTGGCTTTTCTGGTTTCCAGAAGCTCTTTTCGGTCATAAGAAATGATGGTGTGAACATTATGTACAAAAAAAGTTAAGATCAACACCCAAAAATACACAAAATAGTTCAATTGGCCAGGAGCCCGTAAAACGGCTGCTATTCCCTCCAGTGCCATTGCTCACAAAATGTGCTTTGCTACCTAGTAAATGACACCCTTTCTTCCTTCCTCTTCCCTTTAGGATGATTCCAAACCGCCATACTCATATGCACAACTGATAGTCCAAGCCATTACAATGGCACAGGACAAGCAGCTCACACTAAACGGAATATACACTCACATCACCAAAAACTACCCCTACTACAGGACTGCAGACAAAGGCTGGCAGGTGAGAAATGGCATCTTTCAATACAAATAATTTCAGTGAAAAATGGTGCATGTGAGGGAAAAGATCTGAACCTGTTTTGAATAGCATTAGGATTCCACCACATGGTTATATTTCAAATATCTCAAAAAACACAGAGCATAGCCCCTTGACTTTTTCCACATTTTCTTGTTTCAGCATGGATCAACATTGTAGTTACTCCACAATACTAACTTAATTGACAGAGGGAAAAGAAGTCTGTACAGAATAAAATATACCAAAACATGCATCCTGTTCCCAACTAGGCACTAAAGTAATACTTGGCAAAGCAATTCACTTTTTGTCCTGAATACAAAGTGTTTGGGGCAAATCCAATACAACACGTTACTGAGTACCACTCTCCATATGTTCAAGCATAGTGGTGGCTGCATCATGTTATGGGTATGCTTGTAATTGTTAAGAACTGGGTAATAAATGGAATGGCGCTAAACACAGGCATAATCCTAGAGCAGGGGTACTCTTAACCGTATGCGGTCCAGAGCCTGCTGGTTTACAGTTTTACCTGATAATTAATTGCACACACCTGGTGTCCCAGGTCTAAATCAGTCCCTGATTAGAGGGGAACAATGGGAAAAAATGCAGTAGAACTGGTTTTAAGGTCGAGGGTCCTAGAGGAAAACCTGTTTCTCTCTGACACTGGGAGATGAATTCACCTTTCAGCAGGGTAGTAATCTAAAACACAAGGCCAAATCTTCACTGAAGTTGCTTACCAAGAAGTCTGTGAATGTGGCGGAGTTACAGTTTTGACTAAAATCTGCTTGAAAAGCTATGGCAAGACCTGAAAATGGTTGTCTAGCAATGATCAACAACCAACTTTTGACAGAGCTTGAAGAATTTTGAAAAGAATAATGGGAACGTGTTGCACAATCCAGGTGTGGAAAGCTCTTAGAGATGTACACAAAGACTCACAGCCCTAATTGCTGCCAAAGGGGTTTCTACAAAGTATTGACTCGGTTGCGAATAATTTTGTATATGAGATTTACTTTTTAATTTTCAATCAGTTAGCAAAGATATCTAAAAACAGATTTATTGTGTGTAGGTGAGGGAGACTTTTTAAATACATTTTGAATTCAAGCTGTAACAACAATGTGGAATAAGTAAAGGGGTATTAATACTTTCTGAAGGCACTGTATATTAAGATGTGCTTTGACTAATATGCAACCTTGTAAAAGTACACATTCACTTTGGCTTCAAACTGAAGGGCGGTACATGGCTTATCCCATCTGTTACTATGTTGTTTTTGAGCATGTGCCATTGATGAACTGTGACGTGAATAACAGCCTTGGCTGCAGTGTGTTCGTACTAACACGACGGCGTATTCTGTTGTAGAACTCGATCCGTCACAATCTGTCACTGAACCGCTACTTTATTAAAGTAGCCAGATCGCAGGAGGAACCGGGCAAGGGCTCGTTCTGGAGGATAGACCCGTCCTCAGAGGGCAAGCTCATGGAGCAGGCCTTCAGGAAACGAAGGCCGCGGGGTGTGCCCTGCTTCAGGACCCCCCTCGGACCCCTCTCCTCCAGGTATGGACCTACTCACTCTCAAGTTTCAGTCACACGATGAGCTCGCTGCATGCTTTACTGCAGGGGTCTCCATCCGGTCGCTCGCAGCCCATCTATCCACATTGACATTATCCCATCCCTAGTTAGCACCAGTTGGCCTAAAAATGCCAAATGTAACACTATCTGCAAATTAATTTCCAGCAATAGTTCCCCTGTATGTCTGTGTAGTGCACGCACTTCACTTCCATTTACTTTGTGTAGCCAGTAAGGGATAATGATAACTGTCTTCTGGGTAGACTGTAGGCTTGGGCAGCATACCGTATACCGGGGTATTTGGAAACAGCCACGGCATGATTTTTCAATACCGTCAATACCATTGAAACTAAGTTTTTCAATATTTTTTTTTCAATAATTTGTTACTTTTTAAGTAAATACCTGCAGTCAGCTTGTGTAACATGTTAGGAGATGAAGCAGATCACGTTCTTAATTTCACCTGTCACATTATTTTACATTATGAAGCTTACCATAGTTCCCAGAACAGTTCAACCAGTCATGTGGGGCGGCAGGTAGCCTAGTGGTTAGAGCGTTGGGCCAGTAACCGAAAGGTTGCTAGATCGAATCCCTGAGCTGCCAAGGTAAAAATCTGTCGTTCTGCTCCTGAACAAGGCACTGTAAATAAGAATTTGTTCTTAACTAGTTAAATGAAATAAAAAACAAATACATGTGTTTGTAAATATCAGCAGACATCACTGGGAGAAAGCGTGAGCAGTTGGTTCCAGCTGTATATTGACAGTCAAGTGTGTTTTTGCTTCAATAGAGTGATCAGGGACGTGCAACTATAGTTTTCCTTCACAGAAAACACATTGCAACACATTCGGCAGAAAATAGCTTCATTTTCATCCGATGACAACCGAAGTGCAACGCTATTTGGCAAGTAAATGGGCTTACAATGAAAAAGCAAGGTCTTTTTTGCAATAAAAAAAGCTACACTTCCTAATGTTTTGCTTAAAGTTAATCTTGCATTTTACTGGAGAAAAGGAGTCTGGCTACACTGGGTAAAGTACTGGAGAAAAGTAGCTAAACATCAGTCAGTGATGTCTATGCGTTCTCATCTGAGTGGAGAAATGCAACTGAAGCACAAAATGTGTCTGATGCCGAACAGAAATTACAATAAGAAGCATTTTACATCTGCGTTAACAAAACGCAGCAAGATAACACTATTTTTTTTCCTGTGTGAAAAAAGCAGACTTCTGCGTTAAAGCGACCCCCCCCCCCCCCCCCCCCCCCCATGTTTAACTTGCTAGTTATCTAAGTATGTGGCTGAATTAATAAGGTGACAGGGCATCATATAGTGTTAGCTTTCTCCTGCGTTTGAGAACTCAAAGCCCTTTAGATTAGTTATTTGTACAGCTGCCACTATCTTGATTTCCTTGTGCTTTTTCTCCTCTCCGTTCTCGGCCCTTCTTCTCCTCCCCAGGCCCGTTGCCCTAGTGACTCCAGACTCCACACAGACACAGCGTGTACACATGCTGCAGCAGAGCCAGTACTGTTTGTCCTTCAGACAAGCATGTATCAAAACTTTGTTCATTTGCTTATAAATGTCCAAACTCACCAAAAATGACGTTCAGTAGCTCCTATCTAGGCAATCCAGCTGATAAAGTTATACATGTACGTCTTTGCAATTCATTTATTTTCGTTTGCGCTCTTTAGCATATTTAGTTGGCATCCTCAATGGAAATGTTCTATTACTTGTGTATATTTTGTTAGCATTCTCTTAATAGACGGCCAATAGTTGTTTATTTGTTTTCGTGCGGCCTTGTGTACTAAGCCGGTAATACCGTATATCTCGGGATGCGATCAGGACGGTATGACAATATGAAAGTATGGATACCGCCCAACTCTAGGAGACAAAAAGACTTTCCCCAAAACCATCTCAATTAAATGTTAACGGCAAAGTAGGCTTACCTGGCAGAATTCTATCATGATTATTTGATCAATCGGGTGGGCTTTGTTTAGCAAACTCTGTCATGACATGCAGCAGCAAAAACATTGCTAGACCAGCACAGTCCTCTCTCGCAAAATTCTCAATTAAACTGGTATTGCATGCAAATCAACATTTATTTTTTTCCAGCCCCCAAAAAATGGTCTTCAAATGTGATTTTAAACATTGGTGTGGACTCAACATCATATTTCATTGTTTCTCTAAGAATAATTGTAATTTTGAGTGAAAATCAGAACTGAATTTGGGAAAATACTGTGTATTTGAAGCTAGGGGAAAAAATTGTACTTTGCAATATGTTTCATAATTTAAAGTAGCTTTCATGCTAGAAAAGGTTGGACACCCCTGCTTTACTGTTAGATTGGTATGTTTGTGCCATTGCCTTGTGGCCATATGTGGTCACTATAATATATTCCCTATGGCGGAGTGTGACCTATGGCGGAGTGTGACCTATGGCGGAGTGTGACCTATGGCGGAGTGTGACCTATGGCGGAGTGTGACCTATGGCGGAGTGTGACCTATGGCGGAGTGTGACCTATGGCGGAGTGTGACCTATGGTGGTAAATTTCAATGCATATGTAAATCTTGGCTTTAAAAATGCTCAGAGCCCTATCTGCTTTTCCCTTTCACAGGAGTGCCCCAGTCTCCCCTAATCACTCTGGGGTGCTCTCGGCCCACTCGAGTGGGGTGCAGACCCCTGACAGCCTATCCCGAGAGGGTTCCCCTGTCCCCATGGAACCAGAGCCCGCTCCTGCCCCTCCCCCTGCCACAGCAGTCCAGCCCAAACTAGCTGTCATCCAGGAGGCCCGCTTTGCACAGAGTACACCAGGTGAGAGACGCCCATTTTTGTCCAATAACATTGTTGGAGTCTTCTCCAATCCTATGTACAAATGTGCAGTCGTCACATGTGGATCCTCCGTTAAAGAAAGCTATTGTTTGTCCAGGCTCCCCTCTCAACAGCCAGCCGGTGCTCATCACGGTTCAGCGTCAGTTACCTCAGACCATAAAGCCGGTGACCTATGCCGTGGCCACGCCTGTGACTACCAGCACCAACCAGAACCAGCAGCCCGTCATGCAGACGGTGCACGTCGTCCACCAGATCCCTGCCATGTCTGTCACCAGCGTGGCCGGACTCAGCACCGCCAACACCTACACAGTGGCCACCCCCGCCATGGTCACCCTCCAGACTGAGCCCCAGGAGAACGGAGACTACTCCGAGGCCAAAGGTGAGGGAAGGAGGATGGTGTCATGTGTGTGTGTGTGTGTGTGTGTGTGTGTGTGTGTGTGTGTGTGTGGATGGACAGATTGTGTTGACTCAAGGTAGTAGTGGTTTCAGCCAGGTTTACGTAGGTCTGTTTTACCCTTGACCAAGGCACCTGTATGTATGCGCGTGTGTGTGTGTGTGTGTGTGTGTGTGTGTGTGTTGTCTTAGTAAATGTGAAATGTATCATGTTGACCAGTTATTGTAGAGTCTGTTAGGTGTTAGTTGTTAGAGGTCATTGGCATTACTCTTCTTTTTTTCCTATGTTTGTCTCTAGTAAAAATAGAATCTGTTCCAACCATCACCCACGCCTCTATAGGAGGTGGCAGTCGCATCATCCAGACGACCCAGTCGGCCACGCCCTTACAGACGCTGACTTTAGTGCAGCAGCAGCCGCCCTTGGGCCAGCACCAGCTCCCCATAAAGACCATCACACAGAACGGCACCCACCTGATGCCAATGCAGGCCGCTGCAGGTGAGACACTGACTTAGAATGGATCCTGTCAAAGCGCTTTATCCGCATCTGTAGTCTACCACTGTTGTGAGTAGTCCCTGTTTGTTTAATTAACTAGAATTCATGCAACATACTTGTCAGTGCTGCTTTGCAATGTGTTTGGGTATCTCGAAAGGCCATACGAATCCGTGATTGGCTGAAGTTTCCTACACTTTTTGGAAAAGTACACTTTCTATTGGCATATGTTCTAAGACATTAAATTACTTAGCAGATTCTATCAATTCTGGCACTGAAATATTTCAATTTTTTTCCCTCATCTTCCTCCCTATGTTCAGCCACAGCTGTTGCGAGTCCTCTCCACTTGCTGGCCACTCACGCCTCAGCTTCAGCCTCCCTCCCGACCAAACGACAGAACGGAGCCCAGGCGGCCAGCAATCAGCCCAACGCTAAGCGCATCAAAACAGAGGAAGGGGACAGCGCCACCGCAACCCGCGCAGCAGACACGGACTCGTCGGCAGCCAATGACCAAGCCAGCCACCACAACTAGTCTTCTACAACAACAACACCACCATCTTGTTTTTGTTTTTCTCCTTTCCTACCATTTATTTCCCCCTTCTTCCATTGACTCCCAAGGTGCCAAAAGGAGAAGATTTTCATTTGGGTTTAACCATTGTAGAGGATTGGAAAATATGACCACCCCTTTAAAAAAAAAAAAAAAGACTGAAAACATTGTTGAGATTTGAAAAAAGAACAACTAGGACAAAGAAGAACTCTAATTTGAAGGTCCCCCTGTGAGACATCGCCACGGAGGAGGATGACGACTACTCCAAGACCACAGGAAGCCTTAACAACAATTAACCTTTAACATGACGAGCTGAACTTTGACCACCTGCAGCGAGCGGTCTGACTGAGGCCCATGTTAGCCCGGCGGTCGCACGGCACCTGTCTCAACTACCTCAGTGCAGATTGGGGGCCAAGGGCACCACTCAACGGACCCATGGGATGACTGGACGAAGTGACCAACTAGCAGCATGAGAAGCATATGACGCAAACATGACATGTCAATTAGTGCATTCAGCAAAAGGGATCAAAACAGTCGGAGCCAATTCCTGGACCTTTTGGCAGCTAGCCTTTCATATACTGACCTAGCCTTATTGCAGCTGTAAGTAGAAATGCAGTATTTTGTTGTTCATATGTGGACCATAAGATCTGTTTTGGATGCATTTTCATTTATATAGGTAAAAAAAGTAATAACAATAATTTAAAGAAAGAAAGCATACAGCAGTGGGGTCAATGACATTTCAATCACGCCACCTGAACTTCAAAAATCTCGCTGTTAGTTTATGTGGATTTTTTTTCTGTTCAGTGTAGTGTCTTTTTACAATTCTATCAATGGAGTGTTTTTTTCCCCCTCTGTCAAATCCACGTTCTGTCATATCCAAATCAATTTGCTTTGTTACACTTACATATTTTCATACTTGCACAGATAACCAGTAAAATATAAACATATTAATTCCATGTGTAGTTGATCAGATGCCTCCTCATCGAGCTTTCATGTAACAGACTACAGAAAAGTACCTGAGCCGTTAATGCTTGAATCCTTAGTTGAAACAATACCACAGTGGTCACTCCGCCTCTTGTTGTTGGTAAAAAGCTGAGGGATGGGCCTGGAGAAATGTAACCACTCTCAAAATGACAGACGGGGCTATGGATGCAAGGACTGACTATCCATGATATAAAAATGGTGGTTTTAACCATGTTTTGAGACTACCGTGCTTTACATTTACAGTGTTTACAAACATTGGCGTAGAACAAGTTTATATTCTGGATTCTGATGGGGTACGAGAGTTGAACTAAGCTCATTAGGCGTTTAAGTTATTATTCAAGAATTGATGGGTATAATTCATTTAAGTCAGAAAATGGATGTAGCAACTAAGGATTCTAGCTTTAACTGTACATTTAACAGAAGAAAAGAGCTGCTTAAAACCAGACCAGATCGGCACTTGGTAAAATGTTATTTTTTTTTCTCTCGTTATCCTTGGCTGTGTGGACAGACCCTTTGCTTGATTATTTTATTCTGTTCCGGCAACCTGACGAGTCTGTCTTCAGATTGTATATGTTCCAAACTAAGAAGATACAAGTGATGGATATTTGTTCCGCTTCAGTGGATAAATGCTTTTTATTTTATTTTATATAAATTAATTTAAAACCTTTCACTCTCTATTTTACTTGTCCAAAGGTTTCACCACAACAGGGATCAGATCTTCTGCTCTCAGTACGCTTTTCATTCACAGATGTTTCAGCGACAACACGCTAGAGCAGCTGATGGCAGAGTGTACTTAGAAGCAGTGCGTGGCCATTCTGTTGCCTCTGACCAGATTATCGTTCTTCAATTATTCATGTTGAATCGCTGCCGTTCAACAACACCCAGCATGTGATTGCTAACAGACCACGGCCACCCGTTCCTTTTAGCCGTTAATCTTTCTGGTGTTCCCCCTCACAATACAACTAGAGAATGACACACCATAGCCTCTTTTGCTGAGGATTTGCCATTTAGCACACAAGACTTTCACTTGTGATTGAAGCGTTATTTAGTTGCCTTTTGACAGCTTCCGTGGGGAAATTCAAGATCTGCAAAATTAGACATGCTTTCTTTTAAACCCCTTTTATTGTATTGATCATTGTGGGAATTAGGATTTTGACAATTGTCCACAGAGGGGCGGTATTGGCATGGTAAGCCAAACCTGCCTTCACATCACATACACTGTGCACAAAACATATCACCTTCCTAATACTGAGTTGCGGAACCCCCCCACCCAGCACTTTGCCCTCAGAACAGGCTCAATACGTCGGGGCATGGACTCCACAAGGTGTCGAAAGCGTTCCACAGGGATTCCACAAGCATTTCGCTACACCCGCAATAACATCTGCTAAATGTGTATGTGACCGATTTGGCCCATGTTGACTCCAATGCTTCCCACAGTTGTCAAGTTGGCTGGATCTCCTTTTGGTGGTGGACTATTCTTGATACACATGGGAAATTGAGCATGAAAAACCCAGCAGCGTTGCAGTTCTTGACAAACCAGTGCACCTAGCACTTACTACCATAACCTGTTCACAGGCACTAATTATTTTGTCTTGCCCATTCACCCTCAATGGCACACATACAATTGACTCAAGGCTTAAAAAATATTCTTTAACCTGTCTCCTCCCCTTCATCTACACTGATTTGAAGTAGATGACAAGTGACATCAATTAAGGAATTGGAGCTTTCAGCTGGATTCACCTGGTCAGTCTGTAATGGAAAGAGCAGATGGTCCTAATGATATGTACATTCAGTGTATATCATCACCTGTGACCTGGTGACAGACGTCTAAAACAAGCAACATTTGCATGCTTGGACTAAGATATATGTTTCACTCATTAGTATGGCTCTGTCATACTCTATTTGGCATGACATTGTTGCATTGTCATAGCCGGGGTTTGTTTGAGTTCTAGCTTGGTATTAGGTGTGTGTGTGGGGGGGGGTGTGTGTGTGTGTGTGATTCAGTTTAGCTTTACTTTCTTTCCGACCATATGTCCCTAGAATGCTCCTGTCAGATTTGTATGACTTCACAAGCAATTTATAAGAGAATTTCTGAATATATGTACATACATACAGTGAGTGCATTTGGAAATTATTCAGACCTCTTGACTTTTTCCACATTTTGTTACGTGACAGCCTTATTCTAAAATGTATTAAATCATTTTTTTCCCCTCATCAATCTACACACAATACCCCATAATAACAAAGCAAAAAAACGTTTTTTAGAAATCTTATTTACATAAGTATTCAGACCCTTTGTCATAGCAATCGAAATTGAGCTCAGGTGGATACTGTTTCCGTTGATAGTCCTTGATGTTTCTACAACTTGACTGGAGTTGCCCTGCAGTAAATTCAAGTGATAGGACATTAATTGGAAAGACACACACCTATCTATATAAGGTCCCACAGTTGACAGTGCATGTCAGAGCAAAAATCAAGTCAAGAGGTCGAAGGAATTGTCTGTAGAGGTCTGAGACCGGATTGTGTCGGCCCACAGATCTGGGGAAGGGTACCAAAAAAATGACGGCAGCATTAAAGGTGTTCAAGAACATAGTGGCCTCCATCATTCTTAAATGGAAGAAGTTTTGAACCACCAACATGCTTCCTAGAGCAGGCCGCCTGGTTAAACTGAGCAATCAGGGGAGAAGGGCCTTGGTCACCCGATGGTCACTGACAGCTCCAGAGTTCCTCTTTGGCGATGGGAGAACCTTCCAGAAGGGACATGACAGCCCACGTAGAGTTTGCCAAAAGAACCTAAAGGACTCTCAATGAGAAACAAGATTATCTGGTCTGATGAAACCAAGATTGAACTCTGGCCTGAATGCCAAGTGTCACGTCTGGAGGAAACCTGGCACCATCCCTACGGTGAATCATGGTGGTGGCAGCATCATGCTGTGGGGATGTTTTTCAGCGGCAGGGATTGGGAGACTAGTCAAGATCGAGAGAAAGATGAAAGGAGGAAAGTCCAGGGAGATTCTTGATGAAAACCTGCTCCAGAGCGCTCAAGACCTCAGACTGGGGCAAAGGTTCACCAGGACAACGCAGGAATGGCTTTGGGACAAGTCTCTGAATATCCTTGAGAGGCCCAGCCAGAGCCCGGACTTGAACCCGATCTAACATCTCTGGAGAGAACTGAAAATGGCTGTGCAGCGACACTCCCTATCCAACCTGACAAAGCTTGAGAGGATCTGTAGAGAAGAATGGGAGAAACTCCCCAAATACAGATGTGCGAAGTTTGTAGGTTCATACCCAAGAAGACTCAAGGCTGTAATCGCTGCCAAAGGTGCTTTAACAATGTACTGAGTAAAGAGTTGGAATACTTATGTAAATGTGATATTTCAGTTTTTTTTATTGGTAATAGATTTGCAAAAATGTCATCTGTTTTTGCTTTGTCACTATGGGTAGTGTGTGTAGATTGACAAGGGAAAATAACTATTTAATCAATTTTAGAATAAGGATGTAATGTAACAATGTGGAAAAAGTCAAGGGGTATGAATACTTTCTGAATGCACTGTAAGTGGCATTCCCACAGATCGGACGTCATGACTTGACATTAAATGTTCCCTGTTTGTGCCTGATTTTGGTCTAGCGCACCCCTCTGCCTGCAACACCCCAGCACAGGTACTATGTAAAAATGTTACTTATTAGTGACCTCATAAGACTGATTTGCATGATAAAACAGACAAATGGATGATTCCACATAGAACACCACAGGGATTCTAGAAGACTGTTACTGTTTACATTACACTACTATAGCCTGAGTGCCAGTCTTTTTGTGCTATCATGCCAACCCGTCAATAATTGTCATGCCAAACTTTGGCTTTCCAATGTCAGCAATGTAGTTGGTAAGAGCACAAACTGACTGACACTCAGGCTAACACTACTGAACTTATTTAAGGTTGAAACCCATTTTACTCATTAATGTAGCTCTGAAAGTCAGATACACTACAGCTCTAAGTAACTAGGTGTGGACTCCAGGAAGAATAACTGCTGCTTTGGCAAAAGATAATTGTGATCTGAATAAACCAATAAACTAACATTTTGATAACTCCATAATAAATATATTTTTAAGAAGAGTAATATCTTTATTCAAGAAAGGATTGACACAAAGTTACTTGGTCATTTTATGATGTTGGAACAAATTTTATACCATAGGCCTGTCCCGAGTTTTGCTAGGTTGTTTAATGAGCACCAGACCAGAGGTCACATCCTCTGGTTCTGCCTCCTAAGGAAAGAGAGAATTCACAAATATGCAGACCAAAAGGTAGAGTGCAGTTATGAATGTCTTTGACATAGAGCTGCCCCAGTAATTCAACTGAAATCCAATCAGGTGTAATAGTCTGTATATTATTGCCTATGGTGATAATCATCTAACTACTGTATAGTGCTCCTTTTTTAATTAGCACTATAGGTTGGCGGTGTTAGTAAACACGGTTAGTGCAGAGACAGGTGGGCACCAAGGGCATTCAAAGCAACAGAGTTACAGCTTAATGAACACATCTCTGTTGCCTCAGCTGGCTGTGTAGGTGGTGTTTCCATAGAAACCAGGAGCTTGGAGCAACTGCTTTATTGAACATGTAATTTTGTAATTTTAGTTGGGGGATGGATATGGGATTTGATTGATGGAGGGAAGTCGTCTGAAAAATAGATCCTGAAAGTCAGATTTATTTTTATGGATATTATTAACATATTTTCGTGTGTCTGCCCAAAAAGAGAGCAAACATTTCCTAAAATAGCCAACATACATATGAGCATTTCTTTCAGAACAAGTTAGCCAGTAAATGGCAAAGATCACTGGGACCAACAATCATTTTAAGCCTGACTGGCACATGGCTTTGACCAGGAAAAGAAACAAATGTGTAAATGGTTCTCTTGTGTCTGCCATTTTCTCTAAGAATGTAACTATGTTAAGGTTCCAATCCTCTGATACCTTCTCATCCTGCTCCATAATGAACAGCTCTGTGGATTTCTAGTAAAAACCATGTTATGCACAATGGTTATAAATAAAGTTTGATAGGATTAATTAAACATATAATCCCATCCAGCATTCAGACTAATGATTTACTGTTAGTGCTTCTACCATTCCAAACACATATCAGCTTCATGGAGTTTTCATTGTGATCCTGCTATTTTAAAATACAATCCAATTATTCACTTGGAGTTCTTGTTGTGAAGTAACGAATGCAGAACAATAATCCCTTTTGTGAGCGCCATGTAATTCTCTGGAATTCACAGCGAGAGACAGCATTCAGAGAGCTCCAAGATCAGAGAACCAGCTGGTCAAGACAGGTTGGTTGTTCAAATGGATGTTGTTGAGATTACATTACATAACAGATTTAAACTATTATGAGGATAAGTTCATGCTAACTGGTTTTGGCACCTGGCATTTAAGTTTTTTGTTCGGTCTTGTCATTAGAGAAAGTCAACTTTCTTTGGAACCACTTGTTGGATTTTGATAATGCATTCTCCCTGATTTGAGGGCAACCTCACAGCACAGGATCTATCAGGCTACAGTTCTTCCCTGTACCACATGGTGGCAGTGCAGAGCAAGGTACACAAAGGCCTGTCTGAGATTCACAATATCTATTATGCTGTGTGCACTCTGTCTTTCTCAAACCCGTGCACACACACTCACATACACCCGAATGACAGCATATAGACAGTGCTTAGAACACATCACCCACCGTGAAAGTGCCAAGAACATGTATCTCAGCCTAATCTCAAAATTGTATTTAGATACTCGATACATGTCTTTCACCCATGAGAAACAGAAAGAGAGAGAGATCGATGAGTGGTTAGGGATGCAGTGGAGAGATGGGGAGTTTGTGTGGGGGTGCTTGATCATCAAGACCTCTGAAGAACCCTGCCAGAAACTGGTTTGGAGATTAGAGTAGATGGCTGCCGCTGATCTTGTCTTACTGGCCCTGGGTAAAAAGGCGGCTCTCCAACTGACCTGGACAGAATCCTAAAGCCCTAGATGCAGGATTGCATACATCTCTGAGCTTAAATACGCCCTCACAACACCCAGAGATGGACACTAAGAGAACTCAATGACCATCCCTCAATGAGCCTAAGGGCCTTGAGTAATGTATTGAGTGTATACTCTGTATTAGACCAACCATGTTATAGTGGAGCCCTTTACACTAGAAATGTGAAGTATGAGGAGGTTTGTTACTATGTTTTGACTGACTCCACATTGTAGTGCTTTACTGGCTGAGTCATTCTGGTCCTCTCAGTAATGGAGAGCTTGGTTGACTGTGTTCTGACATGCGCTCTGCAGCATCCTGCACTCTACTGGAAGGCTGTCGGTCAAGCAGTGCTTCTGGGTCATCACGGAGTGGTCTGAAAACATCACATGAGCTCCACATGGGCCTTCATGTTAGACCGCATTAGTCAGGCTCTTATAATGTTTTGATTGTGATGCTTCATAGCTCTTTTGTAATGCTCCAGAATGCATTGGGTCCGTGACTATCAGAGTAACAACAATGAGAAACCGTGAATACTCTGACTGTGAAAATGTAAAGGCACCACTGTGTAAAACACAGAACAACCTCTTACAATCTTTTTGGAATATGCAACAATTTCAAAGATGTTACTGAGTTACAGTTCATATAAGGAAATCAGTCAATTGAAATAAATTCATTAGGCCCTAATCTATAGATTTCACATGACTGGGAATACAGATATGCATATGTTGGTCACAGATAGCTTAAAAAAAAAGGTAGGGGTGTGGATCAGAAAATCCAGATACTGACTGGTTTTGGCAGGAACTGGAACACACTGTCATACATGTTGATCCAGAGCATCCCAAACATGCTCAATGGGTGACATGTCTGGTGAGTATTCAGGCCGTGGAAGAACTGGGACATTTTCAGCTTCCAGGAATTGTGTACAGATCATTGTGACATGGGGCCGTGCATTTACATGCTGAAACATGAGGTGACATGAGGTGATGCCTTCCAGGAATTGTGCTGTCTAATCAGCTTCTTGAAATCCCACATCTCTCAGGTGGATGGATTATCTTGGCAAAGGAGAAATACTCACTAACAGGGATGTAAACAAATTTGTGCATAACATTTGAGAGAAATAAGCTTTTTGTGCATATGGAACATTTCTGGGATCTTTTATTTCAACTCAGGAAACATGGTACCAGCACTTTACATGTTGTGTTTATATTTTTGTTCAGTTTAATTACCTTGTGGAAGGTTTCCCAGGGTCCCCTAATTTGCTCCAGGAGTGCCGTACTACTATAGCTGACCCTGTAAAACAACGTGACAATAAAACTTCCTGTTTTATTTACTTTTGTGAATCGTAACCATGTCAATTCAAAGTATCCGTTTGTTTGGAGTTATTTGAATTATAGCCCTATGTCACACAAAACCCTTGTAAAATATGAGTTATCTTTTAGAGAGAAAGAGGACCGTGTCATGTGTGAAGAAGTGGTTTAGAATGCCTTAATCCTGGCTATTCCCCACCATTTATTTTCTCACTACTCTCAATCATGTTAGCTCCTTACACATGTTTCACCTCCCAACACACACACACACACACACACACACACACACACACACACACACACACACACACACACACACACACACACCTAGCCCTCAGTGAGTGTATGCAGCAGAAAGGCCTGGAGCTTTCATCTCTGGGTTGGGCAGAAGCATAGGGGCTGTGTCCACTCCTCTATCCACGGCATGAGAACTACAGGCAACAGCCAGAGAGGAATGTCGGAGGGAGGGGACACATAGTCCCCTGTGGCCAGAAACATCCCTTTCATAACATCAAAACTGACCACTAACCAGCAGCACCCCATGTCTTGGCCCATTCACAAATACACTGAGTGTACAAAACATGAACACTTTCCTAATATTGAGTTGCACCCCCCTTTTGCCCTCAAAACAGCCTCAATTCATCGGGGCATGGACTCTACAAGGTTTTGAATGCGTTTCATAAAGATGCTGGCTCATGTTGATGCCAATGCCTTCCACAGTTGTGTCAATTTGGCTGGATGTCCTTTGTGTGGTGGACCATTCTTGATACACACAGGAAACTGTTGAGCGTGGAAAAACCCAGCAGAGTTGCAGTTATTGACACAAACCAGTACGCCTGGCACATACTACCATACCCCATTCAAAGGCACTTAAACATGTTGTCTTGCCCATTGCCCCTCTGAATGGCACACATACACAATGCATGTCTCAATTGTCTCAAGGCTTAAAAATCCTTCTTTAACCTTCATCTACACTGATTGAAGTAGATTTAACAAGTGACATCAACAAGAGATCATAGCTTTCACCTGGATTCACCTGGTCAGTCTATGTCATGGAAAGAGCAGGTGTCCTTCATGTTTTGTACACTCAGCGTATTTGCCCATGCACAAGAACAGACTGGCATCTGTACCATTAGAACAGCACAGTGCATACCAAGGTTAGGAAGTGGTGTTTTGACTGAGTAAATGACTCCTGACAGGTGCTGCAGGTGCAAGGTGCTGTGGGTGCAAGGTGCTGTGGGTGCAAGGTGCTGTGGCTGAAAGCTTGTGTTGGTGTACTGAGGACAGCAATGTCTCACCATGTGGGTAGAGACACATTATTAGAAAGGTAACAAGAGGTTCCTGCTAGTCATTTTTTGGATTGGCAGCAGTGTTGCAGACTTTGCCCCTGCATCCTGATCCATCGAATGTATTTCACTTCAAATCAAGAACCTGACCAAAATGCCTGTTTAGTTGGATGTTTGTGGATGCTTTTTCTAACGACTCAATGAAAGACTGGCTGTTTGGTGGTAGGGGATGACAGATCTCATTAGCTGTAATTGCTTCTGGTTAGAATTACATAAAGTCACACAACATAGAAAGAGCAGTGGGAGATATTGCTGATTCTGCCTCCTCTCCTGTTGTGAGCGCTGTTTCCTGCTGGGTTAATTACTGGAGGATGCTTTCAGAACTGTCTTTGTGTTGTTTGTTAGGCTACCTTTCAAGTATAGTAGCTACTCTCATTAGAATATTTAAAAAATATGTCATCATTGTACTTTTTATTATTGTTTTTCCTGGACAAATTGTGTCTCTGTAGACTAGAGAAATATTGGTAGCTGTTTTATGAGCGACCTGTGTGTGATGCGATTATAAACTGTTACGTACGCTCATAGCGAGTTTTGTAATGTTCAACTCAACCTGTGCATAACTGTACTGCAGTTGTTGCATCCCCTTCATATAGGCTGGTTCAAGGATCCATAAGTTGCAGTGAATTATTATGGCAAGTATGCATGAGGTGATAGAATAAAATAAAGCATTCATTATGCACAGGTGGTTCACAAAAAGTGGTACTGAAATATTTGGATACGCTTGTGCATAATAAAAGCCATCAAAAGCTCCAATGGTTAATATTTTGTGTCTAATTCTCTGCATGCGTTTTAATTGCATTCTTCAGTGAAGTGATTGAAAAGGCTATGCTGGGTAATTTGCGCAGGGCGTCTGAGAGGCACAAAGCCACCTGTCCTTCAGTGTTCTAATTGGTCATCAGTTTTATTCCCCCACCACTCTGCTTCTGACAGGCCTTACAGATGGAAAGCCTGTCTACTGTTCCCAAGGAAACAGTAGACCTATTTTACACTGCAACAGCCTCTTGGAGCTAATGCCAAGGTCGCACTCTTAGTCTCCCTTGTTTCGCACTGTAGATGAGGTGGAATTGGAAAAACAATTGTTCTACACTCTGGCTGGTTGGTGAATGATCTTGATAACAATCTGCCAGATAGTAAATGTACTGAAGAAAAATATAAACGCAACATGTAAAGTGCTGGTCCCATGTTTCATGAGATTAAATAAAAAATCGCAGAAATGTTCCATGTGCACAAAAAGCTTATTTCTCTCAAATTTTGTGCACAAATTTGTTTACATCCCTGTTAGTGAGCATTTCTCCTTTGCCAAGATAATCCATTCACTTAACAGGTGTTGCATATCAAGACACTGATTAAACAGCATGGTCATTACAGAGGTGCACCTTGTGCTGGGGACAATAAAAGGCCACTATAAAATGTGCAGTTTTGTCACACAACACAATGCCACAGATGTCTCAAGTTTTGAGGGAGCGGGCAATTGGCATGCATACTGCAGAAATGTCCACCAGAGCTGTTGCCAGATAATTAAATGCTAATTTCTCTACCATAAGCCGCCTCCAATGTCGTTTTAGAGGATTTGGTAGTATGTCCAACCGGCCTCACAAATGCAGACCATGTGTAACCACGCCAGCCCAGGACCTCCACATCCGCCTTCGTCTGAGACCAGCCACCCGGACAGCTGATGTAACTGTGGGTTTTCACAACCGGACAGCTGATGTAACTATTGATTTACACAATGTCTGCGCAAACTGTCAGAAACTGTCTCAGGGAGGCTCATCTGCATGCTCGCCGTCTTCACCAGGGTCTTGACCTGACTGCAGTTTGGCGTCGTAACTGACTTCAGTGGGCAAATGCTTACATTCAATGTCCACTGGCACGCTGGATAAGTGTGCTCTTCATGGATGAATCCCAGTTTCAACTACACCGGGAAGATGGCAGACAGTGTATATGGCCTCGTGTGGGCGAGCGGTTTGCTGATGTCAACGTTGTGAACAGAGTGCCCCCTGGTGGCAGTGGGGTTATGGTATGTGCAGGCATAAGCTATGGACAACGAACACAATTGCATTTTATCAATGGCAATTTAAATGCACAGAGATACCGGGACGAGATCTGAGATACCGTGACGAGATCTTGAGGCCCATTATAGTGCCATTCATCTGCCGCCATCACCTCATGTTTCAGCATGATAATGCACGGCCCCATGTCGCAATGGTCTGTACACAATTCCTGGAAGCTGAAAATGTCCCAGTTCTTCCATAGCCTGCATACTTACCAGACATGTCACCTATTGAGCATGTTTGGGAAGCTCTGGATCGACGCGTATGACAGCGTGTTCCAATTCCCCCCAGCAACTTCACACAGCCATTGAAGAGGAGTGGGACAACATTCAACAGGCCAAAATCAACAGCCTGATCCACTTAATGTGAAGGAGATGTGTCGCGCTGCATAAGGCAAATGGTGGTCACCAGATACTGACTGGTTTTCTGATTCACGCCCCTGCCTTTTTTTTAAGGAATCTGTGACCGATAGATGTATATCTGTATTCCCAGTCATGTGAAATCCATAGATTAGCACCTAATTAATTTATTTCAGTTGACTGATTTCCTTATATGAACGGTAACTTGCATGTTGCATTTATATTTTTCTTCAGTGTAGACTAAATTCCTTCCGTGGACTGATTCAGAACACTGCATGGAGAAGGTAGAGGCTTTCCCCACACAGAAAACGTCCTATTTTACCTCAGTTGACGTGTTCACTCCAGGGCTACATGGTCGCATGGACCTGAATTTGTTCCATCACGTCTCCAGGGCTACCCACCCTTATCTCAGTAAAGCCATATAATATCCCTGTACCTTTTATAGCAGGAGAGTTTAGACCACACCTGGCTGTGCCTGACTGTAAACAACTAGCTGCCATTCAATAATGTTACCCTCTCAATAGCCTTATCTGAGAACCTAGCAATAGTCACGGTGGGTAGATTATAAAATGTGGCAAAGTATCAGGATGAAAATGTTTGCAACCTGGGACGTGAATGAACAGCACTGAACAGCTGGTGTGAACAGTGTTGAGTGGACTTTTTAGAACCTGTGCTTTGTACCATGCACTTTGCTTCAACCTTTGCAATTATGTTCATTAACGTTACAGTGGTCAGTGGTTCCCAAACCTTTTCACTCATGCCCCCTTTCATCATTGGGTAGCATTCCACTCTGAGTGTATTTTAATGATATTCACAGTCTGCCCCACTTAGCCCCAGATAGCCCTTGAGCTCCCACCACACACAGGGCAGTGTTCTGAATCGGTTTTTAAATGGTCACCCGGACTATTTACATTGACCCCCCCCCCCTTTGTTTTTCCACTGCTTCTTTCTACTCGCTGTTTATTTATCTATGCGTAGTCACTTTACAAATGACCTCGACTAACCTGTAGCCCCGCACATTGACTTGGTACCGGTACCCCCACACATTGACTCGGTACCGGTAGCCCCGTATAGAGCCTCGTTATTGTTACAGTATGTACATTTTTTGTGGTACCTTTTGATTGATTGGATTTTTTTAACTTTAGTTTATTCAGTACATTTCTTGAACTGTATTGTTGGTTTAGGGTTTGTAAGTAAGCATTTCACGGTAAGTGCTACACCTGTTGTATTCGGTGCATGTGACAAATGAAATTTGTCCTTGACTTGTATTTCCCTCAGTGACACACTAGGCCTTATTCCTCAATGGTTCAGACCTAGTCTGGTGGTCATCTTATTCAGCAGCTGGTCCCTTGGTTTGTGAGTTCAGACGATCATCTCCAGTCTATAGTCTGAGGTGTCTTACCTCTTTGTGAATAGAGAAAATGATTTGAAGAAGACAAAAAAGCTGGCACACTATAACATTTGTAATACCACCTGGGAAGATGTCTGAGGATTGTTCTTCGTCAGGTCAGAACATACATTTGTACAAGATGTACCATTTTGTGATCAAATGATTTGTGCAGAATCAGCTGATTTTGAGCCTACTTACACTACCAGTTACAGTATCTCTAGCAGGTACAGTATCTCTCAAATGTGACATGAGTCTTGAGCAGGAAAAACTCCTGGCCCTGATATAGTATTACATTTGAGGAGGTTAGGGATAGGCCCGCTAGGGTTACCCTTTACTATGAGGACAGTAGCAGGGGGCTTTGACAGTGACAGACCGATGACACTGTGGCCTATCACAGTTCACCCACTCCACATCCAGTCTGTACATTCACTCTATTTTTATACAGAGTGAGACCTCAGAACAGGGATCACAACAGCAGTGACATGGCCTGCCCTACATTTAGTTCTGCTTACGGATGTGCATTTTTCATTTTCCCTTCTGCTCTGTCTAGTTTCCACAAGCCTCTTAAGTCAAACTGAGTGGGAGAGTGCGTAAAACGAAGATCGACTGCGGAAAAATAAATCATGGGCTTTACAGTGATGTATAAGTAAAACCTTGATTCATACCTTACCACTCGGCTCCAGTCATGAGCTCTTGATTTGCGTGTTATGTCCTTCCTCAAATCTGTTTGTATTTTAACCACAAC